>NC_092334.1:169060000-169702500 GCF_046630445.1 Rutidosis leptorrhynchoides | reverse complement strand
AAAATAAAGATTATGTATATAAATATATATGTAATACACATAACTTAACTATATTAATATCTCTATAAATAAAATGAAAATATATATAATGAAACTTATTATATATATAAATTACCTCACTAATAATAAATATATTTGTTTGATTACAACTATGTATATTAATAAATATACAAATGATATAGGTTCGTGAATCCGAGGTCGACCATGCATTGTTCAGTATTGTCTTATGTATATTTTTACTACAAAATATCGTATGGTGAGTTTCATTTGCCTTTTTACCCTTTATATTTTTGGGCTGAGAATACATGCGAAATTTTTATAAATGTTTTACGAAATAGATACAAGTAATTGAAACTACATTATATGGGTGAATTATCGAAGACGAATATGCCCCTTTTGCTTGGTAACCTAAGAATTAGTAAACCGATCTACTAATTGACGCGAATCCTAAAGATAGATCAATTGGGCCTAACGAACCCCATTCAAAGTACCAGATGCTTTAGTACTTCGAATTCGTTTTATATCATGTCCGAAGGATTTCCCGAAATGATAGGGGATATTCTTATATGCATCTTGTTAATGTCGGTTACCAGGTGTTCACCATATGAATGATTTTTGTCTCTATGCATGGGACGTATATTTATGAGAATTAGAAATGAAATTCTTGTGGTCTATTAAAATGATGAAAATGATTATTTATGTTAAACTAATGAACTCACCAACCTTTTGGTTGACACTTTAAAGCATGTTTATTCTCAGGTATTAACGAAATCTTCCGCTATGCATTTGCTCAATTTAAAGATATTACTTGGAGTCATTCATGGCATATTTCAAAAGACGTTACATTCAAATCATTGAGTACAAGATTATTATTAAGTCATTTATAGGTTGGGACATATTATGAAATGGTATGCATGCCTGTCAACTTTCAATGTAATGAAAGTTTATCTTTTAAAAACGAATGAAATGTTTGTAAAAATGTATCATATAGAGGTCAGTACCTCACGATGTAACCATATATTATTGTATTCGTCCTTATGGATTAGGACGGGTTGCTTCATGTGGTATCAGAGCGGTGGTCTTAGCGAACCAGGTCTTGCATTAGTGTGTCTAACTGATAGTTGTTTAGATGCATTAGTGAGTCTGGACTTCGACCGTGTCTGAATGTCAAAAGTTTTGCTTATCATTTCTAGTCGGAAATCATCTGCTTATCATCCTTAGGAAATTACCTGCTTATCATTCTTAGTCTAGACATGTCTTACTGCCTCTATTACTTAGACAGTGTATAGATAAATTCATATCTTAGCGTATCTGTTATTGTTACCTTTGCCTGACAGCTTCCGTAGATTCCTCCGTAACTTATGGGATTTTAGTATTATATATGCATATGTAAATTATGTATTGCAGGATACTAATCTACATCCTATAATATATTTCTTATCGAAAATCCTTCATCTGATTGTACGAGATGAATCCCTCAACCAGTTCGAATTCCTCGAATTCCGTCAGCTATTCCGATATGGAGTTTCACCTAAGCTCCGAAAGCAGTGTCACCAGAATGAATCAACCAATTCATCTGATGGGTTCGTAGCCTACTTAATCATTAGAGACAAAAAGAAGGTGATCTTTTCCATCAACCAAATTCACCTCTTGGTGAAGAACCTGAAGCACTTACCGGTGAACCAGTCCGAAATATCATTTTCACCCTCATTTCTCGAATATCTCGTCATGATTACATAATATCTCAGATTCTAAACCTTATTCATCTACTCATTCGAACCGCCAATCATCCCGGAGTAATCCAAGAAGTCAACGAGCTTCGCGCTCGAGTAATCAATTTGGAGAACATGGTGCAAAACTTACCAGCTTCAGCAACGTCACCGACACCGGCACCAACAGTATCACCAACATCAATGACAGTACCACCAACAACCCAAGTTTCAACATCACACGCCTCAACGTCTCATTATGTATCTCGAGCATAATCATCGTTCTACGGATCGTTCTACATCATGTATCTTCGTTTGACATGACGATTATGTAATATCTAATGTTTTAGAGATTATATATTCTTTTTTTAACAATAAATCAAATGAGATTAATATCATATTAACTCATTAAATCCATGATTACATCTGAAGAAAATATATATGTATATATGTTTTCATAAAGATTGTAATTAAGAATTCTTTTGTACAAACTGTTAACGGTGAAAATATTTTAACGGGTAGGTAATACCCGAGGAATATTTACATTTCACATTAATAAGTTACACCGTACATTCTTTGAATCTAATTCAATAATCAATTACTATCCTATTTACAACCACATATATACGTATCCGTTCACCGCAGAATAACCCTTTTCATTCAATTTCATATTTGAATTTTGATCTATCAGAATCCAACAAGTGACATAATGAAGAAAACATTGGACAAACATAAAATTTATTAGAAACAAACAAATTAACCATGAGAAAATTTTGTTAAGAATCCACGCTAACAAAATCCTAGCTAACTGTTAATTCCTTATTACATTTTATTTTCGCAATTTATTTATCGCAGTTTATTTATCGCAATTTATATTCTCGTAATTTTATTTATCGTCATTTAATTTCTGTTATTTATTTTACGCACTTTATTTATCGTCATTTAAATACTGTTATTTACGCATTTAAATATCGGGACACGTATACAAGGTTTTGACATATCATATCGACACATCTATATATATTATTTGGGATAACCATAGACACTCTATATGCAGTAATGTTGGAGTTAGCTATACAGGGTTGAGGTTGATTCTATAATAATATATATACTTTGAGTTGTGATCGAGTCTGAGACATGTACACGGGTCACGATACGTATTAATTAATTCGAATATTATATATTAAACTATATATGAATTATTGGACTGTTAACTATGGACTATCAACTATGGACTGCCGACATTGGATAATTAAAATGAATTAAAATATTGATTATAACATATGAAACTAAACAATTCTTCAAGTTTGCCACTTGATTTTATCTTAACCTCATTTGTATCTTGACGATTACAACCCGCGTTTAAACCTTCCATGATTCTTGAAAAAATCTCAATCGAGAGGATGAACCAACCGCACTTCATCTACGGAAGAAAAGATTTATGCATATAGTTATGCATCTGAAAAACTCTCGAAAACTGAGTAAACGTTTAACACATATCTGTGCTAGCTCCTTTAACGTTGTTAATATCGAAAATAACTTTGCAATTCCTTTTCAAATTAGCCAATTTTGTCACAGCTTCAGCAAATCAATTTCGACTTTCATTCAAATTAGCCTTATTATAACTTTGATATATAAGTTTACTGTTCATCATCGTTACCAGAGAATCGTTTATATTCCAACACATTAGCAGTAAACTTATCAGCAACTCCACTACTAATTGGCTTAAGTCCCTCTGAAAGAACTATTATATTTGTTCGTTAAAACCTATTCATATATTCATCCACATCTTTAACGAGAATTACCATACCAATTACCGGGAATTAGCAATCAGTATTTTAAATCTCGTAGTGTTTCTACATCAACAGTTATATGTATACATATAACATTTATCTCTTAGAATCATGATATTCCATTCTGAAATTCTGAAAAGCACCCAGTCTACGAATCAATACTCCAAATTTTGAAAATAGCTGAATGAAGCAGCAGAAAATGTAAACAACTATAAACAACTCCAATCATCAGAAGTTTAATGATAAGGAATAGTATGTTGTCAAAACTCAGAAAAGTTGGAAATGGAAAACGGATTGAGCAAACCATGAAGGAGACCGGGGACAAATACAAGAACCAAACCCTATATTCAAAGAATCCAGATGAGTCTGTATTCGATGAAATCTTTAGAGAATATCTTGCTCCATACACATGTTAAATCTTGTGAAAAAATCTTTCTTCATCAACCTTCGATCTTAGAAATTCCAAAATATCATCATAAATATCTTCGATATTTCTGAGGATATTTTCATAAATATTCTTGTCCAAAATTATTTATCTCTTCGTGCTATCTATATTACATCATAAAGGAAACTGTTTAGTTTCTATATTCTGTAAACTTTCGAGTTTAAAATATGAATGTTTTTGAAGTAGTGTTGGGAACTGAAGCATGAGTTAGTATAATATAATGACACTTGATCAACGTGATTATATTACAGTAAGTCATGCTGAGTTTCTAAATGGAACGTGATGATTCACAGATCATAACGTCATCATGTGCCATGTTACACGACTCTTACATTCTATCTAACATATAAACATATCAAGAACATATTTTCTTGATAGTTCTATCCTTTCTCTTGAATTCTGGTAATTTAACCAATAAAGATCGTGCTATTACAATTTCTCTCTTAGAACATTAGTCATGTTCATTCGAAACTTCATACTTACAAATTCTGGACCATTATTCGCTTGACTTAAAGTCGAGAAGAGAAAGCAAAAGTGTGGAACTCCAAAATATAAAGGAAAGGAAGGGGATGGATTTATAGTGAAATATTCGACAGAGCAATCAAAACAAATTATCGTATTTAATCAAAGAAGATCCTATTTCCTTAATTATTGAAGAACCAAATTTTATTACAAAGATTTTCTCTAAATCCCTTGAATTCCGGAAATCCACCGTGACCACGTCAAAAGTTAAATCTCTATCTCAATCTTTTGTGACAGCTTCATTCGTACTCTTCGAAGAATCGAATTGTTTTATCCATATTACTCAATGATGATAAAACTCTACTTATCAACTCATATTCGTCATGAAAACATTTTTATTGTTAGCCATAACCATCACACTCAAATTTCGGGACGAAATTTCTTTAACGGGTAGGTACTGTGACGACCCGGAAATTTCTGACCAAATTTAAACTTGATCTTTATATGTTTCCAACACGATAAGCAAAGTCTATAATGTAGAGTCTCGAAAACTTTGAAAAATATGTTCATGAAATCAATTACCTTTAGACTGTGCCCAACGATTCACGAACAATTGTGTGTAAATAAACATGTAAATAAATATATATATATGTGTATATATATATATATATATATATATATATATATATATATATATATATATATATATATATATATATATATATATATATATATATATATATATATGCGTATGTGTATACATTAACTTGTATTAATATAATACCATTTAATCATTTGATTTAAACATGTAAAGTAACTTACAAAATCAATAAGATATTAGTAAAATAAATATATGAATATATATGAATCCTGTACATAATTAATATTATATGTATGTTGTAATATATCTAATATATATAAATATTATCTATTCAAATATGTTGTTATAGGTATTACATAATTAATAAAAATATTATTATATTAAATCTAATTATGAGTTAAAATATAATTATTATTACTTTCATTATAAATATTGATATCAGTATTATTAATAGTAGTAATTTAATATGTAGTATGTATATATATATATATATATATATATATATATATATATATATATATATATATATATATATATATATATATATATATATATATATATATGAGATTTGATATGTATAAATTGTTACATCAATATTATTAGTACTTTCATTATGTATTATTAATATTATTATGTATGGTAGTAAAAATTTATGATCTTAAAAAAATTTATGATCTTAATTATTATTGTTTAGTTGTAATTTAAATATTATTGGTTATCATGATTAATATTATTATTATTAATATTATTACTTTTATAATTATAATTACCAATATTATTAAATTCATTATTATATAAATAATACGATTTAACATTAATATTGTTAATAATGATTATTATTATTATCATAATTGTTAATGTTATTAATAATAATAATTATTATTATTATTATTATTATTTATAAAATTATTATTATTATTATTATTATTATTATTATTATTATTATTATTATTATTAAGTTATAATTATTTATTAATATCAATTATGTAAAAATCGTATAAAGAGATTAGTAAATCAGAATTAGTTTCAAGTCTTTGTCCACCTATTGTTGATTGATAAACTCGTACGAATCAGATTCCAAACAATAGGATAATTCCAAATTCAGTTAGAGATTGTTATCACTTTCTATTTCCTTTATTTATTTAATTTTTTTGTCTGTACGATTAAACAAGTTGATCGAATTTCTTCTTGCTATAAAATCAATCACGTTATCTGTATTATTAGCTCACTTAATTTTCTCTTTAACATTATTAATTATCAATTGTAATTAACTGAAGTTTGGTGAATTAACGCGAGGAATAAAGGCTGAAACCAGTCAATTACTCTGTACGTGTTCATATTTTCAAAAGAGTCGATTTCGAAATAAATTTTAAAATGTATAAATGCAGTTTCATTAAGAATGTTTTACTAAATATTTCTGCAAAGAATCAGATTTTAATTCGTAATATCAACCCTGAATTTTGAGGTCAAAGTTTTGGATAAAAAAGTCAACACTTGTTCTTCAGTGAAATTCGAAGTTGTTGTGATGTTTTGAATTAAATTGATGTTATAGAAAGTTTATAGGAAGAATTTAGTATATATTTCATGTTGTAACATTTGCCTAAAACTTTCAAGAATCTGATTTCAAGTTTTATGTTTCAAATTTTTTTTCTTCGAAACAGAAGCAGCATCACTTTATAATTTTTTTTTCTTTTTCTGTTGAATTAATGTTACAAGCACAGGTCATTTTAATTAAATTACAAGTCTTAAAAGTTGATTTGGACTTCGTTTATAATTCATGGGTTCTGGTCAATTATTAAGATGAAGATGAAGAAGGAAATTAAATCAAAATAAAAGCGGGTTTAAATAACAATGAGTGGTGATTTATTTAGAAAAGCGAATTAGATCAGTTGGTTAGAGTGTTGTGTTGGGGTTAACCGAGAGGTCTCGGGTTCGAGCCTCGTCCAAGGCAGTTTTTTTTAAACCTTCTTAAGGAGTTTTCATTTTATTATTATTATTATTATTATTATTGTTATTATTATTATTATTATTATTATTGTTATTACTAGTAATACAATTATTACTATTATTATTATTATTACTAATATAAAGATTAATGAACATTTATTAGTATTGTTATTATGATTATTATCATTATTGTTATGATTATTATTATCAAATTAGTATTATCTTTAAGTATTATTATTATTGTTATCATCATTATCATTATCATTATTAGTATTATTATTATTATTATTATTATTATTATTATTATTATTATTATTATTATTATTATTATTATTATTATTATTATTATTAGGATTATGATTAAAATTATTATTATTATATATTCATCAATATTGTTAAGGTTATTATTGATATCTATATAAAAATCAATAAAAGTATTTTTATTAATATTATTATTATCATTAACATAGGTACTATTATTAGTATTACCATTATTATTATTAATATTACAAAGTATCCTTAATCGACTTATCAGTTAAACATTAATATTAGTAATACTGTATGATTACTGGAAACTCTATTAAACTATTAAAAATTACCATTATTATTAAAAGTATTATTTTTACTAAAACTATCATTATTTCTGTTATCAGTATTATCTATATCATTTATATTAAAATAATTACAATTATGAAAATAAAAGTTTTAGTGACGTTGTTAAAGTTATAAGCATGAAAATAAAGATTATGTATATAAATATATATGTAATACACATAACTTAACTATATTAATATCTCTATAAATAAAATAAAAATATATATAATGAAACTTATTATATATATAAATTACCTCACTAATAATAAATATATTTGTTTGATTACAACTATGTATATTAATAAATATACAAATGATATAGGTTCGTGAATCCGAGGTCGACCCTGCATTGTTCAGTATCGTCGTATGCATATTTTTACTACAAAATATCGTATGGTGAGTTTCATTTGCCTTTTTACCCTTTATATTTTTGGGCTGAGAATACATGCGAAATTTTTATAAATGTTTTACGAAATAGACACAAGTAATTGAAACTACATTATATGGGTGAATTATCGAAGCCGAATATGCCCCTTTTGCTTGGTAACCTAAGAATTAGTAAACCGATCTACTAATTGACGCGAATCCTAAAGATAGATCTATTGGGCCTAACGAACCCCATCCAAAGTACCAGATGCTTTAATACTTCGAATTCGTTTTATATCATGTCCGAAGGATTTTCCGGAATGATAGGGGATATTCTTATATGCATCTTGTTAATGTCGGTTACCATGTGTTCACCATATGAATGATTTTTGTCTCTATGCATGAGACGTATATTTATGAGAATTGGAAATGAAATTCTTGTGGTCTATTAATATGAAGAAAATGATTATTTATGTTAAACTAATGAACTCACCAACCTTTTGGTTGACACTTTAAAGCATGTTTATTCTCAGGTATTAAAGAAATCTTCCGCTATGCATTTGTCAATTTAAAGATATTACTTGGAGTCATTCATGGCATATTTCAAAAGACGTTGCATTCAAATCATTGAGTACAAGATTATTATTAAGTCATTTATAGGTTGGGACATATTATGAAATGGTATGCATGCCTGTCAACTTTCAATATAATGAAAGTTTATCTTTTAAAAACGAATGAAATGTTTGTAAAAATGTATCATATAGATGTCAGTACCTCGCGATGTAACCATATGTTATTGTATTCATCCTTATGGATTAGGACGGGTCGCTTCAGTAATGAACTCCGTTTGCCCCACGATTCGTTCCTCACGCTTGTTGTGAACATACGCTTCTATTTGAATCTCACCAAGCTTTACAAGGAAATCGTTAGTAATGATCATGCGTAACGATCCTACTCGTATTGTCGGATGTTGACTCTTTCGACTTAGCGCATCCGCGACCACGTTCGCCTTCCCGGATGATAAAGTATTTCACAATCATAATCCTTTACCACATCCATCCACCTACGTTGACGATAATTCAAATCTCGTTGATCAAAGAGATGTTTCAAACTCTTATGATCCGAATAAATCATACACTTGATACCATACAAGTATATACCTTAAGACATGTCGGGAGAAAATGGGATGTTACACTAGTGAATCCGAAAACTCACGCGATTCACTACCCTAAGCCATAACAACAACAATGGGAATGTTTGAAACCACACGCGACATTGTGAATTCGAAACCACACGAGATTCACGACCCAATTCACCTTAACAACAACAACGGGGTTGACCTACTTGTCAATATGAATCCGAACGCACGAGATTCACTACCCCAAGGGTGGTAACTCAAAACGCACAAACGTGCCACGTGGACCCTACACTCACGGGGTCCATCGTCCCACACATATGTAAAGTGAACTCGGACGCACAAGGACCACTCTACCTCACCCGCACCCATCCTATGCATACATACGCATATAATATATTTACACTCACCTTGTCGCCTTGATGAATGCAATTGCCAACCACAACTGTCAATGGAATGTACCTATTATATTTGTCACATAACAAACAACACAATTAGGGTGGATTACAATCCAACCCAAATTGACACTTAGTGCAATTTTGACCCAATTGCACTTCCAAACACAACTAATGCCCAAACTAACCAATAATCACTAGTAAAAATGGTCCTATAACGCCAACTAACCCAAATCATAAGTGTTAAACACTTGTTTTCCCCAAATCAACTCACAAACCCTAATTTTGACCCATTTTAAAATCAAGCTTCCAAACACACCCATTTGGGTTCCAACATCAACATAATCACTAAACCTAGTGATTATACCCAAATTACAAACCCTAACAAGGCCAAATAGTCTTCCAACTCAAAACCCACCAACAATGAGTCTAAACCCACTTACTAGCTTCAATAAACTCACTTCATGAGCATCAATGGGTTTCTCATCAATTTAAGCTCAAACCCTAAATTTGAATATCAAATTAACAAATGAAATCCGGAGTTAGAACTTATCACCACTACCAAAATGTAGCCAAGAACGAGATGAACAACCTTAACACTTGCACTTTGAAGAGATTCCACCTCCTTCTTCCTTGAGTCAAGCTTTCCCACTCTAAAATGGTGGTTTTGATAACGAGATAAGATGAGAGGGTTTTTGTGGATAAGAAATGAGGCTTGAATGAGCCTTGGATCAGTTTTAGTGGCTCCAAACCGACAGCCAAGTGAAAAGACCAAAACACCCTCATTTAACCCCTTAAAAACGAGTTAAAATAGCCCTGTCTGACCCACCTCGCGACCGCGACGTATAGGGTCGCGCCTGCGAAGCTGAAAACCAATCAAAACAAAACTGGTAGGCTGTTGAATCTCGCACCCGCGAATTGGGCTGTCGCGACCGCGACATGCAATACTGAAAACATACCTGATCTGGTTGTCGTATCTCGCGGTCGCGAGACTAAGGTCGCGACCGCGACCTTCCCTTTCCATCTTTTCCTTCGTTTATTGCTTATTAATTTTGAATACGGTCAACGCTTAATCATTCCATGAGCTCTAATACATAACTAGGAGTTTAAACACTGCCATGGTAATATGTTACGAAAAACGGGGTGTTACAACTCATTTGTTAATTTTAGTCAAAACGACAAAGTTAGCCAAATTAGTGGAGTTTAATTAGCCAAAGCAGTAGAATCTAAAATTGTATTGGGTTTTATTTGATTTTTTTTTAAATAAAAAAATATGCTCTTTCATTTTTAACTTTCATTGAAAATATTTTACTCTTAATTTTCGTTCGGCTTATTAGTTCAATTCTCTTTTTTGAGTTGACTCAAATTGATTATCCACTTTCACAAATAGATTGATGTAAAAATTATGTAAAAAGTAATAAGTGAAACTGTAAAGTTAAAAATAATATAATGTAATAACTAGTGAAATGACCCGTGGAATTACGGGTTTATTTAAACGAAACAGTTTAATGATATGTTTTAGGTATTAAGTAAACGTAAATGCTAAAGTTATTTAGTTTAATGACCCGTGAAATCACAGAGTCCGACTAAAAAACTCGTCAGCTGAACATTTCATCAAACACCTAAAACATATTAAACAATCCATATCCAATCATAAGAGATGATATTGGTTGTCATTTTATTTTAAAACTGTAAATCAAAATATAAATTTAGAATTGGTTTCCTTCTGCCTAACTTTTATACCTTCCCGTACTCAATTCAAAATAATTAATTAAAATAATTCAAAATTATTTAATTTTAATAATTAAAATAATTATTAATAAGATTTAATAATAATAAATAATTGATAAGATTTAATTTTATTTTAAAATTATTTATATTAATGACATCACCCACCATGCTTAGATTTTTTTCTTTTTCTTTTTGATTTTTTCTTAATAAAAGAATTAGCCTAATAATAACATCATCATTTTAGCATTTTAATATTAACTATAGATAGATAATTTTTCTTAAAAGGTATGTTCTTTATCTATGAACTATTGAATTGAGAGGGAAGAAATACCAATTTTTCAAGATGCTTATTTTATACAATAATTGTAATATAAATATAGGGGGATGATTCTCACACACACTTTTTTGATCCTCACACACCAATTTAAAGAAATGAAGTATTATTAGAAGAGTAAAAGGTTAAAATAGGTGTGTGAGGATCAAAAAAGGGTATGTTAGAATCATCCGCCATAAATATATAGTAATAGCGATGAAGAATATTGCTATTTTATAGCTTATGGATTGTCATTTTATGTAAAATGATAGCTTATTTTTTTTTTGCCTTTTTTTATGCTTGATTATGCTTTATTTTTTATTTCAGTTATTGTTTTTTATTTTTTACTTTTTTCAACTAACGTGTATTGTTTCAAATGATTTTCAATTGCAATGCACCGATCATCTATACCACTAAAATACTAATGTTTAAGTTATCGAGAAAAATTATTTTCTGCAGTAACGTGCAGGTCATATTTATGCTCGCTCTAACTATGTGGTTGTGTATCTATTTAACATAATTATCATGGTACCTAATTAATTATTAACAGATGACGTTATCATCAAATCAAGGGATGAAAGAGAATGACTAGATGTGATGATAAATTTATGTGTTTCTTTTTTTATTATTTTTGATTAAAGGGGATGGTGCTCAGATAGTAAATTTTTTTTTTTTTAGCAAAAAACCCTCTTATGAACGAGCATATTGGCTCCCCCATAGAAGGTAAAATCTCGAGTAATCAAGGCCCCCGAGCGTGAGACCTGGTACCGGGTGAATTGCGCATTATGCGCACCCTCTAGTCACGCTCCCTTTTTGAACAATTTGACATAGCCGAGAATTGAATCCGGGTGGTGTGCTTTATTGGGCAACTCGTTGGCCACTCAGGCAAGCCTGAATGGTTTTAGATAGTAAATTTATGTGTTTAAGAGGATTAACAGAGAGATTGAGTATGATGAAAAATCATTTTTCAAGTTTAGAAAAATGTAAAATTTCATAGTGTGACGTGAATTTGTTTAAGTTATAAAAAATATGCATGATACAGAGTTATTTTCTGAAGAAATAACGGGAAAAAGAATCACTGTATTGACTCAATTATACAAATGTACAATAAAACTTTTGTTTAAGGCTGTATTCTCGAGATTTATTTAGGATGGAAAGGAGAGGAGATTAATACATTAAAAAATAACAGCGATTCCCGAGTTCTAAATTTCAACGGAAATGAGAGGAGAGGAGATGATTAGGAACGATAGTACCTTTAGATTTTGTCACCAAAACTCTCCGCCCATATTTGAACGGATTGGGAAGGATAGTAAAACACTCTCATTCCCTTTCTTCTCCATTTTTTTCGCTAAAAAAAAACTCGAGAATACAACCTAAATTATCGTGACGAAAAGTTTTGCGAAGAGCAGTGGAGTGGGGTCCGGGGTGTGTCCCCTCCCCGTTCCATCGTTGAATTGCCACACCTCACTCCCCTTTCGAGTTACATCACTTGCTCCGTCGCGGAGCTTTTGTTGTCAAGGCGACGGAAATTTCAAGCATTTTGAATGAGCTTCAAGCAATTAAAAAAGAAAACTGGCCTACGTCACCACTCCGAATGCTCTAAGGACCATATTTTGCTTAGTTGAAAAATGACATACACAATTGACACACCTCTCACTTTCTACTTATTTGACACTGTGTTACCAGTTTTATAGTCACTGACCTATTAGGATTTAGGACCAACAATATGAGTGATTTTTAGAAAATCACTCTTCCCACAAAGACAATTAAAAAAAAAAAAAAAGCGATAATTTAACGTGGTTATATGCAGTGTTGTAAAAAACCCTATTACTCGCCGATTAATCTCCGATTAATCATTTTTAAGAGTAATCCGTTCCGGTTTCCAAAAATCCGCTTAATTAAACTGTGTCTTTCCGATTAATCCCCGAATTGCCGATTAATCTTTCCAAAGTCCCGACCGATTAATCTCCGAATAGCGAATTTTGCAACCTTGGTTATATGTAATCAAGAGTTGATTACTAAAATCCACGGACCAAACTAGAGAGATGTTATTGATAGAATTCGTGATACATGCTATGGGTTATATTGCGGTGTTTATATATGCAAAACTCAACAAGAAAACAACTTAATGTAACACCCTGTTTCTGTTTCTGATTCTGCAGTAGATCGGGAAGCCGACCAAGAGGTGGGAAGCCGTCCAGCCGTGAAGAGTGGGACGCCGTCCAGTATGTTGGACGCCGTCCAAACTGTCTGTCGAGCCAGTTGTTTTAATTTGTTAAAAATGGGCAAAATGGTAATTTCACTTGGGTGCCGGTTTGGAGCGTTCAAGGCTGATCCCTTAATCATTTTTGGATCACTTTACACCCACACAAACACTCTCAACCTCATCTAGAGAGAGAGGAGAAGTTTAGAGAGAGAGAGGTGGATTTGGAGAGGAAGGAGTCGATTTCTCGCCAAAGCTCGGGTTCTAAGTTGTTTATCTCACTCCTAGCTACGTTGTGATGGTATTGGTAAGCTCAAACTCCGAATTTCATTTGTTAAATTTGATATTCAAGTTAGGGTTTTGAGCTAGTTTGTTGTGAAACCCTTTAAGTGATGAAATGGGTTTATGGTGACCAGTTATTCTTGTCACTTGGCGGGTTTTGGGTCGGTTGGCGATTTGGCCTTGATTAGGCTTTGATAATGAGTTTAATCACTAGGTTTAGTGATTATGGAAGTGTTGGAACACTTTTGGGTGTGTTTGGTTAACTAATTTTGAAATGGGTCAAAATTAGGTTTTTGGTGTCAAAATAGGTATGACACGTGTTTAACACTTGTGTTCGGTTGTAATCGGCGTGTTAGGACCATTTTCACTCGTATTAGTGATTATTGGTTAGTTTGGGCGCGGTTTGTGCTTGGAAGTGCATTTGGGTCGAAATTGCACTAAGTGTCGAATTGGGTTGGTTTGTAGATCCAATCTAAGTGTGTTGTTGAATTTGTGATAACGGATTAGGTACTTTCCATTGACGAGTTGCGGATTACTTGGAAGCATTTCTTCAAGGCGACAAGGTGAGTGTTAATATCCTATATGCATATGTATGTGTAGGATGGGTGCGGGCCGGGTGAAGGGGTTCTCGCTTGTAGAGCTCGCTTCTCGTATAGGTGGAATTGTTGGACTTGTGTATAGGTCCAATTGGCACGGTTGTGCGTTTTGGTTGACCACTTTGGCGAGGTGCACACTTTGTGTGTACGTTATCACATGGCGTGTGATGTGGACTTATATAACCCCAATGACGAAGGGTTAATATAGTGAGTGGAATAATTATATGCGTAGATATATAATGTATTTATTTGTTGTAGCGTGAGATGTGAAGTGACGATGTGCTAAGACACCACATTACACGTGACGAGTGAAGTGTCGAAGTGTTAAGACACCACTCAAAGTAATATGACGGGTGAAGTGTCGATGTGTTAAGACGCTACTCGGGGTGAAGTGTCGATGTGTTAACACACCACCCGGAGTGAAGTATCGATGTGCAAAGATGCCACTCCAAGAGAATAACGGGTGAAGTGCCGATGTGTTAAGGCGCCACTCGAGGTGAAGTATCGACGTGTTAAGATGCCACCTCAAGTAAAATGAAGAGTGAAGTGTCGAAGTGTTAAGACACCACTCGAGGTGAAGTGTCGACGTGTTAAGACGCCACCCGGGGTGAAGTATCGAAGTGTTAAGATGCCACCCGTGGGGTTAGTGTACGAAGTGTTAAGTGCACTAATGGTTGTTATGAACATCGATGACTTGTTTCGCGAAGTCATTCCCTTGCGAAGATTTGGTTAACCATGGTTATTGCGTTGTAAGTGTAAGCATTTATGTTATTCGAGTTATATATATTTTGTATACGTATAACGTTGTTTTGTCGTGATATAGCTAACCCTCCGGGTGTAGTTTATTGGCATTGTTCACATCGTTGTTGGTGAACTTATATTTCGTTGATGTATCTTTAGCTCATTGCTTAGTGATCTTACGGTATGCTTAGACTAGCTTGCCTTTATGCTTGGATGCTCCGGTATGCGGTATTTGGATATTAGTGTGGCATGTCCATTTTATGCATATATATGTATGTAGTATATTCTCACTCACTAAGCGTTAGCTTACCCTCTCGTTGTTGATATTTTTATAGGTTCGCATGCTTGGCGGCTCGGGTAAGCTTGGGGATTATAAGATCTTGCTTTTGTACTTGATTAGGATTTGGGTAGCGTAGTCCCAAATCACCATGCTCGGTTTTGTGTAAACGTGTAACAACCCGACATCATAAATCCCTTAGACCATACCAAATTTTTTTTTCTATGTCAGTGCATCTGGACGGCGTCCAGAATCCTGGACGGCGTCCAGTTCAGAAATGTGGGACGGCGTCCAAAGTTTGGGACGGCGTCCAGCTCAAAACAACTAGAGCATGGTGTTTGGGACGGCGTCCAAAGTTTGGGACGGCGTCCAGCTCAAATCAAGTTTTACATCAACGGGCCCACATCGCCCATTTTACGAGTTTCGTTCAAAAATAAAAGTTTCGACCAAATATAAGTTTAAGTTCCAAACGACACTAGAGCATGGTGTTTGGGGTTAAACTACCCAATCTCGGTCGAACTCCAAAAGCTAACACCCAAAAGCATCCCCTAACAAAACAAGCGGGAGATCACTAATCCAATTGAACGCTCTTAACCTTGTCAACGCCCGAGCCTATAAAAAAAGTAAACAACGAGAGGGTAAGCAAAGCTTAGTGAATGCAATAATTATACGAATACATATATAATTATACCTACTTGCACACACTTACACAACCGCAAACATGCTAGCAAACAACATTAGCTTATCGTCGTAATAACAAGCTATAATTCCCCAATACCCCCAAGCTAGCATAACAACCGCATATAAATATAACTCGAATAATATAATACGCTTACAACACAAATAACCATGGTTAACCAATAGTATAAGGGAACGACGCTCGCGAAAACGCCATCGGTGTTCACAACATCCGTTAGGGCACTTAACACCTCGCACTACTAACCCCTAGGGTGGCACCTTAACACCTCGGCACTTCACCCCGAGTGGCATCTTAACACCTCGATGCTTCACTCATTATTTTACGGAGTGGTGTCTTAACACCTCGACACTACACTCCTAGGTTGCATCTTAACACCTCGATGCTACACCCGAGTAACATCTTAACACCTCGATGCTACACTCTTCACGTGAAACGTGGTGTCTTAACACATCGACACTACACATTTCACGCTACAACAAATAGATACATTATATACCTAAGCATATAATTATTCCACTCACCTCAAAGTCTTGTGAAAAGATACCCGAGCTTGCGAAACCTCAAAGTAACGTACTTATCACGTTATACATATTATCAAACACAAACTCAAGTCGGTCAACCAATTCTTTCACCATTCCTAAGTCATTTTGACCCAAAGTGCAATCCCGACCCATTTTGCACCATTAACCCTAATAATGGGTCAACTTCACCAAAAACCCTAACTCTAGTCAAATATGGTCTTATTACATTTTTAAATCACCAATTTAACTCATTTTCACACATGCAAGACCACTTAGGTCATTAAAGACCCATTTAACCCATTTCAAGGTCAACACACCCATTTGGGTCATTCACAACCCAAATGACACCCACTAACATTAACTATAAGTGTACTAGTGATTTGCTAGGCCTTTAAGACCCATTTACCCTTTCAAAACCCAAGGTTAGTCACCATTTGGGTCTTCATGACCCAAACTTACCCAAAACCCCCAAATTACTCACAAATGGGTTTTATGTGCAACACTAACCCAAACCCTAACCCTTAAACACATTAAACTAAGGTAATCAAGTTTAGGGCTTACCATCACAATCAAAACGAAGCTAACGAGGAGATGAACAACTTTAATGCTCGAGCTAAAACCCGAAACACGCTTCTTCTTCTCTGATTTGAGCTTTCTCACACTTGAATCACACTCTCTCACTAGGATTTAAGTGGATGAAGTTTGGTGGTTAGAAATGGAGTAATGAGGCTCAACCAAACTGATCTAGAGCCTTTAATTCGTCCACCAAGTGAAATTACCAATTTACCCATCTAAAATATTTAAAAACCCAATTCTGGCTCGACAGATCATCGGGACGGCGTCCAGATTTCTGGAAGGCGTCCAGGCCTTCAGAATGGGACGGCGTCCCAGATGTTTGGACGGCGTCCAAACCAAAAAGAAAACAGGATCTTACAACTCTCCCCCACTTGAACCGGATTGCGACCTCGCAATCCACGCCGCATGACAAACAGGAAGATAAACCAAAACAAACTCTTCGGGCTCCCACGTAAACTCAGAGCCTATACTTCGACGCCATTGGACTTTAAAAGTCCTCACCTCCTTATTTCTCAATTTCTTAACCTTTTCATCAAGTATAGCAACCGGCTCCTTAACATACTCTAACTTATTATTTAGCTCAATCTCGTCTAACGACACCCACGAAGAATCATCCGCAAGACACTTACGGAGATGGGAAACATGAAATGTATTATGGATCCCCGCAAGTTCTTCGGGTAATTCCAAACGATATGCAACTTCGCCAACACGAGCTAAAATTTTGAATGGCCCAATAAACCGAGGAGCTAACTTCCCCCGTTTTCGAAATCGAATAATACCCTTCCAAGGCGAAACCTTAAGCATCACCATATCACCTTCTTGAAATTCAATCGTTCGTCTACGTTTATCGGCATACGACTTTTGTCTATCTTGAGCCTTCTTCAAATGTTCCCGAATAATATCAATCTTGTTATTCGTCTCCAAAACCAAATCGGTACTCCCGATTTCCCTTTGACCCACTTCACCCCAAAAAATTGGAGTTCGACACCTTCGCCCGTAAAGCATCTCATAAGGTGGCATCCCGATACTAGTATGATAACTATTATTGTACGAGAATTCCACCAAAGGCAAATTCTCATCCCAACTACCACCGAAATCAATAATGCACGCCCGTAACATATCTTCCAAAGTTTGATTCGTACGTTCGGTTTGACCGTCCGTTTAAGGATGATACGCCGTGCTCAATTTCAATTGCGTTCCCATATCTTCGTGAAACTTTTTCCAAAACCGAGATGTAAAACGAGTATCTCGATCCGAAATAATAGATATAGGAACCCCATGTCGCGAGACCACTTCCTTGATAAACAACTTAGCTAAGGCCTCCGAAGATGTCGCTTCTTTAATGGGAAGAAACAAAGCACTTTTCGTCAATCTATCAACTATTACCCAAATCGTGTCAAATTGGGTTCTCGCCGTCTTAGGTAACTTTGTTATGAAATCCATGGTAATGTGCTCCCATTTCCATTTCGGGATTTCTTACGGTTGCAACTTACCATACGGCTTTTGGTACTCGGCTTTAACTTGCAAACAAGTAACACATTGCTCAACATATTTAACAACATCACGCTTCATGCCCGGCCACCAATAATCTTTCTTCAAGTCAAGATACATTTTCGTCGCGCCCGGGTGAATGGAATATTTTGACTTATGTGCTTCATCAAGTAGCACCCGTCGATAATCACCCATCTTAGGCACCCACACCCTTCCTTGAAAAGACAACAACCCACGCGAACCCATAGTAATAAACTCCGATTAGCCCACGATTCGCTCCGTATACTTGTTGTGAACGTAAGCCTCTATTTGAATCTCACCAAGCTTCACAAGAAAATCATTAGTAATAATCAAACGTAACGATCCTACACGTATCGCCGGATGTTGACTCTTTCGACTCAACGCATCCGCGACAACGTTCGCCTTACCCGGATGATAAAGTATCTCACAATCATAGTTTTTCACCACATCCATCCATCTACGTTGACGATAATTCAAATCTCGTTGAGTAAAAAGATGTTTTAAATTCTTGTGATCCGAATAAAT
Organism: Rutidosis leptorrhynchoides; assembly: GCF_046630445.1. NCBI lineage: Eukaryota > Viridiplantae > Streptophyta > Magnoliopsida > Asterales > Asteraceae > Rutidosis > Rutidosis leptorrhynchoides. The sequence goes on along the minus strand of NC_092334.1, from coordinate 169,683,076 downwards.
CGTACATTTGACACCATATAAGTAGTGGCGCCAAATTTTCAACGCATGCACAACCGCCGCCAACTCAAGATCATGAGTCGGATATCCCGTTTCATGTTCCTTTAATTGTCAAGAGGCATAAGCGATGACTTTACCTCTTTGCATTAGAACACACCCGAGACCATTTAAGGAAGCATCACAATAAACCACCATATCTTCTACCCCTTCCGGCAACACTAACACCGGAACTTGACACAACTTCTCTTTTAACAATTGAAAAGCAATCTCTTGCTCGTTCTCCCAATTAAACCTAGCATTCTTTCTCGTCAATTTCGTCAATGGAGAAGCAATCTTAGAAAAGTCTTGGATAAACCGACGATAATAACCGGCCAATCCGAGAAAACTTCGAATTTCCGTAGACGTAGTCGGTCGTCCCCAACTCTTCACCGTCTCGATCTTCCCCGGATCTACTTGAATACCGTCTTTGTTCACAATATGACCAAGGAATTGGACTTCCCTTAGCCAAAATTCACATTTTGAGAACTTTGCGTACAACTTCTCCTTTCGTAACGTCTTCAATACCTCACGCAAATGACGTTCATGTTCGTTCATACTTTTCGAATAGACTAGTATGTTGTCAATGAACACTATTACCGACTTGTCCAACATAGGTTGGCACACTCGGTTCATAAGATCCATGAATGCCGCCGGTGCATTCGTAAGACCGAAAGGCATCACAACAAACTCAAAATGCCCATAACGCGTTCGAAAGGCCGTTTTCTCAATGTCTTCCTCACGGACCCGCATTTGGTGATAGCCGGACCGTAGGTCGATTTTCGAGAAATACGTTGCACCTTGAAGTTGATCAAACAAATCGTCAATCCTAGGTAACGGATAACGATTCTTGATCGTCACTTTATTCAACTCCCGGTAATCGATGCACATCCGCATACTACCATCCTTCTTTTTCACGAATAAAACCGGAGCGCCCCATGGCGAAGCACTCGGTCGAATAAAACCCTTCTCAAGCAACTCTTGGGTTTGATTTAACAACTCTTGCATTTCCGTTGGCGCTAAACGATAAGGAGTTTTAGCAATGGGAATAGCTCCCAGAACCAACTCAATGCGAAATTCAACTTGTCTTTCCGCCGGAACACCCGGTAACTCGTCCGAAAAAACGTCTTCGAATTCACTAACAACCGGAATTTCACGAATGGGTGGTGGCTCATCACGAGTATCAACAACATGGGCAAGGAAAGCCATGCCACCACTAACAACAAAACGACGTGCCCGTGCAAAAGTGCATATCGGCACCGGTCTCCTTCGCTTATCACCATGAATAATCAACTCTCCCCCACTTGGGGTCTTCACACGAATAAATTTATCATGGCATGCAATATCGGCTCTATAATGATCGAACCAATCCATACCAATGACAATATCAAAATCGCCCAAGATCAATTTTAAAGGTTTCGGCACCGAAAACAACATCACAATTTTCACACACATCAACCACTAGCACCGTCTTGCCGTCCGCTATTTCGACTTCTACCGGACGACTTAACTTAGCTAACGGTCTATCAAGTTTAGGCACAAATTTAGGAGACACAAACGACAAATTTGCACCGCTATCAAATAGAATTCTTGCCGGATTAGAATTAACCACGAAAGTACCTGAGACAACTTCGTTTGATTGCTTCGCTTCATCATTGGTCATCAAATAATTTCGACCCCTTGCCGTACCCGCCGCCTTCTCCAACCGCTTAACATTATCATTGCGCAAGTCGGGACACTCCGGCTTCTTATGCCATTCTTTTCCGCAATTAAAACAAGTGATTTTCCGAAAAATGGTTTCGGACATTCACGAGCCATATGACCCGGTTGCCCACAATTGTAGCACGCATAAGAAAAACCACCTGTAGCGCCCTTCTTCACGCTATTGACACTTTCGGAACCCTTCTTGTTCTTGTTCTTCTTGTTTGAAGAGTTAGAGTAACTAAAACCTTCAAACTTTCTCTTTGAAAAAGTGAAATCACGCTTCCTTGGAACCTCCGGTTCAAAACCCCGAGTCAACTCGAATAGTTCTTCAAAAGTCTTAGCCATTCCCCGACTAATCTTACCCTTGTACTCATCATTCAACTTACGGTAGAAATCCTTCATTAACTTGTGATCATCGCCCACATATTCCGGGCAAAAATGAGTCTTTGCCAAGAAGGTAGACTTGAGTGTAACCAAGTCCATTAACCCTTGTTGCAGATGGTGCAACTCGTCCCGGATTCTATCGAGATCGGATGAAGTTCGGTATTCTTTGAAAAATTCTTTCTTGAACTCCTCCCATGTCAAGCCCATACATTGTTCTTCGCCATATAAGTTGATCTTATCGTCCTACCACAACTTAGATTCCTCCCGCAACATGCTTGAACCAACCTTGTTTTCTTCTCAGGAGGGCATTCCGCGGTACGAAAAGCTCCCTCGATATCGGAGATCCAACATGTACTCTTCAAAGGATCTCGCACCCCATTAAACATCGGGGGTTGAGTGTCCTTGAAATTCTTATAATAGAAGTCCCGCCTTCCTTCACTTCTTCACCGCGAGGATAAAGGTTTCTAGCATCAAGGGCCTCTTCGATAGTGGCCTTCATTCGTTCATTTATCAAATCGGTCACCTGCCCTTCGACCGAATCTTGAAAGACCTTTCGGACGTCCGTAAGAAAATCCGCTTTTAACTTTTTAAAGACGGCCTCAACCTTGGCCGAAAACTCGGCGTCCTCGCTTGAACTTCCGTTATCATGATCGGGACCGTTTCTCATCTTCATTCTATAAAACGGAATAGGTTAAACCATGTAACCAAAAGACATAACACATAAGTATATACATGTACACCACACTACTCCATCCTGCTCGACAATTGTCGTACATTACTCGTTTAACACGATTTGCACCCGTAACAACGGTAGCTAATCGTTGTTACGCGAGCACGTCGCATTAACTTGCTAGTACAATGTCCGTCTTGCTTGATGATTGCTAAACACAACACAAAACAATTAGCACAAGGTTAATTCTCATAAACCAAAGCACTAACAATTCCCGATTAGACCCAAAGTCCTACAAGTCCCGCATAAAGCGCTCACACAATAAAGTCTAAGTCTAGGCACCTATCTCAAGTCGCCTAAATCCCTTAGACCATGCTCTGATACCACTTGTAACAACCCAACATCATAAATCCCTTAAACCATACCAAAAAAAAAAAATTTCTATGTCAGTGCATCTGGACGGTGTCCAGTTCAGAAATGTGGGACGGCGTCCAAAGTTTGGGACGACGTCCAGCTCAAAACAACTGGGACGGCGTCCAAGCAATTGGGACGGCGTCCCAATGGCCTTCCAGCTACTGATCACGGGTCCAACTCACACGAGCGGAAAACCCGCTTCCCGACACTTTCAAACGAAAACCTTTTTACCACAAGTCAATATAAGTGAAACTAAGAAATTTTCATCATCAAATCAAGTTTTACATCAACGGGCCCACATCGCCCATTTTACGAGTTTCGTTCAAAAATAAAAGTTTCGACCAAATATAAGTTTAAGTTCCAAACGACACTAGAGCATGGTGTTTGGGGTTAAACTACCCAATCTCGGTCGAACTCCAAAAGCTAACACCCAAAAGCATCCCCTAACAAAACAAGCGGGAGATCACTAATCCAATTGAACTTTCTTACCCTTGTCAACGCCCGAGCCTATAAAAAAAGTAAACAACGAGAGGGTAAGCAAAGCTTAGTGAATACAATAATTATACGAATACATATATAATTATACCTACTTGCACACATTTACACAACCGCAAACATGCTAGCAAACAACATTAGCTTATCGTCGCAATAACAAGCTATAATTCACCAATACCCCCAAGCTAGCATAACAACCGCATATAAATATAACTCGAATAATATAATATGCTTACAACACAAATAAGGATGGTTAACCAATAGTACAAGGGAACGACGCTCGCGAAAACGCCATCGGTGTTCACATCATCCGTTAGGGCACTTAACACCTCGCACCACTAACCCCTAGGGTGGCACCTTAACACCTCGGCACTTCACCCCGAGTGGCATCTTAACACCTCGATGCTTCACTCATTATTTTACGGAGTGGTGTCTTAACACCTCGACGCTACACTCCTAGGTGGCATCTTAACACATCGATGCTACACCCGAGTGGCATCTTAACACCTCGATGCAACACTCTTCACGTGAAACGTGGTGTCTTAACACCTCGACACTACACATTTCACGCTACAACAAATAGATACATTATATACCTACGCATATAATTATTCCACTCACCTCAAAGTCTTGTGAAAAGATACCCGAGCTTGCAAAACCTCAAAGTAACGTACCTATCACGTTATACATATTATCAAACGCAAACTCAAGTCGGTCAACCAATTCTTTCACCATTCCTAAGTCATTTTGACCCAAAGTGCAATCCCGACCCATTTTGCACCATTAACCCTAATAATGGGTCAACTTCACCAAAAACCCTAACTCTAGTCAAATATGGTCTTATTACATTTTTAAATCACCAATTTAACTCATTTTCACACATGCAAGACCACTTAGGTCATTAAAGACCCATTTAACCCATTTCAAGGTCAACACACCCATTTGGGTCATTCACAACCCAAATGACACCCACTAACATTAACTATAAGTGTACTAGTGATTTGCTAGGCCTTTAAGACCCATTTACCCTTTCAAAACCCTAGGTTAGTCACCATTTGGGTCTTCATGACTCAAACTTACCCAAAACCCCCAAATTACTCACAAATGGGTTTTATGTGCAACACTAACCCAAACCCTAACCCTTAAACACATTAAACTAAGGTAATCAAGTTTAGGGCTTATCACCACAATCAAAACGAAGCTAACGAGGAGATGAACAACTTTAATGCTCGAGCTAAAACCCGAAACACGCTTCTTCTTCTCCGATTTGAGCTTTCTCACACTTGAATCACACTCTCTCACTAGGATTTAAGTGGATGAAGTTTGGTGGTTAGAAATGGAGTAATGAGGCTCAACCAAACTGATCTAGGGCCTTTAATTCGTCCACCAAGTGAAATTACCAATTTACCCATCTAAAATATTTAAAAACCCAATTCTGGCTCGACAGATCATCTGGACGGCGTCCAGATTTCTGGACGGCGTCCAGGCCTTCAGAATGGGACGGCGTCCCAGATGTTTGGACGGCGTCCAAACCAAAAAGAAAACAGGATCTTACAAAACGTAACTAGTCGGGTCATAACGATTATAACCGGTTTATGATTTAACTACGTATTATTGTATTAAGGAGTTTAAATTATTAATGTATGTTTTAAGTTCGAGGAACTTACTTTGATAACAAATACGTTTTGGAATATGTGTAACGGGACCTAAAGTATTATTTAACGCGTATTAAAAGGAAAAATTTTTATCGGCCGATTTTAATACGGGTTGGGTTGTTACACTTAACGAACAAGAAAACTCGGTTTTGGAAACTTTGGTCGACCAGACCCTCACTCGCGATCACAAGTCCTTGCCCACCAAAATTCTAGCGAACGTGAGATATCGTTCGAGGGTATCTTCTAGTCATTAACTCCATTTTCCCTATCGCGATTCCTGTCTGCATCATACTCTAAATCGCGACATTGAAACTCGTGGTCACGAGTACTTCTATCCCATTATTTTTTTCAAGCTTCTTCACTCCAACATAACATACGTTACCACTTTCAGTGCTCTAACGACCATCTATCGTTTAGTTGAGTGAAATATGATTCACACAATATAGAGACAGCGCACCTATATATAAGGATAACATACTCACGTCCCTATCAGTGACATCATTAATTAATTTTTTTTGAAAATGATAATCATCAATTACTTGTTGGGTTTTTATCATTGACTACGGTTTATTAGTATGTGTTGACTTTAAAGTTATTGATTTCTCAAATGTATGGACAAAAAGTTATAGCCTTTTACTCATTATACATATTAGATTAGATGTGTTTTTGATCATGTGTAAAACGTGAAATCGAAATGATCTAAATTTTTGAAAAAGATTGAAATTTTAAAAGACTAATAATCCGTTTATTTGTATATTTTTCCGTGAATCAAATCAGCAAAATTCTTTATCAAACAAATTATTCGCACAAACACCGACGCATTGCCTAACTGGTATATGAGGAGGCGGTCTGTTTGTCCTCAACGAGTAAGCGCATGTTCAGTTCCTAGGACCGGGATCTAATTGCACATGCAACAATTAGCTTCTCGGAGGAAGTTTTATCAACCCTCAACTGTACTGACAAGGTTGTTGCGATTTGTGCTTCCTCATAACGCTTGTGTAAGTAGCATATGATCACGAAGGTGGTTAAGTTCCCTCTAGATAATGCCGATACTGCCGTTAAAAGAAATTATTTGCACAAGATTAATCTTTAATTTCTTATGCATCACTCTTATAATTACAATTTAATCGCACCATCGTTAATGAATTGATGTTTCTAGCTAGTGAGAATGACATACTAGAGATCATTTACTTAAACAAGTTGATCAACAACTTTTGCTTTCATAAATGCTAGAAGTGTGCTAGAAGTGTACCGTATGACAACTTTATAAGAATAAAATACTGTAGTACGGTTGTTTTGAGAAATTCTTTATTGATAATTTTTAGTAGTATTAACTTTTTATTAACTTTTTATATGTATTGAAAATTTATCATTATATATAAGAACTATTTTTCATACCCTGAACATGAACTTTCAAAACGAGATGGCCTTCTCTGAGAGTCTTATACTATTATGATCTTGATCGAGATAGTACGATATGTGTAACAACAAATACATATCTTAAATGGCTTAAAGAGATTAAAAAACGGTAAATGAAAAGCTGGACGTCAAAAAAGAAGTACTAATAAAAAAAAAAAAATCTATTTTTAAATTAGCTCTCAACCTCGGGGAATGTAGCCACCTTGGTAACGTCTTTTTACTCCTCCGGTACCTATTTCCGTCATTAACCATCCCTCACTACTACATTTAACGTCATTTAGAGCCCATTATTTAGACGTGTTAATAAATTAACACGTTTAATTGTACAAATTAACACGTCTAATTAGGAAAAATGCGGAACACCTCTAATTAACATATTAGTTAGACGTGTCAACACGTCTAATTGATATATTTAGACGTGTCCATGATACAAATTACGGAACACCTCTAATTACATATTATTTAGACGTGTTGACACGACATATTTAGACGTGTTGTTGATAAAAAAAAGGTTGAACACCTCTAATTAACATATTATTTAGACGTTTTAACCTTCCATCGAGTACTAATTTTATATCAGATTAATTTTTAATTATTATCCTTATATCTCAAAAAGAAAAACACAGGTTACAATTTTCTCTTTTAATCTCTACATCGATTACACTTTAGGGTTTTTCCCCTTCTGCAATTCCAATAGATTGGAAAGATTTACATCTAATATCTATATCTATGGTTTCTTATTATTATTCCGTATTATTTTCTTCTCTACGAAATTGAAGGTTGCAGGTGGGGCTTGGTGAGAAAACGGCGATTTGTTAATCCGTATTATTCTAGCCGCTACGGTATTTTCCAAGGAGAAAACGGTGATTTGACTTCTCCGACGTGATTTTGCTCAGTCTTTTCAATTTTACCAATGCTTTAGCTTTAATCAGTCTCGAGGTTCTTTTATGCTTTTACATGCTTCGTTTTCTCACTTTGGTGAGAAGCGAACATCACTAACCCGTAAGCATAACATGCTTCTTTATGTTGCATGTAAGAAGCTCTTTCTAACTCACGAAGTCCTACGTTGGGATATGTTGAGTCAAAATAGGTTCTTAACCCGTAGCGTAAAATTGTATTTAGGTTCCCCGCATTTAACGCTTTAAAGAAAACACGGCGTAACTTACGGTGTCCCCAATGTGATATACCCCATCTTTCAAATGAAAGCCTTTTATAAACTAAGGCATGCCTGGAACGTTCTTCAAATGTTCTACAAACTAATTTTGTCGTAAATAATTGTGCCTACGAATTCTGACCGACTTTAGACAAGATTTCATCAATCATGTCCCCGGGTAGGTCTTCTAAAATATTCGGTTGTCTATCCTTAACGTCCATTGTGTGTTTTTATACTGTAAAATAGACGAGGATTAGATTCGTAAAAGATAATTAACAAACAATACAAGCAATTTTTACATATAACATGAAAATACAAGCACACTACAATACATATATTACACAACATGATTACAACTCTCTATTCTGACTCACTCGTTTCTTCCTCTTCGGACTTGGTTCGTTTCGCTAATTTCCTAGGGATATATGATGTTCCTCTAATACGAGCCGTTGTTTTTACAAATGGTTTAGAAAACCCCGGTGGCTTAGAGGTTCCCGGGTTATTGTTACAACTTAAGAAATACGGGTGTTGACGATTGTGATGACCGGGAAAATTTCGACTAATTTAAACCAATTCTCTATATGATTTATTACTATGCAAATATACATATATATATGTCTGTATATATATATATGTGTACAAGTAAAAATGACTTTGCTACAGTAAAACACTATTTTGCTACAGTAAAACACTATTTGGTGCAGTAAACACTATTTGCTACAGTAAACACTATTTGCTGCGGTAAATACTATTTACTACAGTAAAACTATTTGATGTCGACGAACTAGCAAACAAAAACGGAAAAGGCGGCCATGCGATCGCATGGCAAAAAACACTGAAAACTCATGCGATCGCATGAGCTACAGTAAATCGAAAAGTACTATAAAAGGTCAGTTTTGCTCGACGAATTTTTCATAATAATTTCTGTACGTAAATTTTATATTTATAATTATAATTATAATTTTAATTTTAAGTTTAATAATAATAAAGTATATTCGAGGGTATTTTTAATTCGGATTTCAAACCGTTTTAAAATAAGGAAATATTGGGTATTGTTCGGGGTATTGTTCTTGAATCCAAGACCAACCATATAGTCGTCTACCATCATTACGTCTACGCAATTTGCCTACAATATTGAATCGCAATATTGAACTGTGAGTTATAGTCTCCCTTTTTAAATACTTTAAATATTTTTGGGCTGAGAATACATGCAATTTATTTTAAATGCAATAAGACACAAGTACATACAAAATTCTACACTGAGTTAAACCGAAAATCCCTTAGCTTTGGTAACTAGTAGCTGCCAGTACATAGGATATGGACTGGTGGGCGCGAATAATTGTATATGGATCCATAGGGCTTGACATCCCCGTCCGAGCTAGAGCGCTAGCCTTTTAACGGACGTATGTTATTTGAGTTTAAGACACGTTGGTTTGCGCGTATTAAAATGAATGGGGTAATTATCACTATAGCGTTAAGTTTAGTTACCAGGGTGCTCTGTTACGTAGAATCTATTGATAAACTTTTGATGAAATCTTGTGGTCTAACTTTATATATGTTTATGACTCGAGCAATTAAACCTATAACTCACCAACATTCGTGTTGACGTTTTAGCATGTTTTATTCTCAGGTCCTTAGACTGCTTCCGCTGTGATGTGTTTGTTGCCTGCATGGAGTCTCTCATGCTTTGTACAAAGTTTATAGCATTCAAAATAAAACTGCGTTGTGTAATAAATAATTGGACTGTGAAGTCAACCTGTAAATTAAAGACTTATGTATTTTGGGGTTTTGCTTATACTTAAGCACTCGCCCACATGTTTATAACTTTCTATGTTTAGAAAGTCACTTATTTTAATGAATGCAATATTTTATCAAAACGTATCATATAGAGGTCAAAACCTCACTGTGGAATCAATGATTAACGTGCTGCGTCAATAGCGATTTTGACGGGTCGTTACAGTTGGTATCCGAGTTTGAGGTCATAGGGAACCAGAAATTACATTAGTGTGTTTAACTGGTAATTGTTAGGATGCATTAGTGAGTCTGGACTATGACCATATTTGTTTTTACTGAATTTTGCTTATCATTTGGTCAAAAACATTATATGTGATATATTTATATGCTAACGTAATTGTTGTTTCAATTATGTGATAGATGACTTCTTCTAATCCTATCATTTTGTACGACTCGGAATCGGACACTGAATCTATTCTATCCACAACTGAAAAGGGCGTTCCAATACCTATTAAAGAAGAAATTGTGTTAGCCGGAGAATCTCAACTCCCGGTAAACCCAGAGGAGGTTCCAGATCCACCCATCTCTAGTTTTCCGGAGCCACAGTATCGTTGGCATGGACCCATGATCCCTGGAGTAAACTAGGATCGTCCATTTCTAAACAAATATGGACATTGGTCCAGATATACCGCCGACCGGCGGGTTGTGCCGATTACGCCTGGCATATTTCGGTTCATGACCACCGGTACATATTCTCGCAGTTCGTCATCATATTCTCCTACACATGACTCAGACAGTTCGTCATCAGACGAGATCAATAAGGAGGAGGATTTCGCTAATGAAATAAAAGAGATCACTAAGGAGCAATTCCAACTTGCTATAGATAATAAAAACAACCACAATAATAAAAAGTCCTTAATTATTAAAAAGGAATAGGACCATTCGATCCGTAACCACCCTTATTGTATTAAAGCCACTGAGGCAACGGGTACCTCAAAACCCCAACCAAAAATAAAATACACTGCCAGAATGTCTGTCGGACCATGTGCACACAAACAATTGGCAGAGAGAACCAAATGGGAAGAAGTTTCTGATAGTTCTGAATAAACGACCTCGCAACCATAAATCTTCCATGCGCTATTCTATTGCTTATGTGTGCTACTCTATCTTGTTATGTAGAATAATCATATGTAAAATATCGGTATTGTATGGTATTGTATTATTTTGGTTTATTAATAATAAATGCATTGAATGATTATTTGTATTATTAATACTTATTATTATTATTACATAATAACGTAGTAACTCGCTATAATTTTTCATAGTGGAATATTATTAGGATTTTAGTAGTTAATTCCTTGTACTAGCTATTATGTATGAACTTAACGGGTAGGTAATACCCTAGAAATAATTATAAAATGCTAATAAGAAGAAAAGGCTTTTATAATAATCGGTTCATATTATTAATATGCTACGATTAACTATTGACAACTCATTTTACCTATAATATTCTATATGATTAAATTATATCTGTTATGTTTATTGAAGAAACATGTCCCAAATGTCGGATGCTGAGTTTGAGCAACTAGTCGAGAAACGTGTGAATGAAAGAATTGCTGCAGCCGAGGCAGTAAAAGCAACAGCCGAAGCAGCAGCCAAAGCAGCAGGCGTAAACACAAACTCACGAAACGGATGCTCATACAAAACTTTTCAAGGATGCAAACCACAGACGTTTAGTGGAACCGAGGGACCAGTCGGTCTAACCCGATGGTTTGAAAAGATGGAGTCCGTTTTCAAAATCAGTAATTGTGCAAACGGAGACAAGTCAAAGTATACTTCGTGCACGTTGCAAGACGGTGCACTTATTTGGTGGAACAATTATGCTAAAGCAGAAGGAATAGATACGGCATATGATATCTCTTGGGAAGAACTGAAAAAGATGCTAATCGAGGAGTACTGTCCTCGAAACGAGATCAGAAAAATGGAATCTGAGTTATGTAATCTGAAGGTTATCGGCGCGAATCTCAATAACTATGAAAAGCGTTTCATGGAACTAGCCTTGTTGTGTCCCGAATTGGTGCCAAACGAGAAACGAAAGATAGAAATGTATATTGACGGTTTATCGATCAATATTAAAGGAAATGTTACATCGTCCAAACCGAATATGATGCAGGAAGCCATGACAATGGCACACCAACTCATGGACCAGATCACAGAGAGTTCGATTAAGGCACCAATTACCGAAGTCAAGACAACTGAAAGAAAGAGGAAATGGGAAGACTATAAGGGTAAAAGTACTCAACTGAAGAAACAAGAAACTTTTAAAGGTAAACAAGATGGGGCAACTGCAAGTCCAAACTATAAGGGACCCCATCTGTTCTGCAAAAGATGTTACACACATCATGCAGGTTATTGCCAAGTGGTCTGTGACAAGTGCAACAAGAAAGGACATGTGGCGAAAGATTGTTATGCCACCGTTTCTGAAGTAAAGACAAAATCGACCGATGTCAAGAAATGTTTTGGATGCGGGAAGTCTGGTCACTTTATAAATCAATGCCCTGATAAGGAGAAGAACAAAGAACCCGCACGTGGGAGGGTATTTAATGTTAGTGCCAGTAAAGCACGTGAGGATCCTAAACTTGTCTCGGGTACATTTACCGTTAATAATCAACTAGCTTCTATTATGTTTGATACGGGTGCTGATAGAAGTTATATGTGTAAAGACTTTAGTTTTAAACTAAAATGTGCATCATTACCTCTAGACGATAAATATACTATTGAATTAGCTAATGGTAAACTGATAAAAGCCGATAAAATTTGCCATGGTTGCGAAATGAATCTCGCTGGTGAAACCTTCAAAATCGATTTGATACCCGTAGAATTAGGAAGTTTGTGGCATGGAATGGATGTCCAAAACAAGAGCGGAAGTTGTTTGCGCTGAGAAAGCAATCCGCATCCCTCGTAAGGATGAAACGTCATTAATGATTTATGGGGAGAAGAGCAACTCAAAGCTGAACTTTATCAGCTGTATGAAGGCCCAGAAACTTATAAGAAAGGTTGTTATGCTATTCTGGCACACGTAAAGAAGATCGATACTGAAGAAAGAAGCTTTAATGACATGCCGGTGGTAAGAGAATATCCCGGAGTATTTCCAGAAGAATTACCGGGGCTACATTCACACAGATGTATAGAATTCCAGATTGATCTCATACCAGGAGCTGCACCTGTAGCCCGATCTCCATATAGACTTGCACCTTCAGAAATGCAAGAATTACAAGACCAGTTGCAAGAATTATCGGACCGTAGATTTATTCGTCATAGTTTTTCACCTTGGGGTGCTCCTATTCTGTTCGTCAAGAAGAAGGATGGATCTATGAGAATGTGCATAGATTACCGAGAATTAAACAAATTAACGATCAAGAATCGGTACCCATTACCGAGGATTAATGATTTGTTTGATCAATTGCAAGGATCAAGTGTTTATTCCAAGATTGATCTACGCTCCGGATATCATCAGCTGAGAGTGAAGGAAGAAGATGTTCCTAAAACCGCGTTCAAAACCCGTTACAGTCACTATGAGTTTCTAGTCATGCCTTTTGGATTAACTAATGCTCCAGCAGTATTCATGGATCTAATGAATCGCATCTGTAGACCGTATTTAGACAAATTTGTCATTGTTTTTATTGACGACATATTGATTTACTCGAAGAACAAGGAAGAACATGAGCAACACTTAAGACTGGTACTAGAGATACTCAAGAAAGAAGAATTGTACGCAAAATTTTCGAAGTGTGATTTTTGGTTACAAGAAGTACAATTTTTGGGACATGTTGTCAGTAAACATGGAATTAAAGTTGACCCTGCCAAGATCGAAGCCATTAGTAAATGGGAAACACCGAAGACTCCAACACAAATCTGCCAATTCTTAGGTCTTGCTGGTTACTACCGAAGATTCATTCAAGATTTCTCTAGAATCGCCAAACCCTTAACTTCATTGACTCAAAAGGGAAAGAAGTATGATTGGTCCACGGAACAGGAATCCTCATTCCAGTTATTAAAGAAGAAGTTAACGTCTGCACCCATTTTGTCATTACCAGAAGGAAATGATGATTTCGTGATCTATTGTGACGCTTCGCGCCAAGGTTTAGGATGTGTATTAATGCAACGCACAAAAGTTATCGCATATGCCTCACGACAACTAAAAATTCATGAAAAGAACTATACGACACACGATTTGGAACTTGGAGCTGTAAACACTATTTGCTACAGTAAACACTATTCGCTACAGTAAACACTAATTTGCTACAGTAACACTATTTGCTACAGTAAGCACTATTTGCTACAGTAAATACTATTTGATGTCGACGAACTAGCAAACAAAAACGGAAAAAGCGGCTATGCGGTCGCATGGCAAAAAACACTGAAAACTCATGCGATCGCATGAGCTACAGTAAATCGAAAAGTACTATAAAAGGTCAGTTTTGCTCGACGAATTTTTCATAATAATTTCTGTACGTAAATTTTATATTTATAATTATAATTATAATTTTAATTTTAAGTTTAATAATAATAAAGTATATTCGAGGGTATTTTTAATTCGGATTTCAAACCGTTTTAAAATAAGAAAATATTGGGTATTGTTCGGGGTATTGTTCTTGAATCCAAGACCAACCATACAGTCGTCAACCATCATTACGTCTACGTAATTTGCCTACAATATTGAATCGCAATATTGAACTGTGAGTTATAGTCTCCCTTTTTAAATACTTTAAATATTTTTGGGCTGAGAATACATGCAATTTATTTTAAACGCAATAAGACACAAGTACATACAAAATTCAACACTGAGTTAAACCGAAAATCCCTTAGCTTTGGTAACTAGTAGCTGCCAGTATATAGGATATGGACTGGTGGGCGCGGATAATTGTATATGGATCCATAGGGCTTGACATCCCCGTCCGAGCTAGAGCGCTAGCCTTTTAACGGACGTATGTTATTTGAGTTTAAGACACGTTGGTTTGCGCGTATTAAAACGAATGGGGTAATTATCACTATAGCGTTAAGTTTAGTTACCAGGGTGCTCTGTTACGTAGAATCTATTGATAAACTTTTGATGAAATCTTGTGGTCTATCTTTATATATGTTTATGACTCGAGCAATTAAACCTATAACTCACCAACATTCGTGTTGACTTTTTAGCATGTTTTATTCTCAGGTCCTTAAACTGCTTCCGCTGTGATGTGCTTGTTGCCTGCATGGAGTCTCTCATGCTTTGTACAAAGTTTATTGCATTCAAAATAAAACTGCGTTGTGTAATAAATAATTAGACTGTGAAGTCAACCTGTAAATTAAAGACTTATGTATTTTGGGGTTTTGCTTATACTTAAGCACTCGCCCACATGTTTATAACTTTCTATGTTTAGAAAGTCACTTATTTTAATGAATGCAATATTTTATCAAAACGTATCATATAGAGGTCAAAACCTCACTGTGGAATCAATGATTAACGTGATGCGTCAATAGCGATTTTACTGTAGCAATATATATTCGACTCTTTATTATTATTAGGTGAGTCGATGGGATTTGTACTAGACGTAGACATCTATCACAAAATATCAAACACGTTAAGAGGTTAATATATCACATAATATTTACATGTTAACAATATATAGTTTCCAACAAAAATGTTAAGCAATCGTTTTTCAAGTAAACACGGTCGAAGTCCAGACTCACTAATGCATCCTAACGAACTCGATAAGACACACTAATGCAAATTTCTGGTTCTGTAATACCAACGCTCTGATACCAACTGAAATATCCCGTTCATATCAATTATAAACGTTTCATATTAATTGGTTTCGTTGCGAGGTTTTGACCTCTATATGTGACGTTTTTGAAGGACTGCATTCGTTTTTAAAACAAACCATAACCTTTATTTTATCGATAAAGGTTTAAAACATTACGAAGATTATCAAATAATGATAATCTAAAATATAGCGTTTTCACTCGACCATTACATAATGGTTTACAATAATATTACACAATAACTTAAGTCTTCGAATGCAGTTTTAAACAATATTATACAAGCATGCTGACTCCAATTCTTGTCTTTAATTAGCATGCAACAGCGGAAGCTCTTAATAGTCACCTGAGAATAAACATGCTTAAAACGTCAACAAAATGTTGGTGAGTTATAGGTTTAATCTATATATATATATATATATATATATATATATATATATATATATATATATATATATATATATATATATATATAATAATAGACCACAAGATTTCATTTTATAAACATAATCCTCAAGCAGAATCCTCTCGTCTGCATTAAGGTAAAATCATTCATATGATGAACACCTGGTAACCGACATTAACAAGATGCATATAGAATATCCCCAAAACAGAATCCTCTCGTCTGTATAACAGAATCCTCTCGTCTGTATAAAAATTGAAGTACTAAAGCATCCGAACCTCGGATGGGGTTTGTTAGGCCCATAGATCTATCTTTAGAATTCGCGTCAATTAGGGGTACTGTTCCCTAATTCTTAGGTTACCAAGCTAAAAGGGGCATATTAGATTTAGATAATCCAACCATAGAATGTAGTTTCGATTACTTGTGTCTATTTCATAAAACATTTATAAAACTGCATGTATTCTCATCCCAGAAATATTAGATTTTAAAAATGGGACTATAACTCACTTTCACAGATTTTTCCTTCGTTGGAAATAAGACGTGGCCACTGGTCAATTCACGAACCTATAACAAATGTGTACATATATATCAAAGTAAGATTGAAATATATTCACAACATTTTTTATTATGTTTTTATGATTTAAGTTTGTTAAGTTTACAGTCCTCGTTAGTAACCTATAACTAGTTGTCCACAGTTAGATGTACAGAAATAAATCAATATATATTATCTTGAATCAATCCACGACCCAGTGTATACACATCTCAGGCTAGATCACAACTCAAAGTATATATATTTTTGGAATCAACCTCAACCCTGTATAGCGAACTCGAACATTACAGCATATAGAGTGTCTATGGTTGTTCCAAATAATATATATAGATGGGTCGATATGATAATATGTCAAAACATTGTATACGTGTCTATGGTATCCCAAGATTACATAATATATGTTAGAATACATGTATAATACAATATAAGTTAGCTAGGATATGATTAGTGTAGATTTGTTGTAAAATTTTCGTAGCTACAACAAGTAAAATTTTCCAATTTTGTTTTACCCATAATTTCTTCGTTTTAAATCCATTTTGAGTGATTCAAGTTGCTAAGGTTTCATAATAAACTGTAATTTATGAAACTAAACATAAAAAGTATAAGTTTATAGTCGAAAATACAGGTTACAAGTCATTTACTAAAGAGGTAGTCATTTCTGTCGAAAGAACGACATCTTGATGACCATTTTGAAAAACATACTTCCACTTTGAGTTTAACCATGATTTTTGGATATAGTATCATGTTCATATGAAATATCATTTTTTCAGAAAACAAACTTCCAATTCAAAGATTAAGATAGTTTTTATTTTTCTAACCCAAAACAGCCCCCGGTTTTACTACGACGACGTATATCCGGTTTTACAGTGTTCATCGCGTTTCCAGGTTTTAAATCATTAAGTTAGCATATCATATAGATATAGAACATGTGTTTAGTTGATTTTAAAAGTCAATTTATAGGGATTAACTTTATTTGCGAACAAGTTTATAATTAACTAAAGTATGTTCTAGTGATTACAAGTTTAAATCTTCGAATAAGATGGTTTTATATGTATGAATCGAATGATGTTATGAACATCATTACTACCTTAATTTTAGTAGGTAAACCTACTGGAAAAGAGAAATATAGATCTAGCTTCAAAGGATCCTTGGATGGCTTGAAAGTTCTTGAAGCAGAATCATGACACGAAAACAAGTTCAAGTAAGATTTCCACTCGAAATAAGATTGTTATAGTTATAGAAATTGAATCAAAGTTTGAATATGAGTATTACCTTGAATTAGAAAGATATCTTACTGTAAGTAAGAAAGATTTCTTGAGATTAGATGATCACTTAAAATGGATTTGCAAGATTTGAAGTAAGCTAGTAAACTTGAAAGTATTTTTGGTGTGTTCTTGAGTAGTTGTTTTGTAAGTTGATCTAGGTTAGGATTTATTAGTTAGATTGAGCTAGATTTTGATGATGGTGATGAAGAACACTTAGAACATCAAGATAGAACAAGAGAGAGATAAGTTTGATGCATGAAAGTTGAAAAATGAAAGTGTTATGGTTGGTGAAGAAAAACGTGATCCTACCCTTGAATATAAGGTTCCATTAGTTTGTATTTTTGTTAGATATTTCATGCTAGTTGCCAAATGATGGTTCCCACATATTTAGGTGACTCATTAAGGCTGCTAAGAGCTGATCATTGAAGTGTATATACCAATAGTATATACGTCTAGAGGCTGGGTATTGTACGAGTAAGAATACGGATTGAATACGAGTAAATTGTGTTTGCTGTAGCAAATAGTATTTTACTGTAGCAAAGCGAAAATTACTGTAGCAAATAGTGTTTTACTGTAGCAAATAGTGTTTTACTGTAGCAAATAGTGTTTACTTGTACATCTTGAATTTAATTGTATTTCTTCTTATATATATATATATATATATATATATATATATATATATATATATATATATATATATATATATATAATAAAAACTTACATCATAAAAAAATAAAACGATTATATAATTATCACAAGTTATGACGTTCGTGAATCATCAGGCAAACTGGGTGGTCAATTGTCTACATGAAACTCATTTCAAATAATCAAGTCTTAACAAGTTTGATTGCTTAACATGTTGGAAACATTTAATCATGTAAATATCAAGTTCATTTAATATATAATCATGGAAAAGTTCGGGTCACTACAGTACCTACCCGTTAAATAAATTTCGTCCCGAAATTTTAAGTTGTTGAAGGTGTTGACGCATCTTCTGGAAACAGGTGCGGGTATTTCAGCTTTATTTGATCTTCACGCTCCCAGGTGAACTCGGGTCCTCTACGAGCATTCCATCGAACCTTAACGATTGGTATTTTATTTTGCTTAAGTCTTTTAACCTCACGATCCATTATTTCGATGGGTTCTTCAATGAATTGTAGTTTTTCGTTAATTGTAATATCGTCTAATGGAATGGTGAGATCTTCTTTAGCAAAGCATTTCTTCTAATTCGAGACGTGGAAGGTGTTATGTACACCCGCGAGTTGTTGAGGTAACTCAAGTTGGTAAGCTACTGGTCCGACACGATCAATAATCTTGAATGGTCAAATGTACCTCGGATTTAATTTCTCCCGTTTACCAAATCGAACAACGCGTTTCCAAGGTGAAACCTTAAGCATGACCATGTCACCAATTTCAAATTCTATATCCTTTCTTTTACTGTCCGCGTAGGTCTTTTGTCGACTTTGAGCGGTTTTCAACCGTTGTTGAATTTGAATGATTTTCTCGGTAGTTTCTTGTATAATTTCTGGACCCGTAATTTTTCTATCCCCCGCTTCACTCCAACAAATCGGAGACCTGCACTTTCTGCCATAAAGTGCCTCAAACGGTGCCATCTCAATACTCGAGTGGTAACTGTTGTTGTAGGAAAATTCTGCTAACGGTAGATGTCGATCCTAACTGTTTCCAAAATCAATAACACATGCTCGTAGCATATCTTCAAGAGTCTGTATCGTCCTTTCACTTTGTCCATCAGTTTGTGGATGATAGGCAGTACTCATGTCTAGACGAGTCCCCAATGCTTGTTGTAACGTTTGCCAAAACCTTGAGACAAATCTGCCATCCCTATCAGAGATAATAGAGATTGGTATTCCATGTCTGGAGACAACTTCCTTCAAGTATAGTCGTGCTAACTTCTCCATTTTATCATCTTCTCTCATTGGCAGAAAGTGTGCTGACTTGGTGAGACGATCGACTATTACCCAAATAGTATCATAACCACTTGCAGTCCTTGGCAATTTAGTAATGAAATTTATGGTAATGTTTTCCCATTTCCATTCTGGGATTTCAGGTTGTTGAAGTAGACCTGATGGTTTCTGATGTTCAGCTTTGACCTTAGAACACGCCAAACATTCTCCTATGTACTTAGCAATATCGGCTTTCATACCCGGCCACCAAAAGTGTTTCTTGAGATCTTTGTACATCTTCCCCGCTCCGGGATGTATCGAATATCTGGTTTTATGTGCTTCCTTAAGTACCATTTCTCTCACATCTCCAAATTTTGGTACCCAAATTCTTTCAGCCCTATACCGAGTTTCGTCTTCCCGAATATTAAGATGTTTTTCCGATCCTTTGGGTACTTCATTCTTCAAATTTCCCTCTTTTAAAACTCCCTGTTGCGCCTCCTTCATTTGAGTAGTAAGGTTAGTACGAATAATTATATTCATAGCTTTTACCCGCATAGGTTCTCTGTCTTTTCTACTTAAAGCGTCAGCTACCACATTCGCCTTTCCCGGGTGGTAACGAATCTCAAAATCGTAATCATTTAACAATTCAATCCACCTACGCTGCCTCATGTTTAGTTGTTTCTGATTAAATATATGTTGGAGACTTTTGTGATCGGTATATATAATAATTTTGACCCCAAAAAAGTAGTGCCTCCAAGTTTTTAATGCAAAAACAACCGCGCCTAATTCCAAATCATGCGTCGTAAAATATTGCTCGTGAATCTTCAATTGTCTAGACGCATAAGCAATTACCTTTGTTCGTTGCATTAATACACAACTGAGGCCTTGCTTTGAGGCGTCACAATATATCACAAAATCATCATTCCCTTCAAGCAATGACAATATAGGTGCCGTAGTTAACTTTTTCTTCAATAATTGAAACGCTTTCTCCTGCTCATCCTTCCATTCAAATTTCTTCCCTTTATGCGTTAATGCAGTCAAGGGTTTTGCTATTTTGGAAAAATCTTGGATGAATCTTCTGTAGTAACCAGCCAATCCTAAAAATTGACGTATATGCTTCGGAGTTTTTGGGGTTTCCCACTTTTCAACGGTTTCAATCTTTGCCGAATCCACCTGAATACCTTCTTTGTTCACTATGTGACCGAGGAATTGAACTTCTTCCAATCAAAATGCACACTTTGAAAACTTAGCGTACAGTTTTTCTTTCCTCAGCAACTCTAGTACTTTTCTCAAATGTTCTTCGTGCTCTTGATCATTCTTTGAGTAAATGAGTATGTCATCGATGAAAACAATGACAAACTTGTCAAGGTATGGTCCACACACTTGATTCATGAGGTCCATGAACACGGCTGGTGCGTTAGTTAAACCAAACGGCATTACCATAAACTCATAATGACCATAACGTGTTCTAAATGCAGTCTTTGGAATATCATCCTCCTTCACCGGCATTTGATGATACCCAGAACGTAAATCGATCTTCGAATAAACTGACGAACCTTGCAGTTGATCGAATAAGTCGCCGATTCTCGGTAGTGGATAACGGTTCTTGATGGTAACTTTATTCAACTCTCGGTAGTCGATACACAATCTAAATGTACCATCTTTCTTCTTGACAAACAAAACAGGAGCTCCTCATGGTGATGTGCTTGGTCGAATGAAACCACGTTCCAAAAGTTCTTGTAATTGGCTTTGTAATTCCTTCATTTGGCTGGGTGCGAGTCTATATGGAGCACGAGCTATTGGTGCAGCTCCAGGTACAAGATCTATTTGAAATTCAACGGATCGATGTGGAGGTAGTTCCGGTAATTCTTTCGAAAATACATCGGGAAATTCTTTTGCGACGGGAACATCAGTGATGTTCTTTTCTTCGTTTTTGACTTCCTCGATGTGTGCTAAAATGACATAGCAACCTTTTCTTACTAGTTTTTGCGCCTTGAAGCTACTAATAAGATTTAACTTCGCGTTGCTATTTTCTCCGTACACCATTATGGGTTTTCCTTTTTCGCGTACAATGTGAATCGCGTTTTTGTAACATACAACCTCTGCTCTCTCCTTTTTTAACCAATCTATGCCAATTATCACATCGAAACTCCCTAACTCTACTGGTATCAAATTAATCTTAAATGTTTCGCCAACTAATTTAATTTCTCGGTTCTGACATATTTTATCCGCTGTAATAAATTTATCATTTGCTAATTCGAGTAAAAGCTTATTATCCAAAGGCGTTAATGGACAATTCCATTTAGCACAAAAATCTCTACTCATATAGCTTCTATCCGCACCCGAATCAAATAAAACATAAGCAGGTTTTTCATCAATAAGAAACGTACCCGTAACAAGCTCCGGGTCTTCCTGTGCTTCTGTCGCATTAATGTTGAAGACTCTTCCGTGGCCTTGCCCGTTAGTATTCCCTTGGTTCGGGCAGTTAGTCCTGAAGTGGCCCGGTTTCCCAAATCCATAACAAATAATGGTGGCATTATTTGTTCTGACATTATTTGTTCCGACATTATTTGTTCTTTTAATTCTGTTGGTCATTGGTCCATAGACTTCACACTTCATCGCACTATGACCATTTCTCTTACACTTGGTGCAATATGTCGTGCAGAACCCATTCGGATGGTATCCTTCACACCTCTAGCACAGTTTCTGCCCCTTGTTGTTATTGCTGGGATTGTTGTTGTTGTGGTTGTTATTGTTGTTGAAACGATTGTTGTAGCTGTTGTTGTTGAGATGGTTGTTGTTGCATTTGTTTTTGCGAAAAATGGTGCGATTGTAGTTGTGATTGTTGGGCTGACTGTTGAAGCGATAATTACTGTTATTGTGTTGGTGACCCTTGTCACTATTTTCTTCCCACTTCCTCTTGACTTGTTTCATTTTGGCCTCCTCAGCCGCCTGCTCTTTAATCCTCCCTCGATCTGATTTATAAGTTTGTGAGCCATTCGACTTGCTTTTTGCATTGAGGTAGGCGCGCTCGCCCTCACATCCTCCTGAATTCTCTCTGGTAACCCTTTTACAAACGCATCGATCTGCTCTTCTTCTTCTTCGAACACTCTTGGACACAATAAACACAACTCTGTGAATCTTCGTTCGTATGTGGTAATATCGAATCCTTGTGCTCGTAATTCTCTAAGCTCTGTCTTGAGCTTATTGACTTTATTTCTGGGACGATACTGCTCATTCATCAAGTGTTTGAATGCTGGCCATGGTAGTGCATAAGCAGTATCTTGTCCCACCTATTCGAGGTAGGTGTTCCACCATGTTAACGCAGTACCTGTGAAAGCTTGCGTGGCGTATTTAACCCTGTCTTCTTCGGCACATTTGCTTATAGCAAACACAGATTCGACCTTCTTGGTCCATCGTTTCAGTCCGACTGGTCCTTCAGTTCCATCAAATTCTAGAGGTTTACAGGAAGTGAAAGCCTTGTAGGAGCATCCTACACGGTTTCCTGTTGAGTTAACTCCACTGCTAGACCCAAAGTTATTGTTGTTGTTTTGCATCGCAGCCTGAACTGCGGCTATGTTTGCGGCAAGGAATGCACGGAAATCTTCCTCGCTGATATTCAAATTCTGACGAGTAGTCGGTGCCATTTCCTTCAAAAATAGCCAAAAATATTGAGTTAATCATATAGAATTTTAAATGTAGTCAATAGTATTTCATAGCATAATATGAACTTATTTATAAAAGATTTTTCTTCATATTAGCGTTTTATAATTTTTAATGTGACGACCCGGTAATTTCCGACCAAATTTAAACTTTATTCTTTATATGAATTTGACACGATAAGCAAAGTCCATTAAACTGAGTCTTAAAAGTTTTGAATTGATTACATGGATTCAGATAACCATTGACTACTCTCGACGATTCACGAACTATTGCCTGTAAATAAATATGAATATATATATATATATATATATATATATATATATATATATATATATATATATATATATATATATATATATATATATATAACAATATGAAATAATAAAATGTAATTAAAACATTAGAATTAAGTAAAATAATATATTAGATAATAAAGATCTAGGTAAATCATATATGTATATATATATATAGATATAGATATGATTCTTAAACATAATTAATATTATATGTATATTATGTATAATTATTAAATATTATATATATATATATATATATATATATATATATATATATATATATATATATATATATATATATATATATATATATATATATATATATATATATATTATACACGTAATATATAACACCTAGTTAATAATATACTAAATCTAATTATAAGTTAAATTTTGTATAGTAATATTATGATCATTTTCAATATAAATATCAAAGTTAATATTATTAATGTTAATATCACACATAAGTATGAAATTTAATATATATATATATATATATATATATATATATATATATATATATATATATATATATATATATATATATATATATATATATATATATATATATAAATTGTTATATTATTATTATCTTTATCAACATTATTATTATTATTCATATCATAATTAAAAATTATTTTTGAAAATTATAATTATCAGTATTATTATCTATTTTTAATTAATAGAATTATTATTATTAATGTAATTATGTGTATTATTATTAAAAGTAATATATTCAGCGATTTTATATAATGAATCATATCACGATTTCAATTTCCATCCTTTTCAAACTGTGGATTATTTGTACTTCTGTATCTGCTCCTTGGAATTTATCTAACAAATGGTACGATTCAAGTAACTAACAATCACAAATCGGGTTTTAAAGTTATTTATCTTTTTCTTCTTTGTTTTCTTTTGTTCCTGTCGAATCTTGTCTATAATCTGTTATGAGTCAGTTTCACGAATCAATTATGATCAATTAGAGTTCCTATATCAATTATGCAATCACACTATTAATTACAACTGCAAACTTAAACATTAAAAACGAAAACAGGCTTGACAACCCCTGTTCTTCAACTTTATAGGCATATCTTAAATTCGAAACATATTTCAAAAAGTAAAATTGCAGAAAGATTAGAAGTCTTATATTGAATCTATCTGCAAAAACATCAACTCTTAATTCTTGATGTTGAGCTTGAATTTTCAGAGTCAAAGTTTCAAGTGCAAAAGTTAAATTATTTGTTAATCGCGAAATTTGATTTCAATTTAGTGTTATTGGATCAATTGAAGATACAGAATGTATCTAAGAGGAATTTGAAACGTCTTTCATATTGTAATCTTTGTCTAAAACTGTCGAAATCTCGAAATTGATTTTTGGTTGTTCTTGGTTATTCACGAACACAGCAGGCTTTTTAAAATTTTAATTATATTTTTTGTTGTTGTTGAAACAAAGGTATTAAATCCAGGTCATTTACAAATCAAGTTTAAGTCTTAGTTCAAATCTGAAATTCATGGTTTCATTTATGTTTGATTGTGGCCATCTGAGTTTTTTTTTTGAAGTAATAGCGACAGCATATTTGTTGTTCTTTTTTTTATTTATTTATTTTTTCCGTTTTCAAATTAATTCAAGAGAGATATAGGTTGTTTATAATTCGTCTGAAAAATCCTAAAAGTCGTTTAGTTAACGAATTGTGTGTTGATTTGATCCTTTGGTCGATTAATTCTGTGAAAGGTGAAGGAGGAGGATAGAACAGATAGAGATAGGATATACATAGTTATCTTCGTGGTATAATATCAGAAAAATGAGTTTGGTAGAATGGTTAGGGAGTGGTGTCGAGGAACGAGAGGTCTCGGGTTCGAACCCGGTATGGGGCATTTCTTTTTTATAAAAGCTTGGAAGGTTGTTTTCTTTTCTTATTATTATTATTATTATTATTATTATTATTATTATTATTATTATTATTATTATTATTATTATTATTATTATTATTATTATTATTATTATTATTATTATTATTATTATTAATTATTAATTATTATTATTATTATCATTATTATTATTATTGATTATTGTTTTTATTATGATAATTGTTAATATTTCCTAAGCATTAGAAGTAACAAATATTATTATCATTTATCTAAGTAATAATACTATCAGTATAGTTATTACTAATATTATCATTTGGGTATTATTATTATTATTATTATTATTATTATTATTATTATTATTATTATTATTATTATTATTATTATTATTATTATAGTTATTATTAATATTATTACTAGTATTAGTATTATATTTATTGTATTATTATGATTATTAGCAAAATGATTATTAATATAAACTATGATATCATTATTATTACGACTAGTATTATCATTTAATGATTATTAGTATTACCAATACTATTATTATTATTATTATTATCATTATTTAGTAATATTATTATCATTATTATTAATATCATCCTTAGTATTATTACTACTCATTATTAGTATTAGATATTATTATCAATATTGTTGTAAAAATAAAACAACTTATCATTATTATTATTAAAGATTATCATTAACATTCTTATTATTAGTACTATCATTATTAATAAAGTTATCCTTATTATTATTAGTAAATTATTATTATTATCAAAAATATTTTGAACATTAAATATACTTAGTACATATGGCAAACTAATAATATTTCTTAAATATACTACTAAGCATACATATATATATATATATATATATATATATATATATATATATATATATATATATATATATATATATATATATATATATATATATATATATAATACAACTAAATATATAGATATTAATACATGCAAAATAAATAAATATAACATATAATTTAAGATATAATATAGGTATACATTTTTAAATGGAATTTAGCATAAATTCTATATAATTGCAAATATACAAATAATATATATAATAATAGATGAAATTTTGTGAATTCCATTATATGTTTTAATATATATATATACAAATGATATAGGTTCGTGAATCCGAGGCCAACCCTGCATTGTTCAGTATCGTCGTATGAATATTTTTACTACAAAATATTGGATTGGGAGTTTCATTTGCTCCCCTTTTAAATGCTTTTGCAATATATATTTTTAGGACAGAGAATACATGCGCTGCTTTTATAACTGTTTTACGAAATAGACACAAGTAATCGAAACTACATTATATGGTTGAATGATCGAAGCCGAATATGCCCTTTTTTACTTGGTAACCTAAGAATTAGGGAACATCACTAATTTTGAGAATTAGTGCACGCCTAATTGACGCGAATCCTAAAGATAGATCTATTGGGCCTAACGAACCCCATCCAAAGTACCGAATGCTTTAGTACTTCGATGTTGTTTTTATCATGTCCGAAGGATTTCCCGGAATGATAGGGGATATTCTTATATGCATCTTGTTAATGTCGGTTACCAGGTGTTCAATCCATATGAATGATATTTTTGTCTCTATGCATGGGACGTATATTTATGAGAACTGAAAATGAAAATCTTGTGGTCTATTAAAATGATGAAAATGATTATTTATGTTAAACTAATGAACTCACCAACCTTTTGGTTGACACTTTAAAGCATGTTTATTCTCAGGTACGAAAGAAATCTTCCGCTGTGGAATTGTTCATTTTAAAGATATTACTTGGAGTCATTCATGACATATTTCATAAGACGTTGCATTCGAGTCGTTGAGTTCATCAAAGATTATTATTAAGTCAATTATAGTTAGATATATTAAAAAATGGTTGATAGTTAAAGCTAAGGGGTATAAAATACTATTAAATTTTAGAAGGAAATACTATTAAATACGATACAATTTTACACAAGATATTTATTTATTTATAGAATGGATATACTTAAACCATGCTACAACACTTATAGGCAGTGTACCTAATCGTACAGTAGTGTAGTTTTTAGTAAGTCCGGTTCGTTCCACAGGGAAAATCTTTAAACAAAGCTTAACGCTATATTAGTTTACTTTTATAAAAATACAAATATATATATAAGTAATATTATTATTATAAAGGGGGGTTTTTACCGTTTAATGACCGGTTTGTCGATTTTAAAACTTTAGTCGCAGTTAAAACCAAATGTAAAATATTAAATAAATAAAAGACTTAATTTAAAACGTAAAGTAAATAACGATAATGAAATTGCGAATAATAAAAGTGCGATAAAATAAACTTGCGATAATTAAAAAGTACGATAATTAAAAGTGCAATTAAATATAATAACAATAAATAAAAGTGCTATAATTAGAAGTGCAATTAAATATAAAATAAAGGAAATTAAATATGAAATAAAAGAATTATGCTTATTTAAACTTCCGTAATCATGATGTTTGACGTGTTGATTTTAGTTTTATGCCCATGGGTTAATTGTCCTTTATCCTGGATTATTTAATATGTCCATACGGATTTGTCCATAATAGTCCATCAGTCATAAATATAAAGAGCGAAAGCCTTCGTCAAATTATTCTTATTCCCGAAGTCAAATATTCCAACTAATTGGGGATTCGAATTGTAACAAGGTTTTAATACTTTGTTTAATGAATACACCAGGTTATCGACTGCGTGTAAACCAAGGTTTTACTACTTTGTTAACAATTACACCAATTACCCTTGAATGTAATTCACCCATGTTTCAACAAGTTTATTAACTATTAATCCAATTCCGTATCCGGTAAAATGAATACTTATTGGTATTTATAAATATCCCGCCCACCGTACCCAGTCAAGCGTATGTGGTTATATATAAATACGTCGAATTATAAGTTTGTATATTAAATTAACAAGGTATTGTTTAGTTAATTTAAAACCCATTAATAGCCCATAGTCTAATTTCCACAAGTGTCATTCTTTTATCCAAACCCCAATTATGGTACAAAGCCCAATTACCCAATTTTAGTAATTAGCTCAACATCATGATTACTTCGGATTAAATAAGCATAATAATAACTTAGCTACGAGACATTAAATTAAAAAGGTTGAACATAACTTACAATGATTAAAAATAGCGTAGCGTTACACGGACAGAATTTCGATTTACACCCTTACAACATTCGCTAACATACCCTTATTATTAGGATTAAAATTAAAATTAAAATTAAAATATAAATTATAAATAAATATTACGTATATAGATAGAGAGATTGATATATTATGGATGGTTTTTGCGATCAAAATGCGTTTGCTTTTATAGGGAATTGAGTTCAGGGGGTCTCCGCGACTCGCGGCATTTTTTGCCTTCAAACTCCGCGAGTCGCGGAGTTTGAAATTCCAGCTCATTCATCCTTGGCTCTTTGTTTGCCGACGATTTATTTTATTAATATAATATATATATAATTTTTAAGAATTATTTATATATTATATTATATTCATGTGCATAGTTGACTTGTAATTTTTAGTCCGTTGCGTCGAGCGTTGAGAGTTGACTCTGGTCCCGTTTTCGGATTTTCGAACGTCCTTGCGTACTATTTTATATCTTGTACTTTGCATTTTGAATCTTGTACTCTTGTAATTTCGAGACGTTTCTTATCAATAATTGGAACCTCTTTGATTGTATTTTGTACTTTTTGAGCTTTTTGGTCGTTTGCGTTTTCAATTCATCGAATCTGTCTTTTGTCTTCACCTTTTAATATTTAAACGAATATCACTTGTAAATAGAACATTTGCAACTAAAAGCTTGTCTTTCTTGGGGAATAATGCTATGAAATATATGTTCATTTTTAGCATTATCAAATATTCCCACACTTGAGCGTTGCTTGTCCTCAAGCAATATAGTCTTGAAATACTAGAATCACTTCTTTATTCTTCACACTTTGTACATCAGTGATTTCTATACGGCGGTATAAACAATGGTAGTAACGATATGGTTTACAGTCCCACATGACTATAAAAATTTAGATCCATTAAGGAAATTGGATCTTTATGAAAACATTTGATCTTTTGAAAATTAAATCTAGTTTTTACCCTAGATAAGTTTTTCGGAATAACCCTTTACCGGTGTTTGCAAATTATTTTTGTGGGTTTGGTGGGTTTCAGATTTGAAAATTTTAGC
Organism: Rutidosis leptorrhynchoides; assembly: GCF_046630445.1. NCBI lineage: Eukaryota > Viridiplantae > Streptophyta > Magnoliopsida > Asterales > Asteraceae > Rutidosis > Rutidosis leptorrhynchoides. Next base: position 169,653,437 of record NC_092334.1, on the reverse strand, counting down.
TCAAAACTTGCGGTTTTGTGTCACCCACTTGCTAACCTTGTATTAGGAAAGTAACACGTCCAGTTTACTTGTCCCGTATATTACCTTTCGGTAAACTACCGTCCGGTTGTAAAGGAAAGCGTTGAACAAGCAACTGTTAAGCCAATGTCCCCTGACATGCTTTTAATTATGGTCTATAACGTGTCGGACGCAATTACTATCCTTGGTAGGAGTAATAGTAAAGCTCACCCTTATAATTTTCCGGTCTGGCACAAGGTCCTGTCTTAGACCATGCTATGCCACCACCGTTCTTACGGTTGACACCCGATTTGGTTCAGGTGACCTAATGAATTTCCAGGTGAATTCCTAGGATTTTACGTTCAATGGTAATGAACGCATTGAAAATGGGTTTTTAGAAAACAAATCGGTTTGTAATTTTGATCAAAATATTTTCTCGTTCAGGCTCGAGTTTAGATATCATTGAATTCCACGAGTTTGTAATTCTCAATCTTTAAGGTCAATCTCAAGGATTGAGTAATATCAGGCTTAAAAGTTGATTTTTGATCTTTTAAGGAGATTATCCTTTCTGGAGATCTGATTCATTAGTCTTATCCAGCTAATTTGCATGGTGCCCCCCATTGTACGAGATAAATCCTTCTCATGGTTAGGATAAATCTGACCACTTGGCGACCCTGTTTAATGCTGAGGTCCGTGGATTTCCTGCTAATTTTAGTGATGACTTTTCTAGGTTTTTTGTCAACCTACAGCTGGTCTGGACGACAACTTCCTGACCTAAATCAAGAAGCGCGTTTCTTTTTCGGAAGACTTTACTTCCTTTTAATGATGGAATTGATTCATCGTGTAGATCCATCTCTTCTTTTCTTTCATTGGGTAAAACAGTTTAGTTTAGTCCAAAGCAAAAGTATTTTCAGTTATTTGTTACAGATATATGTGACATATGTTTAAGATAACTTGGTAAATTTTCCCACACTTGGCTTTTATTTTCCTTTTTATTGTCCTCTATTCCATTTTAAATGAATTTTAACATTTTGGTTTGTTTCTCAATTTATGTCCTTTCCGAGGTAACAATAATTTCGGTGTTAAAACCTAGTTTTATCGTTCATAAATATGTATAAACATGATTTTGAGTTCATTTAATTGAAAATTTTGAAAATTTTTACTAGAATTGGGTAGTCAGTATATAAGACTAGGGCTGTTCTTTATTATCAGAGAGCACTAGATTCTAATACAACTACTGCTTTACTAGTATTTTTAATGGTAACCCAGTGTTTAAGCTAAAAATTTTAAAATCCGAAAGAATTTAACCCCTTCCCACACTTAAGATCTTGCAATGCCCTCATTTGCAAGAAATCAGTAACAATTTAAATTATTGAGATTGATTTTTGTGAAAATGATTAAATTTTACCAAAGTTTCCAAACATATTTGTGTTTGCTTGCTGAATGATAAATGGTGCATATCATTTGTTCATTCCGTCTTGTTGTTATTTCACATATATTTTGCATCTTGTCGTCAAAATTAGTTGCTTTTGCTGAACTTAATGCCAGTCTTTGAAAATGCGTTGTTTTACCCTGTTGTGTACATAAGATAAACTGCATACATATATACATATTTTTGAAGTTTGGTATATTACCCCACATTCAAAAATTATTAAAATCTAAGAATAAAAGTTAGAAAATTATAAAAACTATTACAATATTAAATAAGTATTAAACGTATCAACATTACAAATTACAAAATAAAAAAAACTAAGTAGACTAGGGATGATACTGATACCAGTAGGGGTTCCATGCATAACCATAGGTGCTATAAAATGCTTCGGCTGGGTTATACGTAGGATACGGTGGTTGAATCTCTATTGACCAGGGAGGGAATATGGGTGATGGAGTAGGAATATAGTTTCTACCTATATGTTGGCAATAAGCTATGATTTGGTTTTGATGAACTTGCCAATCTTCAAATGCTCTATGTCTAGCATTTTCATACTCTTGTGAAGCTATAAACCTTTGCATTTCTGCCATTTCATTTCCCCCTCCTACATTACCTTGCTGTTGGTTTCTCTCAACCTGTGGATGTCTACCATGGTATTGTACTGCGGCGTTATTTCGCTTCTTCAAAACTTTCGCACCATGGTATACATTTAAACCTATTGTATCGCGGGGTTCTGGTTCTTCGACTAATAATCCCCCCCGACTTATATCCACACCGAGATATTCAGCAATCAAAGTAATAAATATACCACCTCCTATTATGCTATGCGGTCTCATCCCCCTAACCATAGCTGATAAATAATAACCCACACAATAAGGTATACTTACAGCGCTTTGTGGGTCTCGAATACACATATGGTAAAACAAATCCCGTTCATTTACCTTTTCCTTGTTCTTACCTCTTTGTGTAATCGAATTAGCTAAAAACCTATGAATTACTCTTAATTCAGCTCTATCTATATCCAAATAAGAGTAATTTCCCCCTTTAAATCGGTGATGGCTAGTCATTTGACTCCATACACCATGCGTATCAAAATTTTCGTCTATCTTTCTACCATTTAGTATCAACCCTCTACAATCGGCAGATGCTAACTCCTCAGGCGTATATATACGTAAAGCCTGAGCCATGTCTAGTAAAGACATGTGGCGCATCGAACCTCCTAACAAAAATCTAATAAAAGATCGATCGGTTAAACTAGCTACCCAATCATTTAATTCTATACTACACAATAATTCTTCACACCATACTTTATATACAGGTCTACGCATGTTGAATAACCGTACCCAATCGTTAAAAGTAGAATTACCATACCTCTGTGCAAGTAATTCCCTAATTGGCCCGGCCAATTCTACAGCTTCTAATGGTCCCCATTCTATGACCCTAGGTACCTCAACAACTTTTGAATGAAGAGTATGCAAACCCCTTTGGTATTTTGAATAATCTATTCAAAGTCTGTTAAATCTCAGGTTCGGGTGCAAATCTTCCAAGTGCATATCAGAAAATGTCATGACTGGATGAGGTATATCTTATTTGTAGTAGTTATCCACCTCCTGTTGTTCCGCATTCTCAGCAGGAGCATTGCGAGCTTGGGATGAAGATTCACCCCTTTCAGTCTGCAAAACACATCAAACACAATTTTTGTGCATCCAAATATGCATTAGTGTCAGCAAAATCATCAATCAAAATAATTACAATGACATGATTATTTTATATCAAACTTAAGCTCATTTTCATATTTTCATCAAATCTACACTTTTTCAAATAAGCATATACGAAAATGTTCGCCAAGTTCATAAGCATTCAACTCAAATAACATGTCAAAATAATCATTACTAGCAATTAAACAAGCTTCAAATGGCATTATCTCTCAAAAATCAAGTTCATGAATTTTAGACTTGAAAAAGTCCACTTTAATTCTCAAAATCATGTTTAGGCTCAAAGTTTGGATCATTTAACTACCTAAACATGTTACACTACTTAATTTAGCAACAATTCATGGCAAAAATCGGCCATAACCTGTTTATATCAAAAAGCCCCAAATTGCTCAAGAACACAAACCCTAGATTACTCAAAATTTAAAGTTTAAGGCTTCTAATCATGTTAAATAGCATCAATCTAGGTTATACAAGCATAATACATAAGCAATTTAAACATAATTACACTAAAAAGCATCAAAATTAAATTAGGTATAAAATTGCTCAAGAACACTAATTTTCGGATTAAATGGTGTTTAGGTGTAGAAATTTACCATTTTTCTTGAGTAATTCCTTGATAGCATCCTTCACAACATGATTTTAGTAAAAGATTTGATGATTAACGGTCAAAAATTGTGAATTTGGGAGTGTTTTTTCGGGTTTTTGCGCAGTATTTTCGGGTTTTATTTCGCAGATTTGTGGTGTGGGGATGTTTAACTGATCAGTTTTTGCATTTTATTTTTTTTCTGTATTTTGGTCCCTCCGCGAGTCGCGGTGTTTGACCCTTCAAACTCCGCGAGTCGCGGAGTTTGTATATATATTTTTTTATATATCTTATACTAATTAAAACAATTAAGTAATTAATTTTAAAATTTTGTTTCCCTTGTTATTTAGGACGAGGTCGTTTCGGATCGATGTCCTAGTCCGTCCTTTGACAAAATTTTAAAATTTATCTTTTTCAAGCGATTGTTTTAAAAGCTTAGATTTTTGGTTTTTTTTTTTTAATGTTTTTGGCATACTTTAATTCAATAAGATTAAAAATAATGATAATAAAAGTTCTCGTCCCTCCCTCGGGTAAAGCAATTTCGGTTCAAAGACCTAGTCTTCAACTTATGAAGAATTTTAAAAATCATATTTTTTTTAACTTAATGAGATAAAGTAAATTTTTGTTTTTAAATTCACACCAACTTAAATTAAAAATACATAAAATTCAAAATTAATATTAAAAATTCACACTAAACTTAAAATTTGAAATGCATAAAATTAAAAATTCATATTTTAAAAATTAAAAATTCACACCAAACTTAATTTAAAAATTCATATTATAAATTCACACCAAACTTATATTAATTTTTCAAATATTTACAATTTTAAATATATTAATTTTACAAAGTTTACAATATTAATTTAAGATTTATATATTAATTTTAAAAACATGGTAAAAATAAAATTAAAAATCTTTTTGGCTTTTATCCCACTTTAATCAATCAAATATTATCAAAAATATGCGCCCCTCTTTTCGGTAAAGTAATTTCGGTTCCAAGACCTAATTTAACTCATGACGAATTTTTGAAATATTTTGGGTTGATTGATTAAAGATATTTATACCTTAAGAATAAACGTTAAATTTCGCAGTGATGTAATAAATTTTTGTATGATATCAATAATTTCGGTTGCCAAACCTAATTTTATTTAATACCAATTTAATACTTTATAGCGAACAAATTAGCGTTTATTATCAAAAGGTTAAAAATAAAAATAAAAATAAAAACTGTACAGACTTACCTGTGAGATAGTATTCTTAGTTATACGATCTATCCCATTCATAAGATAGTCGGTTTAATTGGTTTTCCATAGCTACATAAGCGTAGCCTCGAGCATTCAGTGTTTTTTCTTCTAAACATATGAACGGTCCGTCTCTGCATAAAGTAACAAATTCGGTGTTTGAATAGGTTTGATTATTTGAACATTTACCTCCATGAGACCATTTTCCGCATTTGTGACATCTTTCTAGGTGTCGTGCTCTTCTTTTCGCTGCGGATTTTGATTTTCCTTTACCAAATTGTAACTTATTATCTTCGCATCTGGATTCTTTTCTTACTCCGTCCAATCTTTCTCTGATTACTGATACTATTTCACTTGGAAGTGTGTCATTATTACGTTTAGTGATCAAAACGTGTAGCATTAGACCATGGTTTAGTTCACAGGCAGTCTTCATTTCGTAAAAACCTAAAAAAATAAAAATTTAGAATGGGGGGAGAAGACTAGTTCTTTAGGGTCTGCTAGGGAAAGACCATTCGAGTTCCATTTTTGAGAACTACACGAAAACAGAAAATCTAACTCTAATAGAAATACATAAACCCCCTATACTTAGTTGAAATTGTGATTAACATTATTTTCAATTGAATCATCAACAACTTGTATATCTTTGACTTTTACTTCAATCCATTTGTTGATTTCCTCCGTAACTTTCACAAATTCAACTAACATTGCCTTTTCTTTTGACGATAAATTGGATATTAATCGGTTATATAACTTCAATTTTCCTTTAATCTTAGCATCGTGAATCCGTTTATAAAGTTTCTTCGTTGAACTGTTAAAAATGGGTTCATCTAATTTCGTATCATCAATGGCATTCTTTGTGATTGAATCATCATTAAGTGTTTCTTCATCTTCCCCACACTTATGCGTTTTAATTGGTCTAACAGTTTTGGTTGGTGGAGATCTAAACTTTCGGTTAACAAAGGTGATCGATGTATCACCATCCCTAAGTGTCATTCTACCTTCTCTTACATCAATGAATGCCTCGGTGGTTGCTAAAAATGGGCGACCTAGAATTAGAGGAATATCAAGGTTTTCCTCCATATTAATCACTATGAAGTTTGCAACAAAGGTCAAACTTCCCACGTTAACAAGTAAATTATTTGCTATTCCAACCGGGTGTTTAATGGTTTGGTCAAATGATTGAACACCTATTTTGGTTGGTTTTAATTTACCCATGCCTAATCTTTTGTATAAGGAAAGAGGCATAATATTTGCACTTGCTCCTAATTCTGCGAGTCCATTATATACAGCACCATCATTAAGTAAGCAAGAAATGATAAATTCACCCGGGTCTCCTGCTTTAGTAAGTCGAGTTGGTTTGTAAACCTTTTTCGGGTGTTCTTTCCTTGGTTCTTTCACTTCTATTTGAATTTCTTGTTCACATTTTTCTTTGTTTCTTGGAATGAGAGGTTTGTATAAGAATTCTTCTTCATCACTCAAATTTGAATCCTCCTTATATCCTAATTTTGATTTTTCATATGTTGTTGATAACATATTTATGTTTTCATTTTGAAGGTTTTCTTGGGTAATGAAATTATGATTAACTTCATTGTCAACTTCCATCGGACCATGTATGTAATGTTTAACTCTGTGACCATTAACTTTAAATTCAATCCCATTTGAATTTATTAATTCTATCGTTCCGTATGGGAAAACTCTTTTGACTATGAATGGTCCAGACCATCTTGATTTCAATTTTCCAGGAAATAGCTTGAATCGTGAATTGAAAAGAAGAACTCTGTCTCCTTCTTTAAATTCTTTTGAACTTCTGATTCTTTTATCATGCCATTTCTTCGTTCTTTCTTTATAGATTAACGAATTTTTGTATGCTTCATGTCTTAATTCTTCTAATTCGTTTAGTTGACTTAATCGTAGACGTCCAGCTTCATGTAAATCAAGATTACATGTCTTCAAAGCCCAAAATGCTTTGTGTTCAATTTCTACTGGGAGATGACATGCTTTTCCATAAATAAGTCTAAAAGGTGTGGTTCCAATTGGAGTTTTGTAGGCTGTTCTAAAAGCCCAGAGTGCATCCTCCAATTTAATGGACCATTCCTTCGGATTTGATCCTACGGTTTTCTCTAAAATACGTTTTAAAGCTCGGTTGGTATTTTCAACTTGTCCACTTGTTTGTGGATGATATGCGGTGGAGATTTTATGAGTTACTCCATATCTTTTAAGAACTTTCTCAAGTTGATTATTACAGAAATGAGTACCCCGATCACTTATTAAAGCTTTCGGTGTTCCAAACCTTGCAAAAAGACGTTTTAAAAAGTTGACTACAACTCGTGCATTGTTAGTTGGGAGAGCTTGTGCTTCCGCCCATTTAGATACATAATCAATGGCTACGAGAATATAGAGATTATTATGAGATTTTGGAAATGGACCCATAAAGTCAATACCCCAAATGTCAAATACTTCACATACTTGAATGACATTTTGTGGCATTTCATCACGTTGACTTATTTTTCCGGCCCTTTGAAAAGCATCACAGGATTTGCAAAGAAGGTGTGCGTCTTTGTAAATTGTAGGCCAATAGAATCCAGCATCATAAACTTTTCTTGCTGTTAGTTGAGACCCATAATGCTCTCCTGTTGGTCCTGTGTGACAATGGTTTAAAATTTTACTAGCTTCATCTCCGAATACACATCGGCGTATTATTCTATCTGGACAACTTTTAAACAAATGTGGATCTTCCCAGAAATAGTGTTTTATATCACTGAAGAATTTCTTTCATTTTTGGTACGATAATCCTTTTTCAAGGAATCCACATACTAAGTAGTTTGCATAGTCTGCAAACCATGGTATTTCATTATAATCTATCTTCAATAGATATTCATCAGGAAAGTTGTCTTGTATGGCCGATTCATTTAGAACTTCTAATTCGGGATTTTCAAGACGAGAAAGATGATCACCGGCGAGATTTTCTGCTCCTTTTTTATCTCGGATTTCAATATCGAACTCTTGTAAGAGTAAGATCCAACGGATTAATCTTGGTTTAGCATCTTGTTTCGAAAATAGGTATCTAAGAGCAGAATGGTCGGTATAGACCACCGTTTTTGCTAGAACGAGATATGAACGAAATTTGTCAAAAGCAAAGACAATAGCAAGGAGTTCTTTTTCAGTAGTTGTGTAATTTGTTTGTGCTCCTTGTAACGTCTTACTAGCATAATATATAGGTTGAAATCGTTTTTCAATCCTTTGTCCTAAAACGGCTCCCATTGCAAAATCACTTGCATCGCACATTAGTTCAAATGGTAGATTCCAATTTGGTGTTACCATGATCAGCGCATTAGTGAGTTTCTCTTTAAGAATATTAAAAGATTTGATACATTCATCTGAAAAGATGAATGGAGCATCCTTTTCTAGGAGTTTATTCATAGGAGTGGCAATTTTAGAAAAATCTTTTATGAAATGTCGGTAAAAACCGGCATGCCCTAGAAAACTCCTAACTCCTCTAACATTGGTGGGATGTGGAAGTTTAGCAATTACATCTACTTTAGCTCTATCCACTTCAATTCCTTCTTTTGAAATTTTATGTCCAAGAACGATGCCTTCTTTAACCATGAAATGACATTTCTCCCAATTAAGTACTAGATTTGATTGTTCGCATCTAATAAGCATTCGTTCCAGATTAACTAGACATGATTCAAATGTATCACCGAAGACTGAAAAGTCATCCATGAAAACTTCCATGCATTCTTCTATCATGTCGTGAAAAATTGCCATCATACACCTTTGAAAGGTTGCAGGGGCGTTGCAAAGTCCAAATGGCATGCGTTTGTAAGCAAAAGTACCATAAGGGCACGTGAATGTGGTTTTCTCTTGGTCCTCGGGTGCTATTGGAATTTGAAAATATCTGGAAAATCCATCTAGAAAACAATAGTAACTATTTCCGGCTAATCTTTCCAACATTTGATCAATGAAGGTAAGGGAAAGTGATCTTTTCTGGTGGCGTCATTTAATTTTCTATAATCAATACATACACGCCATCCTGTTACAGTCCTAGTAGGAATAAGCTCATTTTTTTCATTTGTAATGACAGTCATGCCACCCTTCTTAGGCACGCATTGAACTGGGCTTACCCATGGACTATCAGAAATTGGATATATTAAACCTGCATCTAGCAGTTTAATAATCTCTTTCTTAACTACATCTTGCATATTAGGATTTAGTCTTCGTTGGCGTTGCACATACGTTTTATGACCTTCTTCCATAAGGATTTTATGTGTGCAATACGAAGGACTTATTCCTTTAATATCATGAATTTTCCATGCAATGGCTGGTTTATGAGCTTTTAACACAGAAATGAGTTGTGATTTCTCATTTTCAGTAAGAGAAGACGATATTATTACAGGTAATTCAGATTCACCATGTAAATAAGCGTATTCCAAAGGGTTTGGAAGTGACTTTAGCTCTAATTTTGGAGGTTCTTCTATCGATGATTTATATCGATATTTGTCTTCTTCTTTTAGCATTTGAATTTCTTCTGTTGTTGGTTCATATCCATTAGCTATAAGTGTGCTAACAGTTCAGCTTCATCAATTTGTTCTGTTCCTTCTCCTAAAGAACATTCTCTTGTTCCTTATAATTCTGGAAATTCTTCTAACAATTCTGCATGTGAATCTATAGTTTGAATATAATAACATGTATCATCTGCAGATTGCGGTTGTTGCATTGCTCTATCAACTGAAAAGGTAACACTCTCATCCTCTATACTTAGGGTCAATTTCTTACCGAACACGTCTATCATTGCTTTAGCCGTGTTTAAGAATAGTCTTCCTAATATGAGAGGAACTTGAGAATCTTCTTCCATGTCCAGAACAACAAAATCTACTGGAAATACTAAAGTACCAACTTTAACTAGCATGTTCTCCATTATCCCTCTAGGATATTTTATTGATCGATCGGCTAGTTGTATGCTTATTCTTGTTGGTTTCAATTCTCCAAGGTCTAATTTAGCGTATAGTGAATACGACATTAGATTTATACTAGCACCTAAGTCTGCCAATGCTTCTATTGAACTAAGACTACCCAGAAAACATGGAATTGTGAAACTTCCTGGATCAGATAGTTTTTCTGGTATCTTATTCAACAGTACTGCTGAACAATTAGCATTCATAGTAACAGCCGAGAGTTCTTCCATTTTCTTTCTATTTGAGATTAGATCTTTCAAAAATTTAGCATATCTAGGCATTCCTGAAATCACATCAATGAAAGGAAGATTTACATTTATCTGTTTAAACATATCCAAGAATTTGGATTGCTCGGCTTCAAGTTTCTCTTTCTTCATTTTACTCGGGTAAGGAAGTGGTGGTTGGTATGGTTTAACATAAGGTTTAGCCTTAACTATGTTATCTTCATTACCCTTTTCAACTACCGGTTCTTTTTCCTTATCTTGATCAGGTTGTGGTTCTTGTGGAGTAGGAATAGCTTCATCAGAAGTTACAGGTATTTCAGGTGGTTTAAGTGTTGTACCACTTCTTGTGGTAATGGCTTTAGCTGTTTCATTCCGGGGGTTAGCATTTGTATCACTAGGTAGACTTCCCGGTTTTCTTTCACCTATTAACCTTGCTAGGTTACTTACTTCTTGTTTCAAGTTTTGAATAGAAGCTTGTTGATTTCTAAATGCTTGAGCATTTTGTTCATTGGTTTGTTTTTGAGATGTGAAAAACTGCGTTTGAGTTTCAACTAGCTTCGTCATCATATCTTCTAAATTTGGCTTTTTATCATCGGGTTGTGGTGGTTTGTTTTGAAAATTAGGTCTTTGCTGATTGTAAGTATTGTTGGATACTTGTTGATTGCTAGGACCTTGTTGGTTGTTGTATGGAATATTTCGGTTATAATTCTGGTTTTGATTGTAAATAGGTCTTGGCGGTTGATAATTATTCTGATAATTATTTCCAGGCCTTTGGTTTATGTATGAAATATTCTCTCTTTGTTCCATTGTTAATTCAATACTGAGACAATCTTTTGTCAAATGTGGTCCTCCACACTGCTCACAACTAATTCGTATTGAGTGAATATCTTTAGTCATCTTTTCCATTCGTCTCTCGACAGCATCTATCTTTGCGGAAATGGAATCTAAGTCATGGCTAGAATCGGCTCTAGCTGCTTTAGATGATCTAACGATATCTTTTTCTTGGTGCCACTCATGTGAGTGGGAAGCAGTGTTATCAATAATTTTTTAAGCATCAGTTTCGGTTTTCTTCATAATAGAACCACCAGCTGTTATATCTATGTCTTTCCTTGTAGTGATGTCGCATCCTTGGTAGAATATTTGTACTATTTGACAGGTGTCTAAACCATGTTGTGGACATCCTCTCAACAACTTTCCCAATCTAGTCCACGCCTCATATAGAGTTTCATTCGGTTTCTGTGTAAACGTAACAATTTCTGCTTGAAGTCTTACAGCTTTAGATGCAGGAAAGAATTGTTTAAGAAATTTTTCAACTAAAACGTCCCATGTATCAATCGCCCCTTCAGGTAATGATTCCAACCAATCTTTGGCTTCTTCTTTTAAAGTCCAGGGAAATAACATGAGATATATCTGTTCATCCTCAACTTCTCGAATTTTAATTAGTGTGCAGATCCTATTAAAGGTACGTAGATTTTCATTTGGATCTTCCTTCGGCGCACCACTAAATTGGCATTGATTAGTCACCATGTGTAGAATTTGTCCTTTGATTTCATAATCTGGCGCATTAATGTCTGGATGAGTAATTGCGTGACCTTGGCCAGTGCGTTTAGCTCTCATTCGGTCTTCCATACTTAAAGGTTCCAGATTCTCCATAATTGAATTTGTTGAATCCGAATCACTAGAGAATTCTGATTTAATGGTTCGTTCCTCAACAATCTCTGTTTGAATGATTGGTGGTTCCGGATGAAAATTTAATGGTTCAGGATCTATGAATCGTCCCTGAATATTCTCCGGATTCTCAATTGTGAGGTCGGGTTCAAAAAATGGATTATCGGAAATTTGAACTGGAGTACTTGGTCGACTGGATGACGATTCTAAAGAAAAATCAACGGCGGTAATATTTGCTAAATGTCTTGATCTAGTTACAGGTGGTGAACCTACAAAAGGTGGTGAACGTCTTGCTCGGTGCATTCACTGAATATCCTATTAGTTTTTAAAAGGAAAGAAAAATTATATAAGTTATCCAATCAATAGACTTTTCTGATTTTGCCCACATTTCGAATAGCCAAAAGATGCAGCAGAGGGGCAGGATTCGTTTGGTCTCAATATAATTGAGGACTGTTTGGCTCCAATAACCCGGTCCACGTACAAATTCAACTATTACTACGAACCAGAAAATTTTGATGTCTATAAATTTAACCACTTAAAATAAATTTTCGTAATTTTAAGAAATTTAGATAAGAAGTAGAATAAAAATCTATGTCCTAAAAACTAGAATGACGAGAAATAAGAAAGAAAAAGAGCGTGTCGGAAAAAGATCGAAAAATAAAAATAAGAAAGAAAAAGAGTGACTTATAGAACTTAAAAACACTAGACTAACCCAACCTTATTACTACCACTAACTTAAAATTATAATCGCAAATTGAGATTACTAATTGGAATGATAATTGATACATAGGTAAAAGGTGTGTAAAAATATTAAAGCTTACAAGAAAAACTATATTCCAAATGGCAATATCTTAAAAAGAAACTAAAACTTAAAAAGGCGTCGCAAAATTCTAAAGTACCTAAATCTTAGTCTAAAGAAAAGGCACTTAAGGGATTTTACGGCAAAGCTTAAAAATCTAGAAGTAAAAAAAAAAATAACTATGGCAAAAACTATGTATTAAATACGAGCGAAAAATACAAATATTACGCTAAAACAATTAAAAAGGGACAAAATATAAAAATATACTAAAAGTTGTAAAAAGTACAATTTTTATAAAAATATTATTTTTATATTATTTATTTTATAAAACTATTAATTTTATATATATTAAACTAATTAAAACTAAATAAAATAAGAAAATTAAAACTAAATATTATACTAATAATACCCTAATTAGGGTTTAAATAATAATAATTAATTAATTACTCCGTATTAAATGCGAGATTAGGGTTCTGGTCTGGCCTGTGGGCGGCTCCGCGAGTTGCGGTGCCCGAAGCAGCAAACTCCGCGAGTCGCGGGGTTCCAAAATTCAAATGACAGGTTGATTAAAATTCGACGCGTTTTTTTTATTTATTCTGTTTTATATTTTCTGTTTAAATAAAAATATTTATATAATAAAAACTTATATTTAAAAACTAAAATAAAAATAGAACTACTTTATAGTTTTAAAAATATCTTAAAAATAGATTTATATATATATTAATTTTTTTTTTCGGTTTTTTTATGTTCTAAATAAACACAAAATATTTAAATAAAACTTATATTTTTATAAAATACAAATAAAGAAACTTTACAAAACTTAAATATTTAATAAATTCTTAAAAATATTTATATTTTTGTTTTCTTTTTATGTTTTCGAATAATTAAAAACGTATTTTTACAAAAGTGAATTTTAATAAAAGTAAACTAAAAATAAAAATCTTTTTTTTTTATAATTATTAGCGTTGCGCTTCCGGATTTTAAGCTAGATTGTCCCCGGCAGCGGCGCCAAAAATACTTGATAGTTAAAGCTAAGGGGTATAAAATACTATTAAATTTTAGAAGGAAATACAATTAAATACGATACAATTTTACACAAGATATTTATTTATTTATAGAATGGATATACTTAAACCTTGCTACAACACTTATAGGCAGTGTACCTAATCGTACAGTAGTGTAGTTTTTAGTAAGTCCGGTTCGTTCCACAGGGAAAATCTTTAAACAAAGCTTAACGCTATATTAGTTTACTTTTATAAAAATACAAATATATATATAAGTAATATTATTATTATAAATGGGGGGTTTTTACCGTTTAATGACCGGTTTGTCGATTTTAAAACTTTAGTCGCAGTTAAAACCAAATGTAAAATATTAAATAAATAAAAGACTTAATTTAAAACGTAAAGTAAATAACGATAATGAAATTGCAAATAATAAAAGTGCGATAAAATAAACTTGCGATAATTAAAAAGTACGATAATTAAAAGTGCAATTAAATATAATAACAATAAATAAAAGTGCTATAATTAGAAGTGCAATTAAATATAAAATAAAGGAAATTAAATATGAAATAAAAGAATTATGCTTATTTAAACTTCCGTAATCATGATGTTTGACGTGTTGATTTTAGTTTTATGCCCATGGGTTAATTGTCCTTTGTCCTGGATTATTTAATATGTCCATACGGATTTGTCCATAATAGTCCATCAGTCATAAATATAAAGAGCGAAAGCCTTCATCAAATTATTCTTATTCCCGAAGTCAAATATTCCAACTAATTGGGGATTCGAATTGTAACAAGGTTTTAATACTTTGTTTAATGAAGACACCAGGTTATTGACTGCGTGTAAACCAAGGTTTTACTACTTTGTTAACAATTACACCAATTACCCTTGAATGTAATTCACCCCTATTTCAACAAGTCTATTAACTATTAATCCAGTTCCGTATCCGGTAAAATGAATAATTATTGGTATTTATAAATATCCCGCCCACCGTACCCAGTCAAGCGTATGTGGTTATATATAAATACGTCGAATTATAAGTTTGTATATTAAATTAAAAAGGTATTGTTTAGTTAATATAAAACCCATTAATAGCCCATAGTCTAATTTCCACAAGTGTCGTTCTTTTATCCAAACCCCAATTATGGGACAAAGCCCAATTACCCAATTTTAGTAATTAGCCCAACATCATAATTACTTCGGATTAAATAAGCATAATAATAACTTAGCTACGAGACATTAAATTAAAAAGGTTGAACATAACTTACAATGATTAAAAATAGCGTAGCGTTACACGGACAGAATTTCGATTTACACCCTTACAACATTCGCTAACATACCCTTATTATTAGGATTAAAATTAAAATTAAAATATAAATTATAAATAAATATTACGTATATAGATAGAGAGATTGATATATTATGGATGGTTTTTGCGATCAAACTGCGTTTGCTTTTATAGGGAATTGAGTTCAGGGGGTCTCCGCGACTCGCGGCATTTTTTGCCTTCAAACTCCGCGAGTCGCGGAGTTTGAAATTCCAGCTCATTCATCCTTGGCTCTTTGTTTGCCGACGATTTATTTTATTAATATAATATATATATAATTTTTAAGAATTATTTATATATTATATTATATTCATGTGCATAGTTGACTTGTAATTTTTAGTCCGTTGCGTCGAGCGTTGAGAGTTGACTCTGGTCCCGTTTCCGGATTTTCGAACGTCCTTGCGTACTATTGTATATCTTGTACTTTGCGTTTTGAATCTTGTACTCTTGTAATTTTGAGATGTTTCTTATCAATAATTGGAACCTCTTTGATTGTATTTTGTACTTTTTGAGCTTTTTGGTCGTTTGCGTCTTCAATTCGTCGAATCTGTCTTTTGTCTTCACCTTTTAATATTTAAACGAATATCACTTGTAAATAGAACATTTGCAACTAAAAGCTTGTCTTTCTTGGGGAATAATGCTATGAAATATATGTTCGTTTTTAGCATTACCAATGGTATGCATGCCGTCAACTTTCGATGAAATGAGAGATTGTCTTTTCAAAAACGAATGTAATGTTTGTAAAATGTATCATATAGAGGTCAAGTACCTCGCGATGTAATCAACTGTTGTGAATCGTTTATAATCGATATGGTCTTCTTCCGGATGGATTAAGACGGGTCTCTACATTTAATTCGGGTAGTACCTACCCGTTAAGTTCATACTTAGAAGCTAACATACAATTCAACTACTACAATTCTATATGAAAAACTGATTATAATAATATTTCGCGTTCAAACTTTTATACAATATTTTACAAACTTACAATACTGCTATTATACATATAGCATGAAATATAGCACACAATAACTTTGATACAAAATAGTTGTGACAACAATCCTAGTTAATACGCAAGTCATTCAGCAAAGGCAATAAAAACAAGTAATTCATAAGTCCAGAAACAAGTCATGCATTCTGGTTTTACTAAGACTACTTCCCATCCTTGGTCTTGTGGAACATAACCGTTGTGGCCGTTGACAAGACAGCATGTTGTAACGTCGTCAAAGGGACGAGGGTTTCGAAATGTCCAACAACCCCGTAATAATCTAAAAACCTTGTTTCTCACCCCAACTACTGAATCCGTCACTTGTGGGAAGGTTTTATTTAAAAGTTGTAATCCGATGTTCTTTTTCTCACTTTGGAGAGAAGCGAACATCACTAACCCATAAGCATAACATGCTTCTTTATGTTGCATGTAAGAAGCTCTTTCTAACTCACGAAGTCCTACGTTGGGATGTGTTGAGTCAAAATAAGTTCTTAACCCGTAGCGTAAAATTGCATTTGG
Organism: Rutidosis leptorrhynchoides; assembly: GCF_046630445.1. Classification (NCBI taxonomy): domain Eukaryota; kingdom Viridiplantae; phylum Streptophyta; class Magnoliopsida; order Asterales; family Asteraceae; genus Rutidosis; species Rutidosis leptorrhynchoides. The sequence goes on along the minus strand of NC_092334.1, from coordinate 169,636,985 downwards.
GTTCCCCGCATTTAACGCTTTAAAGAAAACACGGCGTAACTTACGGTGTCCCCAATGTGATATACCCCATCTTTCAAATGAAAGTCTTTTATAAACTAAGGCATGCCTGGAACGTTCTTCAAATGTTCTACAAACTAATTTTGCCGTAAATAATTGTGCCGACGAATTCTGACGACTTTAGAAAAGATTTCATCAATCATGTCCCCGGGTAGGTCTTCTAAAATATTCGGTTGTCTATCTTTAACGTCCATTGTGTGTTTTTATACTGTAAAATAGACGATGATTAGATTCGTAAAAGATAATTAACAAACAATACAAGCAATTATTACATATAACATGAAAATACAAGCACACTACAATACAAATATTACACAACATGATTACAACTCTCTATTCCGACTCAATCGTTTCTTCCTCTTCGGACTTGGTTCTTTTCTCTAATTTCCTAGGGATATATGATGTTCCTCTAATACGAGCCGTTGTTTTCACAAATGGTTTAGAAAACCCGATGGCTTAGGGGTTCCCGGGTTATTGTTACAACTTAAGAAATACGGGTGTTGACGATACATATAAAATTCATCGGGGTTGGAATCAGGTTTCTCTATTTTGATGCCCTTTCCCTTATTATTTTCTTTTGCTTTTTCAAATTGGGCCGAGGTAATTTCTATAACATCATCGGAATCCTCATCGGAATCCGATTTATCAGAAAATTGGTAATTTTCCCAATATTTTGCTTCCTTGGCGAAAACCCCATTGACCATTATTAACTTTGGTCCATTGGTTGAGGATTTTCTTTTATTTATCTATTTTTATGTGGTTCCTAATATTTCCCCCTCCGGAATCTCTTCTTCCGGTTCCTCTTCTTTCGGTTCCTCCTCTTCCGGTTCCTCCTCTTTCGGTTCCTCCTCTTCCGGTTCCTCTTCGGGAATTTGTGAATCTTCCAAATATATATTCTACTCTTTATTATTATTAGGTGAGTCGATGGGATTTGTACTAGAGGTAGACATCTATCACAAAATATCAAACACGTTAAGAGGTTAATATATCACATAATATTTACATGTTAACAATATATAGTTTCCAACAAAAAATGTTATGCAATCGTTTTTCAAGTAAACACGGTCGAAGTCCAGACTCACTAATGCATCCTAACGAACTCGATAAGACACACTAATGCAAATTTCTGGTTCTCTAAGACCAACGCTCTGATACCAACTGAAATGTCCCGTTCATATCAATTATAAACGTTTCATATTAATTGGTTTCGTTGCGAGGTTTTGACCTCTATATGAGACGTTTTTCAAAGACTGCATTCGTTTTTAAAACAAACCATAACCTTTATTTTATCGATAAAGGTTTAAAACATTACGAAGATTATCAAATAATGATAATCTAAAATATAGCGTTTTCACTCGACCATTACATAATGGTTTACAATAATATTACACAATAACTTAAGTCTTCGAATGCAGTTTTTAAACAATGTTATACAAGCATGCTGACTCCAATTCTTGTCTTTAATTTAGCATGTAACAGCGGAAGCTCTTAATAGTCACCTGAGAATAAACATGCTTAAAACGTCAATAAAATATTGGTGAGTTATAGGTTTAATCTATATATATATATATATATATATATATATATATATATATATATATATATATATATATATATATATATATATATATATATATATATATATATATATATATATATTATATATATATATATATATATATATATATATATATATATATATATATATCAAATTGTAATAATAATAGACCACAAGATTTCATTTTATAAACATAATCCTCAAGCAGAATCCTCTCGTCTGCATTAAGGTAAAATCATTCATATGATGAACACCTGGTAACCGACATTAACAAGATGCATATAGAATATCCCCAAAACAGAATTCTCTCGTCTGTATAACAGAATCCTCTCGTCTGTATAAAAATCGAAGTACTAAAGCATTCGAACCTCGGATGGGGTTTGTTAGGCCCATAGATCTATCTTTAGGATTCGCGTCAATTAGGAGTACTGTTCCCTAATTCTTAGGTTACCAAGCTAAAAGGGGCATATTCGATTTAGATAATCCAACCATAGAATGTAGTTTCGATTACTTGTGTCTATTTCGTAAAACACTTATAAAACTGCATGTATTCTCATCCCAGAAATATTAGATTTTAAAAATGGGACTATAACTCACTTTCACAGATTTTTCCTTCGTTGGAAATAAGACTTGGCCAATGGTCGATTCACGAACCTATAACAAATGTGTACATATATATCAAAGTATGATTGAAATATATTCACAACATTTTTTATTACGTTTTAATGATTTAAGTTTGTTAAGTTAGCAGTCCTCGTTAGTAACCTACAACTAGTTGTCCACAGTTAGATGTACAGAAATAAATCAATATATATTATCTTGAATCAATCCACGACCCAGTGTATACACGTCTCAGGCTAGATAACAACTCAAAGTATATATATTTTTGGAATCAACCTCAACCCTGTATAGCGAACTCCAACATTACAGCATATAGAGTGTCTATGGTTGTTCCAAATAATATATATAGATGGGTCGATATTGTTGATGCATTTTATGTAAGTCCCTAGACATCTAACCTACGTCCATTGCAGGTCCTTCAGTTTATGGGATACCATGATCGCTCGTTATTATCCTATCTGTGTTTGTATGTGGTTACAGGTACTGCAGGAACGCGATACGGATGTTTGACTATGTTAGACTTAGTCAGACGTACGAGTGAAGCATCACTCGTACAGTTGACAGGCTCATACGCACGGTTGATGCTGAGCTAAGTCATAATTATAACCTGAATGAGAAGACACGAGTGAGTGATCACCTGTACGGTTGATGAAGCTAACTCGTATGTGTGATGGATGACTCGTACGGGTGAGTCAACAGCAGGGGTATATAAAGTCTTATGTTCTTCATTTTAGGTTAAGCCTCTCTCACACACAATCACTTAGATCTGGTTCACCTGATCCGATTCTCTCTCAACCCAAATCACTCCTGGTAGTGAATAATAGCTCTAGGCATTAATCTAATCACAATTCTTGTTGTGGTTTGACTAATTTAATCCTAAAAAGCTACCCATATTCACTTTGATTGGTTTGATTCACTAATTCCGCCTTTGTGTGAATTAAACCTGTTGATCTCGACGTTCCTAGTCATGTTTCAACATCATCAAGTGATTTTTGGTGATTAATAGGGTTTATTATTTGGGTTTTTGAGATAAAAGTGATTTTAATTAAAAATGAATCATTTTTACGTGTGTAATTGTAATTAGAGAGTGTGTGTGAGGTGAGTGCTCCTCCTCTTCACCTTCATGGTGGAGAGGATCCATGGTGATTTGATGCTCCAAACACCATGGAAATGAAGATTTGATAGCTAGATTAGTGTAATCCTTTATTGTAATGTTTATCTTGATCATCTCATGTAACTTTGGCACTGATTTGTGTTGTTTTCAGCTGATTATATTGTTTATATCATGTGTTCTTTGTTATTCATCTTTGTTCATCATCATTTATCACTAGTTAATCTCAAATTGCTAATCGAAGCTTGTTCCTTGATCAAACGATCCTAGCTAGTGATGCACGGGATCTAACAAATGGTATCAGAGCAAGATTAGTTGCTAAAGGTTATCAGCAAGATCCTGAATTTGATTACGATGAAGTTTTCGCTCTTGTTGCAAGATTGGAAGCGATTCGCATTTTCTTGACTTTCGCGTCTTTTATGAAGTTTAAAGTTTATCAAATGGATGTTAAGAGTGCTTTTCTTTATGGCAAGCTAAATGAAAGAGTATATGTCAGTCAATCTCCGGGTTTTAAAGATCATCTTCATCCTGACAAAGTTTACCGATTACGTCGAGCCCTTTATGGTTTACATCAAGCTCCTAGAGCTTGGTACGGACGGTTATCGAGTTATCTGATTGAGAAAGAATATCAAATGGGCACGGTAGACTGTACTCTGTTCACAAAAGTTCAAGATGACGACATTATTTTAGTCGAGATTTATGTTGACGATATTATCTTCGGTGCTACTAAGCAGGAACTCGTTGATGAGTTCGAACAGGTGATGAAGGATGAGTTTGAAATGAGTAAATTGGGTCTCTTACACTACTTTCTTGGTTTACAAGTCAAACAGACTAGTAATGGTATTTTTCTTCATCAAGCAAAGTATGTAAATGATATACTGGAACGTTTCGGTATGACTCAAGAACGTCCTGTGTCAACTCCATTAGCTGTTAATCATGGTATTTCGCTTGAGTGCGAAGGAGAACCTGTTGATCCTACATACTATCGAGCAATTATCGGATCGCTCATGTATCTCACTGTGTCTAGGCCAGATATTATGTTCGCAACATGTTTGTGTGCTCGTTATCAAGTTAATCCGAATACAGTTCATCTTACAGCTACCAAAAGAATTCTACATTATCTGTTGCATTCGCCAAATCTCGGCATCTGGTATTCGAACGATGAGAAGTTTGATCTTGTAGCTTATAGCGATTCAGATTATGCTGGTTGCAAAATCAACAACAAGTCTACATCAGGAGGATGTCAATTTCTAGGTGAAAGGCTGGTGACCTGGCAATGCAAGAAACAAACTGCAGTTGCTCTTTCCACGTGTGAAGCTGAGTATATAGCTGCTGCTAGTTATTGTTCGCAAGTTGTTTGGATCCAACAACAACTTCGCGATTATGGGCTAAGAATCTCTTTCTCTCCTCTTTATATTGATAATACTGCTGCTATAGCAATTACTAAGAATCCTGTGCAACATTCTAAGACTAAACACATAGGTGTTAAATATCATTTTCTTAGGGATTGCCATGAGAAAAAGATTGTTGAGGTTAAGAGAATAGGTACTAAGGACCAAAGGGCTGACCTATTCACTAAGGCTTTTGATAAACCTAGGTTCTTACTCCTACTAGAGATGAATGGCATTGTTGATCGAGACAAAGTAATTACGGATGTTGTGTGCGAGGGTTAGTCAAGCTTTTAGACTTTGCATGTAGGATGTATGACATGTAGATTTTTGGTTGTTAATTATCTGTATTGCATATTTTTGCTTTCTGTCTGTATTCCTTTGCATGATTTATCTCATGTTTGCATGCTAGTCTGTAGTTATTTTCTGTTTGGTTAAAATGCTAAAACACAAAAAGATTTTATATTTCAGCATTTTAGGGGGAGTATATGTTATCAGCAGAAAATACCTAAAAAGTGGAAAATTGCCTCACCAGAAAATCTTAAAAAGTTAAAAAATCCGAAAATGAGCTTGTTTTGATTAATATGTTGGAGATGAAAAAATTACTGTACTGAGAATTGATATATTTGATTAGTAAGGACTGATTTGAACATTTATGTTTATCTGTTGTGTGATGTACTGATAAATGTGACTTATGAATTCTTGGCATTAGACAATCATAATTAGAATAACAATCATCTAAGATTCAGAAGTCATGGACGATCTGTAGCATTTGAAGGTAATCACCTAATTATCTCCGAAACTGTATGAAATGATAGTTGTTGAGGAACTCAACAGTCGGTTGAGGGTATCCCCTATCATAATTGATAATCGTTAGAGAAAGTTGGTGTTGGATGTCCCCAAGCAATATTCAACGTTGCTCTATCAATTCAGCTTCACAGCTATGAATGGGACATTCAGTAGATCATCTAAGGGGTTGAGGATTATCTGTTTGGCTGGTGCATACCACGTTGTCACGGGCCTAAGACTTAATAATCGAAACTAAACCCCAAAATGTCAGAGAAAATTAGTTTATGTCGAAGTAAGTGTCCCTTCTCGATTAAGGTCAAAAAGTATAATTCCTTATTGCGGACCGTTCAAGCATTTAAGGGAAAACACCTGCGAGTGATCTGAACACACAACAAAGAAACATGAGTTCATGCATAAAAATGGAAAATCCATTCATGATGGAGTTCAAAATCAATTTATCAAAAGACAGTGATATGCAGAAAAATTAAATATCAAAAGAAAATCAATGTCAATATAATTGGCGTATCAAGATGGCAAAGTCCTGAAAGTATGAAGAATGCTGATTCATGATGTGCTCATAAAGAACTCAGGTCATTCTTAGTGTGACGCCCCCGTGCAACTTGAATTGTTTAATCACGACGTTCACACTGAACTATCAAGATTCTTGTCGTCTGCAATATAGAGTTATATCCATTAAGACTGTAAGTTGAAAAGATATTTACCTAGATATACTCTAATACTTATTTATGAAAGGTTAACTTTCGATTCCGTTTTCCATGACAACTTGAACATAAAGAAGTTAAGGGCCTCGAGATTTATTTTGTGTGACGACTGGTCATCAGGCAAGTCTGCTTTAACTGTAGACCAATTCTCGCGGTAAATAGTGCGCCTATTCGGATAATCCAATATACTCTGAGATCAGCCGAGCCAACTAGATTGAAGATTGTCAACACATTGGTAGAAGCCAAAGGACAGGGTTATTCAAAATGCCGTGAGAACCATCCTGTTCAATTTGAATGAAGTACATGGAAAGAGATAACAGAAAGTTACGTGTAATGAATTGACAACCTAATAAAAATGCACAATCACAAGTGATGGAAGAATCAAGGATTAATGAACTTAGCATGATCTCAAAAATCATTGCTTTATAGTGTTCAGGTAATTAATGCCAACATGATTGTCGAAGGGTCCGGAATGAATATGTTCAAGTTTAATGAGGATTGATATCAGTAATTGCATGATAATAGACATAGACTGGATAATTAGGAATGAACTACAGAAATTGATTCAACATGTCAGTTCTGATCCATTTTTAAAATAGTCAATCATCTTGCTCACAAAAAGAATGTGGATTTGTATGTCTTATATATCTGTACTGTAAATTTGTTTGCATTGAAAACTATAAAATAGCAAAAAGATTTTGGTTTGCATGTTATTGCATTTCATGATAGATTGTCTTTCATTTGCATAATTTTAGTTGCATGACATTTTGCATCAGAAAATCCATAAAGATTTTATCATTTCCTTGTTTTTCTGATTATCCTCTGAGTGCATAACGACATCTGATAGAACTTTTGTTGAGATCAAGATATTGGGCCACCAAATCCATGAGATAGAATTTTGTAGAGCTTGTGACTGTCTGAAGGACATTGATGATTTAGATTGCTAATGAACTTAAATTGACATTACACTGTAGGATTTACTCTTGGAACACAGAATGTTTAGAGTAATAACCTTGTTTAGGTTAGGATTTTATCTGCGTAAGTGTTAATGGTCATTTCTTGAAGGTTTAGTGATTTTCGACTCAAGTTGAAAGTGCTTGTTAGATCGAAGATTGCCGAACGAGTCGAAATCCTAAGGTTGTAAAATTTTGAAGTTTTGAAATTGCCTAAGTGCTCACTCGCACGCTTGATGTGTGAACCGTACGATTGACCACACGTTTGAGGTTAACCGTACGAATGACCCTGATTAAACTTGTCCTAAGACAATTGGGTCACGCGCACGTGTGATTTAGGTGAGACGCGCGTATGATGGTGGATCGTGTGATCAACTGCACGGTTGATCACGAGAGTATAAATGGGGTGATGAGCTCAACTGCTCACACTTGTGCACCCAACTCGTTTTCTCTCTCTAAATTCGATCATCACCGATCAAGCATTCCTTTGCAACGAACGTTAAGCATACTTAGACGAATCCAGCGCCACCTATTAGTTTCTGTTTAGATATCATCAGATGGCAGAACAATAAGTAAACGTTCCGGTTGTTAACGTTGAAGGACAGGGGGAGCAACAAGTTAATCCACAAGCTAATCCGGTCATCCCACCTGCTCAACAAGAGATTCCGTTAGAAATGGGCAAACTGAATAATCAAGTCGCTCTTTATGATACTACTCTTGAAAGAGGTTCTCACTTTAAGGAGATTGTTGAGTTTCTTAAGAGATCAAGGATACACACTGCTATTTCACCTGAATGAACTGCATACTACAGTCATCAAAGAGAGTTATGGAGAAATGATGCGTTGGATGTTGATGAAGATAAGCTTGTTAGTAAGATTCAAGGTCATGATATTACTGTTTCTAAGGATGTGATTAGAAGGATTTTGGGTTTCAATGACGAGAACTGCTCCCATATGACTATCAGTAGAGAACGAATCCATGGTTGTTTCAGAAGATGTGCTTATTCTGGTTACCTTGTTGGCAAATCTGAGCTGGTGAAGACATGTCTGCCACCACAATTTAGATATCTTGCTCATGTGATCATGCATTGCTTGAGTGGACGCAAATCGAGCTTTGATAAGTTGAACGAGAAAGTGCAGAGTATGTTTGTAGCACTTGTTCTCAAGGCTCCATACGATTTTTCTGATTTTGTTTTCTACTATTTCAAGGCAAATCACTTCAGTTCTTCCCAGAAATATCTGATATATGCCCGTTTTCTACAATTGATCATTAATGATGCTGCACCTGATTTACCTAAGCTTGAAGAGGATATTATCCACCTGAAGCCGATGAATCCGATTACTTTCCACAGAATGGAAGAGACAAGGAATGTGGATTTAAAGCCTGACTTTAATAGAAAGCTCATTTGTCATCTTATCAAGGAGAACTATTGATGCCCAGCTGGTAATGCGTGGAGGAATGAGGATTCAGATTCTGACTATGAAGTTTCTGATAAAGAAGGTGAGGGTGATAATCAACGAGCTACTGGTGAAGTTCAAGGAGGAGGTAATGTTGATGATGAGATTATCGAGGGTGATGATGAAGCAACTGAGGAGGATACCAGTTTGATTCAAAGGAAGAGGAAAGGAAAGGATCCTATGACCGCAGAGCAACTGAAAAAGAAGGATAAAAGAACGAAGTATTCTTATGATTCACCTCAGAGATCATCACAGGGAGGTTCAAAACAACAGGCTCAGAGGAAACCATCCGGGTTTATGAAGGATGCAAGAGCTGCTGTTACCTCACCGAAACCTACCACAACAATACCTCAGGTCACGTCAGATGAATACAAGACACAGCATAATCTACTGTTGTCGTTGATCACAAAAATAACCAATCTGGAGAATCAAGCTACTTAGGAGAAGAAGATTAGTAATGCTAAGATCGATTCGTTGGTGGAAGAGAACAAGAAGTTATCTGATAGACTGGACCGTCAGAAGGAAAGAACAGATAAGTTGAAGAAGAAGTTTTTGGCGATTAAGAGTGCGAATAGGGAGAAGATGAAGAAGTTGAATGAAAAGATTGAACAGCTTACCTCTGGTAAAACAAAGTTGATTAAGGAGAGAGAAGAAGAGTATTCTTCTGATTTGGGAGAAGGTGATGAGAGAGACGATGAAGAAGATGCTGGAACTGGAGGACCCTCTTTTGATATACCGTTAGTGATACCTATTCAAAGTTTTAATGAATATGGTGAGGTCTTTACTGCTGAATATTATATGAATTATTCAAATGTTTTTAATGATGCAGAAAAGGGGGACGTTCCACCAAGTGATTTTCCATTGGAACAGCTTGCTGCTCTAGCATATGGACAGCGAAAACGATACAGAGAATGCAGAGTCAGTTGAAGCTGAAAACAAGGCTCCACAAGAAGAGTCATTGTCAAGTATCCCTCCCGAATCAATCCAAAATATCAACTTAAGTGATTTTGATAATTTGTTTGCTGATGAGAAGAGTGAAGATTCTGTTGGTAAAGATAGTCTGAAAGAGGATGTGATTATCGAGTCCGAGGACAAATTTATGACAGAATCTGATGATGAAGAAGAAGAAGAAGAAGAAGAAGAAGAAGAAGAAGAAGAAGAAGAAGAAGTTAAGATTGTTATGCCTTCGATTGAGCCATACTCGCATCCGTCACTCAACACCTTAAGTGACTTCTTCAATCTGAGTTGTGAGGAGAAAAGAAAGAACTTAATTGAGTTAGAAAAGGAGAGGAAGGTATACAAAGAACAAGTGAAAGAAGTGGATGTTATGTTAGAAAGGAACAAGAAGATCCAACATGAGAAATTGCTCGTTGAGAAAGAAAGAAAAGAAACTAAATTGAAAGATAAGAAACTCCGAGCCGAACAAGCTAAAGCCGAGACATGGAATGAGATTAATGAATGGTTCAAACGTGATAGGGTTAAAGTAAATAGAAACGTTAAGGAAGATGAAGATCGTCAAAGTTGGTGGAGACAGAACGTTGTTAACCCTGATCAAGTAGCTAAGCCAGAACTCGAGCCGCAGTTTGTCAGTTTCTATAAGAAAGGTAAAAGAACCAAGAAGTACTCCAAGGGTAAAATTTTGAGTTGGGGATATTTCAAGGAGATCAATTGTTTTGCGATCAAGAGGGAAGGCGGAGTAGATTATATGGCACGTCCAAGTCACTTCAAAACTCTACCGTACTTCAAGATCATGCAACTTGCTAAGCTAAAGATGTTGAACGCTGAAGATTGTGACCTTTCCAGGTTGTTTCAGAGAAAACTCAGGTATGAGTATAAGACAGGGAAATGGGACATCTTTAAGCCAACGGCCGCTAGGTTTTCCATACACCCAACAAAGAAAAATTCTAAAGGAGGACCTATCCGTGTTGTTAAGTTCCGTCCAGCTAAGTATATGAAACAATCTCCCTTGATGCCATTACCCAAGGATATTTGTAAGAACTTCAGATGGTGGTTCTATGATGAGTTGTCAGAAGAAGCAGTGATCTTGACTGCAATTGAGAAGGATGATGGAAGCATACAGTTCGACAATGTGAGGATTCTAGATCCTATGTGGCTGAGGAACTTGTTGAGATTTGATGTGGAGACTCTTCACCGCCATCACATTACATTCAGAGACGATCAAAAGGAGGAAGCTATGAGATATCAACTTGTGATTGATGTCCTCTATGCATACCTCAACAGAGAAAGTGATGCTCAAAGCTCAAATCAAGTTCAAGCCAGCTGATGTGTGTCGAATATTGTGATGCTAGTTAGTAATTTTTGTTTGTTTTTATTTTTGATGATGATGTATTTTGGGGAGAGAGAGAGAATCTGGATATGTAATTGATATTAGAATGATGTTACTTTTGGACTTATATGTATTTCATGGACATTTACTTTATTGTAATCGACGGTCTAGGTCCTAGGGGGAGTTGTTGATTCATTTTATGTAAGTCCTTAGACATCTAACCTACGTCCATTGCAGGTACTTTAGTTTATGGGATACCATGATCGCTCGTTATTATCCTATCTGTGTTTGTATGTGGTTACAGGTACTGCAGGAATGCGATACGGATGTTTGACTATGTTAGACTTAGTCAGACGTACGAGTGAAGCATCACTCGTACGGCTGACAGGCTCATACGCACGGTTGATGCTGAGCTAAGTCATAATTATAACCTGAATGAGAAGACACGAGTGAGTGATCACCCGTATGGCTGATGAAGCCAACTCGTACGTGTGATGGATGACTCATACGGGTGAGTCAACAGTAGGGGTATATAAAGTCTTATGTTCTTCATTTTAGGTTAAGCCTCTCTCACACATAATCACTCATATCTGGTTCACCTGATCCGATTCTCTCTCAACCCAAATCACTCCTAGTAGTGAATAATAGCTCTAGGTATTAATCTAATCACAATCCTTGTTGTGGTTTGACTAATTTAATCCCAAAAAGCTACCCATATTCACTTTGATTGGTTTGATTCACTAATTCCGCCTTTGTGTGAATTAAACCTGTTGATCTGGAAGTTCCTAGTCATGTTTCATCAGATATGATATGTCAAAACATTGTATACGTGTCTATGGTATCCCAAGATTACATAATATATGTTAGAATACATGTATAATACAATATAAGTTAACTAGGATATGATTAGTGTAGATTTGTTGTAAAATTTTCGTAGCTACAACAAGTAAAATTTTCCAATTTTGTTTTACCCATAATTTCTTCGTTTTAAATCCGTTTTGAGTGATTTAAGTTGCTAAGGTTTCATAATGAACTGTAATTTATGAAACTAAACAGAAAAAGTATAAGTTTATAGTCCGAAATACAGGTTACAAGTCATTTACTAAAGAGGTAGTCATTTCCGTCGAAAGAACGACATCTTGATGACCATTTTGAAAAACATACTTCCACTTTGAGTTTAACCATGATTTTTGGATATAGTATCATGTTCATATGAAATATCATTTTTCCAGAAAACAACTTCCAATTCAAAGATTAAGATAGTTTTTATTTTTCTAACCCAAAACAGCCCCCGGTTTTACTACGACGGCGTATGTCAAGTTTTACGGTGTTCATCGTGTTTTCAGGTTTTAAATCATTAAGTTAGCATATCATATAGATATAGAACATGTGTTTAGTTAATTTTAAAAGTCAATTTAAAGGGATTAACTTTATTTGCGAACAAGTTTAGAATTAATTAAACTATGTTCTAGTGATTACAAGTTTAAATCTTCGAATAAGATGGTTTATATGTACGAATCGAATGATGTTATGAACATTATTACTACCTTAATTTTAGTAGGTAAACCTACTGGAAAAGAGAAATATAGATCTAGCTTCAAAGGATCCTTGGATGGCTTGAAAGTTCTTGAAGCAGAATCATGACACGAAAACAAGTTCAAGTAAGATTTTCATTCTAAATAAGATTGTTATAGTTATAGAAATTGAATCAAAGTTTGAATATGAGTATTACCTTGAATTAGAAAGATATCTTACTATAAATAAGAAAGATTTCTTGAGATTAGATGATCACTTGAAATGGATTTGCAAGATTGGAAGTAAGCTAGTAAACTTGAAAGTGTTTTTGGTGTGTTCTTGAGTAGTTGTTTTGTAAGTTGATCTAGGTTAGGATTTATTAGTTAGATTGAGCTAGATTTTGATGAAGGTGATGAAGAACACTTAGAACATCAAGAGAGAACAAGAGAGAGATAAGTTTTATGCATGAAAGTTGAAAAATGAAAGTGTTATGGTTAGTGAAGAAAAATGTGATCCTACCCTTGAATATAAAGTTCCATTAGTTTGTATTTTTGTTAGATATTTCATGCTAGTTGCCAAATGATGGTTCCCACATGTTTAGGTGACTCATTAAGGCTGCTAAGAGCTGATCATTGAAGTGTATATACCAATAGTATATACATATAGAGGCTGGGTATTGTACGAGTACGAATACGGATTGAATACGAGTAAATTGTGTTTACTGTAGCAAATAGTATTTTACTGTAGCAAATAGTATTTTACTGTAGCAAATAGTATTTTAATGTAGCAAAGCTAAAATTTACTGCAGCAAATAGTGTTTTACTGTAGCAAATAGCGTTTTACTGTAGCAAATAGTGTTTTACTGTAGCAAATAGTGTTTTACTTGTACATCTTGAATTTAATTGTGTTTCTTCTTATATATATATATATATATATATATATATATATATATATATATATATATATATATATATATATATATATATATATATATATATATATATATGTATTTCTTATATATATATATATATATATATATATATATATATATATATATATATATATATATATATAATAAAAACTTATATCATAAAAAAATAAAACGATTATATAATTATCACAAGTTATGACGTTCATGAATCATCAGGCAAACTGGGTGGTCAATTGTCTACATGAAACTCATTTCAAATAATCAAGTCTTAACAAGTTTGATTGCTTAACATGTTGGAAACATTTAATCATGTAAATATCAATTTCATTTAATATATAATCATGAAAAAGTTCGGGTCACTACAACAGTAGTCTGATGAAGGATTATGTCATCCTTGATGAGAAGGAAGATGATGCACAGGGGAATAAAGTAATAAGCCGACATCAAAATCTGGTTCTTTTCTTTCAACTTCTCAGGTTTTTTTGGAATCCTCTTAATGAGGAAGAAGCAACTGTTGCTGGTAATCAAGTTCGAAAATCACAAGAGGTAACCCTAATCTTATAGATAATTCGGATTTGAATGATGAACATGATGTCCCTAATGTTAATACAGATGCAAAGCAAGTATGTATTATGTTATGATTAGTGTTCATTATGTTTCAGTGAATACTTCTTCTACTATTAAAGCCGACATCAAAATCTGTTTCTTTTCTTTCAACTTGTTAGGTTTTTTGGGAATCCTCTTAATGAGGAAGAAGCAACTGTTACGATAGGATTAGTCTTCTTCTACTATTGGTGTTCATTCTGGTTCTTCATTGTTGAGTCACTTTATATTCTTGAATTGCTAGGTACACATCCTGTGCTAATTGAAGAATACTGTCTACCTTGTGCTGGTAGACTAGGCAACATACTAAACACTTGACACAGCGAAATCTGCTGTCTATACATAAACAAACTTGTGTTGACTGCACATAACACTTTAATGCAAATATATTATGTTTTGTCATAATTAAATCCTTAATTATTTTGGGGACTCAACAATCTCCCCCTATTTGATGATGACAAAACGTATGACATAAAGAGAAAACACTAAAGCCAGCACTAAGGAACCTAAAGAAAAATTGACAGTAAATTTGTCCCTTTTAGGTTTGTTTTGGGATCTTTTGCTGAGTTATCTATATCTTATAAATCGATATGATTTTGAAGATAAACTCATTTCATTTTCATTACCACAGAGTATATGCAATAATTACAGAATATTATAATGAAATATGAAATAACAAAAGATACAATTTAAGCACTAGAAGGCTATCTGTCCTTATCCTTGTCTTTATCTTTTTCATCTTCAGATAGCTCTTCTTCTTTTACTTTGATGGCTGCCCAGGCTTCAGGTGTAAGACCCGAATATTTCATTGTACATATGTGTAATTAAGTTATTCAAGTTGTGGGGTTTTCTTCGTATATTTTAAAAAGAGAACAGAATTCTGCCCAGGCTATCTGCGCGCCGTGCAGAATTATGGCGCGCCGCTCCATTACGGGCTGACAGCTCATCACTTGCTTTTAAGTTAGATATTTTAAGGGCTTTTTGGTAAATTCACATGGGACCCGACTTTAAGGCTTGGGATCAGTTGTTGGAGTCTCATTTACTCCATTTCCATCTACCTTATCACTTTCCATTAAATCCTAGAGAGAGAGGAAGTTCTAGAGTGAGAGAGCTCCATTAAAGGAAGAAGGAGGTTGAATCGGGTCTTAGTGCGAGTTCTAAAGTCATTCATCTAGTCACTAGCTACGTGGTGATTGTGTTGGTAAGTTATAAAACCTAATTTCTTACTTTAATTGTATTAAGGGTTAGGGTTTGGGTAGTGTTGCACATAAAACCCATTTGTTAGTAAATTAGGGGTTTTTGGGTGAATTTGGGTCATGTAGACTCAAAGTTGGCTAACTAGGGTTTTCAAAGTATTAATTTATGTTTATGAGCTTAAATTGGTTAGTCAAATTACAAGCACACCTATATATAAGTAAATGGGCGTTGTGTGGGTTAGTGGATGACTCGAAATGGGTGTGTTGACTTTAAAGGGTCAAATGGGTCAAAATGGACCTAAGTTTGTTAATGTTTGTGATTAATGCATAAACCTAGTGTTGAAATGTGTTTTAAACCTATCTTGGCTAATGTTAGGGTTTTTGGTGTGAGTTGACCCAATTTTAGGGTTAATTGTCCAAATGGGTCAAAACGACCTAGTGATGGTGAGTGTTGCGAGTTTGACGAACTTGAATGGATGTTGATTATATGTACATTGTAATAGGTGTGTTACCTTGAAGTTTCAAGCTTGGTTTATCGATTCACCGAAGGCGTAAGGTGAGTGGAATGATTATACTTATGTGTATATAATTTATCTATTTGTAGGGCGGGGGATGGGGCCGGGTATACGTGTCTATATCACCAAGAGTTAGTGATATATTTAGTTGTACACTAACGATGGATATTTCTTTGTCCAAGTTGCCCAAGAGTTAGTGATATATTTCGTTGTACACTAACGATTGCTTGAACGGATATTTCGTTGTCCGTGTCGCCTAGGGGTTAGTGATATATTTCGTTGTACACTAACGGTTGTTATGAACACCGATGGGAAATTCGAAGTACCATTCCCTTGTGTTATTGGTTAACCATAATTACGCGTTGTATTGTAGTGTATTATATTATTCGGGTTATATATATGATATTGTTGTGCTAGCTTGTGATCTTGAAGGGTTTATAGTTATACTTGCGGTGGTATGCTATGTAAATTGCTAGCGTGTATGAGGTATTTGTATAAGTGCTTGCAAGTAGGTGTATTATATATGTATATGTATAATTATTGCATTCACTAAGCATTAGTTTACCCTCTCATTGTTTACCTTTTTAGGATCCGACTTGGATAAGGGCAAAGGTATTCGCTTGGATTAGTGGCTCGGGGATTATATATTTTTGGTAGTTCGACCGAGACTTGGGTAGTTTAACCCCAAACACCATGCTCGATGTGTCGTTTGGCATTTAAACTTTTTGGTGGTCGAAACTCTCGTTATGTATTAAACTCGTAAAACGGTCGATGTGGGCCCCGCTTTGTAAAACTTATTTTATGTTTGAAAAGTGTTAGTTGTACATATTTGAATATGTTGTTAAAAGCGTTTTGTCTAATTATGTCGCGAAGTGGCCAATCTTTTTCACGTTTCAAGACTTTTTGGACAGACCAGATCGGCGCGCCGCGCCAGTTGCTGAACAAACAAAAAAAAAATTTTTTTGTGACATTTTAAGCGGGTTTGTTTGTGGTTTGGTTTGGGTTGTTACATCAGGGAACAGGAAAGGTAGCTCAGCCGGGTCATACACTAGAATTTAAGGGGGTAGAATGATGTGATCTCTTCTGTGTGGACCAGCACCAATGGATTTCTTTCTTTTAGGCTTCTGTGAAAGAACTTCTTCTACATTCACTTCTGGTGCATTCCCATACTTGACAGCTTTGTTGAAAAGCTCTTGAAGATCACGTTTCAGTGTGTCTTTTAGAGCACTTTTGCCTTTATCAATGAAGTACTGCAGTATCTCCATCCATTCACTGAACCCAAAAGCCCTTAGTTCAGTGTAGTCTACCCTCTCATAAATATTGTCTTCCCTGCTGACACTGAAAGCCCTTTTTGTGCCTTTGTGCACCTTGATGATCTTGCTAGGATTTGATCTTCAGGTCAACACATCACCATACTTGCTCCTATAGTAATGATCAGATAGCTCTATTGTTCATTCAGTTTCTATAGGAGCTACAGTAGGTGCTTTCTTAGCTGATTCCTGTTCATCAAGTGCCTTATCCTGAGCTTTGACAATGGATTTTGCTAACTTTAGAGATTCGGCTTCTTGTTGTCTGTCAGCAGCCAATTTGTCTTCTTCTTCCTTAAGCCTCAGCCTCTCAGCATATTTAGCATCATCCCTTATTTGCTGTTCAAGCTGAACCCTTGTAATATACTCATTAACCGTCATGTTCAGGGATTTTGCTGTAGCAATCAACTGTCTGCCTTCATCAGTAGTCATGGCATCACAGTATTGCTTTAAGTCCATATCCAGCTGCAGAGCCTTATAAAAGAGAGATTTCTCTTGATCATTATGTAGCCTTTGACCACTGTTGTATAGATACACACCAACCTCAATGCTGAATTCCAATGCATTGATGTAGAATTGTTGATCAAGTGGATGATACAGCAATCTAATTTGGCGTATCCTTTCAGGTATAGTTGTTGCTCTTTGTTCCAGCAGTTCAAGATTTAACGCCCTTAAACGATAGAATTTTTTTTTAGTGACCGCCCAGACCAAGTGATATGCCACGGCGGGGCAACCCTTGGTCGCAGCGCGGTATTTCAAAGAAATCCAGACCCGTTTAGCAACCCTCCTGAAATCAAAACACTTTATATGCCGCGGCGCGGAAAATGATGTCGCGGCGCGACATTACACTTTCGCTGGTATGAAACTGCAACTTGTTTTAAAAACCAAAATTTCACCATTTCACTCCCACAACATATCGTTTTCAATCAACATACTACATAAACAAACTTAACTTTTAACACTTCCATTCATCATTAAGAAACACAAATATCGCTTGGTCGCTCACGACCCGTTGCCCAATTTAAACGTGTCTCTTTTGACCCAAAATACCGAAATTAGCACTTAGTTCCAAAACACAACTTAAACATCTTTTATCTTATTACACATTTGACCCTTGGCGTTAGTAAGCGGTTATCATAAAGCTAGATTCAATTAAGAGACTTGCATACCACTTGCTAAGTGCCGAATGCTCCTCTAAAACCTTGCCGTCCCAAACCTTCTCGATGCATAAGAACCTAACAAACATTAACAACATAACGGGATAAGCAAAACGCTTAGTGAGTTAATGGTAAGTACATATCTTAAACTTAAAACATAAACACAATCATAACATAACCATAACCTTCCAACCCTAAGGTTGATTTCGTGATTCGGACTTGATCATCTTGCCTCCTAGACATACGCCAAATCTTAACACATAACATGTACATAATTCAAAGCTTAAAACATTATCATATATGTAAATTCAAACTAACACATTACATGGACATCGTCCAAGCTTACTTTTAATCATGGATATAAATCCAAGCTTACTCTTAACAAGGACCTCGTCCAAGGTTACACTTAACATGGATATAAATCCAAGCTCATCACGTGATATGGACATAGACATAAAGTCTAAGCTTTACACTTTGACATAGACACAAAGTCTAAGCTTTTCGCCTTATCATAGACATGAAGTCTAAGATTTTTACCTTGACATAGACGTAAAGTCTAAGCTTTTATCTAGTAAACTTAATCGACACCCTCTTGCACGGATGCAATCCGGGAGCATTAAGTCACCCTTATCATCATATCTCGTATTCAAATACAACCATAAGTACACCTTCATAGTTAAACTCAAAAACATAGAATAATTCATAAAAATCTCTTTTACATAGCTTGCGATCATGGATTCCATGATCACCCTTGACCCGACCATATTACCCCCATATAACTCACCTTGATTTAGAGCACTGCCTTGATTAGTTGAAGTTCCGTTGCTTTGACTAGCACCTATATAAGAGCTAATCTCATTATTTACACAATTGATCTAACATAAAGCATTCAAACAAATTAACCTCATAAGCATGAACTTTCACTTTCATTCATTTAACACTTGAGGTTTAATCTTGCTTAACCCACTTTTATCACTTCACATGAACATTTATAATATTCAACATTCTTAAATTTCATTAAACTTAGTTTTACATTTCCATTTCAACAAATAGTGCCATACTTATAACTTTTTCAATATACAATTTCTCAAGTTAAATTAAGACATGTTCTCAAATCATCAACCTCCTTCTAAATTTAGAGGTGAACCTTAAACATTGACATTTATTGAAAACACCTTTTTGACTTTCACTTCTTCACACTAACTAGCAATTTCATCATCTCAAAATAAATCTTTTCACACAATATCATCAAAATTACATATTTACTTTCATTGAGGCATTTCATCAAACACCTTATGTGCACTAAATGATTTTAACCATTAACAACATTAGACTCATCATCATTTCCATCACACTTGTTCTTTTAACAAATTCATACATAAACACACACCATAACATTATATACTTTCATTTTATGCTAGCATTTAAGCACAAACTTGATTTAAATCAAAACCCCATTTACTTATCTTTCAAAAATCAACTTTTATAAACCTGCTAAACTCAAATCCGAATTTGGCTAGGCCATAACACATTTAGACTTCATGAATGGTAGTAAGACATCATCTAAACACAAACATTCACTAATTTCAAACATATAATGCTTACCTCAAACTTCTTCTCAAGACTTCTAATTGAAGTAGAAGAAAATGATGATAATACTAATTTTATTGCTTCCACTAAGATTAACACACTTTTAATTTCTTAAATCCAAGCTTGCATGTAGGGAATCACTAGAATTGGAAGTTCTTGATTTTTAATTGCAAAACCCGTTCTTCTTTTTGCTCTCTTGAAATCTCAGATAACTCTAAAATGAGCTTCAAGCTCTCAATCACATACTTACACTATAACTATTAGCAATAGACAACTTAAGTCCCTCCCCACCATTTCATAGTTTAGGTAGTCCTTCACACTAACTAACCACCTCATTTCATACTTTGCATGATTAGTCCCATTCCAATATTTAACTAACAAATTCTTGAATTGTCTATATTATTTTGCTAGTTAAATACTTAAACATAACGAATCATTAATAAATTCTCATAAAATATTATCTTAAAATTTTGGGATGTTACAATATTTATAGTGGTGGAGAGGGTGCATGGCTGTGGGTATTATGGGGGACAAGGGGGACAACTTTTTGCTTTTTGCATGGTGGTGGTCTAAAGGTGGTGCTTGTTGTTGGGATCCCATGCAACATGTGTAGTAATGGTTAACAAAAATGCTAGTATGTTGGCTCATATTAATGGGTTTTTGTCTTACATTTTAATGGGTCATAAATCCATTAAAATTGGCCTAAATTAAAAGTCCATTAGCTAGAGTAGGGTGGGCTTAGGTCCATTAAGGTAAAAAGTCCAATAAGACTAACTAGTGTGCATTAGTAAATTACTAAGCATAATTAAGCAACCAATAAGCCAAGTAATTGTCATTAGAAAATAACAATTAGTATTACGTAGTCATAATATTCCAATTATGACAAAAGTTAAACGTTTACCAAGTACGTAGCTCACTTTAAACGTCAAGTGACACTAACGATCGTAAAAGCATTCGAGGATCAAGTTAAGTGATTAAAAACTTAATAGCACGTTGTAAGGTATTAACGGAAGTAATTAATCATGAAATAAGATCCCAGAGCATAAACTAGCTCAGTACGCACAAATACGTAGTTTCGTGAAAGTATAGAGCACAAAAATATAAGTCGAAAAAGTCGGGTCGTTACATTACCCACATGTTAAAGAAAATTTCATCCCGAAATTTTGAGGAGGGACCAACAACGGTACCGAATTTGAAGAAGAAGGAGCGTATCAAAGTTCTGAGAGACTCGTGGGCTCAGAAGTGAGCGATTTACCTTGAAAGGTACTTGGGCATATAAAAGTAAGAATATATATATATATATATATATATATATATATATATATATATATATATATATATATATATATATATATATATATATATATATATATATATATATATATATATATATATATATATATATATATATATATTTGCCATTAAGTCTCTTGACCTTAAGATCAACAAATTGATTTCGTTTCTTGTTAACATGAATATGTCATCTGAATATATATCCACAAAAGGAAAGATGATGTTTTTAGCCTTACAGGCGTCTTCAGTAAGCTGGATGCATGAAATACATCATGAATGTTACTAAACTCATCTAAAATATTGAGCGCTTATGTCGCAATATAAAGCTGACAGATAGAATGGAAAACATAGTGATCACAACCATGCGATTTGATGCCTGGATAGTGCTAGCCACGGATTTTACTAACCCCTTAATTTCGAAAGGAGACCATAGGCATAAAGAACACGATATTTAAGAAACGTTTCATTTGAATAAATGAATTGGAATTTTAGCTGAGAGTGACTAATCAGACTTACATGCAATGCAAGCCATAATTATTTCTTGTGTCTTCAGGATGGTTTGAATGAACAATGAAAGATATCACCCAGTTTAACATAGTACAGGTGAACTTATGATGGAATGAAAGCACAGTTCCATAATGTAACTATATTCTTTCAGTTACATGCTGAAGTTAGGGTTAACATCGACTAGAACAACATATAGTTGCAACCAACGAAGGAAGAAATATATATAGAGTAACCACATCAGTGTTATAGATGTTTTAAAGAAATATATATAGAGTAACCACATCAGTGTTATAGATGTTTTAAGTAGTCCCTTCTAAGAGGATAACGAGATTTATAGATTTTAAAGTATTTTACATTACATTTTCGAAAGAAAATCGCACGAAAGGTGTGATCTTTGAACGAGAGTGAACTCTTCGTACAACGAGCGAGTTGATCTGAATTTATCCTTATACTTAAGGGGATGCGCGGATGAGAATATACGTGAACCCTTGGTCATACAGAATGGTTTACTCCAAGTGAAAAGAATCTCAAAAATAATTTCTTATACTTCAACATACTGATTCATAGAGATGGTGTTTACGAGGGTGTTGCGATTATCCGTGAAATATTGAGAGTAGAAACCCACCTAGTGCCTTTCCTACAATGAGGTGACCACTGAGTGTACCTCAGAAAACTGATTTATCGGCCCGCGTTTTTGCCATTTCTAACCTTAAAAGGAACATTTTTATGAGCCAAAGACTTCCTAACAAAATTTATAAAACTGCCATCCAAAGTGGCTCAAGAGTTTTTAACAAAGATCTTAATGGCAAGCTTCATACCTAACGGAGGGTGAGAAGAAGTGTGATCCATACGTGGTGTAGTTTAATACGAAAACTTTTAATAAAATCAACCAAGGAAGTTTTGAAAATCCTTTAAACGTTTGATGTGACAACATAAGCGGAACAAAGTTCTTAGTAGATTTAGAAGTATGTACAACGTGTACCATTTTGCACAAACCTATTTGACTTAAGTTAAACAACTCAATAAAGGAGAGATTTTTAAATAATTTGAAGGCATAACTTAGTATGTACTAACCAAAATAAGTAAGCGTAAATTTATTAATTTAATTATATATATATATATATATATATATATATATATATATGATTTTATAAATCGCATAAGTGAAAGAAAATTTTATTAATTTCATTTGTCCATAAATCTTGTAAGGACCGCACAAATAAACAACGTGTAAAAATTTTGATAAACATAGTTTTTCGTATTTCAGAGGTTACGAGTTGAAAAAGATCGAGTGAAAAATCTTTTGAATCATCGGGTGACATGTCACTAGGTAAAGGAAAACTAATGAATTAAATGTAGTTTTTATAATTATCAGGACATAAGTCTTTGGGCCAAAAATGTTTACGTGCGAAGCCGTTGCTAAAAGTGAGGTATGAAGGACAGAGCATGAGGACGAGAAGTTAATCGCTTCTTGACTTTGCAAAATTCCAAACGTGTAGAGACCCGTCCTAATCCATCTGGACGAATACATTACATTTGGTTACATCACGAGGTACTTGACCTCTATAAGATACATTTTACAAACATTGCATTCGTTTTTAAAAGACCAACTTTCATTTCATCGAAAGTTGATGGCATGCATACCATTTCATAATATATCCAACTATAATTGACTTAATAATAATCTTGATGAACTCAACGACTTGAATGCAACGTCTTTTGAAATATGTCATGAATGACTCCAAGTAATATCTCTAAAATGAGCAAATGCACAGCGGAAGATTCTTTAATACGTGAGAATAAACATGCTTTAAAGTGTCAACTAAAAGGTTGGTGAGTTCATTAGTTTATCATAAACAATCATTTCATAATTTTAATAGACCACAAGATTTTCATTTCCATTTATAAACATCCCATACATAGAGATAAAAAAATCATTCATATGGATTGAACACCTGGTAACCGACATTAACAAGATGCATATAGAATATCCCCATCATTCCGGGACACCCATCGGACATGTTAATTTCGAAGTACTAAAGCATTCCAAATTCTAGAATGGGGCTTGTTGGGCTCGATAGATCTATCTTTAGGATTCGCGTCAATTAGGCGGTCTGTTCCCTAATTCTTAGGCTACCAAGCTAAAAGGGGTATATTCGATTTCAATCCATTTAACCATATAATGTAGTTTCGATTACTTGTGTCTATTTCGTCAAACATTTATAAAAGCGCATGTATTCTCAGTCCCAAAAATATATATTGCAAAAGCATTTAAAAAGGGAGTAATGAAACTCACTATACGATATTTTGTAGTAAAAATATGCATACGATGATACTGATCAATGCAAGGTTGGCCTCGGATTCACGAACCTATATCAGGTATATATATTAATACATATACTCGTAATCAAATAATTTATATATTATATCTTAAATTATATATTTAATTTGTATATATTTAAAATAGTTAATATTTATATATTTAATTTGTATATATTTAAAATAATTAATATTTATATAGTTTAATATTATATTAAAAATCAATAATTTGAAATATGTAAATATTTATATATAAATAATCTTAATATGTATAATTATATGTAATATTAGGGTAGTTGTAATAAATATACTCTTATATGGAAAATATTTATTTGTTATAATAATATTGTTAATATAAAAGTAATAATGATAATAATAATAATAACTTTACTACTAATACTTATGTTCCTACTAAATATAATAATACTCATAATACTTATTTTAATTATAATAATGTAAACTAAATTAAAAAAAATCATGATAATAATAACTAACATAATAATAATTATAATTATAATAATAATAATAATTATAATAATAATTATAATGATAGTAGTAATAACAATAATAATAAGAATGATAATAGTAATACTTCCTCAATGAAGTAGCCCTTAAAAAAATGCCCAAGTCGCAGTTTGAGCCCGCAACGTCCCGCTAACCAGATGACATTCTAAACCATTGAATTACTGGTTACTTTCTGTTAACAACTCGATCATTTATATAATTGACATGTACGAACCCGTTATCATATTCATTATACTTTTATCATCATCATCTATCATTATACTATCATCACCTATATCATCATCATATTCATCTAGCACCATGATCAACATCATTCATTCTATCGCCATAATCATTATCCTTTTCGTTTTAACATCATCACTATCAACTATTCATCGCCTCTTTCGTTTAACAACATCATCATCATATTCATCTTTTATCGACATCATTCATAATCGTCTATCAAAATCATGATCATTCAAGCTCATACTAATATCCTAATATGTGTAACTTAAGTGTTATAGTTTTAGTGTGTTAACTTAGATTCGGGAGCGAATAAAAGATCGAGAAAAGAGTGCATATGACTTCGGTTTACATCCGCACAACAGGAGTAATGCATCAGTGAAGTCCATCATCACCTTCCCTCATCATCATCTCAATCGTGTGTCTATCATCACCTTTGTCTAATCCACAGACTCCTCATCAACTTAATTGTAATTGATTTTCGGCCCAACTTAATTATAATGGCCCAATGATTAAACGAAGTTCCCGGTTTATACTTAATCCTTACTAGCCTAATAGCAGCCCAATTACTTAAGATAGGCCCATGAAAATAGTTAACCTAATCCAATACTAGTTATTTAGTTCATTACATTTGGGGTTTTGTGATATGGCTCGACCAAAAGCAGATGAGACATCACTAGATGTAACAGCGACGACCACATCCCAATCCTTCATCATATCATCATCTTTCTCTATCATAATCACCATCATCTATCTTCCTATATCATTAACGAGTCATTGATCAGCTTTATCATCATTATGATCGTTTTATGATAATAACCATCGTCACAGTCTATTCCTCATGTACAAGAAAATAGATATGACAGTCCAAGTTGACCCATGTTAAAAAGTGTATGGATTCACTGGCCTATTTACTTGTTTCTATCCAAAAAAGAAAGAAAAGAATGGGTCACAGCCCAATACATGAACATACCCCATAATTAAAAGGAATACATTCCAAAAATATATTTGAAGTTTATAATTGCCAAAGCATATTCAATATTGTCGACCATAGTGTTCCATGTCCCACATACCTGATTGAAATTGCTGTATGATAATATAATAGGTATCCAAGTCCACTTGGATTAAATATATGTATCGTCAAATACAGCTGGAAAGGTGAAACTCTATGTGGGGTTGTTTGCTTAATTTAATTTTTTTTTGTCGACCAAAAGAAAAGTAGGAGGAGAGCACTCAAACTTTATCATTATTTTATATCAAACACCAATCTTGTTATATTAATAGACGTAGAACTAGTAGTAAACACGCAGCAATTTTTGGTGGGTTTTTGGTGATTGGTTCAAGTATAAACAGGAAACAGAAGTATAGGAGGTTGGGGTGTTCGAAGAGTTTACAGAAATAGTAGAACAGCGACAGGAATAAAGGGAGGAGAAATAGATTAAGAGTAGTATCGGTTGTGAATAGAAATAGAAACAGAAAAGCCGTGGCTGTAGCAGTTTAGATGATGTTGGTTTTGGTTGATTGTTACAGTTTTATAGGAACATAAAGCAGGAACAAAACAGTTGCATTGCAGCGAAAGTTTGGATGGTGGTTGAGTTTTAAATGGTGTAAAAATGAAGAGGGTGGCGGTTCAAAGTTAGAAGAGAGAGAGAGAGAGAAGAATGAGGTGGTGGCGGTTCTGATGATTATGATGGTGGTGGAGTTCAACGAAGGTGATGAAAGAGGTGATTGAGTAGAAGTAGGTCTTGAAGATTTCATGTTGGTGTTCGAATAAAGCTTTAACTGAAGTGAGAGATATTGAGAGAGAAAGAAAATTGAAAAAGTCATGGTGGTAGTTTGTGGCGGTTCTAGGTGGTATAAGGTTGAGGGTGGTGATTTATGATTGTTTACAAATGGCAATTCAGTCATAACAGTAGCAACAATAGAGTATAAACACAATTTAGCAACATCAGAAGTGAGTTGCAGGTGGTGATGGAGTGGTGACTGTTTGGGCTGTGGTGGTTGACAGAATAGAAACAGAAAATAATAGGTTGTTCGATTGAGCTGTGGTGATCGTTATTAAGTTAGAAAGGGTGGTGATCTAAGTGATGGAGGAAAGCTATGGGTGTGTAGTCGAATAAGAAAGATAGCACAAGTGTTAACCCAATTCTCAGTAATATGTTTGTGTGATGTTAAGAAACTGAAATATATAACATCATATGTATCATTCATGTATGTGTAAATGTCAAGATATGTGGGTCCAACATCAAAACAAATCTCATCTATATTGCAGTTTATTACGTCCGTGATTTATAATTTGTATGTGCAACTGTGAATGATTTTAGTGGGGAACGTAGAAGAACAATCACCTAACTTTAAATAATAATAATATAATAATAAATATTAGTACATCAATTGAAAACATGATAAAACTGTAAACACATTAGCCACCTCAGTTTTGTTATATGTGCCGACACTTTCATTAGGATATTATTTCATACTCCGTTGATTAAAAGTGGCGGATAAAATGTCCTCTGAAAAATCTCATATATTTAAATTAAATATCTTTATTTATTTTAGTCATTATGGTATAAAATTCGATCATTAACTTATTAAATAAAAATTACATCAACTGTCCCTCTCAATTCTGGGTAAAATATAAAAAAGTTATAAAATTTAACAAACAGCTCCTAAATACATTTTTAATAAGTCTATAATTTATAGAACTCATTTTCGGATCACCGTTTATTTTAAAATCATATAAATTTGAATTTAGTTTGCTTAATATCAATCGGAACATCAAACGAGTATTACAATCATTTAATATTTATTTTTATTATACTTTATTTATATATAGAGATATATTTTAAATAATAATTATTATAATATAATATTTTTATTTTATTAACTTTTAATAACAACAACATATAATACTTCAAATTATATTTCGAATTATTATATATATATATACATACACACATATCTATTTACAAATAATTGTTCGTGAATTGTCTAGAACAGTCGAAGGGTAATTGAATATATGAAACAGTTCAAAAAATTTAAAACTCAACATTACAGACTTTGCTTATCGTGTCGAATTCATATAAAGATTAAGTTTAAATTTGGTCGAAAATTTCTGGGTCGTCACAAAACGGGTTATGACTAATATTAAAGTCAAAATACTGATGGTGTTAATATCATTAAATGGGAATCCCCTGGAATAAGTCAGGACTCAGAGTTATGTAAGAAAAAGCATCGCTCCAACAGGTGTGGCAAATAAGATCCCTGGGGTAACGCAATAATTTTGAATGGTGTAAGTGTTAGTGGATGTCCGAAGGCTGTGCATGACATGGCAGTAAGTGCCTTTATCACACACGCACACATGAATCTCTCGATTTCGACGGTTGTAAAGTCTTCATGATGACTTGGATACGAATAACACGAAAAATTTTATATAACAAGCAACAAAAATTTTATAGAAATCGTTTAAGGTGACAACGTAAGAAAAGAAACGAAGTTCTTAGTAAACATGTACTATTCTAAGTAAAATATCTTTTGAATAAAAGAAATAATTCGTAAAGGTGAAAGTAAAATTTCATATGTACTAGTCAAAAATAAGAAATTACTTACTTCATTATATATAACGTATACGATTTCTAAAATTTGTACGAATGGCAATGAAATTGAGAGGATCGCACAGTAAAATAGTGTGTGTAAAATTTTGGCAAACAAAATTTTCATATTTCGGAGGTTACAAGTTGGAAAAAAGATTGATGAGGATCGAGTAAAAGATTTTTGAAAATTTCGGGTGATGTTTGAGCAACAATGTCACGAGGTAATGAAAACTATTGAATTTAAATGTGATTGATGACTGTTAGTAGGGAATAAGTCCTTTGACCAAAAATGCTTAAGTGTGAACCTGTTGCTTATAAGTTAGATACGAATGGGAGAGTATGAGGATGAGAATTAACCACCCATTGATTTTGGAAAATTTTGAACTGGTATGACTAATATCGAAGTAAGAAGGATGATGGTGTGATTATCATCAAATAAGAAATCTCTTGGAATGAGTTAGGATTTAGAGTCGCGTACGAATGAGTATCAAATATGATTCTTGGGTAGTCTTTAATATAGAATTTGATTTTGCTGGAAGTGACGGGATACAATTTCCTTTATGTATCGTTGTGCAAGTTTATCCATAGCATCGGTTTCTTTCATGGCTAGAAAGTGAGCAGATTCGGTGAGGCGGTCAATGATAACCCAGATAGTATCATAACCGCCTACCGTTTTCGGTAGCTTCGTGATGAATTCCATTGTTATTCCTTCTCATTTCCATTGTGGGATTTCGGGTTGTTGAAGTAACCCAGATGGCTTTTGGTGTTCGGCTTTGATCTTGGAACAAGTCAGACACTTCCCAACATAAGTAGCAATGTCCTTTTCTCATGACCTCTTGTGCCTTCATGCAACTAATTAGGTTCAGCTTCGGGCTACTCCTCTCCCCTTAAACTAGTAATGGCTCACCATTCTCGCGAGGTATACGAATAATCTTCTCACTATAAATGCTTTCGCTTTCATCCTTGAAAGCCAGTCCATTCCAACTATTTCATCAAAGCTTCCTTACTCAATGAGTATTAGGTTAATCTTAAAGT
This sequence comes from Rutidosis leptorrhynchoides, assembly GCF_046630445.1. Taxonomy (NCBI): domain Eukaryota; kingdom Viridiplantae; phylum Streptophyta; class Magnoliopsida; order Asterales; family Asteraceae; genus Rutidosis; species Rutidosis leptorrhynchoides. The sequence continues at coordinate 169,607,734 of NC_092334.1, read as the reverse complement.
CCATTCCAACTATTACATCAAGCTTCCCAAATTGATGGGTGTTAGGTTAATCTTAAGGTTCATTCCAACAAAATCTTATTATACTATCGTGAAAAATCCTATCAATCTTCTCAAATAACATCTGCTCGTGCATAGGTAACTAATCCTTTCCAACTACTACTTTAAAACTTCCAAGTTTTGTTGACATGAGGTCATCTCCAAATGACCCTCCTGTTAATTTAAGGTACTACCTTAAATTATTCCTCTATCTCTGCCAGGTTACCATTAGCTTGCCCTATAGAATACTTAACTCTCATGGTTATTAATGGCTTATTAGTCATCACACTAAGGTTCTTAGACATAAGGTTTCTATCGCTCTAGTATTAAACAACGAGACAATAAAACGTTGTGACGAAACGTACCCTAACTAAATCAGGATCCATGCGAGTCTGCATAACTGAGATAACGATTGCTCTACCGTAAGTAAGTCCAAAGTTTTTTTTTTCTATTTGAGAACTTTTTCCTTAAGTGTCCAGGGTGTCTATATCTATAACAAATTTTTGGGTTATCAATTCTGCAATCAAGGCCCTTCTTGTACGGTGTCTGGGCTATGTGTTTATTCTTTCCCTACCTCTAACAGACCATAATGCGTATACTCAAGTGGTTCCTACCAAAATTTTCTTTGAATCACTTCATATTCCTTACGTAGTAACATTGGAACTTCTGCATGATTTACTTCAATATAATCACGCTGGCCTGGCGTCATTATATTGTACTAAATCATACGTTCATTCCAATATCATTCCATATGGTCAATGTAATGTGATCACTTCAAGTTCTACTCAATTTCATCTAACGGTACTTTATCTATGCTATCTCAAAACAAAATCTACATAATTAATCTCACAGCTTCTCGGTGTGGGTGCGTAGGTTCCATAAGTCATGCATCAATGCCTAAATGTCCCGAAATTTTCTTCAAAATGTTCGGGTTCAGGTAATGTTGTTAGGTTCCTTTCTAGAAATTCAATCTGGTCTCGTGTCGAGTTGTACGTATAGCAAGTAGTAATACGATATGTCTTGAGGCGACTCCCAAGTCTTTGGATATGGCTGAGCATCAGTAGAAGACACTATGACCTTGTGAAAGGAGATGCTTTCCCGACTTCTCCAATGCTTAAGAGTGTTAGGGACCTAAGTCCAGAAGTGTCGTTAGATCGTCGAGCAGTGGTGAAGGATGAAAGAGATAAGTGACGGTCATGAAAGCATATGAGATATGGGTTAACTGAACAACCTTCTAATGTTCATACGTTGTACGTGGCTAATTAGGGTACGGTTACTCTGACAAGTCCTCACATATTTCCTTCTCTGAGGATCAACTTTAGTGGGCGTGTAATCTGAGGGGTACTCTTCCTAGATTACGTGAAGTAATGTTTCGACCTCTGGAACAGTGGAACGGTAGTAACAGGTGGATTACAATACTAGTCCTTAGGATTAGACGAGTGGGAAAAGGGGTCAGAAAAACATCTGAACTAGGAAAGATAAATTTTCCAAGTCGGTACAGCGAATAGCAGACATGTAGCAAGAACGTAATCAGGCATAATAACTACAGCAGCCTAGATCGTCTACAGCAGTACATAGCATAGCAATATAAGCAGTATCAAATAGAAGTATCATGCAAAAAGCAGATAGTAGTGTGCAGTGGCTAGAATAAGCAGTAGCATACATCAAGATCATATAGCAGTAAAAGTAAGCAGTAGCATGCAGCAGTTCTGCAGAAACAAGTAAACGAGCAAGTTGTAGATTAGTCCTATTAGTGAATCCTACTCGACTCGGTCAAGACACACTAATGCAACCTAATTCCCTACAACCGATGCTCTAATACCAAATGTGATGCCCCGTACAAAACCATCATGTACGGATTATCAACAACAGGTCCATTACACGATATAATACTACATGCTATTTTAAAACTAGTTTTGCATTCATGAAAAGGTGACGTCTTTACCAACGTCAAATGTTTTACAAGGATAACGAGCTTGTACGAATAAAAAGCATTAACATAAGTACGTGACACAAAGGTCATTACAAAACCATTGTTTAAATGTAACATAAGTTGTGAATGCAAAGTAAAAGTTCCATGATTGAGACATCTCTAAACAATGCAGCGGAAGTCTAACACAGCGAGTCTGTAACATCAAGTCTATAACACCAGCGGAAGCAACAACGTCTAAGCACCTGAGAAATACATGCTTTAAAAAGTCAACACGAATGTTGGTGAGCTATAGTTTGATTGTAAACAACAATGTAATGTAGACCACAAGATTTCGTATTCAAAACAGTATCTCAAATCCGTATGATAAAGTATATGCTTATCCGTGGACACCCGTTAACTAACTTAACAAGTAATATCACCCCCTAAAAGTACACCTGGCAAGTACGTAAGTTTACGAAGTATTAAACACCCGTTGAATGCTAGCGCAACTAGCCCGACTGGGGATGTCAAACCCTATGGATCCATATCTAAGATTCGCTTCTACCGGTTCATAAACCAATAGTTAAACGTTACCGAGCTAAGGGAAAACTTTGTGCCGTTATGTCACCCACACATATATAAAGTTTAAGTACTCATGTCTAATATATAAAACATAAAAAGCGCATGTATTCTAAGTCCCAAAAATAGTTAAAGTAAAAAGCGAGCTATAACTCACAGTGAATGTGCGGTAAAAGTCGCTATGAAAAGTATGCAAGTAGTAAGTCGGTCCGAAAGGTCCTCAACCTAAGTCAAAGGTTACTAGGTCAGTAAATTGTCCCCAAAAGTTTATAAGTGAGTAAATTAAGTCTTAAGTATCATCATCATCATCATCATCATCATCATCATCATCATCATCATCATCATCATCATTCGTAAAAGATAAAGTAAGTTTTCAACAAGAATAGAGATTGAAACAAAGGCTGACTTCAAACAGCTGCTACGACCTCTATACAAACCGAAAAGACGCGTGGTCAATAGCCAAGGCTCCATATGTGAGTCTTCGTACCACTGTCCAATTTTCAGATCCTAACTCGATGTCGTTTGACCGTGGCGACGGTTCAATCACGAGTAGGTCAGAATTTTCATCACGTCGTTACACAGGCGTAGTGATTTTCGGAAGGCTATAAATCCTAAAACGTATATCGGATTTAGGCCAGTCTTAAACGAAAAGTCATCTACTAGAACCGAACTATCTGAAAATCAACTTTTCAGAAATCCCAGGAGTCTGATCAGACCCCGAAAAACAGAAAATAAGTGCTCCGGTGGGTTTCATGGTGCTTGATGCTCATCACGGTTCTCATCCTTGATGCGTATAAGCTTCAAGTGTACAACTCTTTAATATTTTAGCATCATTATGATCAAGTTTTAACCATCAACACACAACTAAAAGTAAAAGCTAACTTTTTACAAGTTTTGAACATCAAAGTTGTCTCTTTATTGTATAAACACAATAAAGCTTCAACCTTTGTCCTTTTGATACAAGTTTATGCATCTTCATCATATGAGATGATGAAGACTTGATTTTTATCACCATAAAAATCATAAAAAGGATCCAAGTAAGTGAGATCTACAATAATAACTTAGATCTCAAGTGTTAAGAAACCCTAAGCTAGAAAGCTTGGATCTTTACAAGATTTATGAGACCATAAGCTAGAAAGCTAAGATCTAGTAAAAGTAATGAGATCATAAACTAAAAAGCTTAGATATTCAACAAAATAATGAAACCCTAAGTTAGAAAGCTTGGATCTTTAATGTTCTTGAAGATCCTTAAAGCAAAAAGCTAGATCTACAAGTTACATGAAGATCATAAACACAAGTTTTAATCTTTTAACAAAATAAAGTGATCTTAAGCTTCAAAAAATAGATCTAACAAAGTAATGAAGATTCAAAGCTAAAAAGCTTGAATCTTTCATGTTCTTGAAGGATTCAAATCAAAGTTTAAATCTACAAGATATAACAAGATCAAAAAGCTAAAAAGCTTGATCTCATGATGATGATGATGATGATGATGATGATGATGTCGTGTTTATGAAGGGAAGAAAAAGAAGAAGAAAATTTAAAACTTACCATTTTTAGTGTGAGAAAGACTAGAGAGAATATTAGAGAGTAAGTGTGTGTAAAATGAGAATGAGATCAAGTGTGAAATGGATGAAATAAGCTTGCTATTTATAGTGGTGGAGAGGGTTCATGGTCGTGGGTATTATGGGGGACAAGGGGGATAACTTTTTGCTTTTTGCATGGTGGTGGTCTAAAGGTGGTGCTTGTTGTTGGGATCCCATGCAACATGTGTAGTAATGGTTAACAAAAATGCTAGTATCTTGGCTCATATTAATGGATTTTTGTCTTACATTTTAATGGGTCATAAATCCATTAAAATTGGGCTAATTTAAAAGTCCATTAGCTAGAGTATGGTGGGCTTAGGTCCATTAAGGTAAAAAGTCCAATAAGACTAACTAGTGTGCATTAGTAAATTACTAAGCGTAATTAAGCAACCAATAATCCAAGTAATTGTCATTAGAAAATAACAATTAGTATTACGTAGTCATAATATTCCAATTATGACAAAAGTTAAACGTTTACCAAGTACGTAGCTCGCTTTAAACGTCAAGTGACACTAACGGTCGTAAAAGCATTCGAGGATCAAGTTAAGTGATTAAACACTTAATAGCACATTGTAAGGTATTAACGGAAGTAATTAATCATGATATAAGATCCCAGAGCATAAAATAGCTCAGTACGCACAAATACGCAGTTTCATGAAAGTATAGAGCACAAAAATATAAGTCAAAAAAGTCGGGTCGTTACAATATCCATCTTTTCAGGGACTAGGCTTCTTCTATGCTCAATTCTGTGACTTTTGCGAGCAACATAGGCCTCCCATTTTGCATTAAAGGCATCGTTCAGTTCTTGATGTCTCTTCTAATGCCTCTCCATGGTGTTTCGGACTGGTTCGCTGGTAAGTGCTTCAGGTTCTTCGTCGAGAGGGAAATTTGGTGGATGAAAAGGATCGCCTTCTTCCTGTCTCCATTGATTAAGTCGACTACGAACCCATCCCCAATCCATCCAGAATAGATGATGGCTAATTGGTTGATCCATTTCGGTTACACTGATTTCGGAGCTCGAGTGGAAATCTTTATCGGAAGAGCTATCGGAATTCGATGAACTTGAACTAGTTAAGGGATCCATATCGTACGATTAGGGAAATGAATTTTGATATGTAATAGATTATAGGATTTAGTTTGGTATTCTTTAATACATAATTTACATATGTATATATAATACCAAGATCCCATAAGTTACGGAGGAATTTTCGAAAGATGTCAGACAGAGTATACTGTAATAGATATGCAAAGATATGAATTTGTCTATACACTATCTATGAAATGAATGCAATAAGACGCGTTTAGACTTAAGATGATAAGCAGGTAATTTTCGACAAGAAATGATAAGCAAAACTTTTGACATGCAACTAAGGTCGAAGTCCAGACTTACTAATGCATCCTAACAACTATCAGTTAGACACACTAATGCAAGACCTGGTTCGCTAAGACCACCGCTCTGATACCAACTAAAATGCCCCGTTCATATCGATTATAAACGTTACATAATAATTGGTTCCAATGCTAGGTATTTGACCTCTATATGATAAGTTTTACAAACATTGCATTCGTTTTTAAAAGAAAACTTTCATTACAACAAAAATTAACAGGCATGCATACCATTTCATAATATATCCAAACTATAAATGACTTAATCTGTCATTTACTTAATAATAATCTTTATTGAACTCAACGACTTGAATACAACGTATTTTGAAATATGCCATGAATGACTCCAAGTAATATCTTTAAAATGAGCAAATGCACATCGGAATATTTCTGTAATACCTGAGAATAAACATGCTTAAAAGTGTCAACCAAAAGGTTGGTGAGTTTATTAGTTTATCGTAATCAATCATTTCCATAATTTTTATAGACCACAAGATTTTCATATTTATAAACAGAATCCTCTCGTCTGCATAAAGATAAAATCATTCATATGGTGAACACCTGGTAATTTACCTTAACAAGATGCATATAGAATATCCCCAAAACAGAATCTTCTCGCTTGTATAAATAAAGTCGAAGTACTAAAGTAGTTCAAATTCTCCGACTGGGGCTTGTTAGTGCCCATAGATCTATCTTTAGGATTCACGTCAATTAGGTAACAGAATCCTCTCATCTGTTTCCCTAATTCTTAGGTTACCAAGCTAAAAGGGGTAATATTCGGTCTAATAATCCAGCCATAGAATGTAGTTTTAAGTACTTGTATCTATTTCATAAAACAGTTATAAAAACAGCGCATGTATTCTCAGTCCCAAATATATATATTGCAAAAGCATTTAAAAAGGGAGCAAATGAAGCTCAGGATACTGTATTTCGTAGTAATTATGCATATGACGGTACTGAACAAGCGCAGGGTTGGCCTCATATTCACGAACCTATATTGAGTATATATATTCATATATTGGTCAATATCTGTCAAATAATTTAGGTCAAGTCATAGTGTATCACAATCCTAATGCTCGAGACCGACATGCAAAAGTCAGCAAAAGTCAACTTGACCTAAAATGACTTCCAAAATCTATATATGTTTATTATATAACTTATATATAGTCGTTTTATATATTTAAATATATTTATCAGATTTTATTAGAGTAAATAATACAAGTCATTTATTAATATATAAAAATTTATATTAAAATCTATATATGATAAAAATATATACTTTTATATCTCTCAAGTAATAAAATTTATAAAGTTCACTTAATATCATAAAAATATAGTAGTATGTATTATTAATGTAATTATATTACGTGTGGTAAAAAAAAATCTTTGTCTCACATATTTATTTGATAAAATAATATTGATAATAATAATAATAATGATTAAAAGTTGTAATAATAATAATTATTATTATTATTCTACTAATAATAATAACAATATTTATTTAAATTATAATTTTTAATAATAATAATACTAAAATGATAATAATAATGATATTTTATAATAACAATTATATTTCTATTAAAAATGATAATTTTAATAAGAATGATAGTTTTAATATTAATGATAATTTTAATAATAATAATAATGATAAAAATAATGAAAATGATATTTTTATCTAAATCAATATCTCACAATATTTTAATTTCGTCATGATACTTATACTCATTATTTCCTAATCAATTTGTTTAATAGCTTTTAGTCCTCTTCTATATCGCATTCATAATAATGATAATAATAGTAATCATAATAATTAGATGATACTAATATTAGTTTTAATGATAATGATACTAATAATAATAATAATAATAATAATAATAATAATAATAATAATAATAATAATAATAATAATAATAATAATAATAATAATAATAATAATAATAATAATAATAATAATAATGATAATACTAATAATTATTATAATGATAATAATAATAATAATAATAATAATAATAATACTATTATTATTATTATTATTAATAGTAATAATAATATTAATAATAACCTTAGTGATAATAACGATAGTATTAATAATAACAATAACAAATTTAATGATAATACTTATATTGATAACGATAATGATAATAATAATAATAATAATAATAATTAGATAATAATAATAATGACGATAACAATAATGACGATAGTAATAATAATAATAATAATAATAATAATAATAATAATAATAATAATAATAATAATAATAATAATAATAATATTAGAATTAATGATAATTCAGTTGACCATATCTTTTAATCCGTTCATCGAAACCACGCGATTTCTAAATGAAAAGTTATTAATTTTTCACCATGTTTCCAACGACATGCATATCATATACCTTATCTCAGTAACATATGTATCAAATTTGTGATTTATCATAAACTATTTAATGACGAAATTAGACATACAAGCATGCATAATCATATATACTCGAGCACTAGTCAGGGATACACTATTAATATATAAAAAATAAGATACGAATGCTCACGTATTAATATTGTGATTCAATATTGCAGGAAAGTACGTAAACGCAACGGAAATGATAAATGTTAGGTTGATCTTACGAGTAATACCCCCGAACAATACCCATAACCTCCTTAGCTATAACCCATAATTTCCTTAGCTTTAACCTGTTTGAATACTCGTTTTGAAATTACTCGAGCAAAATTTCGTCGTAGTATTTTATGTATAATAATACTAATAATAACGCTACCAATAATAATAAGATTAATATTAATAATCTTAATATTAATAATAATAATATTAATAATATATATATTCTTATTTCTCTGCGAAGATGTAAGATGAAATGAATTGTAGGAACTGAATTTTGCTCGATATTTAAAGAAGTTTGCACTCACCTAACCCCCATGCGATCGAATGGGGTTAGTGCCTTGTGGCCATGCGATCGCATGGGTCACTTGGCCAGCCCACTTTGTTTGCTCCGTGATCGCGACGATATACTGCACACATCTCTGCGATCGCGGAGGTGTGTGTTCCAGCTCATATTTTTCATTGATTGTTTCTTGCCGACGATTTTTATTATATTTAATATATAATATATTTAATTTATATAATTATATATATATTATATAATATTTACGTGCAATGTTAAATTGTAATTTTTGTTCTAATGACTCGTACGTTGTCACTCGACTTATGTCCCGGTTCCGGTTTGTCGAACGACGTTTCGTACACTGAGAAACTTGTACTTTACGTTTCATTTATTGTACCTTTATAAATAACAAGACTCAAATCAATGAAAAATTATCCCACTCAAAGTGTAACTTATTCATTTGAGTGTTTTGGTCATTTGCTTCTTTAATTTATCGTCTCGTTATTTATTAATATATATATATATATATATATATATATATATATATATATATATATATATATATATATATATATATATATATATATATATATATATATATATATATATATATATATATATGATATTCAAAACGTTTGAAATTATCTTAAGGTAACATGTCATTTGCTTAACATGTCATCGTCCATTAAATATCATAAAAGCTAATTAGTTAACATATCAAGATGCACGAGGAAATCATTGTAAAACATGCATCGAAAATTAAGCAAGAACCTCCACTAACTTTTGTCTAGTTCTCGTTAATTGACACTTTTGTTCTTACATGGAAATTACTTTACCATTTTCCGAATACTGTTAAAAGGGAAATATTTTATAAATCATAGTGGACCTCTCAACGGAGACACGTAAATCATAACATAATGAATCTTGATAATTCAATCATTTAATATTATCTTTAATTCCGTCGATAAATATATTGAAACAAATACGTTCATGTAAAGTATTATACATCTAATACTTTGTTAATTAATATATTTATATATTATATATACATATCTATATGCACATAAATGCTCGTGAATCGTCGAACACATTCAGAGGGTAATTGATTATATAAAAGTAGTTCAAAAATTTTGAGATTCATCATTACAGACTTTGCTTATCATGTCGAAATCATATAAGATTAAGTTTAAATTTTGTCGGAAATTTTTGGGTTGTCACACTGGGCTTACTGCCAGAACCAATATCATCCACAGATGTGGCAGACACACTGGGTAGAGATTCACCAGCATTCTTGACATCTGCTTCAGTATGAGCGTTGCTGGGCTTAGTGCCAGTACCTTGACCAGTACCATCACCACCATCATCACCATCTCTCCTTTGCTGCTTTGGAGCTTTTTCATGCTCATGCTCCCCCCAGTTTGTTTTCTCTTTTTGTGCTTCTTAGATTTCTTCTCCCCCTTTTTGTCATCAGCCGGGGCAGAAGGATGGTCTGGAAAACATGTGTATCAAGGTCACTATCTGATTCTGGAACAAAAAAGCAAAGTTGTTCCAGTCAGTATCAGCAGGAGATAGATGGGCACCATGGTCAACACCATATTGCCTGAGACATAGGTTTGAAGATCTGACTTCATTCCTTGCAACACCCATGGCCATTTGATTGACGCTTGCTCTAACATCAGCCTGAAGAGCAGCTATTCGTTGCATAGTCTCCACCAAAGTAACATAAGCAGAGGAAGGAATCATTGTAGCCATATGCTGTTCCTGCGAATCCAACCTCTCTTCCAATACCCTATTCTCCTCATTAAGAAAAAGAATCCTTCAATTAGCAGCATCAAGATCAGCTTGAAGATGGGCAATATGATCAGCATATTCATTATGAGAGATGATTCGCCTTCTAAGATCCTCCTCTTCTTCATGGTGTTGGAAAATGGCATCCACCGCGAGATCTGCAAAAGCACATACTTATTTGAGCTGGGCTTCAATTAGTGGACGTTGTAACGTTCCCAGCTCTGCGAATGGCTTCAGACATGTGATCAGTAAGAATATCGTGGAAGGTTCTTTGGATATCTGGTGTGATTCTGGCTACTGTGCGATAAACAGCCAGAGTAGAAATGGCAGTCACCTCGGTAGGATAAAAACTACTTATTGAGGGGCGATCACTAGTAGCTAAAACAGGAGTACCTCCGTGGGGTGGTGGAGGTGGAAGGTCAGAATCTGACTCATCACCATGATCACCATCATTTTTACCTTCACCCGAAGGTTTAGAACCACTGGTATCCTTTGCAGCATCATCATCACCATCATCATTAAGATCTACTGGTTTGTCTTTGGAGCCAGTCACATTATCATGAATGACTGGCTTGTCCTTACCAGTACCTTTATCTGTATCATCATCAGATGAAGAAGATGATGAGGCAGAAGTTGATGAAGCAGAAGGCACTAGCGAATCAGGAACATTTTGCATGACACACTTACCAGTAGCAGAATCAATGATGAACTTGAGGGGCCTCCAAGTACCAGGCCATGGAGAAGTAGCTGGAGCCATGCCAAACACATGGTAGTAAGGTTATTCATTAATTTCCTCTAGTGTGGCCAGCCACTCATATACCTCTTCTCTTGCTGGTCGATCAAGCTGAGACAAAAGTTCAGTCAGCTCCTCTTTAGGTAATTTGTTGGCTGATATTAGTACACTTTGAGGATCAATAGTCAGCTGATCCACCAGCAACGCAATTTTGGGGGTGATAGCAGCTCCCCTGTAGATGAATTTGGGCACAACTTCTTCTGGATCTGGTACCTTACAAACATATGTTGACTTCTCAGCAGAAACAGAAGCCTGAGAAGAATCAATTGTAGCAGCAGCTGAGGTACCAGCATCCAATTCAACACCCTGTTCACTAGAATCTGAACTAGGGATGACAATAACATTAGTTGCATTTGGTGGAATGGATTGAAATTCCATATCAGAAGAATCAGTAGTATCAGCAGCTTTGTCAGTTGTAAGCTTAGTGTCACCCTTGGATTCAGTGATAAGATCATCAGTGAGAACCTCCTTAACAATTTTATCGATTACTTCTTTAAGAACAGAAGGAGATTCAACAATCATCTCATCTTCCACTTCTGGGACAGTAGTGGATTCAGTAATACTGGGAATTGGAGGAGGAATAGCAGCAGTAACATCAGAAACCATCTCCTCATGACCAGTAAGAAAAGTTGAACCAGCATCAACTAGATCCCCAGTATCACCAGCAGCAGTAGAAGCAACAGCACTACTATCAGCACCACCAGTATGAGAATCAGTAGCACCAACACCAGTAGCAGAAGCAGAGAGCTCATCAGTAGAAACAATAACATTCTTTTCTTGCTCCCCCTTTGCTTGTTCATCTACCTTGCTAAGAACTGAAAAAAGAACATTTTATGTTAACAACTATAGAACCAAATAAATTTGACTCAACAATTACATCTGGTGTTGGTCTCTGGGGACAGATTGGTGATTTAGTCAGCCCTTTGATTGAGACAGAGTAAGGTGTCTGTAAGTGCAGCTGTGACTCTGCTGACTCATCGGTAACACATGTTGACCCAGATAGTGTAAGAGTTCTGGCTGGTAATGATGTAGGAGTGTGACTCTTATCATAATTCAAGTAACATTTAGGTTGTGCAGTAGCCTGAGCTTGTTCAACACGATGAGGAGCCAGCTCAAATCTGCTTTGGGAGTCAGTTATGTTCTCTGCTGGTTGTACTGTCAGCAGAGGATATTTCATGAAGTATAATTTAGAAAAATGTGGAAGTGCCTGGTTAGAAGAGTATGGGTTGCTACTCCTCTTAACACTAGTTTTAAAACCAGTCAGCTTGGAAGCCAAGGATATACCTTTAACTCCACTTTCATTTAAAGATTTGTTATCATTTTTCAAACTTCTTCACGTTTACTACCTTTACATAGATCAACTCTTAGGTAGTCAAACATTTCAGCTTTTTCATCATCAGTATAAGTTCGAAAATTATCAACCTTATACGGCATTTCAGTTTTCCATTGAGGTGAATCCTTTTTTAGGTCAGCTTCCCTCATATCAGACACAAATGTACTACCATTATCATCCTCATCAGACTCCTCGACCTCCTTGGCAATCAAACACAGCTTTTTATCAGAAGCATAACCAGCATCATCATCATCAGTATTACTGTCAGAAGATGAAGAAGAGCTGGTTTCATCCCAGTCATGATGCTCAGCAACTAGAACCTTTTCTGGCTTCTTTCCCTTCTTATCAGTCTTTGCACTCTCCTTCATCTGAGCTTTCATAGCTTTGTATTTGTTCTTGTACTTATCAACTTTTGAGAAAGAGTTAGCATGTGAGATTGAAGGTTTCCAACATTTCCACAATTGTAACACTCAGATTTAGGACCTTTGACTGATTTGCTATTATACCTAGCACTCAGCTTCCTACTCCCTTTGTATGACTTGCTGGTTCTATTACGATTGAACTTTTTAAACTGCCTAGCTAGCAAAGCCATACCTTCAGCAAACCCTTCCACATCATTTTCATTATCACTGCTCTCTTCAGACCCAGTACCACTCTCCACATCATCTTCAGCTGACTCTTCTTATGCTGTCAACTTTTGAACCAGTAAAGCCTTTTGAGCTTTCTTTTTAGCAGTAGCAATAAGAGCAGTATAATCTGTTTTAGAAGATTTTGAAGTGGTGGGGGCAGACTTAAAGTTTTCTTTCAAGTTCAGTTCAAGTTTAGCTTCTGCCTTCTCATGGTTCCAAAGTGTACCATAGAGAGAAGACATGTTAAAGTTCTTTAACATCTGAGTGGTTCTTAGAGGGTCAGTCACAGGTTTCCATTTAGCAGACAGTGAGTCAATGAATTTGTTTACTTATTTAAAATCAGTATATGTGATTTTCAAAGTAAGCAGGTCAGCAACTAAGGAGTTAAACCTAATGAAGGTTTGCTTAAGGGTCTCATTCTTATAGGCAAAGAACATTTCATACTCTCTTTTCAAAGCAATAATCTTGTTCTGCCTAACCTCATCCATGCCTTCATAAGTAACATCTAGATAGTCTAACATAAGCTTAGCATTCAGTTTTTCCTTAATCAGTTTGAACATGTGGTTAGGTAATGTTATAGCTAACAGAGTTCTGATCTTAGGATCAAGTCCAACACGACGTTTGTCCTCAGCATCCCATTTTGCTGGAGTGAGAACAACCTCTCTGCCAGGAATGGCAGGAGTGTCAGCAGTAGCTAGAATACTATCAATAGTCTCAGTTGGAATAAATGGACCATCTGTGGTAATACCAAGCATGAGTGGGTCAATAGACTCCAGGTGAAGCATGAACCTTGCCTTCCAAGTTTCATACTCATCTTCATCAAATTTGAGTGGTCTATTAGATGAGCCATTTTCAAGGTAAGTTGTATTTGTATATGCAGCCATGAGAGAATTCAGATCCAAGATATTAAATTATCAAGACTGAAGCTCTGATACCAGTTGTTGGTCCCTTGATAAACAACAGGAGTATTGTAGAGGGGGGTTGATTACAATTCTTTTAATTAACTTAACAGTTAAGACACAGTTTAGTATTGAAGCAAGTAAATTAAATAGAGTCACATGTAATTTTCAACGGTTTATTCTTTATTGATTGAATCACAAAGAATTACAACTATCCTTGGCGGAATGATAGTTAGTTGATACAGATTTACCTAGTTTATAGCTATGAGGATAAACTTAAATCTATTACACGTTTTGGACTCTAAATAATAAAACTCACACCACTAGTTGTTACAATAGTGGATACATCCATTTATAGTAGTCTTATTGACCGATTAATTGTTCTATTATCCACTGGTACATAGGATGTCTGTACTTGTGGAGACAACTGCATCAAAGAGTGTGCTCTCCTCTTTCCTCTTTGGTAGCTATTTGCAGGAACACCACAATTCGGTTTGGCACCACTATTTGATTAAACAAATAGAATGTTGTGTTTCCTAGGCATTGACAAAGGATAACACATGTCTGCACATGCGTTAAACTTCTGCATTCCCACTTGTCAGCCGCCGACACGTGTCCTTTTCTGTTCAACTTTGTCTTTGACTTCTGTTGAATAGTACAATTGATGTAGAGACCACTCAGGAAACCACTATGCTTGTAATGGAGCATAGTTGTCTTGTGTAGTAAGCTGCATTCCAGCTATGCTGGTTCTTCATTGCTGAGTCACTTGATATTCTTGAATTGCTGGGTACACATCCTGTGCTAATTGAAGAATACTGTCTACCTTGTGCTGGTAGACTAGGCAGCATACTAAACACTTGACACAGAGAAATCTGCTGTCTATACATAAACAAACTTGTGCTGGCTACACATAACATTTTAGTGCAAATAAATTCTGTTTTGTCATAATTAAATCCTTAATTATTTTGAGGACTCAACAATTACATACAGTTTTAACTAATTTGACCTTCCTTATGTGTTATTATTCTCATTTTCTTCACATCTAAATAACCTTTTTGAAGTTGGACATTTGTTGGAATTGTATCATGAGCAGAGGACAAAAAGTGTCTTCGTTGAGTATGTAAGATTTATTATGCTTATTTAATTCAATGTTAGTTTGTTTTCAAATTATAACACGTTGGTATTGAATACTTTTTAGGATACTTGAAGATGTTCATTGGATCGTTCCTAAGGTAAATTTTCTCCATTTTTATATATGTACATACATAGTATATGAAGTGTAATGTTTGTTAGGAGATAACAAGAAGTGTGAAAAATAGCATGTGCCTTTCTATAGTGTGCATGAGTTTATTTTGGTTTTCAAAATAGATAAATAGATATACATACTCCATGATTGTATTAACACACTAATAATGCCTAGCAGGTGTTATAACTAAAATGTTACAGATAAAGAAGAAAAGAGACATCGGAGGAAAGAGAATTGTTGACAAAGGAACTAGCATGTATGTTTTGTTCTTAGTTGGTTCTACAATTCCATATTCGTATGGATAATATGTCTCTAATGTTAAATCTATATCAAATACTCATTTACTTGACATTTGTCTTATACCTTGTTTAAAATGGATTGTTTAAAATGCTAATGAATTTTCTTGTTTGGTTTTTTTGGTCCTTTTTTTGCATAAAATTATCGATCACTTTGTTCGTTGTTGTTCGTTATTTGAATGATTCCAATGAGAGAATTACTATCATGGATATGTAAGTTTATTCAAGTTCTTGATCATTAATATACATAGATATGGGTCAAATTATTTACTATAGTTGGGATTTGGGTCCATTTTAGTACGTTGATGAAATTATTGGTCATTATTGTCACTTTTGTGATGATATGGATCAACTTTGCTTCTGCATAATGTTATTGGCACAGGGAGACAAGAGGCAGGAAGGCGGCAGGAGGAGGATGGAGGACGGATGACAGAGGGATGGCATGTCGGATGGGTGCTCAAAGAACCAGCTATTAGTTTATAATTTTCTCCATTGTAAATTACATTTATGACTACTTTTGTAAATACTTTAAAGATATTTATATATATGATATTTATACATAGTTTGATTTTGTAGTAAATTTAATCTGTTATATATGGTGCATTTTGGTATTTGGTGGGTATTATTTGAAATATTTGAGATTTTGGTGGGTATCATTTGAAATATTTGAGAATTTAACCAGGGTTAACATTTACGGGGAACACGTCTAATTGATACCTGTTAATACCGGGTAGACGTCTAATTTAATCAATTAAACGTGTTATTTTAATCAATTAGACGTGTCGTTAATCAATTAGACGTGTTAATTTAATCAATTAGACGTGCTCCGAGAACACGTCTAATTGACAAAAAAGAGGAACAATTAGACCAATTGAAGCTGTCACATGTAGACGTGTTGTTCAACACGTCTAAAAAGGATTTTTAACACGTCTTAATGTGCCGAAATGTAGTAGTGCCTCCTCTCTCACCGTTTTTCTCCGTTTTCACCATTAATTCTCCTCAAGCTCCCTTTATTTCTCTCACAACTATTTTTCATTCCACTTATGCTCACGCTCCCTTTTTTCTTTTCAATTTAATCAACCCTAACCCTAACGCTAACCCTAATTCCTTACCTTTTTAAGCTCTGATTTCTTTTCCTTCTTGTTATGTCTTTTGTTTCTGAACAACGACTTCCTGGCCCTTCTTCAACCTCGCCTTCCTCTTTCCCTAACTCGTTTAACGGCGGGCTTTGCCGAAAAACTCCCATCCTTCACTCCGTTCCTGTTCTTCTGTCATCTATTTGTGCGGTTTTTTGTTCGACGAGGTTGATAACCCTGTGATCAGCCTCGATTTGCTGGTGTTGTCGGTATTTCTAGGGTTTTACCTTCCTTTAACTGTTTCGGAGGTGCAAATGGGGGTGGTGACAAACCTGCTACGACTGAAGGTAGGTTGGAACCTTCTTCAGAATGTGCAAATGTAGATTTGAGAAATGCACTAGAGACATGTTGGCTACTACTTTCGAAAACGAAGGAGAGGTTACCGAAATCAAATTCTGGAATGCAAGACGGTATGCGTTTGTGACCTACTCATCGCCGAATTCTGCTCAGTCGGCTGTCTCGAAGCTTTATGGTTCACGTATATTTGGTCGTGCTATTTACGTTGGGTGGCCTAGAGGTCTTGCTTCTTCCGGATGAAGGTTCGAAGGTTCTCAAGAGCAGAGATATTTTAATCTTTCGTCAAACCCATTGGTGACCAAGAGTTTGGATAACTGTGTTATGTTTTTTGATAAGCATTTATTTGATATTTCAAAATTGAAGGCATTCCTCGCCAAGCGGAAGGTATTAATCTCTTATGTTTGTCGTTTGGGTATTTATGGTTGTATCATGTATTGTCAGGATCAGGATGGTATGGATAGATTGTTGGAACTTCATGTGCGTCGGAGTTTGTTGTTGTGTCCCCGATTTCAACTAAAGCGAGTTGCTTCTTTAGATTTGTGTGGCTTGATATTTGGGGGATCCCGATTGCTTTTGTTTCGAACGATAATGCATCAGTTATAGGCAAACATTTCGGTAATGTTGTTTTGGTTGCAAACTTTTTGAATTCTATTGGTAACGCAGGTTCCTTTTTTGTGTTTGTGGAAACCCGTTCGGTTAAGCATATTCACGAGCTTCTTGATGTGGCATTGGTAGAATCAGGGGTTAAATCTAAGACACAAGTATGGGTTAATGAGATAAATGATCATTCTATTGTCGATCGTGTGCTTAACGACGGGTTTTCTTCAGATTGGGTTGCCTCTCTAACTAGAGATATTATGTTAGAGGCAGTAGACGGGCTTAGTGGACTACCAAATGATATTACAGTCTAGAAGGTTGTTATGGAGGAAGCTAATGCAATGGTTGAGGATGTGGGAGTGTGGTCGAAGACGTTGCTGCTCCTGCTGATGTTTCTGCGGTCAAAGAGGTTAACGAGGTCAGGTATGGTTTGAGTTCAAATCGGCAGCCTCCTGCTACTGATGGTTCTGATCGTTTCATCAGTCAGGATAGTGGTATTGGTCGGCCTGATTCTGTGGCGTATTTGGTTCAGTTTGACGAGATCGGTGAAGCCCTTAATGTTGAAGGATTTGGACCTAAGAGTAAAAAAAGGCAAATTGCAGATGTTTTGGAGCCAACTGCGTGTAATTGGTCGACTAGTGCACTTCTTGATAATTTGGCTAATGTTGCTACGGGTAATAGCTCGGGTAGAAAGTTTTGTATTGGTGCGGATGTGGCATGTAAAGGTTTTTTTCGGGGTTGGCATGTGCATTCGAGTAAATGGAGTAGAGGCGGGGTGAAGAAAGTTGGTCCTTTAGGTGAGGTCAAGAAGAAAGATAAGGTTAAGAAGACGATCACGAAGGTTAGTTCGTTTAGTGTACAGGATTGCAGTGATGATGACGAAGTGGGGGTTGCGATCCAAAAAACCTTCAAAGATGCTCAAGAAGACGGGGTATGTAAATGGTCTTATGTGGGCTCGAGACGTTTGTGAGGTAAAGGGGTTTTTTTTTGACGAGTTTGAGAAAAGCAGTTTGAATCCCCTATCGTCGAGAACTTCCACTGGTGACGGGATCGGCATCGGGTCGACCTTTTCGTTCAAGGCGAGTGCGGACAATGGCGTCGACACCAACAACATTGACGTTGATGAGAGGAATAATGACGTTGTCGGTTAGTGCGTTTTTTTTACTTTGTTTGTAGAAGTCCTTGTCGTAGTTTAGTTGGTGGGTTTATCCGTGTTTTTTCAATTCTTATGTTTGTAAGTCGTGTAGTTCGTTTGGTCATGGCGAGACTCGAATTTAGTTGGCTTTAGATCGGGACTCGAATTTAGTTGGCTTTAGATCGGGTTTTGTTATTAGGGGTAGTTTGCTGCTTTCGAGTCTCATTCGTGTTTCTCAGCTTTCAAAAGCTGGAACGTCGCATATATGACGTAGATATAATAATTATCATTATTATGATATCTCAGCTTTCAATGAGTCATGCTTTTGGCATAAAAACCGTGAAAAATACAATATAATGTTAGAAATAATCGTACACATTCACACATGCGAGTTGTTATCGAAGAAAAGTTTAACGGATACATTTAATTTTGATTTTGATGGCAAGGACCACTACTGACATGTATTGACCCATATACGAGGCTAGTGGGTTGCATTTTTGCACGTGTTAAAAAGAAAGTACTAAGTGGAGCGGTATTGAAACCTATAACTTGTAATCCCTAATTGATAGTTCATTATTTTATTTTATTTGTGGACTTTCATATATATATATATATATATATATATATATATATATATATATATATATATATATATATATATATATACATATATATATATATTGGAGAGGATCCAGTGAAAACTTTTTTAGTGTGAAAATTCTAGGAACTCCAAAAAACACTTAAATACACTTAAATTCGAGCAAAAAAGAGGAATTCGAGCAAAAATACAAAACACGGACGAACAAAAATTCATAGTTGAGCAGAAAAACTTTTTTTTTTCGAAAAAAATGTAGAACCATTTTTTGTTCGAATATCAAAATTTTTGTTCGACTACCTATATGTTCTAGATTTTTGCGTTCGAATTTCAAAAAAGTAGAACACATTTTTTGTTCGAATATCAAATTTTTGTTCGTCCTTCTTTTTTTTTGTTCGACTTTCTCCATTTTTGCTCGACTATCAGGTTTTTTGCTCGTCCGTGTCCTATTTTTTGCTCGAATATGGAGTTTTTTGCTCGAATTTCAGTGTATTTTTGAGTTCTCAGGGTTCTCACACAAAAAAGTTCTTATTTGATCCCTCTACTATATATATTGGTAGGATCAAGAGGAAAGTAACCAATCGGGGGAAAGCGGGGGGAATCAATTTTTTTTTTTTTTTTTTTGAAAAAACTTTGTTCACGAACATTATAGGTTGGATGAAAATATGAACATTTAATAAAGACACTTTGTGATAAATGTTTTTATTTTGGCGGAAAAACGCTCGAAGAAGTAATATATAACAATTATCGTGTTTTTCGAGCGTATGTTGAGGTTTTACACATTAGGGTTTAGATATTAGGGTTTAGATATCAGGGTTTAGAAATTTAGGGTTTATGGTTTAGATTTAGGGTTTAGATTTAGGATTTAGATTGAGTTTTTAACACGAACGATTTAGAGTTTAGGGTTTAGGGTTTAGAGTTTGGTGTTTTGGGTTTATGGAATAAACCCAAAACACCAAACCCTAAACCCTAAACTCTAAATCGGGCTAAATTTTATTTCATAAAACATGGAAAAAAAAACTTTAACATTCTTCACGAACAATATTGTTTTGAATTTATTTTTGTTGATCGTTTTCCCGCCAAAATAATAATATTCATCACGAAGTGTCTTTTCTAAATGTTCATATTTTCATTCAATCTATAATGTTCGTGAACAAAGCTTTTTAAAAAAACGAAAAAAATAAATTTTTGTTTCCCCCCGCTTCCCCCCGATTGGTTACTTCCCCATTGATCATGCCTATATATGATTAAATTTTTATCATTTTTTTTGATAAAAAATTTCAGACATCAAGATCACATAAAAATATGAATATTTAAAAGAGACACTTTATGATGAATGTTATTATTTTGGCGGAAAAAAGCTAAAAGAGAAAAATTAGGGTTTGGGGTTTAGAAATTAGGGTTTAGATTGAATTTTTAACACGAACGGTTTAGAGTTTGGGGTTTAGGGACTAAACCCAAAACACTAAACCCTAAACTCTAAATCGGGCTAAATTTAAAAAAAAAAACTTCATATAAGATGAAAGTAAACAACGTTCCAAAATATTATTAGGAATAACATTACACATGATGAATGTTATCAATTGATGTCTGAAAAAAAAAATTTAAAAAAAAAACCAAAAAAATTACTTCTCCCAAAAAAGTGCTTCCCTCTTGATTATCACCATATATATATATATATATATATATATATATATATATATATATATATATATATATACTGAAGGGATCTAGAGAGAAGTAAGAGTGAGAGAGAAATCATAGATTGAACTTCAATCTATGTGCAGATTGTTCTTCAATCTAAGGGCAGATTGAACTTCAGTTTGTAAAAAAAAAATTCAATCTTAAAAAAAAAATTTTGCAAAAAAAAAAAAACTTTCCAATCTACACAAAAAACTCAATCTGCACAAAAAAAATCAATCTGCATAATAAAAAAGTCAATATGCACACAAAAAATCTCAATTCGCACACAAAAAGGTCAAACTGCACAATGAAAAAGTCAATCTGCACAACAAAAAACTCAATATGCACAAAAAAAGGTCAATCTGCACTCAAAAATATCTAAAAAAATGGGAAAAAATCTAAAAAAGAAAATCAATTTTTCCCCCAAAGAATAGGTGCATGTGCATTCAATATGTAAGTTCTCTAAGTTCTCCTATCGTTGGTTCTCTATGAATCCTCACCCTATAATCCTATATATATATATATATATATATATATATATATATATATATATATATATATATATATATATATATATATATATATATAGTCATCAAGAGGGAAACACTTTTTTGAAGGAAAGTGGGGGAAACTAATTTTTTTTTGTTTTTTTTTTTTTTTTTGAATTTGTTTTTTTCAAATTGTAAGATTATATGAAAATATGAACATTTAAAAAGACATTTTGTGATAAATGTTATTATTTTGGTGAGAAAACGCCCGAGGAAATAAATGATAACAAGTAATGTTTTAAATAGAATTTTTATTCATCGTCTTTTTTTCATCTTATGTGAAGTTTTTTTCTTCAAAATTTAGCCCGATTTAGAGTTTAGGGTTTAGGATTTATGGTTTTGGGTTTAGGTTTTAGTACCCTAAACCCTAGAGCTCAAAACCTCCAACTTTCTCCTGTGAATTTTGTCGTGTGGCGATTTAGGTGATTTTGTACGGATATGTACGGACAGTCACTGTTCCATTGATTTCTCTTCAATTTGTGTGTTTAATCCACCCCAAATCACCGAATCATCATCGTTTCCACTCCCTGGTTACTCTATTGTGCTTTTATTTCATCGTATTTCATCTAGTTTTGTGAAATCTCTGATTTGTATTTTAGGTTCATAGTCGCTAAAATATTTTTTCAGATTTTGATATTTAAGCTATAATAGTGGTTTCTAATCACTCTACTAGCTTCGTATGAATCATTCGTCTGATCCTCCTGATTCCATTAAACAACCCCAGATCCACCTCCTTATCTACAAATGGAAGATATGCTCCATACTCCTAAATCGGGGTTATATATTCTGCTGAAGGTAACATGTCTCTAGATGAATTGAGAGCTCATACCAGGTCTGCTAAACGTATCTCTGTTGAAAAGAAGAAGGATGAACTTTCACCCTTAGTTTAAAGTGAATATTTGAAAACTGTCATGCTTGGGAAAAGAAAGGGTAAGGCAAACCAGTTGATTAAGGCTGGTGATGGTCCTTCTAAGGAGAATAAGAGTGCCGAATTTGTTCTTTATACTAGTGATTCTTCTATTTCTGCAACTGAAAAAGTCTTACCAACTGCTGTAAAAAACCTAAGGGTATTAAGAAGAAATTGGGGCATGGTAAGTAACCTGTAGTAAGTATTCAAACTATTGATGATAATGTTGTTAGTAATGTGGATGTTATTGCTAAGTCTATTGTTGAATCTTCTGCTGTCATTAAGCCTATTACTGCTTCGCCTGTTATATTCTTTAAAAGTTCAAAGGATTGTACTCATATAGACGTTGATGTAAACTTAGTTGCTGTAGCAAGGAATATGGCTAAGTTATTTAAGAATGATGACTTAAAAACTAAAGTTGTTGTTCCTAATGACTTCTCTCAATACACTTTATGCAATGACACAGTTATGAATGGGGTTAATAATGACTTGAAAGCTGATGATGGTAGACTTAGTCTTAACTCCGGAAATATGGAAGGTATTGAAAATTCATCTGAAATGGGTAAGGATAGTTCTCAGTGTAATACAGATAAAAGAATTGATAGCCCTGCACCAACCCCTATTGTTAACCCTACCAAGGTCAATTCTTCTAGACAATGCCTGGTGAGGGGAATACTAAAAGTCCAAGGGCTTGGGCTAATCCAAATGTTTCCTTATCTGATTTTTTAAAATAAAAAAGGAAGACGGTGAACTAAATATGGAATTTGTACCACATGTTCTGCTATCAAATGGTCAGAAAAGAGTTGTGTTTTCTATTGATGAAGTGAAAAAAGGTGGTAGTGCATTTTCTCTGCAATTATATGAATATTTTATTGGAACTTCTATGGATTATAGAGTGGTTAATGCTCATCTTAGGAGAATGTGGTGGAAACATGATCTAAAAGAAATTACTAAAACTGCTGCTAGGTTCTATTTACGTAAATTCAAAAGTGAAATGGGAATGAAGGAGATGCTTGAGAGTGGTCCTTGGTTGGTAAATAATGTTCCATTTTTTCTTAATCAATGGGATCCTGGTGTTTGGTTGGAGAAAGTGGAACCAGAAAGGGTACCTATTTGGATTAGTATTCATAACATTCCAATTGAATTGTAGAATGGTAGAAGTTTGGATAAACTTTTTAGTGGGGTTGGTAGGCCTATTCTTATGGGTAAAGTGACATCAGATAGATGTTTGACCAAGAGTGGATGATTAGATTTTGCTAGAGTATTGTCTGAAGTTAATGCAATTGAGGAGTTACCTAATGAAGTTGAATTTTTTACCATGCTATTAGTTCATTCCCTGCCAAGATAGGAAAACTTGAGGTTACCTATCAATGGAAACCACCACGTTGAACCCATTGTAAAGTTTTTGGTCATTCTTTTAAGGTGTGTAAGAAAAGGTCAAAAACAGAAGATGAAATTGCTGCTTAAGTTATTAATGATGGACTGAAGGTGGATGATTTTGTTGCCAAAATTAATGTGAATAATGATTGTGATAATGTTGGATTTCAGGTGGTTGGAAAGAAGGGTAGGGTATTTGACAGATTGAATTTTGGAAATAACACAAGTCAAGGGCAGTCAACTTTATTTAGGGGTAATAATCAGAATGTTAAAAAAAAAAATGGCACTCTACCATTTAAAGGGAATATTTTTGATAAAATTAGGCTGGAAAAAGCTGCTAAATGGGTGCCCACTAAGAATAGTAATCTGCAGAGTTCAACTAGTGGTACTGTAAATGTTGAAAAGCAACCTATTGTGACTGATATTGTTAAACCTATTGAAGAAAGGTTAACTCCTATTGATTTTTTAAGTTAAAGGCAAAAGATGGTAAAAAGCAGATGAATGTTGCAAAGAATGTGTATGGAAGCAAAGAGAATGTTGTTGTTGAAGAAGTTGATAAAAACAATAAGGGGGATTTAGATCAATTTGCCACAACGAACATTTTTATTACTTTAGCTGATCAATGTGATGATATGGAAGATGGTGATGAATCAGAGTGGAATATTGAGTATGAGCTCTATCATACTGACATCGTACAGATTGCTAAATTGCTTTCTAATAAGCAATATGCTTCTTATGCTTTGAGATTAAAATGGAACAGTAAAATGTTGGATTATTTTAATTTGAACTGTAAAGAAGTAGGAATGATGGGATTGAATGAGCTTGAAGATTTTGAAGATGTCCATTCAGAAACAAATGGCACTGCTAGTATCATGAGTCTTGATGATGATTATAATGAAGCCACCAAGGGTAAGAGTACTGATGAAGGTGCTGCTATTTCTATGAAGCTTAATGATGATAACGATGTTGTCAGATATGGTTTCCAGCATTTCCACCAGGCTGTATTCAAGATTGGTCGGGTGATATGTCCGAAAAGGACGATTTTTATTTACGCGGTGTCATTAGGTCGCATGGCATCAACATCATCTATTGGGAGGTGAGACAATAGTTTTAAATTTATATTTAGCGGGGCCTAAATCGTACTATTCCTTATTATAGTGAGTAAGGGAAGTATGACGTAGGGTCGAATTTTTAAGATATCAGTAGAATCGAACTTATAATTATAACTTAAGATAATCTTAAAATGAAGGAGTAGTTGTGTATTACCTAATTTTGGATTTTCTGGCTTATAAGATAAGATAAAATAAAAGCGATAAAATTTGTAATTCAGATAAGGTTAAAGCAAGTGCATACTATGATTTCGTTAGTTACTTTGCCGAGGTTATGGAATGCTGGCTCATGAATAGGTAGTGACCTTGTATTCACTACACTGGTCCTACCACCCATGTCATAAGACATGTCACGGGGTAATGCGTTAGGCTTGAAGATTCTGAATAGAAAACAACGTCCCTTATCCTCGACGCCCGTGCAGTTTGACTCGGCTCATCCAATTGAGCGACTCGGTTGGGTGACATATTAACATTCTAAAAAGGTCTAAACTTTCATAAGCACAATGAAGTACAAGGTATACCATATCCGAGAGACGTGATGTGTTTCAATGCATTTGTTAATGATTGGGTTTTATAAAGATGGTTAGGCCCTTAAAAAGAGTTCAACCATAAAGAACACCATGGCCAAGTCGGTTTGACTTCCATGAACACGTTCGGTTATCCTAACGATATAATCCTTTATGTGTTTAAACAAACACTTCCTTAATTAACTAAGAATCCCTCAAGCGGGGTGCAATGCTTGAGACCGTGTTATGGTGAAGTGTACTAATCAGTGCTGATCGGGTTCCATGGCCTTACTTAGTAGAGGTACAGCTTACAACAACAGTTGTGCTTCAGATTGCACATACGAAGTTTATATGCTTGGTGACTACGCTAGCATGGTCTATGATCGACAATGTACTATGGTCCTAGTGAGATGTTTCACTATGAAAGAGTTTTCAGTCGGAATCCAAGGCTCGGTGGACTTACTAAAACCGGTGTACGTCAGTCCAACTTACGTTGTATCCGATAGACTTCTCTTACGAAGGGGTGATACAGATAGTGTACTCTAAATCGGGGTTCACGACTTCCTAATAACAGAGCCGGTAACTACGTTGCATTAGTTGGAAAAGCGGTTGAGTTTAAAGCATAATAGTAAAGATTCATGACAACATACACAAACCATAACATTATTTCGGCATTATAATTAATTACATCATAGCACACACTAATGATAACTACTCGCTAATCATGGTTACAACATCACAAATCATAATAATGAAAGACATTATATAAAGAAAAAGGATAGAAGTCCCAGTAGATTAAACGAGTTCCAAATAAAAAAGTGACAACTTCAACTCAGACCTCTTCTAATACAATCTTCAGCGTTCTTCTTTGGGTACTAGGTTTCTCGCACGAAGTCGAAGACCTTGAAAGCATACTAATTTTGTAGAAAGAGAGAGAGAGAAGTGAATTGAAGTGTGTGTAAAAATGGATGACAAATGCCCTTTAAATAGACTTGATTTTTGCTGGGATACGGCTGGCAGGCCGTCTGGTAGGCCGTATGGCTAGGCCGTTATCTTGGGCAAGCCGTTTTCTTGGGCCATTTGCATGGTAGGCTGTTTTTGATGTGGGCAAGCCGTATGGCAGGCTATTTGGCACCCTGGTTTGCTGTTTTGCTTGTTCCCGGGATCGTAACTTGGTTTACGGGTTCGTAACTTGTCTTTCACCGTTTTCGCTCTAGAATCTTCGTTTTAGCTCCGATTCTCTTGATTCTTTTTGCAACGGCTTCGTAATTACTTGATCTTCACTTTTAACTGACAAAATTAGTATTTTGGCAATAAATCTTGGAACTTTATTGTTTTTGGGCCTCAATACCGGGCTGAAAGTGTGACTTTTTAGCTGATATCAAATATCTCACACTTAGACTTTACTTGTCCTCAAGCAAACTGAAATGTCCCGTTCTTATTGATTAAAAACGTTCCATATTAATTGATTTCGTTGCGAGGTTTTGACCTCTATATGAGACGTTTTTCAAAGACTACATTCATTTTTAAAACAAACCATAACCTTTATTTCATAGATAAAGGTTTTAAAAAGCTTTACGTAGATTATCAAATAATGATAATCTAAAATATCCTGTTTACACACGACCATTACATAATGGTTTACAATACAAATATGTTACAACAAAATAAGTTTCTTGAATGCAGTTTTTACACAATATCATACAAGCATGGACTCCAAATCTCATCCTTATTTAAGTATGCGACAGCGGAAGCTCTTAATAATCACCTGAGAATAAACATGCTTAAAACGTCAACAAAAATATTGGTGAGTTATAGGTTTAACCTATATATATCAAATCATAATAATAGACCACAAGATTTCATATTTCAATACACATCCCATACATAGAGATAAAAATCATTCATATGGTGAACACCTGGTAACCGACATTAACAAGATGCATATATAAGAATATCCCCATCATTCCGGGACACCCTTCGGATATGATATAAATTTCGAAGTACTAAAGCATCCGGTACTTTGGATGGGGTTTGTTAGGCCCAATAGATCTATCTTTAGGATTCGCGTCAATTAGGGTATCTGTTCCCTAATTCTTAGATTACCAGACTTAATAAAAAGGGGCATATTCGATTTCGATAATTCAACTATAGAATGTAGTTTCACGTACTTGTGTCTATTTTGTAAATCATTTATAAAACCTGCATGTATTCTCATCTCAAAAATATTAGATTTTAAAAGTGGGACTATAACTCACTTTCACAGATTTTTACTTCGTCGGGAAGTAAGACTTGGCCACTGGTTGATTCACGAACCTATAACAATATATACATATATATCAAAGTATATTCAAAATATATTTACAACACTTTTAATATATTTTGATGTTTTAAGTTTATTAAGTCAGCTGTCCTCGTTAGTAACCTACAACTAGTTGTCCACGGTTAGATGTACAGAAATAAATCGATAAATATTATCTTGAATCAATCCACGACCCAGTGTATACGTATCTCAGTATTGATCACAACTCAAACTATATATATTTTGGAATCAACCTCAACCCTGTATAGCTAACTCCAACATTCACATATAGAGTGTCTATGGTTGTTTCGAAATATATATAGATGTGTCGACATGATAGGTCGAAAAATTGTATACGTGTCTATGGTATCTCAAGATTACATAATATACAATACAAGTTGATTAAGTTATGGTTGGAATAGATTTGTTACCAATTTTCACGTAGCTAAAATGAGAAAAATTATCCAATCTTGTTTTACCCATAACTTCTTCATTTTAAATCTGTTTTGAGTGAATCAAATTGCTATGGTTTCATATTGAACTCTATTTTATGAATCTAAACAGAAAAAGTATAGGTTTATAGTCGGAAAAATAAGTTACAAGTCGTTTTTGTAAAGGTAGTCATTTCAGTCGAAAGAACGACGTCTAGATGACCATTTTAGAAAACATACTTCCACTTTGAGTTTAACCATAATTTTTAGATATAGTTTCATGTTCATAATAAAAATCATTTTCTCAGAATAACAACTTTTAAATCAAAGTTTATCATAGTTTTTAATTAACTAACCCAAAACAGCCCGCGGTGTTACTACGACGGCGTAAATCCGGTTTTACGGTGTTTTTCGTGTTTCCAGGTTTTAAATCATTAAGTTAGCATAGCATATAGATATAGAACATGTGTTTAGTTGATTTTAAAAGTCAAGTTAAAAGGATTAACTTTTGTTTGCGAACAAGTTTAGAATTAACTAAACTATGTTCTAGTGATTACAAGTTTAAACCTTCGAATAAGATAACTTTATATGTATGAATCGAATGATGTTATGAACATCATTACTACCTTAAGTTCCTTGGATAAACCTACTGGAGAAGAGAAAAATGGATCTAGCTTCAACGGATCCTTGGATGGCTCGAAGTTCTTGAAGCAGAATCATGACACGAAAACAAGTTCAAGTAAGATCATCACTTAAAATAAGATTGTTATAGTTATAGAAATTGAACCAAAGTTTGAATATGATTATTACCTTGTATTAGAATGATAACCTACTGTAAGAAACAAAGATTTCTTGAGGTTGGATTATCACCTTACAAGATTGGAAGTGAGCTAGCAAACTTGAAAGTATTCTTGATTTTATGTAACTAGAACTTGTAGAATATATGAAGAACACTTAGAACTTGAAGATAGAACTTGAGAGAGATCAATTAGATGAAGAAAATTGAAGAATAAAAGTGTTTGTAGGTGTTTTTGGTCGTTGGTGTATGGATTAGATATAAAGGATATGTAATTTTGTTTTCATGTAAATAAGTCATGAATGATTACTCATATTTTTGTAATTTTATGAGATATTTCATGCTAGTTGCCAAATGATGGTTCCCACATATGTTAGGTGACTCACATGGGCTGCTAAGAGCTGATCATTGGAGTGTATATACCAATAGTACATACATCTAAAAGCTGTGTATTGTACGAGTACGAATACGGATGCATACGAGTAGAATTGTTGATGAAACAGAACGAGGATGTAATTGTAAGCATTTTTGTTAAGTAGAAGTATTTTGATAAGTGTATTGAAGTCTTTAAAAAGTGTATAAATACATATTAAAACACTACATGTATATACATTTTAACTGAGTCGTTAAGTCATCGTTAGTCGTTACATGTAAGTGTTGTTTTGAAACCTTTAGGTTAACGATCTTGTTAAATGTTGTTAACCCAATGTTTATAATATCAAGTGAGATTTTAAATTATTATATTATCATGATATTATCATGTATGAATATCTCTTAATATGATATATATACATTAAATGTCTTTACAACGATAATCGTTACATATATGTCTCGTTTAAAAATTATTAAGTTAGTAGTCTTGTTTTTACATATGTAGTTCATTGTTAATATACTTAATGATATGTTTACTTATCATAGTATCATGTTAACTATATATATATATCCATATATATGTCATCATATAGTTTTTACAAGTTTTAACGTTCGTGAATCACCGGTCAACTTGGGTGGTCAATTGTCTATATGAAACATATTTCAATTAATCAAGTCTTAACAAGTTTGATTGCTTAACATGTTGGAAACATTTAATCATGTAAATATCAATCTCAATTAATATATATAAACATGGAAAAGTTCGGGTCACTACAGTACCTACCCGTTAAATAAATTTCGTCCCGAAATTTTAAGCTGTTGAAGGTGTTGACGAATCTTCTGGAAATAGATGCGTGTATTTCTTCTTCATCTGATCTTCATGCTCCCAGGTGAACTCGGGTCCTCTACGAGCATTCCATCGAACCTTAACAATTGGTATCTTGTTTTGCTTAAGTCTTTTAACCTCACGATCCATTATTTCGACGGGTTCTTTGATGAATTGAAGTTTTTCGTTGATTTGGATTTCATTTAACGGAATAGTGAGATCTTCTTTAGCAAAACATTTCTTCAAATTCGAGACGTGGAAAGTGTTATGTACAGCCGCGAGTTGTTGAGGTAACTCAAGTCGGTAAGCTACTGGTCCGACACGATCAATAATCTTGAATGGTCCAATATACCTTGGATTTAATTTCCCTCGTTTACCAAATCGAACAACGCCTTTCCAAGGTGCAACTTTAAGCATGACCATCTCTCTAATTTCAAATTCTATATCTTTTCTTTTAATGTCAGCGTAACTCTTTTGTCGACTTTGGGCGGTTTTCAACCGTTGTTGAATTTGGATGATCTTCTCTGTAGTTTCTTGTATAATCTCCGGACCCGTAATCTGTCTATCCCCCACTTCACTCCAAAAAATCGGAGACCTGCACTTTCTACCATAAAGTGCTTCAAATGACGCCATCTCAATGCTTGAATGGTAGCTGTTGTTGTAGGAAAATTCTGCTAACGGTAGATGTCGATCCCAATTGTTTCCGAAATCAATAACTCATGCTCGTAGCATGTCTTCAAGCGTTTGTATCGTCCTTTTGCTCTGCCCATCAGTTTGTGGATGATAGGCAGTACTCATGTCTAGACGAGTTCCTAATGCTTGCTGTAATGTCTGCCAGAATCTCGAAATAAATCTGCCATCCCTATCAGAGATAATAGAGATTGGTATTCCATGTCTGGAGACGACTTCCTTCAAATACGGTCGTGCTAACTTCTCCATCTTGTCATCTTCTCTTATTGGCAGGAAGTGTGCTGATTTGGTGAGACAATCAACTATTATCCAAATAGTATCAAAACCACTTGCAGTCCTTGGCAATTTAGTGATGAAATCCATGGTAATGTTTTCCCATTTCCATTCCGGGATTTCGGGTTGTTGAAGTAGACCTGATGGTTTCTGATGCTCAGCTTTGACCTTAGAACACGTCAAGCATTCTCCTATGTATTTAGCAACATCGGCTTTCATACCCGGCCACCAAAAATGTTTCTTGAGATCCTTGTACATCTTCCCCGTTCCAGGATGTATTGAGTATCTGGTTTTATGAGCTTCTCTAAGTACCATTTCTCTCATATCTTCAAATTTTGGTACCCAAATCCTTTCAGCCCTATACCGGGTTCCATCTTCCCGAATATTAAGATGCTTCTCCGATCCTTTGGGTATTTCATCCTTTAAATTTCCCTTTTTTAAAACTCCTTGTTACGCCTCCTTTATTTGAGTAGTAAGGTTATTATGAATCATTATATTCATAGATTTTACTCAAATGGGTTCTCTGTCCTTCCTGCTCAAGGCATCGGCTACCACATTTGCCTTCCCCGGGTGGTAACGAATCTCAAAGTCATAATCATTCAATAATTCAATCCACCTACGCTGCCTCATATTCAGTTGTTTCTGATTAAATATGTGTTGAAGACTTTTGTGGTCGGTATATATAATACTTTTGACCCCATATAAGTAGTGCCTCCAAGTCTTTAATGCAAAAACAACCGCGCCTAATTCCAAATCATGCGTCGTATAATTTTGTTCGTGAATCTTCAATTCTCTAGACGCATAAGCAATCACCTTCGTTCGTTGCATTAATACACAACCGAGACCTTGCTTTGATGCGTCACAATAAATCACAAAATCATCATTCCCTTCAGGCAATGACAATATAGGTGCCGTAGTTAGCTTTTTCTTCAATAACTGAAACGCTTTCTGTTGTTCATCATTCCATTCAAATTTCTTCCCTTTATGCGTTAATGCAGTCAAGGATTTTGCTATTCTGGAAAAGTCTTGGATGAACCTTCTGTAGTAACCAGCTAGTCCTAAAAACTGGCGTATGTGTTTCGGAGTTTTCGGGGTTTCCCACTTTTCAACAGTTTCTATCTTTGCCGGATCCACATTAATACCTTCTTTGTTCACTATGTGACCGAGGAATTGAACTTCTTCCAACTAAAATGCACACTTTGAAAACTTAGCGTACAATTCTTCCTTCCTCAATACTTCTAACACCTTTCTCAAATGTTCACCGTGTTCTTGGTCATTCTTTGAGTAAATAAGTATGTCATCAATGAAAACAATGATAAACTTGTCAAGGTATGGTCCACACACTCGGTTCATAAGGTCCATGAACACAGCTGGTGCATTAGTTAAACTAAACGGCATGACCATAAACTCGTAATGACCGTAACGTGTTCTGAAAGCAGTCTTTGGAATATCATCTTCTTTCACCCGCATTTGATGATACCCGGAACGTAAGTCAATCTTTGAATAAACAGACGAGCCTTGTAATTGATCAAATAAGTCGTCGATTCTCAGTAGTGGGTAGCGGTTCTTGTTGGTAAGTTTGTTCAACTCTCGGTAGTCGATACACAACCTGAATGTACCATCTTTCTTCTTGACAAACAAAACAGGAGCTCCCCACGGTGAAGTGCTTGGTCGAATGAAACCACGCTCTAAAAGTTCTTATAATTGGCTTTGCAGTTCTTTCATCTCGCTGGGTGCGAGTCTGTAAGGAGCACGAGCTATTGGTGCAGCTCCTGGTACAAGATCTATTTGAAATTCAACGGATCGATGTGGGGGTAATCCCGGTAATTCTTTCGGAAATACATCGGGAAATTCTTTTGCAATGGGAACATCATTGATGCTCTTTTCTTCAGTTTGTACTTTCTCGACGTGTACTAGAACAGTATAGCAACCTTTTCTTATTAGTTTTTGTGCCTTCAAATTACTAATAAGATGTAGCTTCGTGTTGCCCTTTTCTCCGTACACCATTAAGGGTTTTCCTTTTTCTCGTATAATGCGAATTGCATTTTTGTAACAAACGATCTCTGCTTTCACTTCTTTCAACCAGTCCATACAGATTATCACATCAAAACTCCCTAACTCTACTGGTATCAAATAAATCTTAAATGTTTCGCTAACCAGTTTAATTTCTCGATTCCGACATATATTATCTGCTGAAATTAATTTACCATTTGCTAATTCGAGTAAAAATTTACTATCCAAAGGCGTCAATGGACAACTTAATTTAGCACAAAAATCTCTACTCATATAGCTTCTATCCGCACCCGAATCAAATAAAACGTAAGCAGATTTATTGTCAATAAGAAACGTACCCGTAACAAGCTCCGGGTCTTCCTGTGCCTCTGCCGCATTAATATTGAAAACTCTTCCACGGCCTTGTCCATTCGTGTTCTCCTGGTTCGGGCAATTTCTAATAATGTGGCCCGGTTTTCCACATTTATAACAAACTACATTGGCATAACTTGCTCCGACACTACTTGCTCCGCCATTACTCGTTCTGACACCATTTGTTCCTTTCATTCTATTAACCCCTGGTCCGTAGACCTCACACTTCGCAGCGCTATGACCATTTCTTTTACACTTGTTGCAAAATTTGGTGCAGAACCCCGAGTGATACTTTTCACACCTTTGGAATAGCTGCTTCTGATTGTTGTTGTTGTTGCGGTTATTATTGTTGTTGGGATGATTGTTGTAGTTGCTGTTGTTGTTGTTGTTATTGTTGTTGTTGTTGTTGTTGTTGTTGTTGGGCCGTTTGTTGTAGTTGCGATTGATGTTGCGATTGTTGGGATAATTGTTGCGATTATTGTTGTAATTGCTGTTGTTGTTGTATTGGTGATTCTTATCACCGTTTTCCTCCCACTTTCTTTTGACTTGCTTCACATTGGCCTCTTCAGCAGTCTGTTCTTTAATTCTTTCTTCAATCTGGTTCACTAGTTTGTGAGCCATTCTACATGACTGTTGTATGGAGGCGGGCTCGTGTGAACTTATATCTTCTTGGATTCTTTCCGGTAATCCTTTCACAAACGCGTCGATCTTCTCTTCCTCATCTTCGAATGCTCCCAGACACAATAGGAACAATTCTGTGAATCGTCTTTCGTACGTGGTAATATCAAATCCTTGGGTTCGTAACCCTCTAAGTTCTGTCTTGAGCTTATTGACCTCGGTTCTGGGACGGTACTTCTCGTTCATCAAGTGCTTGAATGCTGACCACGGTAGTGCGTACGCATCGTCTTGTCCCACTTGCTCTAGATAGGTATTCCACCATGTTAACGCAGAACCTGTGAAGGTATGCGTAGCGTACTTCACTTTGTCCTCTTCAGTACACTTACTTATGGCAAACACCGATTCGACCTTCTCGGTCCACCGTTTCAATCCGATCGGTCCTTCGGTTCCATCAAATTCTAAAGGTTTGCAGGCAGTGAATTCTTTGTAAGTGCATCCTACACGATTTCCTGTACTGCTAGATCCAAGGTTATTGTTGGTATGTAGCGCAGCCTGTACTGCGGCTATGTTTGAAGCTAGAAAAGTACGGACTTCCTCTTCATTCATATTCACGGTGTGTCGAGTAGTCGGTGCCATTTCCTTCAAAATAGTCAAATGGAACAAGTTAATCATACAGAATATTAAGAGTAGTTAATAGTATTTCGTAGCATAATATGAACTCATTTATAAAAGCTTTTTCTTCATATTAGCGTTTTATAAGTTTAAATTCGGGTAGTACCTACCCGTTAAGTTCATACTTAGTAGCTAATATACAATTCAACTACTACAATTCTTTATGAAAAACTGATTATAATAATATTTCGCGTTCAAACTTTTACACAATATTTTATAAACTTACAATACCGCTTATTTTACATATAGCATGAAATATAGCACACAATCAATTTGATACAAGATGGTTGTGAAGATAATTCTAGCTAGTACACAAGTCGTTCAGCAAAGGCAATAAAGACACGTAATTCATACGTCCAGAAACAAGTCATGCATTCTGGTTTTACTAGGATTACTTCCCATCCTTGGTCTTGTGGAACATAACCGTTATGGCCGTTGATAAGACAGCGTGTTGTAACGTCGTCAAAGGGACGAGGGTTACGTAATGTCCAACAGTCCCGTAACAATCTAAAAACCTCATTTCTTACCCCAATTACTGACTCCGTCACTTGTGGGAACGTTTTGTTTAATAGTTGTAGCCCGATGTTTTTGTTCTCACTTTGGTGAGAAGCGAACATTACTAATCCGTAAGCATAACATGCTTCTTTATGTTGCATGTTAGCCGCTTTTTCTAAATCACGAAGTCCAATATTCGGATATATTGAGTCAAAATAATTTCTTAACCCATTGCGTTAAATAGCATTTGGGTTCCCCGCAATATATGCGTCAAAGTAAACACATCGTAACTTATGGATTTCCCAATGTGATATCCCCCATCTTTCGAACGAAAGCCTTTTATAAACCAAGGCATTCTTGGAACGTTCTTCAAATGTCTTACAAACTGATCTCGCCTTAAATAGTTGTGCCGAAGAATTCTGACCGACTCTAGACAAGCTTTCATCAATCATGTCTCCGGGTAGGTCTCTTAAAATATTGGGTTGTCTATCCATTTTGTGATTTTATACTGTAAAATAGACAAGAGTTAGATTCATAAAAAAAAAATACTTATTAATACAAGCAATTTTTAGATATATCATAAAACATAAGCACACTATATTACATATATTATACCACACGAATACAACTATCTTATTCCGACTCGCTTGTTTCTTCTTCTTCGGTTTTGGTTCGTTTTTTCCAAGTTTCTAGGGATATATGATGTTCCCCTAATAAGAGCCGTCGTTTTCCACATTGGTTTAAAAAAAACCTAGTGGTTTAGAGGTTCCCGGGTCATTGTTACAACTTAAGGACTTCGGGGGTTGACGATACATATAAAGTTCATCGGGGTTGGAATTAGATTTCTCTATTTTTATGCCCTTTTCCTTATTATTTTCTTTTACCTTTTTAAATTCAGTTGGGGTAATTTCTATAACATCATCGGAATTCTAGTCGGAATCCGATTCATCGGAGAATTGGTAATCCTCCCAATATTTTGCTTCCTTGGCGGAAACACCATTGACCATAATTAACCTTGGTCGGTTGGTTGAGGATTTTCTTTTACTTAACCGTTTTATTA
This sequence comes from Rutidosis leptorrhynchoides, assembly GCF_046630445.1. Lineage (NCBI taxonomy): Eukaryota > Viridiplantae > Streptophyta > Magnoliopsida > Asterales > Asteraceae > Rutidosis > Rutidosis leptorrhynchoides. The sequence continues at coordinate 169,571,572 of NC_092334.1, read as the reverse complement.
TTTCCCCCACCGGTTCTATTTCTTCATCCGGTTCCGATTCTTCTTCCGGTTCCGATTCTTCTTCCGGTTCCGACTCTTCTTCCGGTTCCTCTTCGGGAACTTGTGAATCAGTCCACGAATCATTCCAATTTACATTTGACTCTTCATTATTATTAGGTGAGTCAATGGGACTTGTTCTAGAGGTAGACATCTATCACATAATATCAAACGCGTTAAGAGATTAATATATCACATAATATTCACATGTTAAAAATATATAGTTTCCAACAAAATTTGTTAAGCAATCATTTTTCAAGTAAACACGGTCGAAGTCCAGACTCACTAATGCATCCTAACAAACTCAATAAGACACACTAATGCAAAATTCTGGTTCTCTAAGACCAACGCTCAGATACCAACTGAAATGTCCCGTTCTTATTGATTAAAAACGTTCCATATTAATTGATTTCGTTGCGAGGTTTTGACCTCTATATGAGATGTTTTTCAAAGACTGCATTCATTTTTAAAACAAACCATAACCTTTATTTCATAGATAAAGGTTTTAAAAAGCTTTACGTAGATTATCAAATAATGATAATCTAAAATATCCTGTTTACACACGACCATTACATAATGGTTTACAATACAAATATGTTACAACAAAATAAGTTTCTTGAATGCAGTTTTTACACAATATCATACAAGCATGGACTCCAAATATCGTCCTTATTTAAGTATGCGACAGCGGAAGCTCTTAATAATCACCTGAGAATAAACATGCTTAAAACGTCAACAAAAATGTTGGTGAGTTATAGGTTTAACCTATATATATCAAATCATAATAATAGACCACAAGATTTCATATTTCAATACACATCCCATACATAGAGATAAAAATCATTCATATGGTGAACACCTGGTAACCGACATTAACAAGATGCATATATAAGAATATCCCCATCATTCCGGGACACCCTTCGGATATGATATAAATTTCGAAGTACTAAAGCATCCGGTACTTTGGATGGGGTTTGTTAGGCCCAATAGATCTATCTTTAGGATTCGCGTCAATTAGGGTGTCTGTTCCCTAATTCTTAGATTACCAGACTTAATAAAAAGGGGCATATTCGATTTCGATAATTCAACCATAGAATGTAGTTTCACGTACTTGTGTCTATTTTGTAAATCATTTATAAAACCTGCATGTATTCTCATCCCAAAAATATTAGATTTTAAAAGTGGGACTATAACTCACTTTCACAGATTTTTACTTCGTCGGGAAGTAAGACTTGGTCACTGGTTGATTCACGAACCTATAACAATATATACATATATATCAAAGTATGTTCAAAATATATTTACAACACTTTTAATATATTTTGATGTTTTAAGTTTATTAAGTCAGCTGTCCTCGTTAGTAACCTACAACTAGTTGTCCACAGTTAGATGTACAGAAATAAATCGATAAATATTATCTTGAAACAATCCACGACCCAGTGTATACGTATCTCAGTATTGATCACAACTCAAACTATATATATTTTGGAATCAACCTCAACCTTGTATAGCTAACTCCAACATTCACATATAGAGTGTCTATAGTTGTTCCGAAATATATATAGATGTGTCGACATGATAGGTCGAAAAATTGTATACGTGTCTATGGTATCTCAAGATTACATAATATACAATACAAGTTGATTAAGTTATGGTTGGAATAGATTTGTTACCAATTTTCACGTAGCTAAAATGAGAAAAATTATCCAATCTTGTTTTACCCATAACTTCTTCATTTTAAATCCGTTTTGAGTGAATCAAATTGCTATGGTTTCATATTGAACTCTATTTTATGAATCTAAACAGAAAAATTATAGGTTTATAGTCGGAAAAATAAGTTACAAGTTGTTTTTATAAAGGTAGTCATTTCAGTCGAAAGAACGACGTCTAGATGACCATTTTAGAAAACATACTTCCACTTTGAGTTTAACCATAATTTTTGGATATAGTTTCATGTTCATAATAAAAATCATTTTCTCAGAATAACAAATTTTAAATCAAAGTTTATCATAGTTTTTAATTAACTAACCCAAAGCAGCCCGCGGTGTTACTACGACGGCGTAAATCCGGTTTTACGGTGTTTTTCGTGTTTCCAGGTTTTAAATCATTAAGTTAGCATACCATATAGATATAGAACATGTGTTTAGTTGATTTTAAAAGTCAAGTTAGAAGGATTAACTTTTGTTTGCGAACAAGTTTAGAATTAACTAAACTATGTTCTAGTGATTACAAGTTTAAACCTTCGAATAAGATAGCTTTATATGTATGAATCGAATGATGTTATGAACATCATTACTACCTTAAGTTCCTTGGATAAACCTACTGGAAAAGAAAAAAATGGATCTAGCTTCAACGGATCCTTGGATGGCTCGAAGTTCTTGAAGCAGAATCATGACACGAAAACAAGTTCAAGTAAGATCATCACTTGAAATAAGATTGTTATAGTTATAGAAATTGAACTAAAGTTTGAATATGATTATTACCTTGTATTAGAATGATAACCTACTATAAGAAATAAAGATTTCTTGAGGTTGGATGATCACCTTACAAGATTGGAAGTGAGCTAGAAAACTTGAAAGTATTCTTGATTTTATGTAACTAGAACTTGTAGAATATATGAAGAACACTTAGAACTTGAAGATAGAACTTGAGAGAGATCAATTAGATGAAGAAAATTGAAGAATGAAAGTGTTTATAGGTGTTTTTGGTCGTTGGTGTATGGATTAGATATAAAGGATATGTAATTTTGTTTTCATGTAAATAAGTCATGAATGATTACTCATATTTTTGTAATTTTATGAGATATTTCATGCTAGTTGCCAAATGATGGTTCCCACATGTGTTAGGTGACTCACATGGGCTGCTAAGAGCTGATCATTGGAGTGTATATACCAATAATACATACATCTAAAAGCTGTGTATTGTACGAGTACGAATACGGGTGCATACGAGTAGAATTGTTGATGAAACTGAACGAGGATGTAATTGTAAGCATTTTTGTTAAGTAGAAGTATTTTGATAAGTGTATTGAAGTCTTTCAAAAGTGTATAAATACATATTAAAACACTACATGTATATACATTTTAACTAAGTCGTTAAGTCATCGTTAGTCGTTACATGTAAGTGTTGTTTTGAAACCTTTAGGTTAACGATCTTGTTAAATGTTGTTAACCCAATGTTTATAATATCAAATGAGATTTTAAATTATTATATTATCATGATATTATCATGTATGAATATCTCTTAATATGATATATATACATTAAATGTCTTTACAACGATAATCGTTACATATATGTCTCGTTTAAAAATCATTAAGTTAGTAGTCTTGTTTTTACATATGTAGTTCATTGTTAATATACTTAATGATATGTTTACTTATCATAGTATCATGTTAACTATATATATATATCCATATATATGTCATCATATAGTTTTTACAAGTTTTAACGTTCGTGAATCACCGGTCAACTTGGGTGGTCAATTGTCTATATGAAACATATTTCAATTAATCAAGTCTTAACAAGTTTGATTGCTTAACATGTTGGAAACATTTAATCATGTAAATATCAATCTCAATTAATATATATAAACATGGAAAAGTTCGGGTCACTACATAAACTCTCGTTTTGAACTTCAAGAAATCTTTTCGGAGTTTCCTTTGTATTGGCCTAAGAGGTTTTCTTTTTATTATAAGAGCGAAAAAATAAGCTAAGTCATCTATGTTAGGTTTGAAACTATCTCTGCAAGCATGCGGGGAGGTTACATGACTTAGGCTAGCTTTCACGGGTCACTCAAATCGCACAAGTGTTTAGGGTTCCCTATAGATCTAAGAAATGAATTCACTCATAGCCAGTCATGTTGCACCCATCGTCATAGGCTTGATAAAGACTCAAATCCTTACTACTAATGTGAAAACGGTAATAACCATAGCTTCTAGGTCATTTGTCAATTTGGAAGGATGAACAGGAATTTTAGAGTAGTGGAGAAGTTTTTTTTAAAGGGTTTGAAAGGGTGAAACATTCTTTTTAAAGACTTTTATTCTGAATTTTGGACATGAAAGATATATAGGAGTGCTGATATTTTTGAGAAGCACTTTTGAAATTTTCTCCTTTTGGAGTGATAGGCATTCTTCCGTAAAGTTCTTCTTCGGCATTTCTCTTTATAAGTTCTGCTCCTTTTCTTAGAACATTGAAAAAAATAAATATTTTTTTTTGGAGATTTTATCTCGAGAAACTTTCTGCCGGTAAACTTTTTGCAAGACCTTTGCCGTGATACTTGAGAAGTTTATAACATCGGGTTTTCGAAAGGAATATCGTTTTCTGGGTTTTTCGGGTGATAGTAAAGATGATGTGAATGATGTGGTAGAGGTGGTGGAAGATATGAAGGGTTTTCTTTGACAAATGGCTAGCTCTTCTGATTATACATATATCGCATTTCGTTACTCGAAAATGAAGATCGAGAGCAAGTTCTGATTCTGAGCACAGACATCGGCACTCTCAACGGAAAATAGTGAAGCATTAAAGATGAATGCTTATATGGTCTTATTTGGGTGCCTCACCATAATCAATTTAGGTCAATAATGCCTAGTCATGCAATATTCTATTAGAGATTCGGTTCGTTCCAACAAGATTTCTACCTTAATTAATCTCATTTTTATTTACAAACGTTTTTTGTTTTTGAAAGTACTTTTTCGGAAAGGCTTTCTTTTGTTAAAAATTTTGAAATTTGGCTTAAGAACTTTATAATGGGGTTATTTTAATATTGCATAAAAAGATTATACCAACATCCCACACTTAGACGAACATTGTCCCCAATGTTTCTAGTGTATCACATGCTTAGGAGTTTTAGTTAAAGATTTTTGGGAATATATGTTTAGTGTTTTATTTGGGTTGGTATCCCATACTTAGTGATAAGCTAGGATTTAGCATAATTTAAATTTGAGCTAGTAACAAGTGGAAAGGAACGAGTACTCCCCAACGGATTGTCGTGGTTGCTTGTGAAGAAACTGGCTGGCTTGTGAAGGCAGGTTATTTTAGCAATCTTGGAAGTTACGCCCTTTATTGATCGGCTCATTTGTCATCCTTTATTCTTCTACTCTACTTTATTGCGCGGGTTACCTCCCGAAAAGCGCTTTTGTTTAGGGTCGTTGGCTCGACCATAATGACGCCTAAAAAGCAGACATTCCCCTCTGGTAGTTGTAATTGTAGTTTTCTTGAGGGAACGTGAGTCTTGGTGGATAGATTCTGAGAAAATGCCGTACCAAGCGTGGTAGAAGATCCGGTATTTCTCTTGAAGATCTTCTGAAGGAGAGATAATGCGCGGTTTCAGCTTGTGACAAATCTTGAAGTCCGATGAGAACATGGTCTACGGCTCTGCTGATTGATCCATGAATGTCAATCATCTAGGCCGTGCTTGTGGTGATTGTTTCTCTAACGAGATGTTCATTTCGGAGTTCTTCAAATAGTGTCAAAAATTGTATCTTCAGTATCTCAAAATATTCTAAACGGTGGTCTCCACAGTAGGAGTCTGTAGCTTTGCACAAATTTGTTAAGAGGCGAAGCTGAAAAGAAGTGAAAAGCAATCCTGACCCAAGCATTAATGTCACCGTCTTGAAATATATCTCCCGACATCCAGCTTTGAATGTGAAACTAGGATCCGTGGACTCGTGGAAGATACGTGCTAACTGCTTCGTAACAAAGGTAGCAATGTTGACTCGGTCTGGTTCCGGATGTGAGAACGGATTATTGCGTCTTCCTTCGTCTGCTACTACGTCTCGTAATTCCTTGATAATCAGATTAGCGTGGTGATCAATTGTTACGTAAATCACTAGTTTGTCTAGTGTGCTCTCGAAATTATCTCTTTCCAAGAGAACGAAGAGGCTGTGAATATCTTCAATCATTTGCGAGTCATAGTGATAAGTTGGGCAATCGGGGGAAAGATCCATATGCTTCTGGATGAGAGTCAGTAGTGCTCGTTGGTTTGCTGAGAACAGAAGTGCAGATCCGGCTAAGGCGTTGTAAACCTTAGAGTAAATGATCTTCTGATCTCGACAAAATCTTGTCTCGGGAATAGTGTGAACTACTGAATTGTGCTCTCGTTGCCTTTCTTCATGGTAGATATGATCGTGAAGAGTATTGATAAAGTCTTGAATGCGCCCTTCTAAGTTTTCAACATTATCATCTTCTCTTGGTAGATAGAGGTTGTATTCATCTTCGATAGTCTTGATCCACTCCTTTAAACGAGGTGTGAAAATTATTGTCAATTTACGGATGGCTTCGAGAATATCTTCAGATTCATCGGGGTCATTGATGAAGGTTATCATGTTGGTGTTGTTAGATATAACCGGTATCTCTGCGTGATCTGAAGAAGAGTCCGGCTCCTCTTGATCTGGTGCAGGTGGAGAATATGAATAATCCAGAATGTCTTCATTTTGCTCTTCTTCCACGTCATCATCGGTATAGCTTTCTTCTGTAGATTCGTCAGATGAACGGGCTTCTTCAGTATTCTAGTGTTTCATTTCGACACTGGCAGGATCAATCTCTATATCTTTGATTTCAACTTTAGTAGTTTTCTTTTTGAATCGAATAACCAAACTGTGATCCTCCGTCTCTAGCCTCATTAATTCTTCATGACGATTGTAATTTGCTTCTAAGATTAGAGAGGATACTATCGCAGTTTTCTCTATGTCTCCCATTTCTTCCTCCTCCTCAAATTCTTCCTCTTCCTCTATTTCTTCGCTGGGATCCTCTTATTCCATTTCTGGGTCATCAGCAGACTATGATTCGACACATATTTTGATATCATTGGTTGCTGGTGGGGACTCATCATCGGAAGTGATCCGTCTGGTGGAAATAGCAAACATCTCTGCCTGTCCAGAGAGATCGGTAGGTCGGTCAGTTTTGAAGGTAACACTCTCCCCATGTGATCGCAAGATCAAGGTTTTATTGTACACATCAATGACAGTCCTAGCCGTGTTCATGAAAGGTCTTCCTAATACTATTGGCGTATGTAGGTCTTCCTTAATATCCATTACTACGAATCCGTAGGATACAAGAATTTTCCAACTTTTACCAAGACGTTCTCAACTATGCCCTTAGGATATCGAATTGTGTGATCGGCAAGTTGGATTGTCATTTTAATTGGTGACAAGTCTCCTAGCTCTAATCTCTTGTAGAGAGAATAAGGAATTAGGTTGATACTTGCTCTTAAATCTGCTATCGCATGAATGGTTCCAGATTGGTAGATTGAACATGGAAAAATGAATCAGCCCGTGTCTCATAGTTTCTTCGGTAGAGAGTTTCTGAGCAATGCCGAGCATTCTTCACTCGTGGAATTTTGTTGGAATTTGGTATCCTTTCCTTTTTAGAGAGAAACCTTCATATATATCTCTTCTGGTTGGAAACTTTTGACATGGTATCCAGGAATCTTCCATCAAGTTTGTAGGTATCAAGCTTGGATGGTTCTTCCAATATCCTTCCAGGATAAGGTACACGAACTGGAGTTTGGGTGGTCAGCTTCTGAGTATATGTCAATTTATTCTTGAGCCTAACTGACCTTCTCCGTGGTTCTTCTTTTAAGATTATGGAATCCATTTTCTTAGCTTCCTCTATGTGGGGATTTTGGATAGTATTACTAGGTAATCTTCCCTGTGGTCGGGTTTCAAGGTATTGTGATAACTTTCCGAGCTGTGTTTCTAGACTTTTGAGCAGAGCCAATTGGTTTCGCATGAGTATCTCTATCTGGTCTTGTCTAGACGCGGTTCTCTAATTTAGCCGTTGTTGTCCTTGAATGAACTGAGTTAACTGATCATCAGTCCTGAGAGCAGGGTTGGTTACTTTCGTAATTTGGGTGTTTGGAGAATTTTCCTCAGCTGATGGTCCAGTGAGTGGAAGTGTTTGATTATAGGCCAATTGAGATTGTTGGGGTGGATAAGGTGGGTAACGATAGCGAAAAGGCTGGTTGTTTATTTAAAATTGGTTAACCTAGGTTGTTGATTGAATCCGAGATTTAATTGTCTAGCTGGGTACTGAATGTAACAGACTAAACCGTCAGGATTCTCGTACTCAACTTGATATTCTTCAATGGGTTGCAGGTTGGTACAGTTGATACAGGATTGAGCCTGGTTAACCTACTGCGGTTACGTCTTCAATTCTCCGAGTTATTTTGCAACAGACTCCATCTTGTCCGTGAGGGATTTGATGGCCTCCATTTGATTATTAAGTGCAGAGAGTGGAGCAGATGATGAAGTTGTTTCACCACTGTTCCAGTCATGATGATGCATTGTCATGCTTTCGAGCAACTCCCATGCTTCATCTGCGATTTGGTTCATCAGATTTCCTTGAGGTTCTGCGTCGATCGTCATCCTATGATTTACCGTAAGACCATTGTAGAAGGTACAAATTTGAGCAGAACGTTCTAGCTGGTGATTAGGGCATTTCTTCAGCAGGGTTTTGAATCGCTCCCATGCGGTGTAAAGAGATTCATCATAACTTAGTTTAAAGTATTTGATGTCATTCTTAAGCTTAGTTTGTTTCGAAGGAGGGAAATATTTAGTTAGGAATTTAGTTGCCATCTTTGTCCATGATGTGGTGGAATCTTTTTCCAATCCTTTAAACCATGTTTGTGCATGATGAGTGAGAGAATAGGGGAACAAGTATGGCCGAACTATATCTTGTCCAATCCCTAGCTGTTTGTAGGAGTTCGAGAGAGATATGAATTTATCAAGGTGAGAGTTAGGATCGTCATTCGGTAGTCCGTGAAATTGACAGCCATTTTGGATGAGCTGTATAATATGATGCTTTAATTTGAACGAGTGTCCTTGGATCTCTGGGAATCTGATTGGTCCTCCTTAACCTTCAATAGAGGGTTTGGTGTTTTCTGCTAGAGTAACGCATAACACCATTCGATTTCTGATTCGTTCTTCTTAGCGTGCTTTAGAGATTATTGCGTCTGGATCAAGTACAAATAACAACGGCCCTGGTCTAGATCAGGTTTGGGTCATACACTGAGTATGCCCTCTTGTTTTACATTTTAGGTAGATATGCTAAGTCCCTAATTTAGTCTAAAGTAAAATAAAGTAATCTTAATCTAAGGTAGTCTAAAGTAATCTAAGGTAAACTAAGGTAATCTGAGGTAATCTAAGGTAATTATCCTAAGTTTAGTTATGTTTTTTAGTTCATACTACCGATTCTCTAGTATTTAGATAACAGAGCTTCGCACGAACTATTTGTTAGTGCACCAAATGGAGTTGTCCATCGCTGTCGAACAACCTGAGAATGGTTTAGGTCTACGTTGTACAGCTAGGATAGGTTTGAACTAGAAAACTCATGTCACAGGAGCATATGTGGCCAAACGTGTAATATAGGTCTGTCATACGAGTGACTGATTTCACTCGTACGGTTGAATACTGTCAGACGTACGGTTAAGACCTCAACCGTGCGTGTGAGCTGACAGATGACAGACACTATAAATAGAGTTTTCCTTGTTCATGTTCATTTGAGGTTTCCACCAAGAACACTTGAGTGTGTGTGAGGTGAATGCTCCTCCTCTTCACCTTCATGGTGGAGAGGATCCATGGTGGATTGATGCTCCAACCACCATGGAAATGGCAAAGTGACTAGATTAGATTCTTGTAATTGTTATTTTAATTCCTTTATTGATCTATTACATGTAATCTTAATCTATAATCAGCTGATTATCACTTGTTTGTTTGTGTTCATCTCATATTCATCATGTTCATCTTATTTATCACATATTAAGCTCAAATTGCTAATCGATGCTTGTTCCTTGATCAAAAGATCCTAGCTAGTGAAGCAAGGGATCCAACAAATGGTATCAGAGCCTAAGATGAAACAAGATTAGATTAAACAGTTGCAATTTGATGAAATTTGAGTTTTGAACTCGGTTTGACTTTTGTTGACCAAATTTGGGTTTTGAAGATTTAGCACGAATCTGGATAATCTAAGAAATAAGAATTGTTGGTAATCATGTAGTGATTAATTCCTCAAAAATTCTTGTCTTAATTCGTTGATTTGAGCTAGTTATAAGAAATTTTTGTTTAAAAATTTTGGGACTGATTTCGAATTATTCAGCTCGATTTGGAGTTTGTTTGTGAAATCTGAGTATGGGTTTGTGTTTGACGGGTCCTAGTGGTGATTCCTGTAAAGTTTGGTGAGTTTTGGTGTAGTTTTGAGGTGTTTTTCATGAACACCGCCGTGAGCTGCCATAGAACCACCATCCATGGCTGCCGGATTCTGAAAAAGAAGGAAGAACATCAAGAACAATCAACCGCACATTTGGATAGATCAAAAATGCGTTTGAGAGCTTATAAGTACGGTTAACATGTTAAAACTTTCAGGTTTGATGCTCAAATGGGTAATCGTACGGTTTAGATATTTGGGAGGAAGAAGAAGTAACCACAGCTGAACCGTACGTGTGGGATTGAGTATACACGAGTAAGCTGGTGAAACGTACGGTTGATCTTCAAAAAAATTAGAATTTGGTTGTTGTCATGGTGAACGTACGGTTAGGGTTTTAGGTTCAAGAAGAAGCTGGAACAGTACCTTTCGAGTGGCATTAGTGTAATTTTTTGGAACTTTTTAGAGGGTCCCACCTGGTCATTTATCTTTATCGGATGATTAAAAAAAAGGGAAAACAGTGACTAGAAGCAGAAAGAAGCCGATGGTAGTTCTGTAATTAATGGGAACATTGGATGATGGGACCCACCTGCTATCATATTTGTCGGCTGTATTTGTGAAACCACCAGGGAACCCATGTGCTTTTTCTTTTGTCTTTGTCTCTTAAACCTAGACAAATGAATGTGGTCCAAATCCTTAACCAAGTTCAACCATCAACCCATATACCCAAGATCCGATCAGCAATTAAATCCGACCCAGCAACCGGATCAGATCCAATCCGGATCCACACAACTGATCCGACCCGAATATTTAACCCAACAGCATCCAACTTAATATTTAATGTTGTTAGTCCCTACAGTTAAATATTTTAATGGCTGTTAAACCCCAGGGACTTCCAATGCAAAATTTTGAGAATATTTATAGAATTTTCATTTTTAGCCCTTGAAGTTTAAGAAAGTTTCATTTTCAGTCCCCTGAAGTTTCGAAAATTCACAGTTTTGGTCCTTCAACTTTTGAAGTTTACACTGCGGTCACTGAACTTTCCAGAATTTTCAGTGGGGATCCTTAACTTGTGTAATTGTTTATCAATGGTCCTGGAATGTTACTTTTCAGCTGTTAATTTATGCATTGGAGGATTTGTCAACAAAACAAAGTCAGTTATACCGATTGATGTGTGATTGAGATTTGATCGAGATATGATCAAGAGATGATTTGAGATGTGATTGTATCGAGAAGCGTACGAGAAGGTGATTTGTGCCGGAAATACGAATTAAGCAACACGTTTAAGAATTTAGTGACTCACTGGGGTCTTGCATCATGATAATTTTGACCCGTCCTTGGTCTGCACGAGAGAAGTAGCAACGAGACACCATGAGCCCGTGAACCTTTGCTGTTATGCGTTAAGTGATGTCACACGTATCTTAAATTCAGTCGTATAGGTTCGATTGATCTGTACGAATGAAGATTTGAACTCGTGCGAAGCTACTTTGGATTTTTATTCGTGGGGTGTAATTATAAGACGCACAATCAATATCGACCTACTCAAGCATTATTGATACTGAGAGAAGAAGTTTACTATTCACTAAAGCATTGATATACAAAGTTTAGTGGACAACCTCCTTTGTCTGTTGAACTTATTTAGTAAGTGAATATGTAAAAGCACTTGTGTTATGCGGAGATTAGTGGGGCAGCCAGGAGCATCTGACTGTTTATGGGCCAACGACGTGTTTGTTTCTGCATCGTTCGTGTAAGATCAGTACACGAGACACGAGTATTAAGAAGAGTTTTTGTGGGGTAATCAGAACCATCTGATTATTTATGGGTCGAAATGTTTTAAATTCCCAATTTCGAGAGTTCCATTGTGTGATGGAAGCTGGTTGTGGAAATTCCGCTGGATATAGAGCATGTGTTTGAGAAGATTCCACTCTGTCAATGGAATTGATGAGAGTGATGCGCAATCATGAGATACCGGATTGACGACGTGTGATGAATCAGATAAACTGTGAATCAGATTTTTCTGATATTTTGCCCATTACAGTAGGCAAGTCGTGATGAAGACGTTTATGCTTGTTTAAAGTGTTGAGAGAATGGGATACATTGAACGCTGAGAAATAAGATTCTACAGTCAAGATAGTTTGAGTGTGTCTTTTATCTAAAGAGTTCGTCAGAGATATCAGTGTCGTGAGATGGTAATCTGAATGACTGGTTAAGTTAGAGATTCGAAGAAGTTTCTACATCATATGGGGAGTTTGACGATCAAGCTACCAAACCAATAGCCACTGATCGACTACAAAATCGTTGGGACTACCTGCGGGAGCCAATGATCGAGCTTTAAAGATGAGCCTATGTACTTTTAAGGGGAAGCTTCAGAGTTTCATCATGTCAACTCAAGTCAGACAAAGATTTATCTCATTTCAGTCTTAGGGGGAGTCTTGCTGCAATTGGTTCTGTGGGTAAGTACAAGTGGATTTGAAGTCTCTTAGAGAATATAAAACGGCAATTCGTAAGGCGGAATCTCAATGACCAAAAATCATTGAGGTGCGAAGTTCTGTATTACATGCATTCGAGAAGATCTTTAATGAAGTTTGATGATTCAGAATACCCGGTACCACTGCATAGACTGACTGAAGATTGCAAGGGGTGTTTTCAACGACTTATACAGCAAGATTCGCCAGTAATGTCCAATGGGGAGTTGTTAGTGCACGAAATGGAGTTGTCCATCACCGTCGAACAACCTGAGAATGGTTTAGTTCTACGTTGTACACCTAGGATAGATTTGAACTAGAAAGCTCATGTCGCAGGAGCATATGTGGCCAAACGTGTAATATAGGTCTATCATACGAGTGACTGATGTCACTCGTACGGTTGAATACTGTCAGACGTACGGTTGAGACCTCAACCGTGCGTGTGAGCTGACAGATGACAGACACTATAAATAGAATTTTCCTTGTTCATATTCATTTGAGGTTTCCACCAAGAACACTTGAGTGTGTGTGAGGTGAGTGCTCATCCTCTTCACCTTCATGGTGGAGAGGATCCATGGTGGATTGATGCTCCAACCACCATCAAAATGCAAAGTGACTAGATTAGATTCTTGTAATTGTTATTGTAATTCGTTTATTGATCTATTACATGTAATCTTAATCTATAATCAGTTGATTATCATTTGCTTGTTTGTGTTCATCTCATATTCATCATGTTCATCTTATTTATCACATATTAAGCTCAAATTGCTAATCGATGCTTATTCCTTGATCTAAAGATCCTAGCAAGTGAAGCAAGGGATCCAACAAAAAAAAAATTTAATCGATATTTTGGATTGATTTGGGAGGGACTTTAGCAGCTGGCTCTTCCAGTGGAGCCTTGTTTTCAGCTTCAACTGTCTCTGCATCCTCTGTATCATTCTCACTATCGTATGCCAGAGCAGCTGATGTTATGCGAGGGGTATACGAAATAGTATTAATTTTTTCAAGGAAATACTATTAAATACGATACAATTTTACACAAGTTATTTATTTATTTATAGAGTGGATATACCTAAACCTTGCTACAACACTTATAGGCAGTATACCTAATCGTATAGTAGTGTAGTTTTTAGTAAGTCCGGTTCGTCCACAGGGAACTCGCCAAGCTTAACGCTATATTTTTTAAAACTATATTTGTATAAATATAAATATATATATATATATATATATATATATATATATATATATATATATATATATATATATATATATATATAAGTAGTATTATTATTATAAAAGGGGGTTTTTACCGTTTAATGACCGGTTTGTCGATTTTAAAACTTTAGTCGCAGTTAAAACCTAATGTAAAATATTAAATATATAAAAAACTTAATTTAAAGCATAAAGTAAATAACGATAATGAAATTGCGATAAATAAAAGTTTAATAAAATAAAATTGCGAAAATTAAAAAGTACGATAATTAAAAATGCAATTAAATAAAATGACTGTAAATAAAAGTGCGATAATTAAAAGTGCAATTAAATATGAAATAAATGAATTATGCTTATTTAAACTTCCGTAATCATGATGTTTGACGTGTTGATTTTAGTTTTATTACCATGGGTTAATTGTCCTTTGTCCTGGATTATTCAATATGTCCGTCTGGTTTTTGTCTATAACAGTCCATCAGTCATAAATATAAAGTGCGAGTGTCCTCGTCAAATTATCCTTATATCCGAAGTCAAATATTCCAACTAATTGGGGATTTAAACTGTAACAAGGTCTTAATACTTTGTTTAATAATTACACCAGGATATCGACTGCGTGTAACCCTACTTTTGTTAACAATTACGCCAAGTATCCTTGTACATAATTCACCCCTGTTTTAATGAGTCCATTGACTATTAATCTATTCCCGTATCCGGTTAAATGAACGATTATTAGTACTTATAAATATCCCGCCCATCGTGTCCGATCGAGTGTATGTGGTTATTTATAGGTACGTCCAATTGTAAATCTTTATATTAAATTAACAAACTATTATTTAATTAAACAAATATAAAGCCCATTAATAGCCCATAGTCTAATTTCCACAAGTGTCGTTCTTTGGTCCAAACCCCAATTATGGTACAAAGCCCAATTACCCCGTCTTTAATATTTTAGCCCAACATCATGATTACTTTGGCTTAAATAAGCATAATAATAACTTAGCTACGAGACATTAATTTAAAAAGGTTGAACATAACTTACAATGATTAAAAATAGCGTAGCGTTACACGGACAGAATTTCGACTTACACCCTTACAACATTCGCTAACATACCCTTATTATTATTAAAATTAAAATTAAAATTAAAATTATAATATATATATATATATATATATATATATATATATATATATATATATATATATATATATATATATATATATATATATATATATATATATATTACGTTGAGATAGAGAGATAGATAAAGATGTCTGAAAACTGGCCAAAACACGCGAAATTTATAGGATGTCGCGTGCTACAGTGCACCATGCGACCGCATGGTTTTTGCACTTCCAGGCCATGCGGTAGCATGGTCTGCTTTTCCAGCTCACAAAGACCCCAAAACGTGGGCTGCTGGATATTTATAATATAATATAATTAATTATATATAATTAATTATATATTATATTATATTCTTGTACTCTGTTGATTTGTAATTTTCGGTCCGTTACGTCGCGCGTTGAGAGTTGGCTCAGGTCCCGGTTCCGGATTTTCGAACGTCCTTGCGTACTATTTAATATCTTGTATTTTGCGTTTTACGGCTTGTACTCTTGTAATTTTGAGACGTTTCTCACCAATAATTTGAACCACTTTGATTGTACTTTGTACTTTTGAGCTTTTTGGTCGTTTGCGTCTTCAATTCGTCGAATCTGTCTTTTGTCCACTTTTTATTATTTAAACGAATATCACTTGTAAATAGAACAATTACAACCAAAAGCTTGTCTTTCTTGAGGGATAATGCTATGAAATATATGTTCGTTTTTAGCATTATCAAATATTCCCACACTTGAGCGTTGCTTGTCCTCAAGCAATATAGTCTTGAAAATAAAATACTAAAATCACTTCTTTATTCTTCACACTTTGTACATCAGTGATTTCTATACGGCGGTACGAACAATGGTAGTAACGTTGTGTTTTACAGTCCCACATGACTATGAAAATTTAGATCCTTTAGGAAATTGGATCTTTATGAAAACATTTGATCTTTTGAAAATTAAATCTAGCTTTTACCCTAGATAAGTTTTCCGGAATAACCCTTCACCAGTGTTTGCAAAATTGTTTTTGTGGGTTTTGTGGGTTTCAGATTTGAAAATTTTAGCTCAAAACTTGCGGTTTGGTGTCACCCACTTGCTAACCTTGTATTGGGAAAGCAACACGTCCAGTATACTTGCTCCGTATATTATCTTTCGGTAAACTATCGTCCGGTTGTAAAGGAAAGCGTTGAACAAGCAACTGTTAAGGCAATGTCCCGTGACATGCTTTTAATTATGGTCTATAACGTGTCGGATGCAATTACTATCCTTTGTAGGAGCAATAGTAAAGCTCACCCTATAATTTTTTGATCTGGCACAAGGTCCTGTCTTTGACCATGCTATGCAACCACCTTTCTTACGGTTGACACCCGATTTGGTTCAGGTGACCTGATGAATTCTAAGTGAATTCCTAGGATTTTACGTTCAATGGTAATGAACGCATTAAAAATGGGTTTTCAGAAAAAAATCGGTTTGTAATTTTGATCAAAATATTTTCTCGTTCAAGCTCGAGTTTAGATATCATCGAATTCCATGAGTTTGTAATTCTCAATCTTTAAAGTCAATCTCAAGGATTTAGTAATATCAGGCTTAAAAGTTGATTTTTAATCTTTAAGGAGATTATCCTTTCTGGGGGTCTGATTCATTAGTCTTATCAAGCTAATTTGCACGGTGCCCTCCCCATTTTACGAGACAGATCCTCTCATGGTTAGGATAAGTCTGACCACTTGGCGACCCTGTTTGATGTTGAGGTCCGTGGATTTCCAGCTGATTTTCGAGAAAACTTTTCAAGGTTTTTCGTAGACTCTACAACTGGTCTGGACGACAACTTCCTGACCTAAATCAAGAAGCGCGTGTCTTTTTCGAAAGACTTTACTTCCTTTTAATGATGGAATTGATTCATCGTGTAGATCCATCTTTCTTTCAAATATATTATAAGAAATTTGGGTAAAACTGATAAAATTGTCCAAAACAAAAGTATCTTCAGTTATTTGTACAAAAATATGTGATATATGTTTTAAATAACTTGGTAAATTTTCCCACACTTGGCTTTTATTTTTCTTTCTTTGCCTTTTTATTGTCATCTATTCCATTTTAAATTAATTCTAACATTTTGGGTTGTTTCTCAATTTATGTCCTTTCCGAGGTAACAATAATTTCGGTGTTAACACCTAGTTTTACCGTTCATAAATATGTATAAACATGATTTTGAATTCATTTATTTGAAAATTTTAAAAAATTTTACTAGAATTGGGTAGTCAGTATATAAGACTAGGGCTGTTCTTTATTATCAGAGAGCACTAGATTCTAATACAACTACTGCGTTACTAGTATTTTTAATGGTAACCAAGTGTATAAGTTAAAATTTTAAAAATCCGAAAGAATTTAATCCCTTCCCACACTTAAGATCTTGCAATGCCCTCATTTGCAAGAAATCAGTAATAATTTAAATTATTGAGGGTGATTAGCATAGAAAAATGATTAAATTTTACCAAAGTTTCCAAATATATTGGCGTTTATTTGCTGAATGATAAATGGTGCACATCATTTGTTCATTCCGTCTTGTTGTTACATCACATTTGTTTTTTTTGTTTTGTCGTCAAAATTAGTAGCTTTTTGCTGAACTTAATGCCAGTATTTGAAAATGCGCTATTTTACCCTGTTGTGTACAATTGATAATATACATATATACAAATAATAACATGCATGGTAATTTGAAATGGGACTTAACATCCCACTTTCAAATCAAATATGAAATATTAGTACAACATAATAAAAATATTAAACATTACAATAAAAGTATCACAATATCATAGGTTTAAACATAAATAAATAGAAATAAAAAAAAAATAAAAATCATAGAAATCACCAACGGAAACTATATCAATCTGGATAGGGGTTCCAGTTCATGTCGTTGGTCGGGTTCCATGGTTGATGATAGGTGTACTGGTAGGCCTGGTTAGGGTCGTAGAGAGTATATGGTGGTCTCATCTCGGGCTGGTGTGGAGGATAGTAAGCGGGTCAGGTCGGTACGTAGTGATCCTGAGGTGATAGCCGACTCATGATCTGACGCTGATGATAGTCCCATCTATCATGCTGTCGTTGCCTAGAATGCTCGTACTCATTCCGGGCTTGCCACTGCTCGTATCGATTATGTCTATCTGGTTTGTCATTTCTACCTCATCTATATGCTGGTAGACGTCAGTCATAGCCTCCCTAATCACATCCCTAATGTCATCTGCTTCCTCCATTTCCTCATCTGAACCTCTCTCTCTACTTGTAGATGATGACCAACATAGGGTACTGCCTGATTGCGTCTGCTCTTCAATACCTTAGCACCCTGATAGACCTTCAATCCTAAAGTATCATCTTGTTCCCTACAAACCAAGAGTGGACCCCCTTGATCCCTATCTACACCCAAATACTCTCCAATGAGAGTAACAAAAATACCTCCTCCTATTATTCCCCCTTCCTATATTCCTTCCACTATCTTAGACAAATAAAAACCAACACAGTAGGGGATATTAACAAAGCCTCTTGTGTCTCGAATACACTTAAGGTAAAATAAATCATGTAAGGTCATTTTCTCCTTGTTGTGACCTCTCTGTGTAATCGAGTTAGCCAGAAATCTATGAATTATACGAAGCTCGGCTCTGTGAATATGTAAGTAGGTGTGTGTTCCTGCCCACCCAAAAACATTATAATCTGACATACGCCTCCAGACGGTGTTAGCATCAAAATTCCTATCTACCCTTTCACCATGATAAATCAAATTCATACAATCGGGTAGTAGTAATTCAGTGGGCGTATATATCTGTAAAGCCCTGGCCATGTCCAGCATGGACATCCTGTACATCCTACGGCCAAGTATAAATCTAAGAAAACTTCTATCATCTAACCTAACTACATCCGAATTTAACGCTATAGTACTCATAAGCTCAACGCACCATTCCTTATATACAGGTCTACGAATGGTGAATAAACATTCCCAATCGGGAAAAGAAGAGCTGCCATACCTTTGGATCAGATGCTGTCTAACTGAGTTAGCTAGTTGGACCATTTCCAAAGGCTCCCAATCGATTACCCTTGGCACTTCTACATTTTTCGTTACCAGTTTGAATTTGTTACTTTAATATATCGGGTAATCTCTCCAACTTCGATCAAACCTCATATTAGGATGCAACTATTCTTCATGAATCGTTGGGTGTTGTACTATCGGATGCATCGGAAATACTACGTAGGCATCAATATATTCAAGTTACGGATCATAATATGGAACGTGTTGATCAGGTTGTTGTTGTTGTTCCTGTTGTTGCTCCGGTTCAGGTTCATATTGCATTTCTGGTTCAGGTTCTGGAGCAGGTTGTCTAGATGATGATGATGCACCATCAGTATTAGTAAATCTCTGCAAAACACATTAAACACAAATTTTGTGCATCCAAATATGCATTAGTGTTAGCAAAATAACAATTGAAACAATTATAATAACATGTTTGATTAAAATTAAACTTATACACATTTTTACAATTTTAACAATTCTATACTTTTTCAAATAAGCATATATGAAAATGTTTACAAAGTTCATAAGCATTCAACTCAAATAACATGTTAAAACAACCATTACTAGCAATTAAACAAGTTTCAAATGGCATTTACATCAATTTAATCAAGTTCATGAATTTTATACCTAAAAAGTCCATTTTAATTCTCAAAAATCATGTTTAGGATCAAAGTTTGGATCATTTAGCTACCTAAACATGTTACACTACTTAATTTAGCAATAATTCATGACAAAAATCGGCCATAACCTGTTTATATCAAAATGCCCCAAATTGCTCAAGAACACAAACCCTAGATTCCTAAAAATTTTGAAGTTTTTGGCTTCAAATCATGTTAAATAGCATCAATCTAGGTTATACATGGATAATATACTAATAATTTAACTCTAATTACACTAGAAATTAACAAAATCAAATTTGGTAAAATATAGCTCAAGAACACTAAAAATTAAATTTAAAGAGGTTTAGGGGTGTAATTGTTACCCTTCTTGATAAACTTCTTATCAATTTCATGATTAGAGCGGATTATAGCAAGAAATTTGGTTGAATTTGGTGAAAAAATGGCGAAATTAGGGTGATATGTGTGTGTGTTTTCGTATATGTGTGTGTGTTTGTGAAGCGACAGAACACAGCTCGCTGCCTTTTGATCCTGAGCTGTGTTTAGCCTCCATGCGATCGCATGGATTTGAAGGCCAAACCCCATGCGATCGCATGGGGTCTGGTTTATATATATATATATATATATATATATATATATATATATATATATATATATATATATATATATATATATAAAACCTTTACTAATAAAACATATAATTAATTAAAAATTAAAGTTTTGTTTCTTTTTAGGATGAGGGCGTTTCGGATCGTTGTCCTAGTCCGTCACTCGACAAAATTTTAAAATTTGTCATTTTTAAGCGCGGTTTTAAAAGTAAAGATTTTTGGGTTTTTTTAATGTTTTTGGCATACTTTAATTCAATAAGATTAAAAATAATGATAATAAAAATTCTCGTCCCTCCCTTGGGTAGAGAAATTTCGGTTCAACGACCTAGTTTTCAACTCACGACGAATTTTAAAAATCATATTTTTAACTTAATGAAATAAAGTAAATTTTTGTTTTTAAATTCACACCAAACTTAAATTTAAAATGGATAAAATTAAAAATTCATATTATTAATATTTTAAAAATTCACACCAAATTTATATTATAATTTTGTTTTTAAACATACAAACTTATATTAAAATTATTAATTTTTTAAATATTTACAAACTTAATTATATTCATTTTAAAAAGTTTACAATAATAATTTAATATTAATTTTAAAAACAAAGTAAAAATAAAATTAAAAATCTTTTTGGTCTTTTATCCCACTTTAATCAATCAAATATTATCAAAAATATACGCCCCTCTTTTAGGTAAAGTAATTTCGGCAATATTACCTAGTTTTACTCCTGACGAATTTCTAAAATATTTTGGGTTGATTGATTAAAGATATTTATACCTTAAGAATAAACGGTAAATTTCGCAGTGATGTAATAATTTTTTGTATGATATCAATAATTTCGGTTACGCATACCTAATTTTATTGAATACCAATTTAATACTTTATAGCGAACGATTTAGCGTTTATTATCAAAAGGTTAAAAGTAATAAAATAAAAATAAAAACTGTACATACTTACCTGTGAGAAAGAATTCTCAGAGACCTGCTTTAGCCGACTCATAGGAGAGTCGTGTGATTTGGTTTTCCATAGCTACGTAAGCATAACCTCGAATCTTCAATATCTTTTCTTCTAAACATATGAACGGGCCTTCTCTGCTTAGAGTAACAAATTCGGTGTTTGAATATGTTTGATTATTTGAACCTTTACCTTCGTGTGACCATTTTCCACATTTGTAACATCTTTCAAGGTGTCGTGCTCTTCTTTTCGTTGCGAATTTTGATTTTCCTTTACCAAAATGTATCTTATGATGATCTTTTCTGAGTTCTTTTCTTACTCCGTCAATTTTGCCTCTTATAAATGATACCAGTTCACTCGGAAGTGTGTCATTATTATGTTTAGTAATCATAGCATGTAGTATTAGACCATGGTTCAGATCAAAGGAATTCTTCATCTCGTAAAACCTAAAAAAAATAAAAATTCAGAATGGGGGGAGAAGACTAGTTCTTTAGGGTCTGCTAGGGAAAGACCATTCAGATTCCATTCTCGGAAACTACACGAAAACAGAATATCTAACTCTAACAGAAATACATATTACCATAAAAAGATTCGAACCTTCCCACACTTAGTTAGCGGTGGTGTCAAAATTGTGATTAACTTCATCTTCAACTTCCATTAGATTATCTATGTAATGTTTAACTCTGTGACCATTAACTTTAAATTCAATCCCATTTGAATTTATTAATTCTACTGTTCCGTACGGGAAAACTCTTTTGACTATGAATGGTCCAGACCATCTTGATTTCAATTTTCCAGGAAATAGCTTGAATCGTGAATTGAAAAGAAGAACTATGTCTCCTTCTTTAAATTCTTTTGAACTTCTGATTCTTTTATCATGTCATTTCTTCGTTCTTTCCTTATAGATTAACGAATTTTCATATGCTTTATGTCTTAATTCTTCTAATTCGTTTAATAGACTTAACCTTAGACGTTCGGCTTCATGTAAATCAAGAATACATGTCTTCAAAGCCCAAAATGCTTTGTGTTCAATTTCTACTGGAAGGTGACATGCTTTTCCATAAATGAGTCTGAAAGGTGTGGTTCTAATTGGAGTTTTGTAGGCTGTTCTAAAAGCTCAGAGTGCATCCTCTAATTTCATGGACCATTCCTTTGGATTTGATCCTACAGTTTTCTCTAGAATACGTTTTAAAGCTCGGTTGGTATTTTCAACTTTTCCACTTGTTTGTGGATGATAAGCGGTTGAGATTTTATGAGTTACTCCATATCTTTTGAGAACTTTCTCAAGTTGATTATTACAAAAATGAGTACCCCGATCACTTATTAAAGCTTTCGGTGTTCCGAACCTTGCAAAAAGACGTTTTAAAAAGTTGACTACAACTCGTGCATCGTTAGTTGGGAGAGCTTGTGCTTCAGCCCATTTAGATACATAATCAATGGCAACGAGAATGTAGAGATTATTATGAGATTTTGGAAATTGACCCATAAAGTCAATACCCCAAATGTCAAATACTTCACATACTTAAATGACATTTTGTGGCATTTCATCACGTTGACTTATTTTTCCGGCCCTTTGACAAGCATCACAGGATTTGCAAAGAAGGTGTGCGTCTTTGAAAATTGTAGGCCAATAGAATCCAGCGTCGTAAACTTTTCTTGCTGTAAGTTGAGGCCATAATGCCCTCCTGTTGGTCCTGTGTGTCAATGGTTTAAGATTTGACTAGATTCATCTCCGAATACACATCGGCGTATTATTCCATCGGGACAACTTTTAAACAAATGTGGATCTTCCCAGAAATAGTGTTTTATAACACTAAAAAATTTCTTTCGTTTTTGGTACGACAACCCTTTTTCAAGGAATCCACATACTAAGTAGTTTGCATAGTCTGCAAACCATGGAATTTCACTATAATCTATCTTCAATAGATATTCATCAGGAAAGTTGTCTTGTATGGCCGATTCATTTAGAACTTCTAATTCAGGATTTTCAAGACGAGAAAGATGATCAGCGGCGAGATTTTCTGCTCCCTTTTTATCTCGGATTTCAATATCGAACTCTTGTAAGAGTAAGATCCAACGGATTAATCGTGGTTTAGCATCTTGTTTTGAAAATAGGTACCTAAGAGCAGAATGGTCAGTATAGACCACCGTTTTAGCTAGAACTAGATATGAACGAAATTTGTCAAAAGCAAAGACAATTGCAAGGAGTTCTTTTTCAGTAGTTGTGTAGTTCGTTTGTGCTCCTTGTAACGTCTTACTAGCATAATAAATAGGTTGAAATCGTTTTTCAATCCTTTGTCCTAAAACGGCTCCCATTGCAAAATCACTTGCATCGCACATCAGTTCAAACGGTAGATTCCAATTTGGAGTTATCATGATCGGCGCATTAGTGAGTTTATCTTTAAGGATATTAAAAGATTTGATGCATTCATCTGAAAAGATGAATGGAGCATCCTTTTCTAGGAGTTTATTCATAGGAGTGGCAATTTTAGAAAAATCTTTTATGAAACGTCGGTAAAAACCGGCATGCCCTAGAAAAATCCTAACTCCTCTAACATTGGTGGGATGTAGAAGTTTAGCAATTACATCTACTTTAGCTCTATCCACTTCAATTCCTTCCTTTGAAATTTTATGACCAAGAACGATGCCTTCTCTAACCATGAAATGGCATTTCTCCCAATTAAGTACTAGATTTGATTGTTCGCATCTAATAAGCATTCGTTCAAGATTAACTAGACATGCTTCAAAAGTATCACCTTAGACTGAAAAGTCATCTATGAAAACTTCCATGCATTCTTCTATCATGTCGTGAAAAATTGCCATTATGCACCTTTGAAAGGTTGCAGGGGCGTTGCAAAGTCCAAATGGCATGCGTTTGTAAGCAAAAGTACCATAAGGGCACGTGAACGTGGTTTTCTCTTGATCTTCGGGTGCTATTAGAATTTGAAAATATCCGAAAAAACCGTCAAGAAAACAATAGTAACTATTTCCGGCTAATCTTTCTAACATTTGATCAATAAAAGGTAAGGGAAAGTGATCTTTTCTGGTGGCGTCATTTATTTTTCTATAATCAATACAAACACGCCATCCTTTTACAGTCCTAGTAGGAATAAGCTCATTTTTCTCATTTGTGATGACAGTCATGCCACCCTTCTTAGGTACGCATTGAACTGGGCTTACCTATGGACTATCAGAGATTGGATAAATTAAACCTGCATCTAGCAGTTTAATTATTTCTTTCTTAACAACATCTTGCATATTAGGATTTAGTCTTCTTTGGCATTGCACATACGTTTTATGACCTTCTTCCATAAGGATTTTATGTGTGCAATACGAAGGACTTATTCCTTTAATGTCATAAATCTTCCATGCAATAGCTGGTTTATGAGCTTTTAGCACAGAAATGAATTGAGATTTTTCATTTTCAGTAAGAGAAGACGATATTATTACAGGTAATTCAGATTCACCATGTAAATAAGCGTATTCCAAATGGTTTGGAAGTGGCTTTAACTCTAATGTCGGTGGTTCGTCTATCGATGATTTATATTGATATATGTCTTCTTCTTTTAGCATTTGAATTTCTTCTGTTGTTGGTTCATATCCATTAGCCATAAGTGTAGCTAACATTTCAGTTTCATCAATTAGTTCAGTTCCTTCTCCTAAAGAACATTCTCCTGTTCCTTGTAATTCTGGAAATTCTTCTAACAATTCTGCATGTGAATCTATGGTTTGAATATAATAACATGTATCATCTGCAGATTGCGGTTGTTGCATTGCTCTATCAACTGAAAAGGTAACACTCTCGTCCTCTATACTTAGGGTCAGTTTCTTACCGAACACGTCTATTATTGCTTTAGCTGTGTTTAAGAATGGTCTTCCTAATATGAGAGGAACTCGAGAGTCTTCTTCCATGTCCAGAATAACAAAATCTACTGGAAATACTAAAGTACCAACTTTAACTAGCATTTTCTCCATTATCCCTCTAGGATATTTTACTGATCGATCGGCTAGTTGTATGCTTATTCTTGTTGGTTTCAATTCTCCAAGGTCTAGTTTAGCGTATAATGAATACGGCATTAAATTTATACTAGCACCTAAATCTGCCAATGCTTCTATTGAACTAAGACTTCCCAGAAAATATGGAATTGTGAAACTTCCTGGATCTGATAATTTTTCTGGTATCTTATTCAATAGCACTACAGAACAATTAGCATTCATAGTAACAGCCGAGAGTTCTTCCATTTTCTTTCTATTTGTGATTAGATCTTTCAAGAATTTTACATATCTTGGCATTCCAGAAATTACATCAATGAAAGGAAGATTTACATTTATTTGTTTAAACATATCCAAGAATTTGGATTGCTCGGCTTCAAGTCTCTCTTTTCTCATTTTACTCGGGTAAGGAAGTGGTGGTTGGTATGGTTTAACATAAAGTTTAGCCTTAACTATGTTATCTTCATTAACCTTCTCAAGTACCAGTTCTGTTTTCTTATCTTGCTCAGGTTGTGGTTCTTGTGGAGTAGGAATAGCGTCATCAGAAATTACAGGCATTTCAGGTGGTTTAAGTGTAATACCACTTCTTGTGATAATGGCTTTAGCTGTTTCATTCCGGGGGTTAGCATTTGTATCGCTAGGTAGACTTCCCGGTTTTCTTTCACCTATTAACCTTGCTAGGTTACTTACATCTTATTCCAAATTTTGAATAGAAGCTTGTTGATTTCTAAATGCTTGGGCATTTTGTTCATTCGTTTGTTTCTGAGATGTGAAAAATTGAGTTTGAGATTCAACTAGCTTTGACATCATATCTTCTAAATTTGGCTTTTTATCATCGGTATGTGGTGGTTTGTTTTGAAAAATAGGTCTTTGCTGATTGTAAGTATTATTGGATACTTGCTGATTGCTTGGACCTTGTTGGTTGTTGTATGGAACATTTCGGTTATAATTCTGATTTTGATTGTAGATCGGTCTTGGCGGTTGATAATTATTCTGAAAATTATTTCCAGGCCTTTGGTTCATGTATGAAACATTCTCTTTTTGTTCCATTGTTTGTTCAATACTGAGACAATCTTTTGTTAAATGTGGTCCTCCACACTGCTCACAACTAATTCTTATTGAGTGAATATCTTTAGTCATCTTTTCCATTCGTCTCTCAACAGCATCTATCTTTGCAGAAATGGAATCAAAGTCATGGCTAGAATCGGCTCTAGCTGCTTTAGATGATCTAACGATATCTTTTTCTTAGTGCCACTCATGTGAGTGGGAAGCAGTGTTATCAATAATTTTGTAAGCGTCGGTTGCGGTTTTCTTCATAATGGAACCACCAGCTGCTATATCGATGTCTTTTCTTGTAGTGATGTCGCATCCTTGGTAGAATATTTGTACTATTTGATAAGTGTCTAAACCATGTTGCGGACATCCTCTCAATAACTTTCCAAATCTTGTCCACGCCTCATATAGAGTTTCATTTGGCTTTTGCGTGAACGTAACAATTTCTCCTTGAAGTCTTACGGCTTTAGATGCCGGAAAGAATTGTTTAAGAAAATTTTTCAACTAAAACGTCCCATGTATCAATCGCCCCTTCAGGTAACGATTCTAACCAATCTTTGGCTTCTCCCTTTAAAGTCCAGGGAAATAACATGAGATATATCTGTTCATCCTCCACTTCTCTTATTTTAAATAGAGTACAGATCCTATTAAAGGTACGAAGATGTTCATTTGGATCTTCCTTCGGCGCACCACTAAATTGGCATTGATTAGTCACCATGTGTAGGATTTGTCCTTTGATTTCATAATCTGGCGCATTAATGTCAGGTTGAGTAATTGCGTGACCTTGGCCAGTGCGTTTAGCTCGCATTCGGTCTTCCATACTTAGAGGTTCCAGATTTTCCATGATTGAATTTGTTGAATCTGAATCACTGGAGGATTCTGATTTAATGGGTTGTTCCTCTACAATCTCTGTTTGAATGATTGGTGGTTCCGGAGGAAAGATTAATGGTTCAGGATCTCTGAATTGTCCCTGAATATCCTCTGGATTCTCAATTGTGAGGTCGGGTTCAAAAAATGGATTATCGGAAATTTGAATTGGAGTACTTGGTCGACTGGATGACGATTCTAAAGAAAAATCAACGCCGACAATATTGGCTAGATGTCTTGAACGAGTTACAGGTGATAAACGTATAAAAGGTGGTGAACGTTTTGCTCGGTGCATTCACTGAATATCCTATTAGTTATAAAAGATAAAAATTATATAAGTTATCAAATTAATAGACTTTTATGATTTTGCCCACGTTTCGAATAGCCAATAGATGCAGCAGGTAGCCAGGACCCTTTAAATCGGAAGCCCACAACTCGCCACTAACAAATTCAACTATTACTACGAACCAGAAAATTTAGGATGTCTATCAATTTAACCACTTAAAATAATTTTTCGTCGAAGTTTAAAGAAATTTTAGAGAAGAAATAGAAAATTCTATCTCCTAAAAACTAGAGCGGCGAAAAATAAGAAAGAAAAAGAGCGCGTCGGAAAACGTCGAAAAATAAAAATAAGAAAATAAGCGTCGAAAAATAATCAAAAGAAAATAAAGCGTCGAAACTTAAAAGTCAAAAAACTAAATATAAAAACTTGCGTCTAAAGGTATTAAAGCTTAAAAGGAATTCTATATCCAAAACGGCAATAACTTAAAAAGTACTAAAATTTATAAAACGGCGTCGCAAAATTCTAAAGCACCTAAATCTTAGTCTAAAGAAAAGTACTTAAGGGATTTTACGGCAAAGCCTGAAAATATAGAAATAAAAATAACTATGGCAAAAACTATGACTTAAAACTAAATACGAACGAAAAATACAAATATTACGATAAAACAAATAAAAAGATACAAAATATAAAAATAAACTTAAAGTTGTAAAAAGTACAATTTTTATAAAAATATTATTTTTATATTATTTATTTCATAAAACTATTAATTTTATATATTTATAAAACTAATTAAACTAAAAATACAAATTAAATACTAAAACTAAAATAAAAACTAATTAAATATCTATAACCTAATTAGGGTTAATAATAATTATTATTATTTAAAAACCCTAATCGTACAGACTTAGGTACCAGGCCTGTCAACTTAGCTCATACGATCGCATGAGCTGACCGTTGTAATACCATGCAGTCGCATGGATTAAGATAGCAGGCCAGAAGTTGGGCTGCTACAGTGTAGTGGCCCGATTCTTTTTTTTTCTTTTCTGTTTTATATTTATATAAAATATTTATATAAATGAAATAAAAACTTATATTTTTACAAACTAAAAATAGAAATAACAATACTTTATAATTTTATGTATTTTGAAAAATTCTTAAAAAAATATATATATTTTGTTTTTCTTTTTATATTTTTAAATTTTTAATATATATATATTTTTTTAAAACGTATTTTTACAAAAGTAAATTAAAAATCTTTTATATATATATATATATATATATATATATATATAGCGTTTCGATTCCTGCGTTTAAGCAGTTCCCCAGCCGCGGCGCCAAAAATACTTGATGTTATGCGAGGGGTATACGAAATAGTATTAATTTTTGCAAGGAAATACTATTAAATACGATATAATTTTACACAAGTTATTTATTTATTTATAGAGTGGATATACCTAAACCTTGCTACAACACTTATAGGCAGTGTACCTAATCGTACAGTAGTGTAGTTTTTAGTAAGTCCGGTTCGTCCACAGGGAACTCGACAAGCTTAACGCTGTATTTTTAAAACTATATTTGTATATATATATATATATATATATATATATATATATATATATATATATATATATATATATATATATATATATATATATATATATATATATATATATATATATATATAAGTAGTATTATTATTATAAAAGGGGTTTTTACCGTTTAATGACCGGTTTGTCGATTTTAAAACTTTAGTCGCAGTTAAAACCTAATGTAAAATATTAAATATATAAAAAACTTAATTTAAAGCGTAAAGTAAATAACGATAATGAAATTGCGATAAATAAAAGTGCGAAAAAATAAAATTGAGATAATTAAAAAGTACGATAATTAAAAATGCAGTTAAATAAAATGACAGTAAATAAAAGTGCGATAATTAAAAGTGCAATTAAATATGAAATAAAGGAATTATGCTTATTTAAACTTCCGTAATCATGATATTTGACGTGTTGATTTTAGTTTTATTACCATGGGTTAATTGTCCTTTGTCCAGGATTATTCAATATGTTCGTCTGGTTTTTGTCCATAACAGTCCATCAGTCATAAATATAAAGTGCGAGTGTCCTCGTCAAATTATCCTTATATCCGAAGTCAAATTTTCCAACTAATTGGGGATTTAAACTGTAACAAGGTCTTAATACTTTGTTTAATAATTACACCAGGATATCGACTGCGTGTAACCCAAGGTTTTAATACTTTTGTTAACAATTACGCCAAGTGTCCTTGTACATAATTCACCCCTGTTTTAATGAGTCCATTGACTATTAATCCATTCCCGTATCCGGTTAAATGAACGATCATTAGTACTTATAAATATCCCGCCCATCGTGTCCGATCGAGTGTATGTGGTTATTTATAGGTACGTCCAATTGTAAATCTTTATATTAAATTAACAAACTATCATTTAATTAAACAAATATAAAGCCCATTAATAGCTCATAGTCTAATTTCCACAAGTGTCGTTCTTTTGTCCAAACCCCAATTATGGTACAAAGCCCAATTACCCCGTCTTTAATATTTTAGCCCAACATCATGATTACTTCGGCTTAAATAAGCATAATAATAACTTAGCTACGAGACATTAATTTAAAAAGGTTGAACATAACTTACAATGATTAAAAATAGCGTAGCGTTACACGGATAGAATTTCGACTTACACCCTTACCACATTCGCTAACATACCCTTATTATTATTAAAATTAAAATTAAAATTAAAAATATAATATATATATATATATATATATATATATATATATATATATATATATATATATATATATATATATATATATATATATATATATATATATATATATATATATATATATATATTACGTTGAGATAGAGAGATAGATAAAGATGTCTGAAAACTGGCCAAAACACGTGAAATTTATAGGATGTCTCGTGCTATAGTGCACCATGCGACCGTATGGTTTTTGCACTTCCAGTCCATGAGGTCGCATGGTCTGCTTTTCCAGCTCACAAAGAATCCAAAACGTGGGCTGCTGGATTTTTATAATACTTATAATATAATATAATTAATTATATATAATTAATTATATATTATATTATATTCTTGTACTCCGTTGACTTGTAATTTTCGGTCCGTTGCGTCGCGCGTTGAGAGTTGGCTCAGGTCCCTGTTCCGGATTTTCGAACGTCCTTGCGTACTATTTAATATCTTGTATTTTGCATTTTGCGGCTTGTACTCTTGTAATTTTTAGACATTTCTCACCAATAATTTGAACCACTTTGATTGTACTTTGTACTTTTGAGCTTTTTCGTCGTTTGCGTCTTCAATTCGTCGAATCTGTCTTTTGTCTTCACTTTTTATTATTTAAACGAATATCACTTGTAAATAGAACAATTGCAACCAAAAGCTTTTCTTTCTTGAGGGATAATGCTATGAAATATATGTTCGTTTTTAGCATTATCAGCAGCAAACTGTTCCATTGGGAAATCACTTTGTGGAACGTCCCCCTTTTCCGCATCATTAAAAACATTTGAATAATTCATATAATATTCAGCAGTAAAGACCTCACCATATTCATTAAAACTTCGAATAGGTATCACTAACGGGTATCTAAAAGAGGGTCCTCCAGTTCCAATGTCTTCTTCATCTTTTTCGTCACCACCCAAATCAGAGGAATATTCTTCTCCTCCATCCGTTATCAACTTGGTTTTACCAGAAGTGAGTTGTTTAATCTTATCATTCAACTCCTTTAACTTGATCTCATTCAAATTCTTAACTTCCACAATCTCCTTCCTCATCTTCGCAGACTTCCCCTTCTCACGGTTTACACGTCTCCACAACTTTTTGTTGTCTTCCACCAACAACTCAATCTTTGCTTCACTAGCCTTCTTCTCTTTGTAATCTTTGTGATCAACGACAAAAGAAGATTTTGTTGTATCTTGAATTCTGATGGGATAACTTGAGGTGTTGTAACTGCAACTTTAAGTGAGGTAACGGCGGCTCTAGCATCCTTCATAAAGCTGGAAGGTTGGCGTTGAGCTTGTTTCTTTGAACCTCCATGTGATGATCTCTGAGATGAGTCATAATTTTGTTTGGTTCTCCTCTCCTTCTTCTTAGGTTGCTCAGAAGTCATCGCTTCTTTTCCTTTCCTCTTTCTTTGAATTAGACTGTGAAGACCCGTCCTAATCCATCCGGACGAAGTCCATATCGATTATAAACGATTCACAACAGTTAATTACATTGCGAGGTACTTGACCTCTATATGATACATTTTACAAACATTGCATTCGTTTTTCAAATGACAAATTTCCTTTACATCGAAAGTTGACGGCATGCATACCATTTCATAATATATCCAAACTATAAATGACTTAGTAATAATCTTGATGAACTCAACGACTCGAATGCAACGTATTTTGAAATATGCCATTAATGACTCCAAGTAATATCCCTAAAATGAGCAAATGCACAGCGGAAGATTTCTTTCATACCTGAGAATAAACATGCTTTAAAGTGTCAACCAAAAGGTTGGTGAGTTCATTAGTTTAACATAAATAATCATTTCCATCATTTTAATAGACCACAAGATTTTCATTTCTCATAAATATACGTCCCATGCATAGAGACAAAAATATCATTCATATGGATTGAACACCTGGTAACCGACATTAACAAGATGCATATATAAGAATATCCCCTATCATTCCGGGAAACCCTTCGGACATGATATAAAATAATTCGAAGTAGTAAAGCATCTGGTACTTTGGATGGGGTTCGTTAGGCCCAATACATCTATATTTAGAATTCGCGTCAATTAGAGTGTCTGTTCCCTAATTCTTAGATTACCAGACTTAATAAAAAGGGGCATATTCGATTTTTATAATTCAACCATAGAATGTAGTTTCACGTACTTGTGTCTATTTTGTAAATCATTTATAAAAATTGCGCATGTATTCTCAGCCCAAAAATATAAAGGGTAAAAAGGCAAATGAAACTCACCTAATGTATTTTGTAGTAAAAATACATTTGACTATATTCAACAACTGAACAATGCAGGGTTGACCTCGGATTCACGAACCTATATCATTCATTTATATGTTAAAACATATACTCGTAATTGTAAAGTTTATATATTCTATTATTAATAATATACTTGTTATGTTACTTAGATAAATTTAATTATTTATATATATATATATATATATATATATATATATATATATATATATATATATATATATATATATATATATATATATATATATATATATATATATATTGTCATTTATCATTCATTATCTCATATAATAAAATTTTATTTTTAAGGTTTATATGTATGATAAGATTTATATTTGTATATATTAATATCTTTTATATATAGATTAATTAATATCATTTTAACAATAAGAATATAGTGATATGTAATATTAATATTATTGTAATGTATTTTTTATATAAAAATATTTAATTGTAATAATACTTATAATAATAAGAATGATATTAATAATAATGATAGTAATAATAGTGATAATTATATAATAATAATAATAATAACTGTGTTAATAATCATTTTTACCATGAGGTTCGTGTTACATTATCTAACTTCGTAATTATGGTTCTTATAACTTAATTTCATAACTATATTCATAATTTTTACCATATCAACTTTTATTAAAATTTTATAATATAAATCTTATTAGTATGTTCCAAATCATGTTAATAATAATTCCAACAATAATAATAATACTTTTAGTAATAATATTAGAAATGATGATATTAATAATTATAAACATATTGATAATACTAATAATTGTAAAATGATACAATTTCTAATATTAATGATAATAATGATAATAATTCTAATCATGTTAATAATAATAATAATAGTTATACTAGTAATAATCATAATAATAATACTTTTAATTATTCTAGTAAACATATTAATGATATTAGTAACAATAACAATTTACAACAACAATAATTAATATTAATAATAATAATAATAATAATAATAATAATAATAATAATAATAATAATAATAATAATAACAATAATAACAATAATGGTAATAATAAATATTTTTGAAATTAAAAACAACCTCATACGACCTTTTATAAAAAAAGAATTGCTACCCGCCAAGCTCGAACCCAAGACCTCCCGCTCACACACAAACACTCAAGACTACTGCTCTGTTCTTGTTTTTTCCTGATTTATTCTAGTTCCATTTATTTTTAACCCTTATACATTCTGACTCCTTCTTCTTCACTCTTTCAATTGATTCCAAAATCAATCTTAATCTTCCTAACTTTTACAGAATCGGTTTTGAGTCTTAATAATTAACTCAAAGACACTTGCTTGTGATTGATTGAGTTTGAAAAAAAAATAAAAAAAATAAACGAAGAATGGGTCTGCTGCTGTCGCAGCTATAACACAAAAAAAAAAATTTGAATTTTCGATTTTTAGCACGAAATGATTTATGAGTATAACATGAAATAATTTTATAATCATATATAAAATCTATTGGAATCATTAATCGAACCTAAAACCTCAAAACAGATTTGAATTTGATGATGAACACCAAGCTTTGACTTTTTGAAACTTATATTTGACTCCAAAATTCAGGTTTAATCGAAAGAATTAAAGCTTGTAAATTTGCAGATAGTTTAAGGGAAGGATTCCTAACATTCTTACATTAATACATTTTAAGATAAGAATCGAAATCGAATTTTGGTTGAAAAGGTGAAGAACAGAGGTAACGACATTATTCTGGGTTTCAATAATCAATTTCAATCAAGCAAGAGCTGTTTAATGATATTTGTAATTTGTATTAGATACTGTGTCGTAAATTCTCAATTAACAACTGGTTTGGAACTTTATATAACTCAATTCAATTTGATAGCAGTAAGTTGTCATACAAAAGAAATATAAACAAGATAAAGGCGATACCGATTTCTAACAAACTTTGGATTTTTGCTGTGAAGATGGAATCCTAATTGTACAAATTTGACAATCAGCTAAAGTTGGAAAGGGACTTGAAACAATGCTGCTTTTACCATTCTAAGTACACGATTATTTTTATAAATTATATTAGTAAAAAAATGAACTAATAATTAATAATTATAATTATATAAAAAAAATCAAAGATACGAATAATAAAAAAATAACTAAATTCTGATATTAATAATATTTATATATAAAAAAAATACCAAAATGATATCACTAATGATTATATCTAAAAATGATAATAATAAATGATAATATTCATATTATCATTTATAAGATAATAATATTAATACAATTTAAATTAATAATAATAATATGATGATAGTAATAATAACAATAAGGATAATTTCAATAAGTTTAATAATGATAATAATAATACAAATGATAACAATATTAATAATACTAATAATACTACTAATTATAACGATATTAATATTATTAATACAATTGATAATGATAATATCATAACACTCCACATAACAATTTCATATTTATATGTTATATATAATAATATTATTAATGCTGATTTTACTAATAATATTTATTTTTATGTACGTGATATAGTAGTTATAGTTTAAACTTATAAGTAAGTTTAACTATGTAGCATTTAATAATCATATATCATATGATAACATTTATCGAACATTCAATATTTTAACTTGTAAGAAATTTTAATATGTTTAAATTACATGTTATCAACTATGTACTACTTATCAACTACCTATACTATATAATAGCATATTTTGATTATTACAATATACATATGAAAATATTTATACTTAAAATTATATATTTATCTATAGATTCAATTTAAATTACACTTAATAGTTTTGTATCTTATTTTATATATATTAAATTATAGTGTTTAGGTTATATTATAGAATTTTTCAATTTATTATAAAGACTTACATTTATATATATATATATATATATATATATATATATATATATATATATATTTACAATACTTGTTCTTGAATCGTCGGAAACAGTCAAAGGTCAAAAGAATTCATGTAAACTGTTTCACAAATTGAGACTTAATTAAGTAGACTTTGCTTGTCGTGTCGAAACCATATAAGATTAAAGTTTAAATTTAGTCGAAAATTCCCGGGTCATCACATAGACTAACATCCTCTTCAGTCGCTTCATCATCATCACCATCATTATCATCATCATTGTTTCCTCCTTGTGCTTCACCAGCAGCTTTCTGATTATCATCTTCTCCTTCTTCCTCATCAGTAACTTCATAGTCAGAATTAGAATCATCTTTTCTCCAAGCATTACCAGATGGACTTCTATAATCCTCCTTGATAAGATGGCAAACAAGCTTTCTGTTAAAATCAGGTTTCAAACCCTCGTTTCGTATTTGCTCCATTCTTTGAAAAGTCACAGCATTTATTGGATGTAGATGAATAATATCATGTTCAAGCTTAGTTTAGTCTGGTGCAGCGTCGTTGATAATCAATTGAAGAAAACTGGGCGTAGATAAGATATCTCTGAGTAGAACTGTAGTGATTAGCTTTGAAGTAATAGAAAACAAATTCGGAGAAATCATACGGAGCCTTTAGGATGAGTGTAACAAACATGCTCTGCACTTTCTCATTCAACTTATCAAAACCAGCTTTTCGTCCACTCAAGCTGTGCATCAACATGTGAGTAAAATATCGATACTGTGGAGGCAGAAGTGTTTTCATCAGTTCTGAATTACCAACAAGGTAACCAGAGTATCCACATCTCTTGAAGCATCTGTGGATTCTTTCTCGATTAATTGTCATGTGGGAGCAGTTCTCATCATTAAATCCTAGGATCCTCCTAATCACAGTCTTGGAAACAATAATCTCGTGCCCTTGAACAGTACTAACCAGCTTAGCTTCATCCTCTGACACATCAAGTACTACATTTCTCCAAAATTCCCTTTGGTGGTTATAGTAGGCTGTGCATGGAGTTGAGATAGCAGTATGGATTCTTGATCGCTTTAGAAAATCCACAATCTCTTCAAAGTGGTTTCCTTTCTCAAGAGTAGTGTCGTAGAGAGCAACTTGATTGTTGACCTCACCCATTTCTTGGATAATCTCTGGTTGAGCAGGTGGGTTAACGGGAATAACTTGAGGATTATGTCCTTGCTCCCCCTGAGCTTCTTGATTAACAACCGGAACATTAACTTTTGTTCAGCCATTGGAAGTATCTTAACAAACTGAAACATCAACAGAAATGTTAGAAATAGTAATCATAAATCATAAATCATCAAAGCATTCATATCAAAGTGTCATAAACTTTGTTAAACATGACAAACCGTGCGAGTGGTACTGTCACACATGCGGCTGAGAGGCCAGTCGTGTGAGTAACATTGTCACTCGTGTCACTGTTGATACGTTTGAGCGATAACATGGTTTCAGACAAGGTACACGGTTGAGGCAACATAGATAAGCGAGTGATTCAACCGTGTGGTGACTCGTGCGGTTAAACACAAGTAAAGTCAAACGAGTGGGCTCAGGTGTTCACACGATTAAGCCTTAACCGCGTATTGACTCGTGCAAGTCATGTCTCACGCGTGCGAGTGAGGTCACTCGTGCATGTCTGATGAAACCAATATTAAATGCTATTTTTAAATCAACGGGATTACATGTTTGTGTGTTTTAGGACCGATTTACATCACGATAGTAAGCTTAGGTACCGTTTAACACAAAACAATAGCAAATAGCAACCTAAACACACTTCAATTGCATAAAATTCGACTTATAACCCATTAGGGTTTCGGTTCACATAAACACAAATTAAACAACGAAAACTCAATGAAATCTTACCAATAAAGTGGCACTAGGATTAACTAAGTATGCTTAACAATACCTACGGTGGAAATTGAAAATGGCAGTAATCGAATTTTTAGAGTAAAATTGAGTGTGGAGTGAAATAGTGAAGTTGGTGTTCATCACCCTCTATTTATACTCTCGTGCTCAACCGTACGGTTCAGCACACGATTCACTTCCCAACTGCGCATCTCACTATCACTAGTGCGTGTGACCCAGGAGTCTTTGGACAAGTCTAGAACAGTGTCATCCGTACGGTTAACCTCAATCGCATGATAACTCGTACGGTTCACACTTCAAACGTGCGTGTGAGCCACTTAGGCAAATTCAAATTTTCACAAACTTAGGATTTCGACTCTTTTGTCAATCTTAGAGCTAACTAGCACCTTCAATTTGAGTCATAAATCACTAATCCATCAAGAAATGAACATTAACACTTAGGCATTCCAAACATCTTAACCAAAACGAGGTTATTACTCTAAACATTCTGTTTCACACGAGTAAGTCCTATAGTGTAATGTCATCTTAAGGTCACTAACACCTTAAATCATTAAAGTCCTTCAAACAATCACAGGCTCTAACAAACACTTCTATCTTATGGATTTGATGGCCAAAAATATCTTGATCTTAACAAGGTTCTTTCAGATGTCATTGTGTATTCAGAGGATAATCAGAAAATAAAGGAAAGACAAAAACTTTATGAATTTTCTGAGATGTAATGTCACGCAACTAAAAATATGCAAATGAAATACATTCTATCATGAAATGCAATAACATGCAAACAAAAATCTTTTTGTTGTTTTACAGTTTTCAATGCAAACTATTTAGCAGACAGATAAGCAAAAACATTCAAATCCACATTCTTTTTGTGAGCAAGATGATTTAATAATTTTAAAAATAGATCAGAACTGACATATTGAATCAACTTGTGTTGTTCATTCCTAATTATCCAGCCTATGTCTATTATCATGTGATTACTGATATCAATCCTCATTAAACATGAACATATTTATTCCGGACACTTCGAAAATCATGTTGGCATTAATTACTTGAACATTAAAGAGCAATGATTTTTGAGATCATGCTAAGTTCATTAATCCTTGATTCATTCATCACTTATGATTGTGCATTTCTATTAGGTTGGCAATTCATTACACGTAACTTTCTGTTATCTCTATCCATGTACTTCATTCAAATTGAACATGATGGTTCTTACAGAATTTTGAATAACCCTGTCAGCCCTTGGCTTCTACCAATGTGTTGACAATCTTCAATCTAGTTGGTCGGCAGATCTTAGAATATATTGGATTATTCGAATAGGCGCATTATTTACCGCGGGGATTGGTCTACAGTTAAAGCAGACTTGCCTGATGACCAGTCGTCACACGAAATAAATCTCAAGGCCCTTAATTTCTTTATGTTCAAGTTGACATGGAAAACCGAATCGAAAGTTAAACTTTCATATATATGTATTTAGAGTATATCTAGGTAAGTATCTTCCTAACTTACAGCCTTAATTGGTATAACTCTAAATTGTAGAAGACAAGAATCTTGATAGTTCAGTGTGAACGCCATGATTAAACAATTCAAGCTGCGCGGGGGCATCACACTAAGAATGATCTGAGTTCTTTATGAGCTCTTCATGAATCAGCATTTCTCATTCTTTCAACTTTCAGGACTTTGCCATCTTAATACGCCAATTATTTTTTACTTTGATTTTCTTTTAATATTTCTTTTTCAGCATATCATTGTCTTTTGATATATTTATTTTGAGTTGCGTCATGAATGGATTTTCCATATTTATGTTTGAACTCATGTTTCTTTATTGTGTGCTCAGATCACTCGAAGGTGTTCTCCCGTAAATGCTTGAACGGTCCGCAATAAGGATATATACTTTTCGACCTTAAGCGAGAAGGGACACTTACTTTGACATAAACTAATTTTCTCTGATATTTTCGGAGTTTAGTTTTGATTATTAAGTCTTAGGTCCGTGACAACGTGGTATGCATAATCCTCAACCTTAAATCCACCCCCAACCTTTTCTAGTGATTATCAATTATGATAGGGGATACCATCAACTGACTGTTGAGTTCCTCAACAATTATCACTTCATACAGATTCGGAGATAATTAGGTGATTACCTTCAAACGCTACAGATCGTCCATGACTTCTGAATCTTAGATGATCATTATTCTTATTATGATTGTCTACTGCCAAGAATTCATAAGTCACATCTATCAGTACATCACACAACAGATAAACATAAACGTTCAAATCAGTCCTTGCTAATCAATTATCAATTCTCAGTACAGTAATTTCTTCATCTCCAACATATTAATCAAAACAAGCTCATTTTCAGAATTTTCAACTTTTTAGGATTTTCTGATGAGGCATTTTACACTTTTAGGTATTTTCTGTTGAAACATATACTCCCCCTAAAATACTAAAACATAAAAAAAAAAATTTGTCTTTTAGCATTTTAACAAAAGGAACAGAAAATAAATACAGACTAGCATGCAAACATGAAAGAAATCATGCAAGGAAATGCAGACAGAAAGCAAAAATATGCAGTACAGATAATCAGAAACTAAAATCTATATGTCATGCATCCTACATGCAAAGTCTAAAAGTTTGA
Organism: Rutidosis leptorrhynchoides; assembly: GCF_046630445.1. Taxonomy (NCBI): domain Eukaryota; kingdom Viridiplantae; phylum Streptophyta; class Magnoliopsida; order Asterales; family Asteraceae; genus Rutidosis; species Rutidosis leptorrhynchoides. The sequence goes on along the minus strand of NC_092334.1, from coordinate 169,531,716 downwards.
TTAAACCTCACAATCAACATCCGAAATTTATCTGTCTCGATCAACAATGCCATTCATCTCTAAAATTAGCAAGAACCTAGGTTTATCAAAAGCCTTAGTGAAAAGGTCAGCCCTCTGGTCCTTAGTACCTATTCTCTTAACCTCAATTATCTTTTTCTCATGGCAATCCCTAAGAAAATGATACTTAACACCTATGTGTTTAGTCTTAGAATGTTGCACAGGATTCTTAGTAATTGCGATAGCAGCAGTATTATCAATATAAAGAGGAGAGAAAGAGATTCTTAGTCCTTAATCGCAAAGTTGTTTTTGAATCCAAACAACTTGCGAAAAGCAACTAGCAGCTGCAATATATTCAGCTTCACATGTGGAAAGAGCAACTGCGGTTTGTTTCTTACATTGCCAGGTCACCAGCCTTTCACCTAGAAACTGACATCCACTTGATGTAGATTTGTTGTTGATTTTGCAACATGCATAGTCTGAATCACTGTATGCTACAAGATCATACTTGTCTTCTTTCGAATACCAGATGCCGAGATTTGGAGAATGTAACAGATAACGTAGAATTCTTTTGGCAGCTGTAAGATGAAATGTATTCGGATTAACTTGATAACGTGCACACAGACATGTTGCTAACATAATATCCTGCCTAGACGCAGTGAGATACATGAGCGATTCGATGATTGCTCGATAGTATGTAGGTTCAACAGGCTCCCCCTCACAGTCTAACGAAATACCGTGATTCACAGCTAGCGGGGTTGACACAGGACGTTCTTGAGTCATACCGAAATGTTCGCGTATATCATTCACATACTTTGCTTGGTGAAGAAAAATTCCATTATCAGTTTGTTCGACTTGCAAACCAAGAAAATAGTGTAAGAGACCCAATTTACTCATTTCGAATTCGTCCTTCATCACCTGCTCAAACTCGTCAAATAGTTCCTGCTTTGTAGCACTGAAAATAATGTCGTCTACATAAATCTGGACTAAGATAATATCATCATCTTTAACTTTCATGAACAGAGTACAATCTACCGTGCCCATTTGATACCCTTTTTCAATCAGATAACTTGACAAACGTCCATACCAAGCACGTGGGGCTTGATGTAAACCATATAGGGCTCTTCGTAAGCGGTAAACTTTGTCAAGATGAAGATGATCTTCAAAACCCGGTGGTTGACTGACATATACTCTTTCATTAAGCTTGCCATAAAGAAATGCACTCTTGACATCCATTTGATACACTTTGAACTTCATAAATGATGCAAAAGTCAAGAAAATGCGAATAGCTTCCAATCTGGCAACAGGAGCAAAAACTTCATCATAATCGAATTCAGGATCTTGCTGATAACCTTTAGAAACTAATCTTTCTTTGTTACGGATAACATTGCCATCTTCGTCAAACTTGCACTTCCAAACCCATTTGAGATCAATTACTTTAGCTCCATGCGATTTGGTAACTAATTTCTAAATATCTAAACGATTGAATTGCTGAATCTCTTCTTGCATGGCCATGACCCAATCAACATGCTTCAAGGCTTCTTTTGTTGTCTTTGGCTCTATTCTAGAAATATGACATGAGTACTCGTAGTATGCAGTAGCAGCTGACATATGAGTATCAACTTGACCATCAAACTGTACTTGTCTTCTTGTTCTAACACACGCATTTAGATCTCCAATAATATTCTCTCTAGGATGAGCAGCTGTAGTTCTAGGAACTGGTTGCGCAGGAACATGTATCTCATGGTGTAGATTCGTAGTATCTCTAATATCTTCAGGATTGTCAAAACTTTCACTTGAAATATCAGATCCGTAGGTATCATACACTGGATCAACATTATTTTCTGAATCTTGAACTGGCTCATTGATTTTAGGTAATGGAGTTGGAATTGGAGTAGGTGCAGACACTTCTGGTTCATTCTGTAAATCAAACAGCATTTGTAACTCTACTTCATTCTCCGTCTGATCTAGAGCAAGATCGAATGAGTCAATCAGCTCATCATAATTATAAATCTAAGGATGACTCTTAGGATCACTCTTCGTTTGATTCCTTTGGACGTCAACTTTAGACCATTCTTCAACACACCTTGTTTCATTGTTGAAAACTCGCTTGTTAGGAGAACTATACCCAAGAAATACTCTAGTAACCACTTTAGAAAAAAATTTACTTCCTGGTTTTCTTTTCAAAATGGTACATGGTGCACCAAATAGTTCTAGATGCTTCAATGATGGTTTTCTCCCATGCAATAACTCATAGCAAGTTTTACCCAGTCGCTTAACAGTCAGAACTCGATTCATAAGCATTTGCAACAGCTTCTCCCCAAAAATGAACAAGTAATGATGAATCTGCCAGCATTGTTCTAGATGTCTCGATCAAAACCCTATTCTTCCTTTCAGCAACACCATTCATCTGTGGAGCGTATGCAGAACTGAACTGCATATTGATACCTTTTTCAATACAGAAACCTGCAAGATACTGATTCTTGAATTCTGTACCGTTGTCGCAACGAATCTTTCTTACCTTTAGATTAAAACATGTCTCTAATTGATTGATTAGCACTTTCAAATTCTCAAATGTATCGGACTTCTCTTTCAAAAACATTACCCAAGAAAATCTTGAATAATCATCAGTTACCACCAGACAGTACTTACTTCCATCAATGCTTTCAAAACGAATTGGACCGAAAAGATCCATATGTAACAATTCAACTGGAGCAGAGATTGGATTATACTTTACCAGCTTATGAGCTTTCTTGCTCTGCTTACTCATCTTACACGGAACACATGTTCCTGTAATCTGAAAAGATCGAAGATCAACACCTTCTACAAGATTATTGTGGACATGGTGATTCATTTTCCGAAAGCTTAAATGACCCATGCGCTTGTGCCATGTAATAGAATCTTGTTCAGGCACTTTAGACACAAAAGCTTGATGATGTTCAGCAGTTGAAGTAGCAACATTCATATCTAGCATGTATAAATCAGCTTGTCTAGGAGCCTTCATCAAAATCATTTCTAGAGGAATCACAAACTCTGGTTTCAAAATGTAGCTGAATTCTTCATCAAATGCTACTTTGATAGATTTTTCACAGATTTGAGAAACCGACAACAAATTGTTTGCAAGCTCTTGACAATAGTTCACTTTTTCGAAACTAACTTTTTCATTCTTTAATAAACCTTGTGCTGAAATGTGACCTCCTTTATCTCCAGCGAAAGCTGCATATCCTCCCTTAATTGGGTGTACATCTGAAAGAAGAGATAGATGTCCAGTCATATGTCTTGAAGCGCCGCTATCCACTATCCAGGTGTTATTTGCAAGTACCCTGGTTCCCTGCATATCACATTAAGAATTTTAATTGATAATGTGAACCCATGCCCGGACGGCAGTAGGTTGTCCATTAACACCCATAGCTTAAAATTCCATCCATTTCCCGTTTGAGTCCGGTGGAATCTCATCATTAAAAACCATAAACTTAGACAGTTTAGAAGTAGCAATATTGCTCTTCTGGTTTTTCACATTTTGCTCATCTTCGGAGCGACTCATTTGTGGTCTGTTAAGGGAAAAGTATTCGACGACAAGCTTTTTGCGAAGGTGATCGTGCCTTTGGTTCAAAATATTTTTCTTGATTACGAAACCCTGTCACATTTTCCTCAAAACTTCTTTTTGGAATTTTACCTTTCACAGGTGAAACAAATCTGTTTAAATTCTTTCTCTTAGGATCTCCATAAACAACATTTGTCTTAAACCTCTTATCATGACATTCATTACTTACGGGTGAGTTTGTTCTATGAACATAAGATGATCTAAAATTATGATGTGACAAGTCAATCTTATGTCTAGTGGAACGAACTCTTTTAGGACAATAAGTAGCAATGTGTCCAAAGACAGCACAGTTAAAACATTGACGAAACTCCCTATGTCCTCTAAATTCATACACGTTATTAGAGTTTGAAGATGAAGGGTCTTGTTTTCTTACGAACACAGGAGAATCATTTGTTTTATCTTTTGGAACAGGCTTAGGGGTAACAGGAGGAACAGGCCTGTCAGCAAATCTAGGATTTCTTAAAATTTTAACAGGACCTTTTGGTGTTCTTACCCTACTACTCTTAGAAGTATCTCCTAAACCAGTTTTCCTATCTTCCTCATGATCTAGAGCACCTTCAGCAGTATCATCAGAAGTTGTAATCTTAGATGAGCTACATTTTTTATTCTTTTCAATGTAATCTTCATAACTAGGAGGAATACAGTCATCTGGTCGACCTTCAACTACGTTTGCGTTAACAAATGTGTTCTAAAAAGGAGGAGATGCAGACTTATATCCATTACCCTTGCCCTTGGTGTCATTAATTTCCACCATTAATGCATTCCATTGTGACACACTTGCCCAACATTTCATTTTAATTGAAATAGCTTATAATTCAGCTTTAATGCATTCATTTTCTTTCTTTAGTTCATTGATTGTGTCAACACATTTAATTAAAGCTTGATTTATGTCAAAGTTATAACATTTAAGATCGTGAAGTTGTTTTTTATAACCTTTGATCTGCTCTTTCAACTCATTTTCAACCTTAGTGGTCACATGGTCTGCTTGGCATTTTTCTTTCATCTCCGCATAAGCCTTTGTTAAATTGTCTATTGGTATTTTAGATTCAGCGCATTTAACACATTCATTATCAATAGATGGATCAGAAGATACTTGTTGAGCGTTATTTGATGAAGAAGTCTCAGTCATAAATGAAAAGTGATTTGTCTTCTTCCCATCATCGAGCTCGTCTTCTGATTCTGATGAATCTGTAAGAAACTCTGATGTATCAGTATCTTTTCCCAAATGATTATGTTCAAGTCTGGCTCAAATATCTTTAGCTCTTGTTAACCCAGAAACATTCTCAAGATCACTTTTTGATAAGCACATCTTTAGTATATCTACTGGTTGCTTGTTTAGTGCTTCAAGATCAGTTTGATCAATTCCAGTATGATCAGCTTTAACTTCAACTTATGAGTCTAAAATTTTGTCTGAATCATCATCTTCTGAATTTACACTCTCAAGATCTGAACCTTCACCCATGAGAACTAACATTTCCAACTCTACGGAAATCATTCTACCCCATTCGTCTAGTTCTTTGTCAGCATTAAATAAGTTTTCTTCATGTTGATCAGCTTCTAGACTGTCTTCAAACACTGAGGTATCACCATATTTACTCTTCCAACTGTTGAAGTAGTAGTCCTCTGACGACGTTGGTGAAATACTTCTAGATTCAGGTGTACGGGGAACTGAATCACGTGCCTTCTTGAATTTGTCTTTAACCTGTTTCTGAACCTTTTCCTTTCGAATGGTTCGAGACAACTCTTCAGCTCTTTCAGCACGAGCAGTCAGCTTCTCAATTAAACTTCGATCAGTGACACAGTATTCTTCTACTTCAGTGATCTTTGCCATGTTAGCTTTAGGTTGTTGATCATCTACATTAAATTTGATAGACCAATCATCATCATCTCCATGAATGACAACCAAAGCTTTGTTAGGATTCTCAGCTGTTTCTGCTTCATTTACTTTATCAGTAATGTAGATCTCACGCTTTGTTGTTTGACTCTGAGAATTATAGTTCTGATTCTTGAAAGGATTTCGATTACCTTGCTTCTTCTGTTTTGTACACTGTCTTGAAAAATGGCCTAATTCTCCACAGTTGTAACAAGTAACAGCATTCATATCAAAACCTAGTTTTGTATCTTTGGTCAGACTGATCGGTTTTCCAGTTCGCTCTTCGTAATGTCTTGCTCTTCTCACAAGATTTTCCAAACCCCACATAATATCCATCTTTTCTGCTTCATCCTTATCAAGTTGATGATAATCTTCAGTTGTTAGATGAATGTTGCCCACACGACCATCAAGATAACTATCATAAGAATTAACAAGGGTTGATAGTAAAGCTATATCTTCACTAATCTTTTCTTTCCCAGCTTTCCTTATGTTCTCGATCTTAAGTGCAGATAGAACATCTGATGCAGTCGGTGTAGATGACTCTGTAGTATTGGAAGTAGGCTGTGATTGAGTATTGAGTGAACATGGTGAAACTTGTGGTGGATACGAAGGTTGTTGAATAGGTGTACTGTTAACATTCAAACCATACATATTCTGATTGTTTGTAGCAAATGTTGGGATTTAACAAGTTTCATATACCATTTAAGAGTTAAGATAGCGGAAGCATGTAAATTACAATTTTGGAACTTGTTAATCTTTAACCTTTTAAAGTTAAATCCCAGTTAGGATCAAGTTATGAAATATACTTACAAACTAAGAGTGGGTTTAAAAATTTTTACCTCCTCAAGTTAGTTGAGGGTTAATCCAAATGTGATGTTGAAGATGATGAAGAATGGAGCTTCAAAATGATGAAACCTCAAGGAGAAATACCCCAAGCTTTTGCACCAACACCTAGCCTTTGGTTAGGATTTAATTACACTTGAAAATGAACTTGCAAAATCAAATTATTAACCCTCCTTTTGCTCTAAAACCCCACGGCCAACAGCTGCTGTTTGGAGAGTTTTTTTTGCAGTTTTTCTGAAGTGTGATTGCATGTATGTCTTTTTGAAGAGTCAAGATACTTGTATATGAAAATGGGAAAGCATGGGTCAAAGAATCTAAGTCTTTAGCATGTGTGTGCACTTCCAATGCCACTTCCCTTTCATGTTATAAAATTAGTTTTATAAAAGTTTGATTTTTATAAAACTCTTTATAAAACTTCCATATATATATATATATATATATATATATATATATATATATATATATATATATATATATATATATATATATATATATATATATATATATATATAGTTGTTATGTACATTTATATTTATAAAACTAAAAGTTTATAAAATGTAACATAACAAAATCAATTATTTAACCTATAAATAATTTAACTCTTATTATATAAATTATTCCTTAATTTATATATATACACATCAAGCAATATTATTTTAGAAAACCATTTTTCTTAAAATTCAAGTGTCGCGTATTTAATCAATGATCCAATCGTTAAGATCAAATACGAATATGGTGTCGGTAAGCTTGTTATTGGGTATGACCCGGCTTGGATCAAAACATATTAGCTACGTTAATTTAATATGTCTCTCGGGCCTGCGAAATACCTTCAATCTCCCACTTTCACGAGAAACATAGGAAATTAATGCAAGTGATGGATACCACCTAACGACCGTCCATCACCCCCAATATGTTATGACTTTGTGCCATTCAATAACATAATCCCTTTTGAGTTCCCATCTCGAATATGAATAGGTGAATCTTTCATTTATCCTTTCATCCTAGATATCATGTTAAATCCAAGAGATACAGAGCGATCACTCTCTTCTAGATTTAACTTAATCAGGCCTTAGACATCCGACTCTTAACGAATAAGAGGGACAAATTCCATCTTGACTACATACGTCCTAAATATACACCTTGCATTATACCTGAGCTCTTCCTTATGAACTACCATATTTCAGAATAGCGAAGGAAAGAATCAAGGCACAATACTTGGTAAATATCCGAACCCAATATGTATCTCAAGTTAGAGGATACAATGATATTCACCTTTACTCAAGATTACGTGTGATCAACCACAAAGGCTCCATTTAGTAAATCTTGAGAGCGGGTCTTTCAATATTTGTATCCCACAAATATCTATGAACCTTGGTTGCAACCTTGCCCCACATTCATCCCGTGAATGTATACCAATCCAAGTTCATAATAGTCTAAACCTCACACTTGTTCCACAAATGTGATTGACTACGGAATTTAGAATAATTTCTTATTCATGGATAAAATATGCAAAATAGGAACATGACTCAAGATTAATAAATTAACACCATAATTATATTAATGAGTTTGAACCACTTCGTTTCATTACAATACATAAAATAGATCACAACCAATCACTAGAATATCGAAGCCCTAATGCACTAACATGCCCTTGATGTTTCGCACCATGTAAGAGTTTCGTGAGTGGATCCGCTATATTAAGATCTGTATGAACTTTGCGGATACATATCTTTCCCTTTTCAACTTCATCCTTTATGTAGTTGAATCTCCGCTCAATGTGACGGGTCTTTTGGTGAGCACGAGGTTCTTTGATTTTAGCAATCGCACCCTCGTTGTCACAAAAGATCTTAAGAGGGTCCTGAATGGAAGGGACTACTCCTAAGTCGTCGATGAATTTCTTCATCCATGCAGCTTCCTGAGCTGCCAATGAGGCGGCAATGTAATTCGACTCTGTAGTGGATAAAGCAACAATATCCTGTTTTGAACTCTTCCAAGAGACCGCACCTCCATTTAACGTGAAGACATAATCGGATTGTGATCGAGAATCATCTCGATCAGTTTGGAAACTCGCATCCACGTAACCTTTTACAGTGAGTTTCTCCTCACCAGACCCGTATATGAGAAACATATCCTTAGTCCTCCTAAGGTATTTCAATATACTTTTAACCGCAATCCAATGACTGTTTCCTGTGTTATTCTGGTATCTACTTGTCAAGCTTAGAGCGCATGACACATCCGGTCTAGTGCATATCATTGCATACATGATTGACCCAATAGCAGATGCGTATGGGACATTCTTCATTCTCTTTTGCTCATCTTTCGTGGTGGGGCACTGAGATGAACTGAGAAGTGTTCCTCTTTGAATGGGTACCAAACCTTTCTTAGAGTTTTCCATCTCGAACCTCTTCAAGACTTTTTCAATGTATGCACTTTGATTCAAACCTATCAATTTCTTGGATCTATCTCTGTAGATCCCAATCCCCAAAACGTATTGTGCTTCTCCAAGATCCTTAATGGAGAAGCATTTACTTAGCCAAGTTTTAACACATTGCATTGCCGGAATATCATTTCCAAATAACAATATATCATCCACATATAGTACAAGGAACATGATAGTGCTCCCACTAGCTTTCTTGTATACACAAGCTTCATCACCATTTTTAATGAACCCAAATTTATTGGCCTCCTTATTAAAACGATGATTCCATATTCTGGATGCTTGTTTCAATCCGTAGATTGACTTCTTTAACTTGCATATCTTTTTAGGATATTTCGGATCCCTTCAGGCTGAACCATATAGACATCTTCCTCAAGATATCCATTTAGGAAAACGGTCTTGACATCCATCTGCTATTTTTCATAATCATAATGAGCATCAATGGCAAGTAATATCCTAATAGACTTTAGCATTGCCACATGCAAAAAAATTTCATCATAGTCAACCCCTTGAGTTTGAGTGAAACCTTTTGCTACAAGTCTAGCTTTGTATGTATCAAAGTTACCATGTATGTCGGTTTTCATCTTGAAAATCCATTTACAATCAACTAGCCTTGAGCCAGTAGGTTGTGCAACAAGTTCCCAAACTTGGTTGTCATACATGGATTGCATCTCAGCGTTCATGGCTTCCTGCCATTTATCTTTATCAATCCTTGATAAAGCATCTTGGTAGTTTGTTGGTTCATCTAAATCAACCACATAGCAACCATCCATGAGAAACCCATATCTCTCAGGAGGATTACTAATCCTACCAGATCTACGAACGTCTTGTACACTTTGATCATCCATTTGATCATTCTCAACATTTTCATGTTGAGTGCTAGTGTCAACCAATTGTGTATCATCTATTTGATCTTGAACCTCTTCAAGATCTATCTTTCTTTCACTATTACCTTCCATTAGGAACTTAGTTTCAAGGAATTCAGCCTTCCGAGCAACAAATCCATTCTGCTCGGATGGATCATAGAAATAATATCCCATATCATCCTTGGGATATCCTATGAAGATACACTTCTTGGATCGAGCATTTAACTTATTAGGGATGTAACACTTAGGATAAGCTTCACATCCCCATACCTTTAAGTATGACAGAGATGGAGGTTTTCCAAACCACATCTCATGAGGAGTTCGTTCCACTTTCTTGGTTGGGGCCATATTTAGAATACGAGCCACAGATCATAGACAATAACCCCAAAATGATAGAGGTAACGAGCTTCTAGCCATCATAGATCGAACCATATCCATTAGGGTTCGGTTCCTCCTTTCGGAAACTCCATTAAGTTGGGGTGTTCAGGAGGAGTGAGTTGCGAGATAATCCCACAACTTTTAAGATGATCTTGGAAAGCATCGCTTAGGTATTCACCTCCTCTATCGGTACGAAGTACCTTAATTGTTTTATTGAGTTGATTTTGTACTACATTTTGATATTCTTTGAATGCTTCAAAAGTTTCGTCCTTATGTCTTAACAAGTAGACATATCCGAAACGACTAAAGTCGACAAATAAAGTAACGAAGTATCTTTCACCATTCCTAGCCATGGGCTTAAAGGGTCCACATACATCCGAATGTATTAATCCCAATAAGTCTTTAGCCCTTTCATAGGTCCATCATTTTGCCTTGTAAACAAGATTCACATACATCAAATGAGTCTAGCTCACTTGATTTCAAAAGGCCATTCTTTTGAAGTGTATGCATTCGGTTCTTGTTTATATGACCAAGGCGACAATGCCATAAGTAGGAATCATTCAAATCCCTTTTGAGTTTCTTGGTGTTTGCATGGTATATTGAGCTATTGTATGATGTGTCATCATGAACCAATTCATAAATACCATTCGAAGGCGAAGCCTTAAAATAGAACACATTATCTAAAGAAACATGGATATCATCATTAATAAAATTAAAATCAAAACCACATTGTCTTAAACGAGAAATAGAAATAATGTTTCGAGTCAAATCAGGAGCATACAAAACATTTTTCAAAACAAGCTCCAAACCAGATTGTAGCTTCAAAACAAAGTCTCCTTGAGCTTCTACGTGCACCTTTGCACCATTTCCCATGAACAGACTTGTTGTTCCCGCATCTAGTTTACTTCTTTTGAACCCCTGCAAAGAATTACAAATATGAGTTCCACATCCTGTGTCTAATACCCATGTATTAGAAGAACTAATACTTAGCTCAACGTATACCATATATACATTACCTGAGGTTTGCCCTGCATCCCTCTTTTCTTTCAACTCCTTTAGATAGATCGGGCAGTTGCATTTCCAGTGACCCATCTCACCGCAACCAAAGCACGGATCTTCCTTGGGGTTTTCTTTACCAGCAACCTTTTGCTTCTTGTTATTGTTGGTTAGGGTAACCATCTTCCCTTTTCCCTTGCCTTTGCCTTGGTAGGCGGGTCCTTTCCTCTTAGCCACCTTTGGCTTAGAAGTGTTATCGTTTTTGGACCCGCCTTCATTGATCATAAGCACGGGTGAAGCCCTTTTACCCATGCTTGCTTCGGTCGTCTTAAGCATGGCATGTAATTCGCCAATGCTCTTATCCCAACCATTCATGTTGTAATTCATTATGAATGTCTCAAACCTTTTTCAAAATGAATTAAGGATAAGTTCCGTGGCTAACTCATTAGACACGTTGCAATTTAGATGGTTCGCTCGATCAATTAGGCTTTTCATCTTAAGGACATAAGATGAAACGGATTGGGAGTCATCCATACGACATGCATGAAGCGCTCGAACTGTTTCGAAGCGCTCGACACGAGCTTGTTGAAGGAACATCTCCTTCAATTGTGTGATCATGTCATATGCACTATGATGCTTGAAGTCCTTTTGGAGTTCGGGAATCATAGTCCCAATCATAAGGCAAGCGACTTGCACCGAATTGGTGCAATATTTATCCCAATAAGCCATGCCTTCCGTATCATCCTCGCCGGGTTGGTAGGGAATGGGGTCTTCCAACACATACGCCCTATCCTCAAGTTTAAGGACAATTCTTAGATTGCGAAACCAATCCATGAAATTCATATGGCTGAGTTTTTCCTTTTTAAGAATTGACCTCAACGATATGTTGTTAAAGTTGATTGGTGCGTTTGGAATGTTTTTGTTATTGGCGGCCATCTACAAAATTTAACAAAGTTGTTTAAGTATCAATTTTAATTTAACAATCAATACCCTTTAAATCCAATTGATATTTATTAAATTTTAGAATCCAACGGTAAACCAAATTTCTGTTAGGTGACCTATCCCGTCATTTGATTTAGCTAGGTAGTCATTATATGACAATTGCAATCCATTTGCAACTTCTAAGTTATGGGATCATGCAATCCTTTTGCATGGCATATTTATCCCATCAACGCCTATTTGTTCCTCATGCTTCGGTGACCCTAAGTTCATGATTTCCAAATCAAGTCGTCCTACTTGTGTAAACGTGTAAATTTAACATACAAGTGGTTAGGTGACCTTTATCCCACAAGTGTGCGAAATTCACCTTAATCATATTAGTTTGCTCATAACGGTTATGTGACCTTTATCCCATTATGAGTTCCCTAATATGTTTAAGTGTCACACAAAAGGATGGCGTTTAACTTGTTTGCCTTGTTAATAAGGGATTTTAAGTTTTCATTATTTCTAGTTTAAGAAAACTTTTATGCCATACACCAACATGCATTTAGTGTATGGTACTTATGAAAAACCATTTTCATGTCTTGTAATTAAGCCAATTACTTGATATAAACCATTTTATATATGTGATCCTTTTCATGTTCTTAATAACCGTTTATCATTGTCCTTTTGCCACTTTTAATTTAGCCAATTAAATTGTCGTTTTGCATGTCGTTAATAATGTCAAATTTAACCAATTGAATTATCATTTTGCTTGTTGTTAACTTGTGATTTACTTGTAGCAACCAAACATACAAACACAATAAACAACCATGCATGCAAAACAAATATGTTCACAATCAAGCCAATTTGGTAGACATTTGTTTAGCCGAAAACAAATGCCACCGGTTAAGGGGTTATAACACAAAGTAGGAGATTTTAAATCTCCCACTTAATCTTGCATCCAAATGCTTCTTCTTGTGTTCTTCAAGTCATCATCATCTTCATCATTTTTACAAAATATATCCTCATACATTTTTCTCTAAAAAATGAAATTACAACCTAAACTATTTTACATACCAAGTATAAAATAAATTACATAACCAAAAGAATAAATATTACAAACCAAATGAATGAATTAATATTACATACCAAATGAATGAATTAAATCAACCGAACATTCAACCATCCAAACACAAGGTCAAGGCTTGATTGTGAACAACAACATATAACCAAAATATGAAAAAATGGAAGCACCCAAAACCTATTTTGGGTCTCCAAAATTTCGGCCTAACCATCAAACCCACCCAAACATTTAATTTTTTCATTTTACTTTCATGCATGTACATAAAATGCAAAATATATAGTGATTTTAATAACCATCTCGAAGCATATTTCAACAACTTCGGCTCTAGATACCATTGTTGGGATTTAACAAGTTTCATAATATACTTAAAACCATTTAAGAGTTAAGATAGCAGAAGCATGTAAATTACCATTTTGGAACTTGTTAATCTTTAACCTTTTAAAGTTAAATCCTGATGAAATATACTTACAAACTAATAGTGGGTTTAAAAGTTTTTACCTCCTCAAGTTAGTTGAGGGTTAATCCAAATGTGATGTTGAAGATGATGAAGAATGGAGCTTCAAAATGATGAAACCTCAAGGAGAAATACCCTAAACTTTTGCACCAACACCTAGCCTTTGGTTAGGATTTAATTACACTTGAAAATGAACTTGAAAAATCAAATTATGAACCCTCCTTTTGCTCTAAAACCCCACGGCTAACAGCTGCTGTTTGGAGAGTTTTTTTGCAGTTTTTTTGAAGTGTGATTGCATGTATGTCTTTTTCAAGAGTCAAGATACTTGTATATAGAAATGGGAAAGCATGGGTCAAAGAATCTAAGTCTTTAGTATGTGTGTGCACTTCCAATGCCACTTCCCTTTCATGTTATAAAATTAGTTTTATAAAAGTTTGATTTTTATAAAACTCTTTATAAAACTTCCATATATATATAGTTGTTATGTACATTTATATTTATAAAACCAAAACTTTATAAAATGTAACATAACAAAATTAATTATTTAACCTATAAATAATTTAACTCTTATTATATAAATTATTCCATAATTTATATATATACAAATCAAGCAATATTATTTTAGAAAACCATTTTTCTTAAAATTCAAGTGTCGCGTATTTAATCAATGATCCAATCGTTAAGATCAAATACGAATAAGGTGTTGGTAAGCTTGTTATTGGGTATGACCCGACTTGGATCAAAAAATATTAGCCACGTTAATTTAATATGTCTCTCGGGCATGCGAAATACCTTCAGCAAAAGCAGTTTAAAATGGTGCATGAGCTGATTTTGGAGGTGTATAACCATTTGGACAATACATTTTGGTGTCTTGAACTTGTTTAGACCTCTTAACTTTGTTTAAAAATTCTAACTCTTCTTCCTGAAGTCTTGCGATAAACGAGTTCATTGTAGCAGTAGCAAGTTCTCCACTGGTTTTCATAGTTAGTACGAAACCATTCCATTCTAATGGTAATGCTCCAGCTAGACATGTCACTTTATCTTTCTCAATAATGGTTACATCATGCTTGTGTAGTTCAGCTAGAAAGTGACAGTATCTTTCAACCAATTTAATAATGGATTCTTCGACTTGCCAGTGAAAACGATCAAACTCAGCTTTCAACTCTAAACCTTTTCTAGTTCTGTAAGATGTATTTATTTCATTGAAAGTACGAAGTGCTTCCCATATTTTGAATGAATTATCATGACACAGATTTTGATCGAAAATCGAACCATCAAGAGCACTTGTCAAGTTACAGTACATCTTCTTCTCCAAGTTATACTCTTTGTGTTCTTCTGAAGGCATATTATGTAACGTATAGAACTCATTTGTAACTGGTGAACATGGCCATTGAAATTCGGTTTCAATGTACTTCTAAAACTTCGTATCCTGACCATCAGACCAAATCTTAAATCTCGACTTTCATGTAGAATAGTTATCCATATTCATCAATCTTGGACATTTCGTACCACTTCCGGATTCACTCTCAGCAAGGAGTAATCGTTGAGTCATATTCGTGATACTTTGAACTAATGGTGCAGCTAACGCATAATCATTTGAATTAAACATCTTAACAATCTTACCAAAATAGGTAAACCGTGCGGTTCAGGATCTCAGTCGTACGAGTCAAAACCTCAAACGTACATGTCACTACCTTAAGCGTACGTGTCACAACTTAATCGTACGTATGACCTAACCAACTAAATGAATCAACATTAAGCCTCAAACGTGCGAGTAAGGATCAACCGTGTGATCACTCATACGTGTCACCGTTAACTGTATGATCACTCGTGTGATCAGACTGTAGTCACTTAACCTAACTAAGGTTATACAAAACCGTGCGGATGAGTTCACGAGTGAGGTCAACTGTGCGAGTGAGGGAATTTTCTCTGACCTACTCGTGTGACCTGTTGTATAGCCTAAATCACTCTAAAACCCTAGAAAATGATGTTAAACCTCAATTTCTTCATCCACAAGCTGGATTAACACTAAACTAATATAAACACACTCTCTAATAACAATTACACATGTAAAAAATGATTCCTTTTTGATTAAAATCACTCTAAACTCAAAAACCCAAATAATAACCTCTTTAATCACCAAAAAACACTAGGATGATGTTGAAATCACAACCAATGCTCTGATACCAATGCTGAAACATGACTAGGAACTTCGAAATCAACATATTTAACTCACACAATGGCGGAATTGGTGAATCAAACCCTCTAGTTAATATGAAATGCTTTTTGGGATTAATTAAGTTAAACCACAACAATGGATGTGTGATTAGATTAACACCTAGAGTTATTATTCACCTCTTGAGTGATTTGGGTTAAGAGAGAATCGGACAGGTTACCAGATCTGAGTGATGTGTGTGTAATGAGAGGCTTGACCTAAAATGAAGAACATGAACACTTATATACCCTTGTTGTTGAGTCAACCGTACGACTCAGTCCTCACGCGTACGAGTGGCCTGACTCAGCCGTACGGTTGATGACTCACTCGTGTATGTGTAAACAGATTAGGTTTGTGACTCAGCTCAGCACACTCGTGCGTATGAGCTTGTCAGCAGTACGATTGAGACTTCACTCGTATGTCTGACTGAGTCTAATATAGTCAAACTTCCTTATCGCGTTCCTGCAGTATCTGTAACCACATATAAACACAGATAGGATAACAACGAGCGATCATGGTAACCAATAAACTGAAGTACTAATCACAAACGTAGGATAGATGTCTAGGGACTTACAGAAAATGCATCAACACTACTCAACAAACCAAGTGGCGAGATCGACTATGGAGAGGTAGGATCCTTTTGGTTCCAATATAATTGGAGACTTTCGAAAAATCCAACAACTAAGTCCGTTTATATTTGTCTTTCTTAGACACCACTAAATGCTTGTAAATAGGTTTGATAAAAGCAGTATTGTCTGATACCAGTTCCCCGACAGCGGCGCTAAAAACTTGTCTCCTCCTAATATAGCCGAAACGGATGGTTTTTATTTATGCAGTATCGTTAGGACGCAAGGCGTCAGCATCAGCTATCGGGAGGTGAGACAATAGTTTTAAATTTATATTTAGCAGGACCTAAATCGTACTACTCCGTATTATGGTGAGTAAGGGAAGTATGACCTTGTTTCGAATTTTAAGATATCGGTAGAATCGAACCTATAATTATAACTTAAGATAATCCTAAAATGAAGGAGTAGTTTTGTATTACCTAATTTTGGGTTTTCTGGCTTATAAGATAAAATAAAGTAAATGCTGATGTCATGCGAGGTGTATATAAAATAGCTTTATTTTTACTAGGAAAAACTATTAAATACGATACAATTTTACACAAGATATTTATTTATTTATAGAATGGATATACTTAAACCTTGCTACAACACTTATAGGCAGTGTACCTACTCGTACAGTAGTGTAGTTTTTAGTAAGTCTGGTTCGGTCCACAGGGAAAATCTTTTTCACAAAGCTTAACGCTATATTAGTTTTATTTTATAAAAATACAATATATATATATATATATATATATATATATATATATATATATATATATATATATATATATATATATATATATATATATAAGTAATATTATTATTATAAAGGGGGTTTTTACCGTTTAATGACCGGTTTGTCGATTTTAAAACTTTAGTCGCAGTTAAAACCAAATGTAAAATATTAAATAAATAAAAGACTTAATTTAAAGCGTAAAGTAAATAACGATAATGAAATTGCGATAAATAAAAGTGCGATAAAATAAACTTGCGATAATTAAAAATACGATAATTAAAAGTGCAATTAAATATAATAACAATAAATAAAAGTGCGATAATTAGAAGTGCAATTAAATATAAAATAAAGGAAATTAAATATGAAATAAAAGAATTATGCTTATTTAAACTTCCGTAATCATGATGTTTGACGTGTTGATTTTAGTTTTATACCCATGGGTTAATTGTCCTTTGTCCTGGATTATTTAATATGTCCGTCTGGTTTTTGTCCATAACAGTCCATCAGTCATAAATATAAAGTGCGAGTGTCCTCGTCAAATTATCCTTATACCCGAAGTCAAATATTTTAACTAATTGGGGACTTAAACTGTAACAAGATTTTAATACTTTGTTTAATAATAACACCAGGATGTCGACTGAGTGTAACCCAAGGTTTTAATACTTTGTTATCAATTATGCCAAGTGTCCTTGTACATAATTTCACCCCTGTTTTAATAATTCTAGTGTCTATTAATCCATTCCCGTGTCCGGTTAAATGAACAATTATTCGTACATATAAATACCCCGCCCATCATGTACGATTGAGTGTATATGGTTATTTATAGGGACGCCCAATTGTAAATCTTTATATTAACATTAACAAACTATCATTTAGTTAAACAAATATAAAGCCCATTAATAGCCCATAGTCTAATTTCCACATGTGTCGTTCTTTTGTCCAAACCCCAATTATGATACAAAGCCCAATTACCCAATTTTAATATTTAGTCCAACATCATGATTACTTCGGATTAAATAAGCATAATAATAACTTAGCTACGAGACATTAATGTAAAAAGGTTGAACATAACTTACAATGATTAAAAATAGCGTAGCGTTACACGGACAGAATTTCAACTTACACCCTTACAACATTCGCTAACATACCCTTATTATTAGAATTAAAATTAAAATTAAAATTAAAATTAAAATATAAATATATATATACTACGTATGAATGAGGAGAAGAAAAGGTGTGTTTTGAAAGACTCCGAATGCCTTTCTTTTATAGGCAAATATTGATTTCAAATTTTCATTTATGACCCCTTAACAATGCTCAATTAACAACTTTTTATTATTTATTATTTTTCTTATTATGAATTATTTAATATTATATTATATTCTTGTGCATAGTTGACTTGTACTTTCAGCCCCGTTGCGTCGAGCGTTGAAAGTTGGTTCATGTCTCAGTTCCGGATTTTCGAACGCCTTTTCGTATAATTTAATATCTGGTACTTTGCGTTTTGCGGCTTGTACTTTTGTAATTTTGAGACGTTTCTCATCAATAAATTGTAACCTCTTTGATTGTATTTTGTACTTTTGAGCTTTTTGGCCGTTTGCGTCTTCAATTCGTCGAATCTGTCTTTTGTCTTCACCTTTTATTATTTAAACGAAAATTACTTGTAAATAGGACAACTGCAACTAAAAGCTTGTCTTTCTTGAGGAATAATGCTATGAAATATATGTTCATTTTTAGCATTATCAAATATTCCCACACTTGAGCGTTGCTTGTCCTCAAGCAATATAGTCTTGAAATACAAGAATCACTTCTTTATTCTTCACACTTTGTACATCAGTGATTTCTATACGGCGGTATAAACAATGGTAGTAACGATGTGGTTTACAGTCCCACATGACTATAAAATTTAGATCCATTAAGGAAATTGGATCTTTATGAAAACATTTGATCTTTTGAAAATAAAATCTAGTTTTTACCCTAGATAAGTTTTCCGGAATAACCCTTCACCGGTGTTTGCAAAATATTTTTGTGGGTTTGGTGGGTTTCAGATTTGAAAATTTTAGCTCAAAACTTATGGTTTTGTGTCACCCACTTGCTAACCTTGTATTAGGAAAGCAACACGTCCAGTTTACTTGCTCCGTATATTACCTTTCGATAAACTACAGTCCGGTTGTAAAGGAAAGCGTTGAACAAGCAACTGTTAAGGCAATGTCCCCTGACATGCTTTTAATTATGGTCTATAACGTGTCAGACGCAATTACTATCCTTGGTAGGAGCAATAGTAAAGCTCACCCTTATAATTTTCCGGTCTGGCACAAGGTCCTGTCTTCGACCATGCTATGCAACCACCGTTCTTACGGTTGACACCCGATTTGGTTCAGGCGACCTAATGAATTCCGTTGAATTCCTAGGATTTTACGTTCAATGGTAATGAACGCATTAAAAATAGGGTTTTCAGAAAACAAATCGGTTTGTAATTTTGATCAAAATATTTTCTCGTTCAAGCTCGAGTTTAGATATCATTGAATTCCATGAGTTTGTAATTCTCAATCTTTAAGGTCAATCTCAAGGATTGAGTAATATCAGTCTTAAAAGCTGATTTTTAATCTTTAAGGAGATTATCCTTTCTGGGGGTCTGATTCATTAGTCTTATCAAGCTAATTTGCACGGCGTCCTCCCCATTTTACAAGATAAATCCTTCTCATGGCTAGGATAAATCTGACCACTTGGCGACCCTGTTTTATGATGAGGTCTGTGGATTTCCTGCTGATTTTAGAGATGACTTTTCTAGATTTTTCGTCAACCTACAGCTGGTCTGGACGACAACTTCATGACCTAAATCAAGAAGCGCGTTTCTTTTTCGGAAAACTTTACTTCCTTTTAATGATGGAATTGATTCATCGTGTAGATCCATCTTTCTTTCAAATATATTATAATAAATTGGGTAAAACTGTTTAGATTAGTCCAAAGCAAAAGTATCTTAAATTATTTGTTACAGAAATATGTTACATATGTTTAAAATAACTTGGTAAATTTCCCTCACTTGGCTTTTATTTTCTTTTATTTACCTTTTTGTTCTCCTCTATTCCATTCTTAAATGAATTCTAACATTTTGGTTTGTTTCTCAATTTATGTCCTTTCCTAGGTAACAATAATTTCGGTGTTAACACCTAGTTTTATCGTTCATAAATATGTATAAACATGATTTTGAATTCATTTAATTGGAAATTTTGAAAATTTTACTAGAATTGGGTAGTCAATATATAAGACTAGGGCTGTTCTTTATTATCAGAGAGCACTAGATTCTAATACAACTACTGCTTTACTAGTATTTTTAATGGTAACCAAGTATTTAAAGTAAAAATTTTAAAAATACGAAAGAATTTAACCCCTTCCCACACTTAAGATCTTGCAATGCCCTCATGTGCAAGAAATCAGTAACAATTTAAATTATTGAGGGTGATTAGCGTAGAAATGATTAAATTTTACCGAAGTTTCCAAACATATTGGCTTAATGATTAATATATATATATAAAGGTTATAATTTCTAAAACATATATTAATAAAATTTTAAAAATTTGTTTTTTTTAGCAGCGAGGGCGTTTCGGATAGTTGTCCTAGTCCGTCCCTCGACAAAATTTTAAAATTCGTCAATTCAAAGCGTGATTTTTAAAAGTAAAGATTTTTTTGGGTTTTTTAATGTTTTTGGCCTACTTTAATTCAATAAGATTAAAAATAATGATAATAAAAGTTCTCGCCCCTCCCTCGGGTAAAGCAATTTCGGCTCAACGACCTAGTCTTCAACTTACGACGAATTTTTTAAAAATCATATTTTTAACTTAATGAGATAAAGTAAATTTTTTTTTAAATTCACACCAAACTTAAATTTAAAATGCATAAAATTAAAAATTCATATTTTAAAAATTAAAAATTCACACCAAACTTATATTATATTTTTGTTTTTATACATACAAACTTATATTAAAAATATTAATTTTCCAAATATTGACAAACTTAAATATATTGATTTTACAAAGTGCACCATATTAATTTAATATTTATATATTAATTTTAAAAACATGGTAAAAAAATAAAATTAAAAATCTTTTTTGGCTTTTATCCCACTTTAATCAATCAAATATTATCAAAAATATACGCCCCTCTTTTCGGTAAAGTAATTTCGGTTCCATGACCTAATTTAACTCATGACGAATTTTTGAAATATTTTGGGTTGATTGATTAAAGATATTTATACCTTAAGAATAAACGTTAAATTTCGCAGTGATGTAATAAATTTTTGAATGATATCAATAATTTCGGTCGCCAAACCTAATTTTATTCAATACCAATTTAATACTTTATAGCGAACAAATTAGCGTTTATTATCAAAAGGTTAAAAATAAAAATAAAAAAAAATAAAACCTGTACAGACCTACCTGTGAGATAGTATTCTTAGTTATATGATCTATCCCGTTCATAAGATAGTCGGTTTAATTGATTTTCCATAGCTACATAGGCATAACCTCGAGCATTCAGTGTTTTTTCTTCTAAACATATGAACGGTCCGTCTCTGCATAAAGTAACAAATTCGGTATTTGAATAGGTTTGATTATTTGAACATTTACCTCCATGTGACCATTTTCCGCATTTGTGACATCTTTCAAGGTGTCGTGTTCTTCTTTTCGCTGCGGATTTTGATTTTCCTTTACCAAATTGTAACTTATTGTCTTCGTTTCTGGATTCTTTTCTTACTCCGTCCAATTTTTCTCTGATTAATGATACTATTTCACTTGGAAGGACGTCATTATTACGTTCTTTGATCAAAGCGTGTAGCATTAGACCATGGTTTAGTTCACAGGAAGTCTTCATTTCGTAAAAACTTAAAAAAAATAAAAATTCAAAATGGGGAGAGAAGACTAGCTCTTTAGGGTCTGCTAGGGAAAGACCATTCAGGTTCCATTTTCGAGAACTACATGAAAACAGACAATCTAACTCTAACAGAAATACATATTATCCTTTAAAGACTTGATTCTCCCCACACTTAGTTAGCTGTGGCATCGAAATTGTGATTAACTTCGTTGTCGACTTCCATCAGACTATCTATGTAGTGTTTAACTCTGTGACCATTAACCTTAAATTCAATCCCATTTGAATTTATTAATTCTATCGTTCCGTATGGGAAAACTCTTTTGACTATGAATGGTCCAGACCATCTTGATTTCAATTTTCCAGGAAATAGCTTGAATCGTGAATTGAAAAGAAGAACTCTGTCTCCTTATTTGAATTCTTTTAAACTTCTGATTCTTTTATCATGCCATTTCTTCGTTCTTTCTTTATAGATTAACGAATTTTCGTATGCTTCATGTCTTAATTCTTCTAATTCGTTTAATTGACTTAACCGTAGACGTCCAGCTTCATGTAAATCAAGATTACATGTCTTCAAAGCCCAAAATGCTTTGTGTTCAATTTCTAATGGAAGATGACATGCTTTTCCGTAAATGAGTCTAAAAGGTGTGGTTCCAATTGGAGTTTTGTAGGCTGTTCTAAAAGCCCAGAGTGCATCCTCCAACTTAATGGACCATTCCTTCAGATTTGATCCTACGGTTTTCTCTAGAATACGTTTTAAAGCTCGGTTGGTATTTTCAACTTGTCCACTTGTTTGTGGATGATAAGCAATGGAGATTTTATGAGTTACTCCATATCTTTTAAGAACTTTCTCAAGTTGATTATTACAGAAATGAGTTCCCCGATCACTTATTAAAGCTTTCGGTGAAACCTTGCAAAAAGACGTTTTAGAAAATTGACTACAACTCGTGCATCGTTAGTTGAGAGAGCTTGTGCTTCCACCCATTTAGATACATAATCAATGGCTACGAGAATATATAGATTATTATGAGATTTTGGAAATGGACCCATAAAGTCAATACCCCAAATGTCAAATACTTCACATACTTGAATGACATTTTGTGGCATTTCATCACGTTGACTTATTTTTCCGGCCCTTTGACAAGTATCATAGGATTTGCAAAGAAGGTGTGCGTCTTTGTAAATTGTAGGCCAATAGAATCCAGCATCATAAACTTTTCTTGCTGTTAGTTGCGGCCCATAATGCCCTCCTGTTGGTCCTGTGTGACAATGGTTTAAAATTTTACTAGCTTCATCTCCGAATACACATCGGCGAATTATTCCATCGGGACAACTTTTAAACAAATGTGGATCTTCCCAGAAATAGTGTTTTATATCACTGAAGAATTTCTTTCGTTTTTGGTATGACAATCCTTTTTCAAGGAATCCACAAACTAAGTAGTTTGCATAGTCTGCAAACCATGGGATTTCATTATAATCTATCTTCAATAGATATTCATCCGGAAAGTTGTCTTATATGGCCGATTCATTTAGAAATTCTAATTCGGGATTTTCAAGACGAGGAAGATGATCAGCGGCGAGATTTTCTGCTCCTCTTTTATCTCGGATTTCAATATCAAACTCTTGTAAGAGTAAGATCCAACGGATTAATCTTGGTTTGGCATCTTGTTTCGAAAATATGTATCTAAGAGCAGAATGGTCGGTATAGACCACCGTTTTTGCTAGAACGAGATATGAACGAAATTTGTCAAAAGCAAAGACAATAGCAAGGAGTTCTTTTTCAGTAGTTGTGTAATTCGTTTGTGCTCCTTGTAATGTCTTACTAGCATAATATATAGGTTGAAATCATTTTTCAATCCTTTGTCCTAAAATGGCTCCCATTGCAAAATCACTTGCATCGCACATTAGTTCGAATGGTAGATTCCAATTTGGTGTTATCATAATCGGCGCATTAGTAAGTTTCTCTTTAAGAATATTAAAAGATTTGATGCATTCATCTGAAAAGATGAATGGAGCATCCTTTTCTAGGAGTTTATTCATAGGAGTGGCAATTTTAGAAAAATCTTTTATGAAACGTCGGTAAAAACCGGCATGCCCTAGAAAACTCCTAACTCCTCTAACATTGGTGGGATGTGGAAGTTTAACAATTACATCTACTTTAGCTCTATCCACTTCAATTCCTTCCTTTGAAATTTTATGACCAAGAACGATGCCTTCTTTAACCATGAAATGGCATTTCTCCCAATTAAATACTAGATTTGACTGTTCGTATCTAATAATCATTCGTTCAAGATTAGCTAGACATGATTCAAATGTATCACCGAAGACTGAAAAGTCATCCATGAAAACTTCCATGCATTCTTCTATCATGTCGTGAAAAATCGCCATCATGCACATTTGAAAGGTTGCAGGGGCGTTGCAAAGTCCAAATGGCATGCGTTTGTAAACAAAAGTACCATAAGGGCACGTGAACGTGGTTTTCTCTTGATCTTCGGGTGCTATTAGAATTTGAAAATATCCGGAAAAACCATCTAGAAAACAATAGTAACTATTTCCGGCTAATCTTTCCAACATTTGATCAATGAAAGGTAAGGGAAAGTGATCTTTTCTGGTGGCATCATTTAATTTTCTATAATCAATACATACACGCCATCCTGTTATATTCCTAGTAGGAATAAGCTCATTTTTATCATTTGTAATGACAGTCATGCCACCCTTCTTAGGCACGCATTGAACTGGGCTTACCCATGGACTATCAGAAATTGGATAAATTAAACCTGCATCTAGCAGTTTAATAATTTCTTTTTTTACTACATCTTGCATATTCGGATTTAGTCTTTGTTGGTGTTGCACATACGTTTTATGACCTTCTTCCATAAGGATTTTATGTGTGCAATACGAAGGACTTATTCCTTTAATATCATGAATCTTCCATGCAATGGCTGGTTTATGAGCTTTCAACACAGAAATGAGTTGTGATTTCTCATTTTTAGTAAGAGAAGACGATATTATTACAGGTAATTTAGATTCACCATGTAAATAAGCGTATTCCAAATGGTTTAGAAGTGGCTTTAACTCTACTGTCGGTGGTTCTTCTATCGATGATTTATATCGATATCTGTCTTCTTCTTTTAGCATTTGAATTTCTTCTGTTGTTGGTTCATATCCATTAGCTATTAGTGTAGCTAACATTTCAGCTTCATCAATTGGTTCATTACCTTCTCCTAAAGAACATTCTCCTGTTCCTTGTAATTCTGGAAATTCTTCTAACAATTCTGCATGCGAATCTATAGTTTGAATATAATAACATGTATCATCTGCAGATTGCGGTTGTTGCATTGCTCTATCAACTGAAAAGGTAACACTCTCGTCCTCTATAGTTAGGGTCAATTTCTTACCGAATACGTCTATCATTGCTTTAGCCATGTTTAAGAATGGTCTTCCTAATATGAGAGGAACTTGAGAATCTTCTTCCATGTCCAGAACAACAAAATCTACTGGAAATACTAAAGTACCAACTTTAACTAGCATGTTCTCCATTATCCCTCTAGGATATTTTATTGATCGATCGGCTAGCTGTATGCTTATTCTTGTTGGTTTCAATTCTCCAAGGTCTAGTTTAGCGTATAATGAATATGGCATTAAATTTATACTAGCACCTAAGTCTGCTAATGCTTCTATTGAACTAAGACTACCCAGAAAATATGGAATTGTGAAACTTCCTGGATCAGATAATTTTTCTGGTATCTTATTCAACAGCACTGCTGAACAATTAGCATTCATAGTAACAGCCGAGAGTTCTTCCATTTTCTTTCTATTCGTGATCAGATCTTTCAAGAATTTAGCATATCTAGGCATTCCTGAAATCACATCAATGAAAGGAAGATTGATATTTATTTGTTTAAACATATCCAAGAATTTGGATTACTCGGCTTCAAGTTTCTCTTTCTTCATTTTACTCGGGTAAGGAAGTGGTGGTTGGTATGGTTTAACATAAGGTTTAGCCTTAACTGTGTTATCTTCATTAACCTTTTCAACTACCGGTTCTTTTTCCTTATCTTGTTCAGGTTGTGGTTCTTGTGGAGTAGGAATAGCTTCATCAGAAGTTACAGGTATTTCAGGTGGTTTAAGTGTTGTACCACTTCTTGTGGTAATGGCTTTAGCTGTTTCATTCCGGGGGTTAGCATTTGTATCACTAGGTAGACTTCCCGGTTTTCTTTCACCTATTAACCTTGCTAGGTTACTTACTTCTTGTTCCAAATTTTGAATAGAAGCTTGTTGATTTCTAAATGCTTGAGCATTTTGTTCATTCGTTTGTTTCTGAGATGTGAAAAACTGCGTTTGAGTTTCAACTAGCTTCGTCATCATATCTTCTAAATTTGACTTTTTATCATCGGTTTGTGGTGGTTTGTTTTGAAAATTAGGTCTTTGCTGATTGTAAGTATTATTGGATACTTGTTGATTGCTAGGACCTTGTTGGTTGTTGTATGGAACATTTCTGTTATAATTCTGGTTTTGATTGTAGATCGGTCTTGGCGGTTGATAATTATTTCCAGGCCTTTGGTTTATGTATGAAATATTCTCTCTTTGTTCCATTGTTAATTCAATACTGAAACAATCTTTTGTCAAATGTGGTCCTCCACAATGCTCACAACTAATTCGTATTGAGTGAATATCCTTAGTCATCTTTTCCATTCGTCTCTCGACAGCATCTATCTTTGTGGAAATGGAATCTAAGTCATGGCTAGAATTGGCTCTAGCTGCTTTAGATGATCTAACAATATCTTTTTCTTGGTGCCACTCATGTGAGTGGGAAGCAGTGTTATCAATAATTTTGTAAGCATCAGTTTCGGTTTTCTTCATAATAGAACCACCAGCTGCTATATCGATGTCTTTCCTTGTAGTGATGTCGCATCCTTGGTAGAATATTTGTACTATTTGACAGGTGTCTAAACCATGTTGCGGACATCCTCTTAATAACTTTCCAAATCTTGTCCATGCCTCATATAGAGTTTCATTTGGTTTCTGTGTGAACGTAACAATTTCTCCTTGAAGTCTTACGGCTTTAGATGCGGAAAGAATTGTTTAAGAAATTTTTCAACTAAAACGTCCCATGTATCAATCGCCCCTTCAGGTAACGATTCCAACCAATCTTTGGCTTCTCCCTTTAAAGTCTAGGGAAATAACATGAGATATATCTGTTCATCCTCCACTTCTCGGATTTTAAATAGTGTGCAGATCTTATTAAAGGTACGAAGATGTTCATTTGGATCTTCCTTCGGCGCACCACTAAATTGGCATTGATTAGTCACCATGTGTAGAATTTGTCCTTTGATTTCATAATCTGGCGCATTGATGTCAGGATGAGTAATTGGGTGACCTTGGCTAGTGCGTTTAGCTCTCATTCGGTCTTCCATACTTAAAGGTTCCAGATTTTCCATGATTGAATTTGTTGAATTGGAATCACTAGAGGATTCTGATTTAATAGTTCGTTCCTCAACAATCTCTGTTTGATTGATTGGTGGTTCCGGAGGAAAAATTAATGGTTCATGATCTATGAATTGTCCCTGAATATTCTCCGGATTCTCAATTGTGAGGTCGGGTTCAAAAAATAGATTATCGGAAATTTGAACTGGAGTACTTGGTCGACTGGATGACGATTCTAAAGAAAACTCAACGGCGGTAATATTTGCTAGATGTCTTGATCTAGTTACAGGTGGTGAACGTACAAAAGGTGGTGAACGTCTTGCTCGGTGCATTCACTGAATATCCTATTAGTTTTTAAAAGGAAAGAAAAATTATATAAGTTATCCAATTAATAGACTTTTCTGATTTTGCCCACGTTTTGAATAGCCAAAAGATGCAGCAGAGGGGACAGGATTCGTTTGGTCTCAATATAATTGAGGACTGTTTGGCTCCAATAACCCGGTCCACGTACAAATCCAACTATTACTACGAACCAGAAAATTTTGATGTCTATCAATTTAACCACTTAAAATAAATTTTCGTAATTTTAAGAAGTATAGATAATAAGTAGAATAAAACTCTATATCCTAAAACTAGAATGGCGAGAAATAAGAAAGAAAAAGAGCGCGTCGAAAAAGGTCGAAAAAGAAAAAGGCGTCGAAAAATAAGAAAGAAAAAGAGTGATTTATAAAGTTTTAAAACACTCGACTAACCCAACCTTATTATTATCACTAACTTAAAATTTAAATTGCGAATTGAGATTACTAATTGGAGTGATAATTGATACATAGGTAAAAGGCGTCGAAAAATAAAAATAAGAAAGTAGCGCGTTGAAACTTAAAAAGGAACTAAAAACTAAGAATTAAAAGTTGCGTCTAAAAATATTAAGGCTTAAAAGTAAAACTATATTCTAAATGGCAATAACTTAAAAAGGTATTAAAACTTAAAAAGGCGTCGCAAAATTCTAAAGCACCTAAATCTTAGTTTAAAGAAAAAGCACTTAAAGGATTTTACGGCAAAGCCTAAAAATCTAGAAATAAAAATAATTATGGCAAATACTAGTAAGGAAAACTACTCTTAGTGAATTTTTAAATTTTTTTTTTTTAACCACTAGCTAAAATAATTTGATTGATTTTGCCTCTTGTTCTGGTGGCTAAAGGAGTCTAGCATACGGAAGTTAACTAGTTTTTCAAGATTAACATTTTATCTTATATTCCATTCATAGATTCAAGCAGAAAAACTATTGGTACTTTTTTTTTAAAAAATAAATAAATAAATAACGTGTCCATTTCAAACTTTAGTTAAAAATCAATATCATGGGTCAGATATGTCACTAGCGAATAGCCACCCACACAGTGACATTATAAGATATTACTAATTAAAGGGTTACTTAAAATATCTATATCAATTTTGAAATTCTTATTAACGTACTAACATATCTAGAATTTTCAAAACATTCAAAATTCTTATCATATTTTTATTTCTCATATCACCTTTTGATATATATATATATATATATATATATATATATATATATATATATATATATATATATATATATATATATATATATATATATATATATATATATATATATATATATATATAAGGGTTCTTTCAAGAATCGTTTTTTTTTTAAAACGTTTTTTTTTAAACGCTTTTTTTTTAAAAACGTTTTTTTTTTTATAATTATGGAGTAATATGTGTACTGAGAGCCTCCCTACTACACTAACATTCGTACTACTTTATTTATATAATTTTATTAATGTAGACGATTAATTAAATCTATGGTTTGAAAATAAACGAATAGTCCATAGTACAAAGAATCTTATACTAGTAGTAATGAAATGGGGTTGATAAGGACAAGATGTCCAAATGGTAATTGGACCCACCCGAGTTGTTTTCACATTTAGGTACCCTCTGAAATTATTACTTGTAAACTTTATTTCACACTAAATATTTATACAAAATGTTCGTACATTTTATATCAAGTTATAGAACAAACTATCTTTTAATTTTAATTTTTTTTATATTTTTATATTTTTTTATATTTAAAACGTATATATTTTTATAAAAGTAGACTACGACTTAAAAAAAAAAATATTTATGTAGCCTTCACTTCGGCGTTCCCCGGCAGCGGCGCCAAAAATTCGTGATGTCATGCGAGGTGTATATAAAATAGCTTTATTTTTACTAGGAAAAACTATTAAATACGATACAATTTTACACAAAATATTTATTTATTTATAGAATGGATATACTTAAACCTTGCTACAACACTTATAGGCAGTGTACTTAATCGTACAGTAGTGTAGTTTTTAGTAAGTCCGGTTCGGTCCACAGGGAAATCTTTTTCACAAAGCTTAACGCTATATTAGTTTTATTTTATAAAAATACAAATATATATATATATATATATATATATATATATATATATATATATATATATATATATATATATATATATATATATATATATATATAAGTAATATTATTATTATAAAGGGGGGTTTTTACCGTTTAATGACCGGTTTGTCGATTTTAAAATTTTAGTCGCAGTTAAAACCAAATGTAAAATATTAAATAAATAAAAGACTTAATTTAAAGCGTAAAGTAAATAACGATAATGAAATTGCGATAAATAAAAGTGCGATAAAATAAACTTGCGATAATTAAAAATACGATAATTAAAAGTGCAATTAAATATAATAACAATAAATAAAAGTGCGATAATTAGAAGTGCAATTAAATATAAAATAAAGGAAATTAAATATGAAATAAAAGAATTATGCTTATTTAAACTTCCGTAATCATGATGTTTGACGTGTTGATTTTAGTTTTATGCCCATGGGTTAATTGTCCTTTGTCTTGGATTATTTAATATGTCCGTCTGGTTTTTGTCCATAACAGTCCATCAGTCATAAATATAAAGTGCGAGTGTCCTCGTCAAATTATCCTTATACCCGAAGTCAAATATTCCAACTAATTGGGGACTTAAACTTTAACAAGATTTTAATACTTTGTTTAATAATTACACCAGGATGTCGACTGAGTGTAACCCAAGGTTTTAATACTTTGTTATCAATTATGCCAAGTGTCCTTGTACATAATTTCACCCCTGTTTTAATAATTCTAGTGGCTATTAATTCATTCCCGTGTCCGGTTAAATGAACGATTATTCGTACATATAAATACCCCGCCCATCGTGTCCGATTGAGTGTATATGGTTATTTATAGGGACGCCCAATTGTAAATCTTTATATTAACATTAACAAACTATCATTTAGTTAAACAAATATATAGCCCATTAATAGCCTATAGTCTAATTTCCACAGGTGTCGTTCTTTTGTCCAAACCCCAATTATGGTACAAAGCCCAATTACCCAATTTTAATATTTAGTCCAACATCATGATTACTTCGGATTAAATAAGCTTAATAATAACTTAGCTACGAGACATTAATGTAAAAAGGTTGAACATAACTTACAATGATTAAAAATAGCGTAGCGTTACACGGACAGAATTTCGACTTATACCCTTACAACATTCGCTAACATACCCTTATTATTAGAATTAAAATTAAAATTAAAATTAAAATATAAATATATATATACTACGTATGAATGAGGAGAAGAAAAGGTGTGTTTTGAAAGACTCCGAATGCCTTTCTTTTATAGGCAAATATTGATTTCAAATTTTCATTTATGACCCCTTAACAATGCTCAATTAACAACTTTTTATTATTTATTATTTTTCTTATTATGAATTATTTAAATATTATATTATATTCTTGTGCATAGTTGACTTGTACTTTCAGCCCCGTTGCGTCGAGCGTTGAAAGTTGGTTCATGTCTCAGTTCCGGATTTTCGAACGCCTTTTCGTATAATTTAATATCTTGTACTTTGTGTTTTGCGGCTTGTACTTTTGTAATTTTGAGACGTTTCTCCTCAATAAATTGAAACCTCTTTGATTGTATTTTGTACTTTTGAGCTTTTTGGCCGTTTGCGTCTTCAATTCGTCGAATCTGTCTTTTGTCTTCACCTTTTATTATTTAAACGAAAATTACTTGTAAATAGGACAACTGCAACTAAAAGCTTGTCTTTCTTGAGGAATAATGCTATGAAATATATGTTCGTTTTTAGCATTATCAAATGCGATAAAAATTGTAATTCAGATAAGGTTAAAGCAAGTGCATACTATGATTTCGTTAGTTGCTTTGATGAGGTTATGGAATGCTGGCTCATGAATAGGTAGTGACCTTGTATTCACTACACTGGTCCTACCGCCCCTGTCATAAGACATGTCACTGGGTAATGCGTTAGGCTTGAAGATTCTGAATAGACAGCAACTTCCCTTACTCACGACACCCGTGCAGTCTGACTACAGGCATACACGTTCAAACGACTCATCCAATTGAGCGGCTCGGTTGGGTGACGTATTAACATTCCACAAAGGGCTAAACTTTCTTAAGCACAATGAAGTACAAGGTATGCCATATCTGAGAGACGTGATGTGTTTCGATTCTTTCGTTAATGATTGGGTTTTAAAAAGATAGTTAGGCCCTTAATAAGAGTTCAACCATAAAGAACACCATGGCTAAGTCGGTTTGACTTCCATGAACACGTTCGGTTATCCTAACGGTCCAATCCTTTATGTGTTTAAACAAACAGTTCCTTAATTAACTAAGAATCCCTCAAGCGATGTGTAATGCTTGAGACCACGTTATGGTGAAGTGTACTAATCAGCACAGACCGGGTTCCACGGCCATACTTTGCAGAGGTACAGCTTACACACGTACGAAGTTTATATGCTTGGTTACTACACTAGCATGGTCTAGGACCGACAATGTACTATGGACCTAGTTAGATGTTTTACTACGAAAGAGTCCTCAGTTAGAATCTAAGGCTCGGTGGACTTACTACAACCGGCGTGCCTCAGTCAAACTAACGTTGTATCCGATAGACTTCTCTTACCAAGGGGTGACACATATAGTGTACTCTGAATCGGAGTTCGCGAGTTCCCAATAATAGAGCCGATAACTACGTTCTATTAGTAGTAAAAGAGATTGAGTTTAAAGCATAATCGGAAAGCATCTAGACAACATACACAAACTATAACATTATTTCAGCATTATAACTAACTACATCATAACATACATTATAGATAACTACTCGCTAATCATGTTAACAATATCACAAATCATAATAATGAAAGACATTATATAAAGACATAGGATAGAAGTACCAGTAGACTAAATGAGTTCCGAATACAAAAGTGACAACTTCAAACTCCTGACGGCTCCTAATACAATCTTCGGCGTTCTTCTCCGGGTACTAGGTTTACCGCACAAATTCAAAGACCTTGAAAGTATGACTAATATTGTAAAAAGAGAGAGAGAAGTGAATTGAAGTCTATGTAAAAATGGATGACAAATGCCATTTAAATAGACTTGATTTTGCTGGGATACGGCTGGAAGGCCGTATGGCAAGCTGTATGGCCAGGTCGTTTTCTTGGGTAAGCCGTTTTCTTGGGTAAGCCGTTTTGGTGCTGATCATAATATGGATTCTTTCAATTTTGTTAGTGATTGCGGTTTTGGTTGTGGTGTATGTAACAGGTTGTCTTTTGATTGCGTTAGAGGATTTTTTGTTAATTCTAGTGATAGGTTTTTTAATGGTTTGGAATGTCCATTAAAACTCCCCGGTTGGCATACCAATCGTTAATTTGTACATAGTTTTCTTTTACTTTAATACATTTGCTGGGGATTTGGTCCCTTTACGTAAAAAAAAGCCATAAACCCTATACTTTAAACCGTTCGTGTAAAAAATTTGATCTAAACCCTAATTTCTTAACCCTATACCCTGATTTCTAAACCCTAAATTTTAAACCCTAATTTCTAAACCTTACTTTCCATACTCTAATTTCTAACCCCTTAAAAAACAAACTTTAATTAAAATATTATATGTATTCGAGTGTTTTCCAAAATAATAATATTTATTGAAAGTATCTTTTTTAAACGTTCATATTTTCAAGAGATCTTACTGTTTAAAAAAAATTCAAAAAAATTACTTTCCCTCTTGATTAAAACACTATATATATATATATATATATATATATATATATATATATATATATATATATATATAAAAGGTAAAGTTTTCTGCGTTCCCTTAATGTTTGGATATATGACAAAAAAAAGGGAAAAAGTAAAAGACAAAATAATAAATAATAAAGTAAAAAAAGTATAGGGTAATGATAATATTTCTTAAATGGTGTATTTTTTTCTACAAAATATTAATATGTGACGGATAGGAGTATTTAATAACTTTTGTAACCTAAATAGAAACAAGGTCTCTTTTTTTTTTTTAAGTTTTTGTAGGCATCTTTACTTTATTTTACATTACTTTATGGATATAAATAATCATAGGAACAAGTTACAAAAGAGTTGCTCTTTATAATGATATTTTTGTCGGGATTGTTCCAACATCTTTACCGGCGTTCAATTCGATCAACATTCTTGAGGTTGGTTCCGATGATGATGGTCAGAGTTCTTGTGTGGGTTCGTCATCAAATGTTAGGATTGGTATAAATGTTGTTGAACAGGTGGTCCTTGATCGTGATTGTGAGCCTAATGGTTCTATTGATTTCACAACTTTTGCTCCTAAATTTGACAAATTGTTGGGTACAAAATCTTAGATCGAGGACGTGGGTGTGAAGTTTTTCGATATTTCATATTTTCAAATTGAGTCGTTCGACGAGATGATGAAGAATATGCAAGGCGTACAAGGAGTGACTGGTGTCATCAATTCAAGTGACACATCTAAGGTTCCGGTTAAGTTAAAAAAAACTGAAAAAGAGGCAATCGGTGCAGGGAGAGGAATGCAAAACTTGTATGAATTTATCAAGGATGTTTGACCTCATTTCATGCTTTTTTCGGTACTTTCTCTTTTGATGTAGATGGTCCCTAAACTTTCGTCTATCGTTTAGATTGGTGACCCTCTTCCTTTTTTTTCATTCGAGGTGTTTGTGTTAGATGGTTTTGATTCGCTTTTGTTTTGGTGTAGTGAGCTTGTGTAAGGTAATGTATTAATTTAGCTTGGTAGTTTGCTCATTTATATGTTTTAGTTTGTTTCATCTTTTTGACGAACTTCCTTTATTAGTTATATAAGTCTTGTTTTTCGAAAATAATAGTTGTTTTTTTTAATAACCCTACTTTTTCGTTAATTATTTAACGACCGTTACTTGACTGTTATGTCTTGCCATGGTAAGATAACATTTCTATGTTATTATACATTAACAAATATTATTTGTAATATTTATTTGTAGCATATTATTATGTTTAAGAATTTTTAATTCATAATTTAGGGTTTATAGTTAACGGCCGTTAGAAAGTGATAGAGATTTACTCGTATACACTTTTATTAGGAGATAGACTTCTTAAGTTAGAGTCTTGGGTGTAAAAATAAGTTTCATGCTACCCATCCTTGTGGGCCGATCGGCCAAGTGTGCCCAGGGGTGCAGTGCGAATCGTAAAAATGTTTAGCTAGTTAACTAATTAGGTTTATCTCATTCCAAATTAAACAACACAGTTTTCTATTCTCCGCTTTCTTGGACGCCACTCAAACCCTCGACACCATCATCAGCTCCTATCACCAATCACCATCAATTCTCCAATAAATCCCAAAATTGATAAAAGATTCTTGCTTCTAACGCTCTCTTAACTACGTATCTAG
Organism: Rutidosis leptorrhynchoides; assembly: GCF_046630445.1. Lineage (NCBI taxonomy): Eukaryota > Viridiplantae > Streptophyta > Magnoliopsida > Asterales > Asteraceae > Rutidosis > Rutidosis leptorrhynchoides. The sequence continues at coordinate 169,496,644 of NC_092334.1, read as the reverse complement.
GCTTACTTGTGATCGATTTCATGTTTGATTGTCCGAACCATAAAGCCCAATTTTATTATCTGTATTTATGATTTATATCATAATCATGTCTAGTGCTCGAGTTATAGTATATACATGTGCGGATTGTTGTTAGATTAATGTTATGGTTAATTTTTGAAGACTTTGAATATGCTTTCTGCTGATATCGACATGTAAATAATTTTATTAAATTAGAAGAAGTTCATATTTGAATTCCTTGTATTGATTCGATGAAGTTTCATATCAGATATGTAATTTTTCGCTGAACGGTTTGCAAGTTATGATCAAAACTAGTTTCGGTGCATGCTGTTAAAACTGATTTCGACCAGCTGGTGCGTTTGTCATTGCCGAAACTTTTCTGGTGCAATGACCCAACCTTGTAGTGACCCGAACTTTTCCATGTTTATATATATATTAAATGAAATTGTTATTTACATGATTAAGTGTTTCCAACATATTAAGCAATCAAACTTGTTAAGACTTGATTAATTGAAATAGGTTTCATATAGACAATTGACCACCCAAGTTGACCGGTGATTCACGAACGTTAAAACTTGTAAAAATTATATATGATGACATATATATGGTTATATATATAGTTAACATGATATTATGATAAGTAAACATATCATTAAGTATATTAATAATGAACTACATATGTAAAAACAAGACTACTAACTTAATGATTTTGAAACGAGACATATATGTAACGATTATCGTTGTAACGACATTTAATGTATATATATCATATTAAGAGATATTTGTGCATCATAATATCATGATAATATAATAATTTAAAATCTCATTTGATATTATAAACATTGGGTTAACAACATTTAACAAGATCGTTAACCTAAAGGTTTCAAAACAACACTTACATGTAACGACTAATGATGACTTAACGACTCAGTTAAAATATATATACATGTAGTGTTTTAATATGTATTCATACACTTTTGAAAGACTTCAAGACATTTATCAAAATACTTCTACTTAACAAAAATGCTTACAATTACATCCTCGTTCAGTTTCATCAACAATTCTACTCGTATGCACCCGTATTCGTACTCGTACAATACACAGCTTTTAGATGTATGTACTATTGGTATATACACTCCAATGATCAGCTCGTAGCAGCCCATGTGAGTCACCTAACACATGTGGGAACCATCATTTGGCAACTAGCATGAAATATCTCATAAAATTACAAAAATATGAATAATCATTCATGACTTATTTACATGAAAACAAAATTACATATCCTTTATATCTAATCCATACACCAACGACCAAAAACACCTACAAACACTTTCATTCTTCAATTTTCTTCATATAATTGATCTCTCTCAAGTTCTATCTTCAAGTTCTAAGTGTTCTTCATAAATTCTACAAGTTCTAGTTTCATAAAATCAAGAATACTTCCAAGTTTGCTAGCTTACTTCCAATCTTGTAGAGTGATCATACAACCTCAAGAAATATTTCTTATTTACAGTAAGATATCTTTCTAATACAAGGTAATACTCATATTCAAACTTTGATTCAATTTCTATAACTATAACAATCTTATTTCGAGTGAAAATCTTACTTGAACTGTTTTCGTGTCATGATTCTGCTTCAAGAACTTTCAAGCCATTCAAGGATCCTTTGAAGCTAGATCCATTTTTCTCATTTCCAGTAGCTTTATCCAGAAAAATTGAGATAGTAATGATGTTCATAACATCATTTGATTCATACATATAAAGCTATCTTATTCGAAGGTTTAAACTTGTAATCACTAGAACATAGTTTAGTTAATTCTAAACTTGTTCGCAAACAAAAGTTAAACCTTTTAACTTGACTTTTAAAATCAACTAAACACATGTTCTATATCTATATGATATGCTAACTTAATGATTTAAAACCTGGAAACACGAAAAACACCGTAAAACCGGATTTACGCCGTCGTAGTAACACCGCGGGCTGTTTTGGGTTAGTTAATTAAAAACTATGATAAACTTTGATTTAAAAGTTATTCTTCTGGTAAAATGATTTTTCTTATGAACATGAAACTATATCCAAAAATCATGGTTAAACTCAAAGTGGAAGTATGTTTTCTAAAATGGTCATCTAGACGTCGTTCTTTCGACTGAAATGACTACCTTTACAAAAACGACTTGTAACTTATATTTTCGACTATAAACCTATACTTTTTCTGTTTAAATTCATAAAATAGAGTTCACTATGAAACCATATCAATTTGATTCACTCAAAACGGATTTAAAATGAAGAAGTTATGGGTAAAACAAGATTGGATAATTTTTCTTGTTGTAGCAACGTGAAAATTGGTAACAAATCTATATTAATCATATCCTAGCTAACTTATATTGTATTATACAAGTATTCTAATATATTATGAAATCTTGGGATACCATATACACGTATGCAAATGTTTTGACATATCATATCGACCCATGTGTATATATTATTTGGAACAACCATAGACACTCTATATGCAGTAATGTGGGAGTTAGCTATACAGGGTTGAGGTTGATTCCAAAAATATATATACTTTGAGTTGTGATCTAGCCTGAGAAGTGTATACACTGGGTCGTGGATTGATTCAAGATAATATATATTAATTTTTTTCTGTACATCTAACGTTGGACAACTAGTTGTAGGTTACTAACGAGGACAGCCGACTTAATAAACTTAAAACATCAAAATGTATTAAAAGTGTTGTAAATATATTTTGAATATACTTTGATATATATGTACATATTTGTTATAGGTTCGTGAATCGACCAGTGGCCAAGTCTTACTTCCTGACGAAGTAAAAATCTGTGAAAGTGAGTTATAGTCCCACTTTTAAAATCTAATATTTTTGGGATGAGAATACATGCAGGTTTTATAAATGATTTACAAAATAGACACAAGTACGTGAAACTACATTCTATGGTTGAATTATCAAAATCGAATATGCCCCTTTTTATTAAGTCTGGTAATCTAAGAATTAGGGAACATACACCCTAATTGACGTGAATCCTAAAGATAGATCTATTGGGCCTAACAAACCCCATCCAAAGTACCGGATGCTTTAGTACTTCGAAATTTATATCATATCCGAAGGGTGTCCCGGAATGATGGGGATATTCTTATATATGCATCTTGTTAATGTCGGTTACCAGGTGTTCACCATATGAATAATTTTTTATCTCTATGTATGGGATGTATATTGAAATATGAAATCTTGTGGTCTATTGTTACGATTTGATATATATAGGTTAAACCTATAACTCACCAACATTTTTGTTGACGTTTAAAGCATGTTTATTCTCAGGTGAATATTAAGAGCTTCCGCTGTTGCATACTAAAATAGGGACAAGATTTGGAGCCCATTTTGTATGATATTATGTAAAAACTGCATTCAAGAAACATATGTCGATGTAATATATTTCTATTGTAAACCATTAAGTAATGGTCGTGTGTAAACAATATATTTTAGATTATCATTATTTGATAATCTACGTAATGCTTTTGAAACCTTTATTGATAAAATAAAGGTTATGGTTGTTTTAAAAATGAATGCAGTCTTTGAAAAATGTCTCATATAGAGGTCAAAACCTCGCAACGAAATCAATTAATATGGAACGTTTATAATCAATATGAACGGGACATTTCAGTTGGTATCCGAGCGTTGGTCTTAGGGAACCAGAATTTTGCATTAGTGTGTCTTATCGAGTTTGTTAGGATGCATTAGTGAGTCTGGACTTCGACCGTGTTTACTTGAAAAATGTTTGCTTAACAAATTTTGTTAGAAACTATATATTTTTAACATGTGAATATTATGTGATATATTAATCTCTTAACACGTTTGATATTATGTGATAGATGTCTACCTCTAGAACAAGTCCCATTGACTCACCTAATAATAATGAAAAGTCAAATGTAAATTGGAATGATTCGTGGACTGATTCACAAGTTCCCGAAGAGGAACCGGAAGAAGAGTCGGAACCGGAAGAAGAATCGGAACCGGAAGAAGAATCGTAACCGGAAGAAGAAATAGAACCAGTGGGGGAAATAATAAAACGGTTAAGTAGAAGAAAATCCTCAACCAACCGACCAAAGTCAATTATGGTCAATGGTGTTTCCGCCAAGGAAGCAAAGTATTGGGAGGATTACCAATTCTCCGATGAATCGGATCCCGACAAGGATTCCGATGATGTTATAGAAATTACACCAACACAATTTAATAAGGCAAAAGAGAACAATAAGGGAAATGGCATAAAAATAGAGAAATTTGATTCCAAACCCGATGAACTTTATATGTATCGTCAACACCCGTATTTCTTAAGTTGTGACAATAACCCGGGAACCTCTAAACCACCAGGCTTTTCTAAACCAATGTGGAAAATGACGGCTCGTATTAGGGGAACATCATATATCCCTAGAAACTTGGCAAAACGAACCAAAACCGAAGAAGAAGAAACGAGCGAGTCGGAATAAGATAGTTGTATTCGTGTGGTGTAATATATGTAATATAGTGTGCTTATGCTTTATGATATATGTAAAAATTGCTTGTATTAATAAGTATTTTTTTATGAATCTAACTCTTGTCTATTTTACAGTATAAAAACACAAAATGGATAGACAACCCAATATTTTAAGAGACCTACCCGGAGACATGATTGATGAAATCTTGTTTAGAGTCGGTCAGAATTCCTCGGCACAACTATTTAAGGCGAGATCAGTTTGTAAGACATTCGAAGAACATTCCAAGAATACCTTGATTTATAAAAGGCTTTCATTCGAAAGATGGGGGATATCACATTGGGAAATCCATAAGTTACGATGTGTTTACTTTGACGCATATATTGCGGGGAACCCAAATGCTATTTTACACAACGGGTTAAGAAATTATTTTGACTCAATATATCCGAATATAGGACTTCGTGATTTAGAAAAAGCGGCTAACATGCAACATAAAGAAGCATGTTATACTTGCGGGTTAGTAATGTTCGCTTCTCACCAAAGTGAGAACAAGAACATCGGGCTACAACTATTAAACAAAACGTTCCCACAAGTGACGGAGTCGGTAATTGGGGTAAGAAATGAGGTTTTTAGGTTATTACGAGACTGTTGGTCATTACGTAACCTTCATCCTTTTGACGATATTACAACACATTGTCTTACTATCGGTCACAATGGTTATGTTCCACAAAACCAAGGATGGGAAGTGGTATTAGTAAAACCAGAATGCATGACTTGTTTCTGGACGTATGAATTACGTGTCTTTATTGCCTTTGCTGAACGCCTTATTTATTAACTAGAATTATCTTCGCAACTACTTTGTATCAAAGTTTTATGTGCTATATTTCATGCTATATGTAAAAAAAAAAAAAAGCGGTATTGTAAGTTTGCAAGTTATTGTATAAAGGTTTGAATATGATATTTTTTTTTGATTAGTTTTTCATATAGAATTGTAGTAGTTGAACTGGTATGTTAGCTACTAAGTATGAACTTAACGGGTAGGTACTACCCGAATTAAAGAATATAAAACGCTAATATGAAGAAAGAGCTTTTATTAATAAGTTCATATTACGCTACGAAATACTATTGACTACTCTTGATATTCTATATGATTAACTCGTTTCATTTGACTATTTTGAAGGAAATGGCACCGACTACTCAACACACCTTGAATATGAGCGAAGAGGAATTTCGTGCCTTTCTTGCTTCAAACATAGCCGCAGTACAGGCTGCGCTACATACTAACAATAACCTTGGATCTAGTAGTACAGGAAATCGTGTAGGATGCACCTACAAAGAATTCACTGCCTGCAAACCTTTAGAATTTGATGGAACCGAAGGACCGATCGGATTGAAACGGTGGACCGAGAAGGTCGAATCGGTGTTTGCTATAAGTAAGTGTACTGAAGAGGACAAAGTGAAGTACGCTACGCATACCTTCACAGGTTCTGCGTTAACATGGTGGAATACCTATCTAGAGTAAGTGGGACAAGATGATGCTTACGTACTACCGTGGTCAGCATTCAAGCACTTGATGAACGAGAAGTACCGTCCCAGAACCAAGGTCAATAAGCTCAAGACAGAACTTAGAGGGTTACGAACCCAAGGATTTGATATTACCACGTACGAAAGACAATTCACAGAATTATGCCTATTGTGTCCGGGAGCGTTCGAAGATGAGGAAGAGAAGATCGACGCGTTTGTGAAAGGATTACCGGAAAGAATCCAAGAAGATATAAGTTCACAAGAGCCCGCATCCATACAACAGGCATGTAGAATGGCTCACAAACTAGTGAACCAGATTGAAGAAAGAATTAAAGAACAGACTGCTGAAGAGGCCAATGTGAACAAGTCAAAAGAAAGTGGGAGGAAAATGGTGATAAGAATCACCAATACAACAACAACAGCAATTACAACAATAATCGCAACAACTATCCCAACAATCACAACATCAATCGCAACTACAACAAACGGCCCAACAACAACAACAACAACAGCAACTACAACAATCATTCCAACAACAATAATAACCGCAACAACAACAACAATCAGAAGCAGCTATGCCAAAGGTGTGAAAAGTATCACTCGGGGTTCTGCACCAAATTTTACAACAAGTGTAAAAGAAATGGTCATAGCGCGGCGAAGTGTGAGGTCTATGGACCAGGGGTTAACAGAACGAAAGGAACAAATGGTGTTGGAACGAGTAATGGCGGAGCAAGTAGTGTCGGAGCAAGTTATGCCAATGTAGTTTGTTATAAATATGGGAAACCGGGCCACATTATTAGAAATTACCCGAACCAGGAGAACACGAATGGACAAGGCCGCGGAAGACTTTTCAATATTAATGCGGCAGAGGCACAGGAAGACCCGGAGCTTGTTACGGGTACGTTTCTTATTGATAATAAATCTGCTTACGTTTTATTTGATTCGGGTGCGGATAGAAGCTATATGAGTAGAGATTTTTGTGCCAAATTAAGTTGTCCATTGATGCCTTTGGATAGTAAATTTTTACTCGAATTAGCAAATGGTAAATTAATTTCAGCAGATAATATATGTCGGAATCGAGAAATTAAACTGGTTAGCGAAACATTTAAGATTGACTTGATACCACTAGATTTAGGGAGTTTTGATGTGATAATCGGTATGGACTGGTTGAAAGAAGTGAAAGCAGAGATCGTTTGTTACAAAAATGCAATTCGCATTATACGAGAAAAAGGAAAACCCTTAATGGTGTACGGAGAAAAGGGCAACACGAAGCTACATCTTATTAGTAATTTGAAGGCACAAAAACTAATAAGAAAAGGTTGCTATGCTGTTCTAGCACACGTCGAGAAAGTACAAACTGAAGAAAAGAGCATCAATGATGTTGAAAGGACCCGTTCATATACATTATAAACGATTCACAATAGGTGATTACATCGCGAGGTATTTGACCTCTATATGATACGTTTTACAAACATTGCATTCGTTTTTAAAAGACAAACTTTCTTTACATCAAAAATTGACGGCATGCATACCATTTCATATTACATCCAACTATAATTGACTTAATATTAATCTTGATGAACTCAACGACTCGAATGCAACGTCTTTCAAAGTATGTCTTGAATGACTCCAAGTAATATCCTTAAAATGAGCTAATGCACAGCGGAAGATTTCTTTAATACCTGAGAATAAACATGCTTTAAAGTGTCAACCAAAAGGTTGGTGAGTTCATTAGTTTATCATAATCCATCATTTCCGTAATAGTAATAGACCACAAGATTTCAGTTTCTATAAATATCCGTACACTCGCAAGTGTATAAAAGTATTCTATAAGTTGTAGGCACCCGGTAACAAGCCTTAACGTTCATGTTTTACCCTCTGAAGTACACCAGATCAGGTGTGTTTAAAATAACCTCGAAGTACTAAAGCATCCCATAGTCAGGATGGGGTTTGTTAGACCCAATAGATCTATCTTTAGGATTCGCACCTACCGTACATAGACAAGTAGTTTAATGTTACCAAGTTAAGGGTATATTTCTGGTTTAAACCCACATAGAATTAGTTTTAGTACTTGTGCCTATTTCGTAAAACATTTATAAATCAGCGCATGTATTCTCAGCCCAAAAATATATATAAAAAAGGAGCAAATGAAACTCACAATACTGTATTTTGTAGCAATTATGTATATGACGGCATTGAACAAGTGCAGGGTTTGTCTCGGATTCACGAACCTATATTAAGTATATATATTTATATGTTGGTCAATATCTGTCTAACAATTTAGGTCAAGTCGTAGTGTATCACAATCCTAATGCTCGAGACCGACATGCAAAAGTCAACAAAAGTCAACTTGACCCAAAATGACTTTCAAAATCTATACATGTTTATTATATAACTTATATATAGTAGTTTTATATATTTAAATATATTTATCAGATCTTATTATACTAAATAATACAAGTCATTTATTAATAAATAAAAATTTATATTAAAATTCATATATGATAAAAATATACTTTTATATATCTCAAGTAATAAAATTTATAAAATTCACTTAATATCATAAAAATATAGTGGTATGTATTATTAATGTAATTACATTACGTGTGGTAAAAATATCTTTGTACGCATATTTATTTGATAAAATAATATTGATAATAATAATAATGATAAAAATAATAAAATGATAGTTTCAATAAAAATATTAATTTTTAGTAATAAAGATAATTTTAGTAATAACATCAACTGATAACAGTTATAATAATCGTTTTAATAATAATATTAAAATTAATGATAATTCAGTTGATCATATCTTTTAATCCGTTCATCGAAACCACACGATTTCTAAATGAAAAGTTATTAATTTTTTTCTTCAGATTTTCAACGACATGCATATCATATAACTTATCTCAGTAGCATATGTATCAAATTCGTAATTTATCATAAACTATTTAACGACGAAACTAAGCATACAAACATGCATAATCATATATACTCGAGCACTAGTCAGGGATACACTATTAATATATAAAAGATAAGATATGAATGCTCACGTATCAATATTGTGATTCAATATTGCAGGAAAGTACGTAGACGCAACGAAAATGATAAACGTTAGGTTAACCTCACGAGCAATACCCTCGATCAATACCCATAACCTTCATAGCTATAACCCATAATTTCCTTAGCTCTATCCCATTTGAAAACTTATTTTGAAATCGTCTGAATATAACTCCGTCGTAGTATTTTATGTACACTAATAATATCTTGAAATAATACTAAGTAAATATATATATATATATATATATATATATATATATATATATATATATATATATATATATATATATATATATATATATATATATATATATATATATATATATAATTCGATTGAGAGAGTTTAGAGAAATATATTTTCAAGTTTCTATGAAATAATGAAACCTATTGAATTCTATTTATAATAGATTTTTGAATTATTAAAGTGAATTATTAAAGTATGAATTATTAAAGTGAATTATTAAAGTATGAATTATTAAAGTGAATTATTAAAGTATGAATTATTAAAGTGAATTATTAAAGTGAATTATTAAAGTATGAATTATTAAAGTGAATTATTAAAGTATGAATTATTAAAGTGAATTATTAAAGTATGAATTATTAAAGTGAATTATTAAAGTATGAATTATTAAAGTGAATTATTAAAGTATGAATTATTAAAGTTAAAGTAAAGTAAAAGTAAAGTAAAGGTAAAGTTAAAGTATAGTAAAAGTATAAAACTATGTACGTATAATACGCGTATAAAAATATATAATATTAATTTAAATCGTTATATATATTTAATAAAATAAAATATAAATATCGTTATGTTTATCATACTGGTTAAGTAATGAGTTGTCAAAAAGAATAGATTTCTTAAATCACATTGGACCTCATAACATAGGCCCGTAATCATATCATAATGTATCTGATAATTCAATCATTTGATATTATCTCTTAATTCTGTCGATAAATATATCGAAACAAATATGTTCATGTAAAGTATCATATATCTAATACTTTGTTAATGTTTTCAGTTAATATTATATATTATATATACATATCTATATACACATAATTGTTCGTGAATCGTCGAACACGGTCAAAGGGTAATTGATTACATGAATGTAGTTCCAAACTTTTTAAGATTCAACATTACAAATTCTGCTTATCGTGTCGGAAACATATAAAGGTTAAGTTTAAATTTGGTCGGAAATTTCCGGGTCGTCACAGTACCTACCCGTTAAAAAAATTTCGTCCCCGAAATTTGATAGAGGTCGTCATGACTAACAATGAGAATGTTATTATAACGATTATAGAGTTTTATCATGTTCAAGAAGAATGGATAAAATAATTCGATTACTCGAAGCGTGTGAGTGAAGTTATCGTAAATGAATGAAATAAGATAATAGTGATTCGTCGTATCTTTTGACGTCATCACGATTGATCTCCGAAAAGAAAATCTTTGTAATCTATATTGGATTTGATTATTCGGCGATTAAGGAAATTATGATCCTCTTCGAATTAATGCGATAATCCATTTTGATTTCTCTGTCGGATATTTCACTATAAATCCACCTCATTTGTTTTCTTACAACTCACACATTCTCAACTCATATTTTAAAGTATTTGTCAATATGCTTCATCCAGTGCTGATTCTTGATATACTCCTCACTTTCATATCTGTCGCTCTTCTTTTTCATCTGCTTCCGGAAGAATCTATTTACTTCTACTATACTCTTGGCTTTATAGTGTTTTTAGTTCTCCCGTGTCTTTATAGTGCTATATGCATTAATATATACGGTTTGTGATTTCTGGGTTGTTGTTAGGTTTTATATCTTCCCTTATATTTCAAAGTCCTTGCTTCTTCTATAATCATTGTCATTCACAGTTAATGCTCTCTTCTATTTGCTATGATTTATACTCCAATTTCTAGTTCGGAGCTTTGTCCTTTCGTTTCTTCTTCTTGCGATTAAGCACCTCTTGTAATAGTCCAGAATTCGCAGATATAAATTTCGGAATGAACATTATTATTGTTCTAGGAAGGAAATTGTAATGGCACGATCTTGACTTGTCAAATTACCAGAATACCTCGGAAAAGGCCGAATCATCAAGAAATATTTTCTTGATATTTAGAGATCAAAGAGAATACAAGAGTCGTGTAACATAGCACATGATGACGTTATGATCTGTGAATCATCATGTTCCATTTAGAAACTCAGCATGAATTACTGTAATATAATCACGTTGATCAAGTGTCATTATATTATACTAACTCATGCTTCAGCTCCCAACACTTCTTCAAGAATATTCCTATTTTAAATTCAAATTTTTTTTTTTTGAATTTAGAAACTAACACAGTTTCTTTTTATGTTGTAACGCAGATATTGCGAAGAGATAAAAGATTTCGGATAAGAATAGTTGTGAAAATATCTTCAGGAATATCGAAGATATTATAATAAAAGATACGATAATATGGATGATGAAGAAGATTTGTCTGTGAAGGTTTAGAATAAGAAGTAAGGTGTTTGCTAACGATTTCAGTAGACACTGAATCATTTGGATCCTTTGAAGGCAGGTTTAGTCTTTGTGATTTGTCCACAACCTCCTTCATGGTCTGCTCAATCCGTTTTCCAGTTTCAAACCTTCTCTTTTTCTCAGCTTTACCACCATACTATTTTTTATCATCAAACTTTTGACTGTTAAAGTCGTTTACAGTTTTTGCTGCTTCATCAGCATTTTTCCAATTTCGGAGAACTAGTTCATAGTTTGGGATGTTTTTCAGAAAATTCACATTCGAAGTATGTGAAATGTCCCGTTCTTATTGATTAAAAACGTTCCATATTAATTGATTTCGTTGCGAGGTTTTGACCTCTATATGAGACGTTTTTCAAAGACTGCATTCATTTTTAAAACAAACCATAACCTTTATTTCATAAATAAAGGTTTAAAACGCTTTACGTAGATTATCAAATAATGATAATCTAAAATATCCTGTTTACACACGACCATTACATAATGGTTTACAATACAAATATGTTACATCGAAATCAGTTTCTTGAATGCAGTTTTTACACAATATCATACAAACATGGACTCCAAATCTTGTCCTTATTTTAGTATGCAACAGCGGAAGCTCTTAATATTCACCTGAGAATAAACATGCTTTAAACGTCAACAAAAATGTTGGTGAGTTATAGGTTTAACCTATATATATATCAAATCGTAACAATAGACCACAAGATTTCATATTTCAATACACATCCCATACATAGAGATAAAAATCATTCATATGGTGAACACCTGGTAACCGACAATAACAAGATGCATATATAAGAATATCCCCATCATTCCGGGACACCCTTCGGATATGATATAAATTTCGAAGTACTAAAGCATCCGGTACTTTGGATGGGGTTTGTTAGGCCCAATAGATCTATCTTTAGGATTCGCGTCAATTAGGGTGTCTGTTCCCTAATTCTTAGATTACCAGACTTAATAAAAAGGGGCATATTCGATTTCGATAATTCAACCATAGAATGTAGTTTCACGTACTTGTGTCTATTTTGTAAATCATTTATAAAACCTGCATGTATTCTCATCCCAAAAATATTAGATTTTAAAAGTGGGACTATAACTCACTTTCACAGATTTTTACTTCGTCGGGAAGTAAGACTTGGCCACTGTTGATTCACGAACCTATAACAATATATACATATATATTAAAGTATGTTCAAAATATATTTACAACACTTTTAATATATTTTGATGTTTTAAGTTTATTAAGTCAGCTGTCCTCGTTAGTAACCTATAACTAGTTGTCCACAGTTAGATGTACAGAAATAAATCGATAAATATTATCTTGAATCAATCCACGACCCAGTGTATACGTATCTCAGTATTGATCACAACTCAAACTATATATATTTTGGAATCAACCTCAACCCTGTATAGCTAACTCCAACATTCACATATAGAGTGTCTATGGTTGTTCCGAAATATATATAGATGTGTCGACATGATAGGTCGAAACATTGTATACGTGTCTATGGTATCTCAAGATTACATAATATACAATACAAGTTGATTAAGTTATGGTTGGAATAGATTTGTTACCAATTTTCACGTAGCTAAAATGAGAAAAATTATCCAATCTTGTTTTACCCATAACTTCTTCATTTTAAATCCGTTTTGAGTGAATCAAATTGCTATGGTTTCATATTGAACTCTATTTTATGAATCTAAACAGAAAAAGTATAGGTTTATAGTCGGAAAAATAAGTTACAAGTCGTTTTTGTAAAGGTAGTCATTTCAGTCGAAAGAACGACGTCTAGATGACCATTTTAGAAAACATACTTCCACTTTGAGTTTAACCATAATTTTTGGATATAGTTTCATGTTCATAATAAAAATCATTTTCTCAGAATAACAACTTTTAAATCAAAGTTTATCATAGTTTTTAATTAACTAACCCAAAACAGCCCGTGGTGTTACTACGACGGCGTAAATCCGGTTTTACGGTGTTTTTCGTGTTTCCAGGTTTTAAATCATTAAGTTAGCATATCATATAGATATAGAACATGTGTTTAGTTGATTTTAAAAGTCAAGTTAGAAGGATTAACTTTTGTTTGCGAACAAGTTTAGAATTAACTAAACTATGTTCTAGTGATTACAAGTTTAAACCTTCGAATAAGATAGCTTTATATGTATGAATCGAATGATGTTATGAACATCATTACTACCTTAATTTCCTTGGATAAACCTACTGGAAAAGAGAAAAATGGATCTAGCTTCAATGGATCCTTGGATGGCTCGAAGTTCTTGAAGCAGAATCATGACACGAAAACAAGTTCAAGTAAGATCATCACTTGAAATAAGATTGTTATAGTTATAGAAATTGAACCAAAGTTTGAATATGATTATTACCTTGTATTAGAATGATAACCTACTGTAAGAAACAAAGATTTCTTGAGGTTGGATGATCACCTTACAAGATTGGAAGTGAGCTAGCAAACTTGAAAGTATTCTTGATTTTATGAAACTAGAACTTTTGGAATTTATGAAGAACACTTAGAACTTGAAGATAGAACTTGAGAGAGATCAATTAGATGAAGAAAATTGAAGAATGAAAGTGTTTGTAGGTGTTTTTGGTCGTTGGTGTATGGATTAGATATAAAGGATATGTAATTTTGTTTTCATGTAAATAAGTCATGAATGATTACTCATATTTTTGTAATTTTATGAGATATTTCATGCTAGTTGCCAAATGATGGTTCCCACATGTGTTAGGTGACTCACATGGGCTGCTAAGAGCTGATCATTGGAGTGTATATACCAATAGTACATACATCTAAAAGCTGTGTATTGTACGAGTACGAATACGGGTGCATACGAGTAGAATTGTTGATGAAACTGAACGAGGATGTAATTGTAAGCATTTTTGTTAAGTAGAAGTATTTTGATAAGTGTATTGAAGTCTTTAAAAAGTGTATAAATACATATTAAAACACTACATGTATATACATTTTAACTGAGTCGTTAAGTCATCGTTAGTCGTTACATGTAAGTGTTGTTTTGAAACCTTTAGGTTAACGATCTTGTTAAATGTTGTTAACCCAATGTTTATAATATCAAATGAGATTTTAAATTATTATATTATCATGATATTATCATGTATGAATATCTCTTAATATGATATATATACATTAAATGTCTTTACAACGATAATCGTTACATATATGTCTCGTTTAAAAATCATTAAGTTAGTAGTCTTGTTTTTACATATGTAGTTCATTGTTAATATACTTTATGATATGTTTTCTTATCATAGTATCATGTTAACTATATATATATATCCATATATATGTCATCATATAGTTTTTACAAGTTTTAACGTTCGTGAATCACCGATCAACTTGGGTGGTCAATTGTCTATATGAAACATATTTCAATTAATCAAGTCTTAACAAGTTTGATTGCTTAACATGTTGGAAACATTTAATCATGTAAATATCAATCTCAATTAATATATATAAACATGGAAAAGTTCGGGTCACTACAGTACCTACCCGTTAAATAAATTTCGTCCCGAAATTTTAAGCTGTTGAAGGTGTTGACGAATCTTCTGGAAATAGATGCGGGTATTTCTTCTTCATCTGATCTTCACGCTCCCAGGTGAACTCGGGTCCTCTACGAGCATTCCATCGAACCTTAACAATTGGTATCTTGTTTTGCTTAAGTCTTTTAACCTCACGATCCATTATTTCGACGGGTTCTTCGATGAATTGAAGTTTTTCGTTGATTTGGATTTCATCTAACGGAATAGTGAGATCTTCTTTAGCAAAACATTTCTTTAAATTCGAGACGTGGAAAGTGTTATGTACAGCCGCGAGTTGTTGAGGTAACTCTAGTCGGTAAGCTACTGGTCCGACACGATCAATAATCTTGAATGGTCCAATATACCTTGGATTTAATTTCCCTCGTTTACCAAATCGAACAACGCCTTTCCAAGGTGCAACTTTAAGCATGACCATCTCTCCAATTTCAAATTCTATATCTTTTCTTTTAATGTCAGCGTAGCTCTTTTGTCGACTTTGGGCGGTTTTCAACCGTTGTTGAATTTGGATGATCTTCTCGGTAGTTTCTTGTATAATCTCCGGACCCGTAATCTGTCTATCCCCCACTTCACTCCAACAAATCGGAGACCTGCACTTTCTACCATAAAGTGCTTCAAACGGCGCCATCTCAATGCTTGAATGGTAGCTGTTGTTGTAGGAAAATTCTGCTAACGGTAGATGTCGATCCCAACTGTTTCCGAAATCAATAACACATGCTCGTAGCATGTCTTCAAGCGTTTGTATCGTCCTTTCGCTCTGCCCATCAGTTTGTGGATGATAGGCAGTACTCATGTCTAGACGAGTTCCTAATGCTTGCTGTAATGTCTGCCAGAATCTTGAAATAAATCTGCCATCCCTATCAGAGATAATAGAGATTGGTATTCCATGTCTGGAGACGACTTCCTTCAAATACAGTCGTGCTAACTTCTCCATCTTGTCATCTTCTCTTATTGGTAGGAAGTGTGCTGATTTGGTGAGACGATCAACTATTACCCAAATAGTATCAAAACCACTTGCAGTCCTTGGCAATTTAGTGATGAAATCCATGGTAATGTTTTCCCATTTCCATTCCGGGATTTCAGGTTGTTGAAGTAGACCTGATGGTTTCTGATGCTCAGCTTTGACCTTAGAACACGTCAAACATTCTCCTACGTATTTAGCAACATCGGCTTTCATACCCGGCCACCAAAAATGTTTCTTGAGATCCTTGTACATCTTCCCCGTTCCAGGATGTATTGAGTATCTGGTTTTATGAGCTTCTCTAAGTACCATTTCTCTCATATCTCCAAATTTTGGTACCCAAATCCTTTCAGCCCTATACCGGGTTCCGTCTTCCCGAATATTAAGATGCTTCTCCGATCCTTTGGGTATTTCATCCTTTAAATTTCCCTCTTTTAAAACTCCTTGTTGCGCCTCCTTTATTTGAGTAGTAATGTTATTATGAATCATTATATTCATAGATTTTACTCGAATGGGTTCTCTGTCCTTCCTGCTCAAGGCATCGGCTACCACATTTGCCTTCCCCGGGTGGTAACGAATCTCAAAGTCGTAATCATTCAATAATTCAATCCACCTACGCTGCCTCATATTCAGTTGTTTCTGATTAAATATGTGTTGAAGACTTTTGTGGTCGGTATATATAATACTTTTGACCCCATATAAGTAGTGCCTCCAAGTCTTTAATGCAAAAACAACCGCGCCTAATTCCAAATCATGCGTCGTATAATTTTGTTCGTGAATCTTCAATTGTCTAGACGCATAAGCAATCACCTTCGTTCGTTGCATTAATACACAACCGAGACCTTGCTTTGATGCATCACAATAAATCACAAAATCATCATTCCCTTCAGGCAATGACAATATAGGTGCCGTAGTTAGCTTTTTCTTCAATAACTGAAACGCTTTCTCTTGTTCATCATTCCATTCAAATTTCTTCCCTTTATGCGTTAATGCAGTCAAGGGTTTTGCTATTCTGGAAAAGTCTTGGATGAACCTTCTGTAGTAACCAGCTAGTCCTAAAAACTGGCGTATGTGTTTCGGAGTTTTCGGGGTTTCCCACTTTTCAACAGTTTCTATCTTTGCCGGATCCACCTTAATACCTTCTTTGTTCACTATGTGACCGAGGAATTGAACTTCTTCCAACCAAAATGCACACTTTGAAAACTTAGCGTACAATTCTTCCTTCCTCAATACTTCTAACACCTTTCTCAAATGTTCACCGTGTTCTTGGTCATTCTTTGAGTAAATAAGTATGTCATCAATGAAAACAATGACAAACTTGTCAAGGTATGGTCCACACACTCGGTTCATAAGGTCCATGAACACAGCTGGTGCATTAGTTAAACCAAACGGCATGACCATAAACTCGTAATGACCGTAACGTGTTCTGAAAGCAGTCTTTGGAATATCATCTTCTTTCACCCGCATTTGATGATACCCGGAACGTAAGTCAATCTTTGAATAAACAGACGAGCCTTGTAGTTGATCAAATAAGTCGTCGATTCTCGGTAGTGGGTAGCGGTTCTTGATGGTAAGTTTGTTCAACTCTCGGTAGTCGATACACAACCTGAATGTACCATCTTTCTTCTTGACAAACAAAACAGGAGCTCCCCACGGTGATGTGCTTGGTCGAATGAAACCACGCTCTAAAAGTTCTTGTAATTGGCTTTGCAGTTCTTTCATCTCGCTGGGTGCGAGTCTGTAAGGAGCACGAGCTATTGGTGCAGCTCCTGGTACAAGATCTATTTGAAATTCAACGGATCGATGTGGGGGTAATCCCGGTAATTCTTTCGGAAATACATCGGGAAATTCTTTTGCAATGGGAACATCATTGATGCTCTTTTCTTCAGTTTGTACTTTCTCGACGTGTGCTAGAACAGCATAGCAACCTTTTCTTATTAGTTTTTGTGCCTTCAAATTACTAATAAGATGTAGCTTCGTGTTGCCCTTTTCTCCGTACACCATTAAGGGTTTTCCTTTTTCTCGTATAATGCGAATTGCATTTTTGTAACAAACGATCTCCGCTTTCACTTCTTTCAACCAGTCCATACCGATTATCACATCAAAACTCCCTAACTCTACTGGTATCAAATCAATCTTAAATGTTTCGCTAACCAGTTTAATTTCTCGATTCCGACATATATTATCTGCTGAAATTAATTTACCATTTGCTAATTCGAGTAAAAATTTACTATCCAAAGGCGTCAATGGACAACTTAATTTAGCACAAAAATCTCTACTCATATAGCTTCTATCCGCACCCGAATCAAATAAAACGTAAGCAGATTTATTGTCAATAAGAAACGTACCCGTAACAAGCTCCGGGTCTTCCTGTGCCTCTACCGCATTAATATTGAAAACTCTTCCACGGCCTTGTCCATTCGTGTTCTCCTGGTTCGGGCAATTTCTAATAATGTGGCCTGGTTTTCCACATTTATAACAAACTACATTGGCATAACTTGCTCCGACACTACTTGCTCCGCCATTACTCGTTCCGACACCATTTGTTCCTTTCGTTCTATTAACCCCTGGTCCGTAGACCTCACACTTCACCGCGCTATGACCATTTCTTTTACACTTGTTGCAAAATTTGGTGCAGAACCCCGAGTGATTCTTTTCACACCTTTGGCATAGCTGCTTCTGATTGTTGTTGTTGCGGTTATTATTGTTGTTGGGATGATTGTTGTAGTTGCTGTTGTTGTTGTTGTTGTTGTTGTTGGGCCGTTTGTTGTAGTTGCGATTGATGTTGCGATTGTTGGGATAATTGTTGCGATTATTGTTGTAATTGCTGTTGTTGTTGTATTGGTGATTCTTATCACCGTTTTCCTCCCACTTTCTTTTGACTTGCTTCACATTGGCCTCTTCAGCAGTCTGTTCTTTAATTCTTTCTTCAATCTGGTTCACTAGTTTGTGAGCCATTCTACATGCCTGTTGTATGGAGGCGGGCTCGTGTGAACTTATATCTTCTTGGATTCTTTCCGGTAATCCTTTTACAAACGCGTCGATCTTCTCTTCCTCATCTTCGAATGCTCCCGGACACAATAGGCACAATTCTGTGAATCGTCTTTCGTACGTGGTAATATCAAATCCTTGGGTTCGTAACCCTCTAAGTTCTGTCTTGAGCTTATTGACCTCGGTTCTGGGACGGTACTTCTCATTCATCAAGTGCTTGAATGCTGACCACGGTAGTGCGTACGCATCATCTTGTCCCACTTGCTCTAGATAGGTATTCCACCATGTTAACGCAGAACCTGTGAAGGTATGCGTAGCGTACTTCACTTTGTCCTCTTCAGTACACTTACTTATGGCAAACACCGATTCAACCTTCTCGGTCCACCGTTTCAATCCGATCGGTCCTTCGGTTCCATCAAATTCCAAAGGTTTGCAGGCAGTGAATTCTTTGTAGGTGCATCCTACACGATTTCCTGTACTGCTAGATCCAAGGTTATTGTTGGTATGTAGCGCAGCCTGTACTGCGGCTATGTTTGAAGCTAGAAAAGTACGGAATTCCTCTTCATTCATATTCACGGTGTGTCGAGTAGTCGGTGCCATTTCCTTCAAAATAGTTAAATGGAACAAGTTAATCATACAGAATATTAAGAGTAGTTAATAGTATTTCGTAGCATAATATGAACTCATTTATAAAAGCTTTTTCTTCATATTAGCGTTTTATAAGTTTAAATTCGGGTAGTACCTACCCGTTAAGTTCATACTTAGTAGCTAATATACAATTCAACTACTACAATTCTATATGAAAAACTGATTATAATAATATTTCGCGTTCAAACTTTTATACAATATTTTACAAACTTACAATACCGCTTATTTTACATAAAGCATGAAATATAGCACACAATAACTTTGATACAAGATAGTTGTGAAGACAATTCTAGCTAGTACACAAGTCGTTCAGCAAAGGCAATAAAGACACGTAATTCATACGTCCAGAAACAAGTCATGCATTCTGGTTTTACTAGGACTACTTCCCATCCTTGGTCTTGTGCAACATAACCGTTATGGCCGTTGATAAGACAGCGTGTTGTAACGTCATCAAAGGGACGAGGGTTACGTAATGTCCAACAGTCCCGTAATAATCTAAAAACCTCATTTCTTACCCCAATTACCGACTCCGTCACTTGTGGAAACGTTTTGTTTAATAGTTGTAGCCCAATGTTCTTGTTCTCACTTTGGTGAGAAGCGAACATTACTAATCCGTAAGCATAACATGCTTCTTTATGTTGCATGTTAGCCGCTTTTTTCTAAATCACGAAGTCCAATATTCGGATATATTGAGTCAAAATAATTTCTTAACCCGTTGCGTAAAATAGCATTTGGGTTCCCCGCAATATATGCGTCAAAGTAAACACATCGTAACTTATGGGTTTCCCAATGTGATATCCCCCATCTTTCAAACGAAAGTCTCTTATAAACCAAGACATTCTTGGAACGTTCTTCGAATGTCTTACAAACTGATCTCGCCTTAAATAGTTGTGCCGAAGAATTCTGGCCGACTCTAGACAAGATTTCATCAATCATGTCTCCGGGTAGGTCTCTTAAAATATTGGGTTGTCTATCCATTTTGTGTTTTTAAACTGTAAAATAGACAAGAGTTAGATTCATAAAAAAATACTTATTAATACAAGCAATTTTTACATATATCATAAAGCATAAGAACACTATATTACATATATTACACCACACGAATACAACTATCTTATTCCGACTCGCTCGTTTCTTCTTCTTCGGTTTTGGTTCGTTTTGCCAAGTTTCTAGGGATATATGATGTTCCCCTAATACGAGCCGTCGTTGTCCACATTGGTTTAGAAAAACCTGGTGGTTTAGAGGTTCCCGGGTCATTGTTACAACTTAAGGACTTCGGGGGTTGACGATACATATAAAGTTCATCGGGGTTGGAATTAGATTTCTCTATTTTTATGCCCTTTCCCTTATTATTTTCTTTTGCCTTTTTAAATTCAGTTGGGGTAATTTCTATAACATCATCGGAATTCTCGTCGGAATCCGATTCATCGGAGAATTGGTAATCCTCCCAATATTTTGCTTCCTTGGCGGAAACACCATTGACCATAATTAACTTTGGTCGGTTGGTTGAGGATTTTCTTTTACTTAACCGTTTTATTATTTCCCCCACCGGTTCTATTTCTTCATCCGGTTCCGATTCTTCTTCCGGTTCCGATTCTTCTTCCGGTTCCGACTCTTCTTCCGGTTCCTCTTCGGGAACTTGTGAATCAGTCCACAAATCATTCCAATTTACATTTGACTCTTCATTATTATTAGGTGAGTCAATGGGACTTGTTCTAGAGGTAGACATCTATCACATAATATCAAACACGTTAAGAGATTAATATATCACATAATATTCATATGTTAAAAATATATAGTTTCCAACAAAAATGTTAAGCAACCATTTTTAAAGAAAACACGGTCGAAGTCCAGACTCACTAATGCATCCTAACAAACTCGATAAGACACACTAATGCAAATTTTCTGGTTCTCTAAGACCAACGCTCGGATACCAACTGAAATGTCCCGTTCTTATTGATTAAAAACGTTCCATATTAATTGATTTCGTTGCGAGGTTTTGACCTCTATATGAGACGTTTTTCAAAGACTGCATTCATTTTTAAAACAAACCATAACCTTTATTTCATAAATAAAGGTTTAAAACGCTTTACGTAGATTATCAAATAATGATAATCTAAAATATCCTGTTTACACACGACCATTACATAATGGTTTACAATACAAATATGTTACATCGAAATCAGTTTCTTGAATGCAGTTTTTACACAATATCATACAAACATGGACTCCAAATCTTGTCCTTATTTTAGTATGCAACAGCGGAAGCTCTTAATATTCACCTGAGAATAAACATGCTTTAAACGTCAACAAAAATGTTGGTGAGTTATAGGTTTAACCTATATATATATCAAATCGTAACAATAGACCACAAGATTTCATATTTCAATACACATCCCATACATAGAGATAAAAATCATTCATATGGTGAACACCTGGTAACCGACAATAACAAGATGCATATATAAGAATATCCCCATCATTCCGGGACACCCTTCGGATATGATATAAATTTCGAAGTACTAAAGCATCCGGTACTTTGGATGGGGTTTGTTAGGCCCAATAGATCTATCTTTAGGATTCGCGTCAATTAGGGTGTCTGTTCCCTAATTCTTAGATTACCAGACTTAATAAAAAGGGGCATATTCGATTTCGATAATTCAACCATAGAATGTAGTTTCACGTACTTGTGTCTATTTTGTAAATCATTTATAAAACCTGCATGTATTCTCATCCCAAAAATATTAGATTTTAAAAGTGGGACTATAACTCACTTTCACAGATTTTTACTTCGTCGGGAAGTAAGACTTGGCCACTGTTGATTCACGAACCTATAACAATATATACATATATATTAAAGTATGTTCAAAATATATTTACAACACTTTTAATATATTTTGATGTTTTAAGTTTATTAAGTCAGCTGTCCTCGTTAGTAACCTATAACTAGTTGTCCACAGTTAGATGTACAGAAATAAATCGATAAATATTATCTTGAATCTATCCACGACCCAGTGTATACGTATCTCAGTATTGATCACAACTCAAACTATATATATTTTGGAATCAACCTCAACCCTGTATAGCTAACTCCAACATTCACATATAGAGTGTCTATGGTTGTTCCGAAATATATATAGATGTGTCGACATGATAGGTCGAAACATTGTATACGTGTCTATGGTATCTCAAGATTACATAATATACAATACAAGTTGATTAAGTTATGGTTGGAATAGATTTGTTACCAATTTTCACGTAGCTAAAATGAGAAAAATTATCCAATCTTGTTTTACCCATAACTTCTTCATTTTAAATCCGTTTTGAGTGAATCAAATTGCTATGGTTTCATATTGAGCTCTATTTTATGAATCTAAACAGAAAAAGTATAGGTTTATAGTCGGAAAAATAAGTTACAAGTCGTTTTTGTAAAGGTAGTCATTTCAGTCGAAAGAACGACGTCTAGATGACCATTTTAGAAAACATACTTCCACTTTGAGTTTAACCATAATTTTTGGATATAGTTTCATGTTCATAATAAAAATCATTTTCTCAGAATAACAACTTTTAAATCAAAGTTTATCATAGTTTTTAATTAACTAACCCAAAACAGCCCGTGGTGTTACTACGACGGCGTAAATCCGGTTTTACGGTGTTTTTCGTGTTTCCAGGTTTTAAATCATTAAGTTAGCATATCATATAGATATAGAACATGTGTTTAGTTGATTTTAAAAGTCAAGTTAGAAGGATTAACTTTTGTTTGCGAACAAGTTTAGAATTAACTAAACTATGTTCTAGTGATTACAAGTTTAAACCTTCGAATAAGATAGCTTTATATGTATGAATCGAATGATGTTATGAACATCATTACTACCTTAATTTCCTTGGATAAACCTACTGGAAAAGAGAAAAATGGATCTAGCTTCAATGGATCCTTGGATGGCTCGAAGTTCTTGAAGCAGAATCATGACACGAAAACAAGTTCAAGTAAGATCATCACTTGAAATAAGATTGTTATAGTTATAGAAATTGAACCAAAGTTTGAATATGATTATTACCTTGTATTAGAATGATAACCTACTATAAGAAACAAAGATTTCTTGAGGTTGGATGATCACCTTACAAGATTGGAAGTGAGCTAGCAAACTTGAAAGTATTCTTGATTTTATGAAACTAGAACTTTTGGAATTTATGAAGAACACTTAGAACTTGAAGATAGAACTTGAGAGAGATCAATTAGATGAAGAAAATTGAAGAATGAAAGTGTTTGTAGGTGTTTTTGGTCGTTGGTGTATGGATTAGATATAAAGGATATGTAATTTTGTTTTCATGTAAATAAGTCATGAATGATTACTCATATTTTTGTAATTTTATGAGATATTTCATGCTAGTTGCCAAATGATGGTTCCCACATGTGTTAGGTGACTCACATGGGCTGCTAAGAGCTGATCATTGGAGTGTATATACCAATAGTACATACATCTAAAAGCTGTGTATTGTACGAGTACGAATACGGGTGCATACGAGTAGAATTGTTGATGAAACTGAACGAGGATGTAATTGTAAGCATTTTTGTTAAGTAGAAGTATTTTGATAAGTGTATTGAAGTCTTTAAAAAGTGTATAAATACATATTAAAACACTACATGTATATACATTTTAACTGAGTCGTTAAGTCATCGTTAGTCGTTACATGTAAGTGTTGTTTTGAAACCTTTAGGTTAACGATCTTGTTAAATGTTGTTAACCCAATGTTTATAATATCAAATGAGATTTTAAATTATTATATTATCATGATATTATCATGTATGAATATCTCTTAATATGATATATATACATTAAATGTCTTTACAACGATAATCGTTACATATATGTCTCGTTTAAAAATCATTAAGTTAGTAGTCTTGTTTTTACATATGTAGTTCATTGTTAATATACTTTATGATATGTTTTCTTATCATAGTATCATGTTAACTATATATATATATATCCATATATATGTCATCATATAGTTTTTACAAGTTTTAACGTTCGTGAATCACCGATCAACTTGGGTGGTCAATTGTCTATATGAAACATATTTCAATTAATCAAGTCTTAACAAGTTTGATTGCTTAACATGTTGGAAACATTTAATCATGTAAATATCAATCTCAATTAATATATATAAACATGGAAAAGTTCGGGTCACTACAGTATGTAAGTCTAGGAGATAGACATTATATGTATAACTTTTGACGTAAAATTGTCGTGAAATTCAAAATACTGATTGCTAATTCCCAGTAGTTGGTGTGACAATTATTGTTACAGGATGTAGGTGAGTACATGATGGGGTTTTAATGAATAAGTATAGTGGCTTTTCGGAGAGGCTTAAGTCGAAGGTTAATGAAGTTGTTGATAAGTTTACTGCTAATGTGGCGAGATATGAAAGGTTCCCCGGTAACAATGATGAAGGGGTAATTGTTATAATAAGGTTTATTCGTATAAACAAATGAAGGTGATTTGTTGAAGCTATGACAAAACTGTCTATTTTGGAAAGAGATTGAAAAATTATATTTAGTAATAAATATCAAAGGATCTGACAAGGATACGTGTTAAACTATAACTTTGGTTTCGAGAGCTTTTCAGGTGCATGACAGTGGGTAATGTGTGGTTGGATCATCATCTCGCATGTCTTTAAGAATTTTGAAGTGTTTGAACACATATTGTAATTATTAATATACATATGATGTTCTAAGATTTTGAATGATACAAATATTTTGTGAGTTCCATGAATAGAAATGAGGTTCTAGGACAGTTTTGAAGTCAAAGTATAGTTTTGAAAGATGTAGAAATCTAAGAGTGATGATTTCGGTTGTATCTTGAATCGAATTCTGAGATTTCAAAATCAGAATATGTAATTAGATTTTGAATGAGTATGGTTGTTTTGATTTCTATAAAAGAATATATATTGTTGTGAAAGAAGGGAGTATAATGGATGATTTGCTGAATCTGATTCGAAGAATGTAACATATTAATTGTGAATTTATATATCTCTCGGGTATTACCTACCTGTTAAAAAATATTTCACAATTAATATTTTGTACAAAAGAATTTTATTACAGTCTTTATGGAAATATATATGTGTATATTTCTTCAGATGTAATATAGATTTAATGAGTTAATATTAAATTAAACTCATTTGATTTATGGTTAAGGCTAGGATAGATAATTTCTATACTTTGGAAATTACATAATCGTCGTAGAATGTTTTTCTAATAAAGTTATGAATCAATACTTCATCGTTGTGGTATTCCTTGGTATCTACATGGCGTATGACGTCGATGCTCGTGGGACAGATTGTGAAGTTGAGGTTCGCGATGCGGTTGTTGTTGGTGGTGGTAATGGCACTGTTGATGTTGTTGATGGTGGTACTTGTTATGCTGCTGGTGCTGCTGCTGGTGTTTGTAACCTTTGCACCATATTCTCCAAAGCCACTACCCGAGCGTGAAGCTCGTTGACTTCTTCTATTACACTGGGGTGATTGTCAGTTCGGATGAGCGAATAGATAAGATCTAGAATTTGGTGTAGTATATAATCATGATGAGATACTCTGGAAATGAGAGAGAAAATGGTGTTTCGGACAGGTTCGCCGGTAAGTGCTTCAGGTTCATTGCCAAGAGGGCAATGTGGTGGATGAAAGGGATCACCTTCTTCTTGTCTCCAATGGTTAAGTAGATTACGAACCCATCCCCAATTCATCCAAAATAGATGATGGATAATTGGTTGATCCATTCCGGTCACACTGCTTTTGGAACTTGAGTGGAATTCCATATTGGCATAGCTGTCGGAATCCGAGGAACTCGAACTGGTTGAGGGATCCATCTTGTATGATCAGGGAAAGAAATTTTTTTGGTATGAAATAGATTGTAGAATTTAGATTTGGTATTCTTCAATACATAATTTACATGTGTATATATAATACCAAAATCCCATAAATTACGGAGGAATCTTTGAAAGATGTCAGTCAAAGTTCACAGTAACAGATATGCTAAGATAAGAATTCGTCTATACACTATTATGCAATAAATGTAGGAAAACGCGTCTAGACTTAAGAATGATAAGCAGGTAATTTCCTAAGGATGGTAAGTAGATGATTTCCGACTAAAAATGATAAGCAAAAATTTTGACATGCAGACACGGTCAAAGTTCAGACTCACTAATGCATCTTAACAACTATCAGTTAGACACACTAATGCAAGACCTGGTTCGCTAAGACCACCGCTCTGATACCAACTGAAAGGACCCGTTCATATACATTATAAACGATTCACAATAGTTGATTACATCGCGAGGTATTTGACCTCTATATGATACGTTTTACAAACATTGCATTCGTTTTTAAAAGACAAACTTTCTTTACATCAAAAATTGACGGGATGCATACCATTTCATATTACATCCAACTATAATTGACTTAATATTAATCTTGATGAACTCAACGACTCGAATGCAACGTCTTTCAAAGTATATCTTGAATGACTCCAAGTAATATCCTTAAAATGAGCTAATGCACAGCGGAAGATTTCTTTAATACCTGGGAATAAACATGCTTTAAAGTGTCAACCAAAAGGTTGGTGAGTTCATTAGTTTATCATAATCCATCATTTCCGTAATAGTAATAGACCACAAGATTTCAGTTTCTATAAATATCCGTACACTCGCAAGTGTATAAAAGTATTCTATAAGTTGTAGGCATCCGGTAACAAGCCTTAACGTTCATGTTTTACCCTCTGAAGTACACCAGATCAGGTGTGTTTAAAATAACCTCGAAGTACTAAAGCATCCCATAGTCAGGATGGGGTTTGTCAGACCCAATAGATCTATCTTTAGGATTCGCGCCTACCGTACATAGACAAGTAGTTTAATGTTACCAAGTTAAGGGTATATTTCTGGTTTAAACCCACATAGAATTAGTTTTAGTACTTGTGCCTATTTCGTAAAACATTTATAAATCAGCGCATGTATTCTCAGCCCAAAAATATATATAAAAAGGGAGCAAATGAAACTCACAATACTGTATTTTGTAGCAATTATGTATATGACGGCATTGAACAACTGCAGGGTTTGTCTCGGATTCACGAACCTATATTAAGTATATATATTTATATGTTGGTCAATATCTGTCTAACAATTTAGGTCAAGTCGTAGTGTATCACAATCCTAATGCTCGAGACCGACATGCAAAAGTCAACAAAAGTCAACTTGACCCAAAATGACTTTCAAAATCTATACATGTTTATTATATAACTTATATATAGTAGTTTTATATATTTAAATATATTTATCAGATCTTATTATACTAAATAATACAAGTCATTTGTTAATAAATAAAAATTTATATTAAAATTCATATATGATAAAAATATACTTTTATATATCTCAAGTAATAAAATTTATAAAATTCACTTAATATCATAAAAATATAGTGGTATGTATTATTAATGTAATTACATTACGTGTGGTAAAAATATCTTTGTACGCATATTTATTTGATAAAATAATATTGATAATAATAATAATGATAAAAATAATAAAATGATAGTTTCAATAAAAATATTAATTTTTAGTAATAAAGATAATTTTAGTAATAACATCAACTGATAACAGTTATAATAATCGTTTTAATAATAATATTAAATTTAATGATAATTCAGTTGACCATATCTTTTAATCCGTTCATCGAAACCACACGATTTCTAAATGAAAAGTTATTAATTTTTTTCTTCAGATTTTCAACGACATGCATATCATATAACTTATCTCAGTAGCATATGTATCAAATTCGTGATTTATCATAAACTATTTAACGACGAAACTAAGCATACAAACATGCATAATCATATATACTCGAGCACTAGTCAGGGATACACTATTAATATATAAAAGATAAGATATGAATGCTCACGTATCAATATTGTGATTCAATATTGCAGGAAAGTACGTAGACGCAACGAAAATGATAAACGTTAGGTTAACCTCACGAGCAATACCCTCGATCAATACCCATAACCTTCATAGCTATAACCCATAATTTCCTTAGCTCTATCCCATTTGAAAACTTATTTTGAAATCGTCTGAATATAACTCCGTCGTAGTATTTTATGTACACTAATAATATCTTGAAATAATACTAAGTAAATATATATATATATGTAATTCGATTGAGAGAGTTTAGAGAAATATATTTTTAAGTTTCTATGAAATAATGAAACCTATTGAATTCTATTTATAATAGATTTTTGAATTATTAAAGTGAATTATTAAAGTATGAATTATTAAAGTGAATTATTAAAGTATAAATTATTAAAGTGAATTATTAAAGTATGAATTATTAAAGTGAATTATTAAAGTATGAATTATTAAAGTGAATTATTAAAGTATGAATTATTAAAGTGAATTATTAAAGTATGAATTATTAAAGTGAATTATTAAAGTATGAATTATTAAAGTGAATTATTAAAGTATGAATTATTAAAGTTAAAGTAAAGTAAAAGTAAAGTAAAGGTAAAGTTAAAGTATAGTAAAAGTATAAAACTATGTACGTATAATACGCGTATAAAAATATATAATATTAATTTAAATCGTTATATATATTTAATAAAATAAAATATAAATATCGTTATCTTTATCATACTGGTTAAGTAATGAGTTGTCAAAAAGAATAGATTTCTTAAATCACATTGGACCTCATAACATAGGCCCGTAATCATATCATAATGTATCTGATAATTCAATCATTTGATATTATCTCTTAATTCTGTCGATAAATATATCGAAACAAATATGTTCATGTAAAGTATCATATATCTAATACTTTGTTAATGTTTTCAGTTAATATTATATATTATATATACATATCTATATACACATAATTGTTCGTGAATCGTCGAACACGGTCAAAGGGTAATTGATTACATGAATGTAGTTCCAAACTTTTTAAGATTCAACATTACAAATTCTGCTTATCGTGTCGGAAACATATAAAGGTTAAGTTTAAATTTGGTCGGAAATTTCCGGGTCGTCACAGATGTTCCCGTCGCAAAAGAATTTCCCGATGTATTTTCGAAAGAATTGCCGGGATTACCCCCACATCGATCCGTTGAATTTCAAATAGATCTTGTACCAGGAGCTGCACCAATAGCTCGTGCTCCTTACAGACTCGAACCCAGCGAGATGAAAGAACTGCAAAGCCAATTACAAGAACTTTTAGAGCGTGGTTTCATTCGACCAAGCACATCACCGTGGGGAGCTCCTGTTTTGTTTGTCAAGAAGAAAGATGGTACATTCAGGTTGTGTATCGACTACCGAGAGTTGAACAAATTTACCATCAAGAACCGCTACCCACTACCGAGAATCGACGACTTATTTGATCAACTACAAGGCTCGTCTGTTTATTCAAAGATTGACTTACGTTCCGGGTATCATCAAATGCGGGTGAAAGAAGATGATATTCCAAAGACTGCTTTCAGAACACGTTACGGTCATTACGAGTTTATGGTCATGCCGTTTGGTTTAACTAATGCACCAGCTGTGTTCATGGACCTTATGAACCGAGTGTGTGGACCATACCTTGACAAGTTTGTCATTGTTTTCATTGATGACATACTTATTTACTCAAAGACTGACCAAGAACACGGTGAACATTTGAGAAAGGTGTTAGAAGTATTGAGGAAGGAAGAATTGTACGCTAAGAATTGTTTCGAGTGAACACCCAGGTCATTTCAAGGACCAAAGCCCAAACAAGAGAAACAACACTGGAGCAGCGAGAGGATCTTTGTTAGCCCCAATTCTTGCTAAGGTCGATCAGTTTAGTTAGTGTAAGTGGGTTTAGTTATTAAGAACAAGTATTAAGATGATAAGGTTGAGAGAATATGTGTGAAAGGTGATACTTGTAGAATAACTCAACTAGTGATAAAATGGGTGGGAGGTTGCTTTATATACTAGCAACCTCCTTTAGCTACAAGAGTGGTAAACTACATTTACCATGGTTAAACTAGCTAATACAACAATAAGTAAATAACCTATTAAATTAATAAGTCTAAAACCACATGCCACATATAATAGACAATATTCATTGTCAACAATCTCCCCCTTGGCATGGGGTTTTCAAAAACAGTGTTGGTTGTCAACAGTCTTCCCCTTGATCGTCAACCATTAGTCCTTTGCATGTGGTTTTCAATAGCTGTAATTCTCCCTTGATCATTCTCTTGCAGTTTCTTATGCAGCCTTCTTCTGGGCATTGATTTGGGTTTGAAGCTATGACACTTTTCATGCTGTCAGCTTTGAAGACAAACTTGCACATAGGATGAACTGATCTGGGAGTGTTATGGTTGATTTGTTCTGTCTTCTTCTTTAGTTTGGGCGGGCGATTAGTTCTTGATCTTTGACTTTCGATATGATCTTGTGTAAACCTCTTTTGCTCCCCCTCAAATGTTGAGTCGTCTTTTTCATGATCGTGATTGGTTTGTTTTTGACTCGTGTTTCATTCTCTCCACATGATGAATATGGTGTACCGTGTTCAGCACGTGTAGCATGAATATGGCATCTCGTGTTCATCACAAAACAGCGGAGAGAGCATTATGATTATCAATAGAGATGGAACGTGTACCTGCTAAGAAGAGACAAAGTGGTTAAGGTAAAAGTTTGATCCTTGGGGAAAACAGGATCTTCAGAAACCGTTTTTGGTTTTGTAAAAAACAAGCTAGTTGTTATACTAGACATGTTTAAATCAGGCATGCTAGTTGTTACACTAGATAAGTTTTCTGAAACCAAAACTGTTTCCGGATTTGAGGACCTCACCGGTATTGGTAGGTCCAAGTTTAACCTCGGTGGATGTTGAGGATGACTAGTCATCGAAGTTTCAGTCGACGTTAGCAAGCTATCCACCTCCATGATTGAAGTATCATGGGACTTTTGTGCTACTATGTCGCTCTTGGTTATACCAAGTCTTCCAACTGTACCTAACACCGCATTGGTGTCGGTAGAAATCAATGTAAAGTAGGAAGATGTTACATCACGTTCTGAAGTCATTGATATGTCAAGAGGTGACAAATCTCTTTCAGTTGTTGTACTCTCAAAGGAGTATGTGTGGTCAGGCTTAAATGCTGACTGATCGTTAAGGTGATTATCCTTCCGGAGGTTTGATAAATCTACCAAGGTAAGCCTAAGCATTGTCATATTACCTCTCCGTTGAACTAGACAGATCTCCCTCGTCACGATAAGTCTGACCTCTGGACCTTGTTTGAGGTCCCACCTTCTAAAATAAGGTGTTAATAGAGGATTTCCGGCCGATACGCACGGTTCCTATTCATGGTTTTTCGAAACCCCTTCAGCAGTTCGAGACACCAAACACTTAATTTGCATCAAGTTGTTGGGTCATTCCATATTTGAGGCAGTCATCTAGACACATCCTCCTGAGGCAGTCACTGGGACACATCCTCCGTCATTTGATGACTATTTTGTTGAGGCAGTCATCTAGACACATCCTCTTGAGGCAGTCACCAGGACACATCCTCCGTCATTACTAACATTTGAATCTTTAAACTCCCCCTTGATAGTTGCACATTTTAGCTTTGGTTTCTTGTGAGAGTTATGTGTGTCAATACGGGTTGTACACTGTTATTTGTGCAAAAGCCATTTTGATGTTTAACTCCACGTTGAAGTGTGTTTGACACCACATTGAGATGCGGGTTCTACACAGAAGTATGTAGAAGCCATTTTGGATGGAACTCATGTTGGTTTTGATCCTTTTACTCTCACCCTCAATATATGACGTGTCATGTTTTGATAAAACCTTTATTTTCTTGGTCTTTTTCTCCCCCTCAAAATATGATTTATTTGGAATTAAAACATATTTTGCCAATTTGCTACATAGAAAATATAGGTTTTGATGAGAAAGGATGTAAGGCAGCTGAGACGCGGGCCATATAGGGTTTTGGTAAAACCTTCTTTGCATATCCATTTAAGGTTTTAGATAGAAGCTTCTTTGAAGTGCGGTTCCCATACAGATCTATTATGGGAACCATCATGATCTATATGGGAACCATCATTCCCTCCTTCTCCACCTAAATTTTTTTTTGACATTTCCACTGAAATGTTTTGATGAGAAAAAGTGGAAGACAATTGCGGCACGGTGCATACACTGAAATATGAGTATGCATGATATAAGGTTTTGGACGAAACCTACTTTGATTTGCGGGTCCCTTAGAGATCTATTATGCGAACCATCATTCAACATCATTCCCATGGACTTCTTTGGTTTGTGAGTCCCATAGAGATCTATTATGGGAACCATCATGATCTCTATGGGAACCATCATTCCCCCCTTCTCCCCCTAAAAAGATTTGATGTTTCTCCATTGAAATGTTTTTAAGAGAAAGAAAGAGAGACATTCGAGACGCGGGGCATACACTGAAATGTGTGCATACACCGTATAAGTTTTTGAAGAAAACCTTCTTTACAGTGCGAGTCCCATAGAGATCTATTATGGGAACCATCATGATCTATATGGGAACCCACATTCCTCCCTTTTCCCCCTAAAAAAATTTTGACGTTTCAGATTTTGATAATCGTCATTTCATTGCAGGTCTCATTGCTCCCCCTGGGCACATGCATTGCTCCCCCTAGGCACATGCATTGCTCCTCCTAGACACATGCAGTTGCCAAGTTCATCCAGGAGAAGAAACTCAGAAGAGTATTTTTCAACGGATGGTGATTCGCCTACAACTACTGAGGTAGATGTGCCAAAGGTTATGGATTCGGGAGAAATTGGTTTTAGAGAAATTGTGTGATTGGGCGAGGTTGGAGGAAAGAAAGGTTCAAACAACACATCAGGTCATCTGAGGTTGCGAGCGGGACATGCCTGAGTGGATAGTCAGCTGTCAGCGGGTTAATTCCGGGTCTTGAACCGTTGTGTCCAAGAGCCATTTTAAATTCAAATCAATTTTTGAAAGTCAAACTTGAATACCATTTATAGGCATTTTCGATCTGACTTATGGACATTGAATTCAACTTGGGTCCGATACACGGCATATCCCTAGAAAGTTGATTTTATGGAATCAAGGGTGATTGAAAATCTTTTGACAAAGCCAGAGAAACAGATCTCGACTTAAGTTTAAGTAGCTCACCCAAAGAGTACTTAGATGGTTTTGAAGAAGAAGTGGATCTTGGTGTTGAAAATGGTTTGGGTGTCCACTTCTTATTTGACACTTGTTTAGCAAGATTATTCTTTGAGTGTTTAGAAACAAGGTCAGTTTTGGTAAGTGGGGTATTTCTCGGACCTATGGATGACTTCATGGGTTTGTGTGGAAGCCAACCATATTGATTACGAAGCCCTGTAATCTCCTCATTTTTCCCATAAGTTGCTACCAGAAACGGACGGTTGATCTTGGTCTGGTAACTGGAGTAAATCTTTTTGTTTAGAAACTTGGATACTACGGGTAGGGCAATGTTAGGTTCCTTTGGTTTGGGTTGAGTAACTTTGGGTTCGTTTGATTTCGAAGATGTTTTTCTCAGAGTCACCGTTGACTTTGGAGAACCTCGTTTTTTGGTTTGGGGTTAGAGGACCTTTTGGGTGGCGTATCCATGTGGACTTTTGGTTTCATGGGGGATTTCCTCATTTTCTGTGTAGACTTAGGAGGACCGTTGTCTTTCAGTTTTGGAGCCTCCAAGATCTTTGGTGTTTTACATACAACAGTCTTCGAGTACATTGAGGATTGGTACACTATGGGTTTCGGATTGGTCTTCGCAAAGGTCACCTGCTTTTTCTTAGACTTGGGTGTAGACGTTGAAGCATTGGACAACTCAGACTTAGTACCTTGGGAAACAACTAACAAATTTTATTTCGGAGTGTCAGTGGAGGTCAGTATGGTCTCAGTACCAGGACATATCTTGTAAGAACCAGGTTTTGAATATATGGTCTTGGTCACGAAGTCCATACTTTCTAGTGAATCACATTGGTCATGCAAGGTCTCATTCTCTTCCTTAAGTAGATTCACATGAGCTTTTAGCTCCTGAATTTCTAAGACAAGGCCATCAATAGAAACTACAATAGAGTCTTTAAAATCATAAGTGGGTTCTACTTTGGGAACTACAGGCATTTTATCAATTGTCGCTAGAGTTTTCTTGTAGGTCTCATATTTAACCTGCAGATCTATGTTTTCTCGTTCTAGCTTGTCAACAAATTGAGTAAGGTCAGCCTCAACATCCTGAGCTACTAAAGAGATAGGCTCTTTCTCGGGTTGTGGTTCTTTCTTAACTTCTGGAATCTTGGGTTGAGATTCTAAGAAGTGATCTATAGAT
The DNA here is from genome assembly GCF_046630445.1 of Rutidosis leptorrhynchoides. Taxonomy (NCBI): domain Eukaryota; kingdom Viridiplantae; phylum Streptophyta; class Magnoliopsida; order Asterales; family Asteraceae; genus Rutidosis; species Rutidosis leptorrhynchoides. Next base: position 169,461,540 of record NC_092334.1, on the reverse strand, counting down.
TTGGACCTAGTTGATTCTAACCTACGTTCAACAGTGTCAAACTTGGTCAAAAGAGAATTGTTAAAGTCTTTGAGTTCATGTGCTAGACCTTCACAATTGATGGAGTCATTCACGGATTTTGGGTTTTGAGTCCCGTGATTTTGTGTTCTTTGAAATCAATTCACAAAAATTAACAACTTGATTTGCAATTTGATTTTCGAGTTTATGAATATTGGAGACCAGTTTGTTGTTTTGGGATTCAATGACAGATTTGGTGTTGTAAAGCCTTAATGATCATTTGAAATTTGAGTTCGTTGTCAAAATATTTGATTTTGTTTTGATCCAGTTTGTCCACCATACTGATGATGTATCTTTCTAAAACCAAGGTTGGTAAATAGATTATACGCTTTTTATGACTATTTTGAGCATTCAAACTTTCAAAATCATTGAATAAATTGAGAGGAGTGTTATAATATGAACCATCTTTTCTCATGTAAGTTGCATTTAATTTATCATAAATTAACGACACCTCACGTTTCATTTTTGTTGATCGATTGGCTATTCTCTCCTCAATCTCACTTTCGTTGGCAAAAGTAAGTCTCTCTGGCAAACCTATCTTAATGTATCTACCGTCATATAGACTAGGTTTGGCTTTGGAGATCTTGGAATGTATTTAAGAATTATCAAACCCTAACCCCTGGTGTTTTTGGTAGGAGTTTTTGGGTCGATTCAGGAACAGAGCTTGTTTCGAAATGTGGCCATCTAGGACTGCTTTTGCTTGGTCAGTTTTGTAAAGTTTCTCTTCGAATAAACTTAGTTGAGTTTTTAAGTTTAAGTTTTCTGTAACTAACTTAGAGCATTCAGAAGTCTTCTCATCCAGGTCATTCAAAGGCTTTCTAGTTTTCTGTTCTACAGTCTCTAAAAAAAGTAACTTAGAATCATTAAGCTTCTTAAGTTCTTTTTCAGCGTTGGTAATTTTTTCCTTGAGAACTGCATTCCTCAGTTCAAAATCTGTCCTTTCTATTCGTAGGGGTTTCACACTACTTTCTAGCTCTCTTAATTCAGTTACTTTGTCAGCTAGATCTTGTTTTACTTTCAAATAAGTATGATTTGACACTTTTATTTCCAATTCTGATTTCAACCTAGAGTTCTCATTTTTTAGTTCGCTAATTTGACTAGCAAATGATCTAAGGTCTCTATTCATCAAGGCAAAGTTGTCTACATCCATATCAGGTAGTGTAGGAAACACACATTCGTCATTAAAAGGCACAACTTCAGATTTAATGGGCAGTTTCATTTGGACATGTGGGAGTGGGGTATGAAAAGCAGAGCTACATGCAATTGTATCATTTTGATCAAGAGGTGTTTCAGGACAAGTTTTCAATACATCAGATATAAACACGGAATTATTATGCACAAAGTTGTAATATTCATGGGTAATATCCGCGTATAATTGTACATCTACCTCAACATTAGAGGACACGTGATCATCACGATTTGCCATGTTAACAGGACGGGTGTTCAACAAAGAGCTTAGGACAGACAAGGGCAAACCACGAGACGACAAATAAACTTTAGAAATATCACTTTTCTCTCCCTCAAAATATGATTCACGTGAATCAAATTTTGAAAATGAGGTTTCGTTGGTTTTCGTTAACTTTCCGTTAAGTGTCCGTGAAGTGTCAGTTAAGTGCACATTTAGGTTTTCCCTCCAAAATTTTCCGACAAAAATTAATGTCGTAAACTTTTAAGATATGAGCTAATATGTGACCGAGGGGTTGAGGAATTTTTTTGTCTTTTTCCAAAATTTTCTGACAAATTTCGTTCAAAATCATGCGTTTCGGGTGGTTTTTAGGGTCGAAAAATTTTCTGTGGTGAAAATTTAAATCTCGCGTTTTCGTGCAATGTTTTTTGAGCAGGAGGTTTTCGTGTAAACTTTTCGAGCAGATGGTTTCAAACAAGTTTTTCGAGCAGAAAGGTTTTCGAGCAGGATTTTTCAAGCAGGATATTCGAGCATGATTTTCGACCAAAGTTTTCGAGCAGAGTATTTTCGAGCAGGGTTTTCGATTAGGAAATTGTTTTTGAGCAGGAAATTTTTTCGAACAGTTACTGTTTTTGAGCAGTAACTTTTCGAGCAAGGAATCTGAGCACAGGATTCAAGACTGACTTTTACCTCCTAACTTTCTAACTTTTGTGACATATCACGTGCTACCTTACACATCTCATTTGTACTTTTGTACCTTTATGGAAATCCTTACACCCTCTTTGTACTATTGTACAAATATCCAAAGGATAACGTATATTCGGTGGGTTTGTATAGTGGACAAACCAATGGAGCCAAAACCAAGTTAAAGTTTAAAGTTTTGGAGCCAAAACTTTAAGGTTTTTGAGCACAAAGTTAAGTATACGGATTCCAAATTGCCCAAAATCTATGTTTTTGAGCACAACACCAGAGTTTTTTGAGCAGGCTATATTCAAAGAAAATACACTTTTCGGGTCCAAAACTCTAATTTCAATGTGTTCTACAGCAATTTTAGGCACTAGGACATGCAATCCTAACCGTTTAACTCTTTCATAATTTAAAATTCAAGTCTATTTGAGCATGTATATGAACAAAATGATCAAAAGGTGAATTTTAACATGTAGTAGCAGTTTATACTTAAGAGTAATCCAGTTTCATATACACAAATTCGAGTTTAAGTATGTATACAACAAGATTAAGAAACAGTGAGCACGTATGTATATGAATTAATGAAATTTTCAAGCTTTAGAGGTTAGATAAACATACAACAAGTTATATGAATTTAAACCAAGAAAAACAAGGAGTTGAGTTATATGGGTACCAAAACCGAAAATGAACACAAACACTTCAAAAACGCGATGGAGACCTTCGAGTAACGGATCTTCTATGCAAAGAGATTAGACCCGCTCTGATACCAATTGTTAGCCCCAATTCTTGCTAAGGTCGATCGATTTAGTAAGTGTAAGTGGGTTTATTTGTTAAGAACAAGTATTAAGATGATAAGGTTGAGAGAATATGTGTGAAAGGTGATACTTGTAGAATAACTCAACTAGTGATAAAATGGGTGGGAGGTTGCTTTATATACTAGCAACCTCCTTTAGCTACAAGTGTGGTAAAATACATTTACCATGGTTAAACTAGCTAATACAACAATAAGTAAATAACCTATTACATTAATAAGTCTAAAACCACATGCCACATATAATAGACAATATTCATTGTCAACAATCTTGATCTAGTTTCCGTACTTTTGCTGTTAGCAACCTACTAGTCTATGTTTTATTTGATACTAGCGCATACATGAATTATATGTGTACATATTTTTTATCTACGTTTAATTGTTCATTGGCACCCCTAGACAATAAGTACACAGTTGAACTAGCTAATGGTAAACTGGTGAAAGCTGAAATTTTCTGTCATAGTTGTACTGTAACTCTAGCTGGTGAAAGCTTTGAAATAGATCTGATACCCATGGAGTTTGGACGTTTCGTTGTGATAATTGGTACGGATTGACTGTCTAAGATTAAAGCAAAGGTTGTATGTGCCGAGAAAGTCATCCGAATTCCTCGTGAGAATGGGGTGAAATGTCCCGTTCATATTGATTATAAACGTTTCATATTAATTGATTTCGTTTCGAGGTTTTGACCTCTATATAAGACGTTTTTCAAAGACTGCATTCGTTTTTAAAACAAACCATAACCTTTATTTTATCGACAAAGGTTTAAAGGACATAACCTAGATTATCAAGTATTGATAATCTAAAATTTCACGCTTACACACGACCATTACATAATGGTTTACAATAATTGATATGTTACAACAAAGTAAACTCTCGAATGTAGTTTTTAAACAATATTATACAAGCATGGACTCCAAATCTTGTCCATAATTTAGTATGCAACAGCGGAAGCTCTTAACAATCACCTGAGAATAAACATGCTTAAAACGTCAACAAAAAAAGTTGGTGAGTTATAGGTTTAACCTATATATTTATCAAATCGAATTAATAGACCACAAGATTTCATATTTCCATTTCTCATAAACAACATGCATGCATAATAGCAATCTGCATAATAAAAAATTCATTCATATGGTGAACACCTGGTAACCGACATTAACAAGAAGTATATAGAATATCCCCATCATTCCGGGACATCCTTCGGACATGATAATTTCAAAGTACTAAAGCATCTGCAACAACGGATGGGGTTTGTTGGGCCCAATAGATCTATCTTTAGGATTCGCGTCAATTAGTAGACTGGTTTACTAATTCTTAGGCTACCTGTAACATCCCGCATTTTTCCGTTAAATTATTTTAACGCCCGTCTTTTTTTTATAGATAATATCTTCCATTATCTAAATTCGTAACTTTCGTTAACTAGCATTCTTAATATTTCCGTTATTTGATTTTAACATCTCACGTTTACTCTAGCATTTTAAAATATTCGTTCGGTTAATTCACGCACCCGCTTTCAAACTCGAGGGACCGAAGTTGCCAAGGGGCCAAACTAGTTGACTAGGTCAACTAGTCAACCCCATCTCATCCATTCATTCATACTTCCACCTCCCTCCTTCTTTTTCCTCTCTAGCTCAAGAACCCATTTTAACATCTTCAAAGAATCATCATCTAAATCAATTCAAGCAAGCAAACATTAAAACAAATTACATATTCGTGATCCTCTCTTCATCCTCTACATTTTGGTACCAATTTCATCTCGTTTGGGTAACATTTCTAAAACTCTAGATTTCTCTAATTCGTGTTTTTGACTTGAAATGGTGTTCGTTAGTGTCTATGGCTCGTGTCTAGCATGAATATATGATTGATTTGCTCGATCTTGTTGTTTTGCATAAACTAGCATGAACTTGAAATGGGTTTGTTTAATCTTGAATTTTGGATGATTAAATGTTGTTTAAATGCTAAAGTTCATGTATTAAATGTGTTACTAGCATCATTGGTTCAATTTGATGTGTAGGTTGATTTGGAAAACATCACTAACATGATTATTGATTTTGTGATTCTTGGTTAGGGTTTGATAGCTTTTAAAATGAACTTTTGATACGTTGAACACTATGAAATTTTTTTAGTAAGTGTTTAATTGTATTGTATATTTAATTACCTTCGAAACGGCATATCATATGTGTGGATTGGATTTCCGAGTCAAGAAATGCATTTTATGAACTTGAAACTTTGATTTTGAACATTTAACGATCAATCGACGAGGTTTTTGTTTTTGTAAATGATGAAGTTGATTGATTAAATGTGTTTAGTTGTATTCCTCATCAAAATACCTTTCCAACGATATAAGATACGTGTTTTGAATGTTTACGGTTCATAAGTTATGATTGTTTGAAGTTGGATTCGACTAAGTATTAAACTGCCCCAGAATTGCTGAACCAGACACAGATGCGGCGCATCTGCCTTGGATGCGGCGCATCTGAGGCAGACAGCCCAAAAATGTACATTTTCGTTTAATTCTAGCTATGATACGCACCCCCGATTGACATGAAACTTGGCCAACATGCTCATATATGATTTCTAAGCTTAGGAAAATAGTTCGGGACCCGACCCGAATGTGTTGACTTTTTCGTTGACTTTGACTTTAACCAAGTTTGACTTTTAGTCAAACTTAACCAAACACTTATGCAATCATTCTAATATACCTTTATACTTGATTCTTGCATAAAACTTGACAACGTGATTCACATGCTATACTATTCGAGTCATAACGAGCTATAGGACTAATTGAACACATTTCGCCCGACCTTGTGTCGTAACCGGTTAATTGATACAACTTACTTGTTTAGGTCAAGGCTAAGCAACTTTCATGTACACGTTTACTTTGTGAAGTACCTTTATACTCGTGCACTCAAGGTGAGATCATAGTCTCATCTTTCAACAACTTTTATACTTTTAAATCATGGGATGAGAAACATATACAGTTTTATACTACATACTTTTAAACTTTGAACACAAGTACGGAAACAAAAATTCCACAGCGAGTTAGAACAAAAAGCCTCAATTCGATTATCATTAGTTACACTTGCAAGGTGTAAGCGAGAACTTATATTATGTGATCACATGGGCTTGACGAGCCTCATTCGGACGGTTCGCTACCGTCGGCGGATCAAATATATTTTCGGGTTTAGTGTATGTTCTAACACTACACAACAGGGTGCAAAAGAGTTAAGTCTTGATAATTGGGTGCTCGCGAACATACTTTTGGAATGCAAACGATTTGGATAATCAACGTTACAAAATCTTGTGGTTCAAAAACAACGTTTACAAACACCTATGATTTCACCAATGTTTTTCGCTGACAGTTTTCTATATGTTTCTCAGGTTCATGAATGGCTATTTGATACATGCTTCCACGTACACTTATACTTGCTTGGAGTCAAGCATACATGCATACATTCTGATTTCTTGCTTGGGGTCAAGTATACATGCGCACACTTTGATATACTTGCTTGGGGTCAAGCATACATACTTACGCTATTTATAGCAACCGTGATTTTAAACTAATTATGTCGCAGGTTATTTCATTTATACTTTATACTTTTGTAAACTTAAACTTGTTGTCAATCCGTTTTGTAAACTAAACTTGGCAAGTCTTGTACGTTTCAAATGAATGCGACATAATTTTGGTCAAACGCGTCTCATATAGAGACTATGACCACGCAACGGGACCTCAGTTAACGGCGCCGTCAATGACAATTTTGTCGGGTCGCTACAGATGGTATCAGAGCGTTGGTTGTAGGGAACTAGGATATGCATTAGTGTGTCTGACAGAGTCGTTAGGATGCATTAGTGAATCTAGACTACAACCGGATAGTGAATCATTGCATTCTGACTTGCATTTGCTATAGATAGCACTTACTTGACTACTTGTGCATTTATACTTGAATCTTCTTAGGTGAACTTTTTAATGGTACCAAATTATTCTCATCATACGAACTCGTACTCTGCCATTTCTGGTAACACACGTAAATTCGAGATTCATACGCGTAAGGATGACGACGACTTCATTAGCACACTTGTTTGGGAACTCTGTCTCCCAGATTGTTATTCGCCATCGTTTCAACTTACTATCGCTGTCACACCGGTGTTCCTTACTATCTACCACTTCTTGTTACTACCATCACTACTCTAGGTGAGTATCGTCATCACTACTTATCACTACGATTGCGTACTACTCGTTATCATGATTCGTTACTCTTTTCATACCTAAATATATTATCGTTTGACTTGAACCGCATTGACGTGAACAATCATTTATACACTTCCCTCGGGAAACGCATCTTCAGAGTTGCACAAATTCTTTCGATTCAATATGAGTCACGTTAGAGATGTCGTTACACTTTGTTCATTTTAAATTTTCACGATTACATGAACTTGAATCTATGGTATGAGTTAGCGTAATATAACGACACTCTATCAATGTGGTTATATTACGGTAAGTCATACCAAAGTTCCAATGACTCGTAATGGTGATTGGACTCGATCAACCTAATCACCACCATGTGCCATGTACATGACTTCATTTTCCTTGTTTGAACATCAGAAAACTCCGAGAATACTGATAACAACCATACCCGGGACACATCGTCGATTATTTTCGAACCATATTTATGCTTCTGAATGAATGACAAATTCTTTCAACTCCAAACATATATTACACGTGTATACTATCTCGTCTTCGCACAGTTTTATCGACGGACTATAATGTGCTTGATATGCTCACATCGAGGTGGAAACTTGTCTCGCATTAAACTCGTACCCCCGTATAAGGAAACCTTTTATCTAAATTCTCAATTGAGAGAAAGACTCTTCACATTATACTAATATTCACCACGAGGGAGAATTGTCCTAATGAACGTTTTCGAAAACCGATAAATCTTCCGCGGCGCGAAATTCTTGAGAAACATAAACTTGTTCCAACAAACGTTTTCAGGTCCTAACAAGCTTGTTCAAATGTATCTTAAAAGAACTGTACCTCGTTTCGGATCGAGATCCTCGTTTCACTTCTGGATTTCGGGGTGCCTTACAAAAAGCCTCGGGACTACGTTTAAACATGAGTACAACACATCAACCACAAACCGACGGACCGAACAAACATACGATTCAAACTTTGGGAACCATAATACGAATTTGTGTTATCAACTTCAAATTTACTTGAGAAAAGTATTTGCCTTTAGCCGAATTCTAGTACTACAATAATTTTCATTCGAGTATTAACGTCACACCTTTCGATAACTCATATAGCTGCAATTGATGTTTTCTAAATTGTTGAACCGAAGTAAATGACAAGCAAACCACCGAACCCGAACTCATTCATGAAACAACCGAGAAATTTTTCAAATCCAAAAGAGACTCAAAACGACCGTAGTCGCCAAAGGAGCTATGCCGATGTTAGACGTAAACCTCTCGAATTCCAAATGGGTGACCGTGCAATGTTAAAAGTCGCACCTTGAAAAGGTGCAATCCGTTTCGAGAAACGTAGAAAGCTAAATCCACGATATTTTAATCCTTTTACAATCATGGGGCGTTTTAGACCCGTCGCTAGCTGTTTAGATTTTCCGACCCATTTGAGTCTCCGTGCATCCTACATTCTATGTATCAAACATAAAGACGTGTCTTGGGAAACATGAACTTGTTATTCCTTTCGATGAGCTTACTATCGATGATAAACTCAGCTTCCTAGGAGAACCGGTTGAAACTATGAATCGTGAAACCAAACTTTAAAACAACGTAAAATCCCGACTGTCGAAGTTCGTTGAAATGCCCAAGGAAGTACCCTCATTTATTCGTAGAATTGGCAATGCAAGATTTCAAGGAAGAAACAACGACTACTACTTCCAACTAAAATTCGGGACGAAATTTCTTTTAAGGTGTAGGTAATGTAACATCCCGCATTTTTCCGTTAAATTATTTTAACGCCCGTCTTTTTTTTAGATAATATCTTCCATTATCTAAATTCGTAACTTTCGTTAACTAGCATTCTTAATATTTCCGTTATTTGATTTTAACATCTCACGTTTACTCTAGCATTTTAAAATATTCGTTCGGTTAATTCATGCACCCGCTTTCAAACTCGAGGGACCGAAGTTTCCAAAGGGCCAAACTAGTTGACTAGGTCAACTAGTCAACCTCATCTCATCCATTCATTCATACTTCCACCTCCCTCCTTCTTTTTCCTCTCTAGCTCAAGAACCCATTTTTAACATCTTCAAATAATCATCATCTAAATCAATTCAAGCAAGCAAACATCAAAACAAATTACATATTCGTGATCCTCTCTTCATCCTCTACATTTTGGTACCAATTTCATCTCGTTTGGGTAACATTTCTAAAACTCTAGATTTCTCTAATTCGTGTTTTTGACTTGAAATGGTGTTAGTTAGTGTCTATGGCTTGTGTCTAGCATGAATATATGATTTATTTTCTCGATCTTGTTGTTTTGCATAAACTAGCATGAACTTGAAATGAGTTTGTTTAATCTTGAATTTTGGATGATTAAATGTTGTTTAAATGCTAAAGTTCATGTATTAAATGTGTTACTAGCATCATTAGCTTCAATTTGATGTGTAGGTTGATTTGGAAAACATCACTAACATGATTATTGATTTTGTGATTCTTGGTTAGGGTTTGATAGCTTTTAAAATGAACTTTTGATGCGTTAAACACTATGAAATTTTGTTAGTAAGTGTTTAATTGTATTGTATATTTAATTACCTTCGAAACGGCATATCATATGTGTGGATTGGATTCCCGAGTCAAGAAATGCATTTTATGAACTTGAAACTTTGATTTTGAACATTTAACGATCAATCGACGAGGTTTTTGTTTCTGTAAATGATGAAGTTGATTAATGAAATATGTTTAGTTATATTCCTCGTCAAAATACCTTTCCAACGAAATAAGATACGTGTTTTGAATGTTTACGGTTCATAAGTTATGATTGTTTGAAGTTGGATTCGACTAAGTGTTAAACTGCCCCAGAATTGCTGAACCAGACACAGATGCGGCGCATCTGCCTTGGATGCGGTGGATCTGAGGCAGACTGCCCAAAAATGTCCATTTTCATTTAATTCTAGCTATGCTACGCACCCCCGATTGACATGAAACTTGGCCAACATGCTCATTTATGATTTCTAAGCTTAGGAAAATAGTTCGGGACCCGACCCGAACGTGTTGACTTTTTTGCTGACTTTGACTTTAACCAAGTTTGACTTTTAGTCAAACTTAACCAAACACTTATGAAATCATTCGAACGTACCTTTATACTTGATTCTTGCATGAAACTTGACAACGTGATTCACATTCTATACTATTCGAGTCATAACGAGCCATAGGACTAATTGAACACATTTCACCCGACCTTGTGTCGTAACCAGTTAATTAATACAACTTACTTATTTAGGTCAAGGCTAAGCAACTTTCATGCACATGTTTACTTTGTGAAGTACCTTTATACTCGTGCACTCGAGGTGAGATCATAGTCCCATCTTTCAACAACTTGTATACTTTTAAATAATGAGATGAGAAACATATACAGTTTTATACTACATACTTTTATACTTTGAACACAAGTACGGAAACAAACATTCCACAGCGAGTTAGAACAAAAAGCCTCAATTCGATTATCATTAGTTACACTTGCAGGGTGTAAGCGAGAACTTATATTATGTGATCACATGGGCTTGACGAGCCTCATTCGAACGGTTCGCTAACTTCGGCGGATGAAATATATTTTCGGGTTTAGTGTATGTTCTAACACTACGCAACATGGTGCAAAAGATTTAAGTCTTGATAATTGGGTGTTCGCGAACATACTTTTGGAATGCAGACGATTTGGATAATCAACTATACAAAATCTTGTGGTTCAAAAACAACGTTTAGAAACACCTATGATTTCACCAACGTTTTTCGTTGACAGTTTTCTATATGTTTCTCAGGTTCATGAATGGCTATTTGATACATGCTTCCGCGTACACTTATACTTGCTTGGAGTCAAGCATACATGCATACATTCTGATTTCTTGCTTGGGGTCAAGTATACATGCGCACACTTTGATATGCTTGCTTGGGGTCAAGCATACATACTTACGCTATTTATAGCAACCGTGATTTTAAACTAATTATGTCGCAAGTTATTTCATTTATACTTTATAATTTTGTAAACTAAAACTTGTTGTCGATCCTTTTTGTAAACTAAACTTTGCAAGTCTTGTACGTTTCAAATGAATGCGACATAATTTTGGTCAAACACGTCTCATATAGGGACTATGACCACGCAACGGGACCTAAGTTAACGGTGCCGTCAATGACGATTTTGTCGGGTCGCTAAACTACCAAGCAAAAAGGGGCATATTCGGCTTCGATCATTCAACCATAGAATGTTGTTTCACGTACTTGTGTCTATTTTGTAAAACATTTATAAAACTGCATGTATTCTCATCCCAAAAAAATATTAGATTTTTAAAAGTGGGACTATAACTCACTTTCACAGATTTTCACTTCGTCGGAAAAAGACTTGGCCACGGGTCGATTCACAAACCTATAACAAATATACACATATATATCAACATATGATCAAAATATATTCACTCGATTTTTATTACGTTTTGACGTTTTAAATTTGTTAAGTTAACAGCCCAACATTAATAGTCCACAATTAGTTGTCCACAGTTAGTAATACAGAAATAAATCAATATATACTATCTCGAATCAATCCACGACCCAGTGTATGCAAGTCTCAGACTCGATCACAACTCAAAGTATATATATTATTTTGGAATCAACCTCAACCCTGTATAGATAACTCGAGCATTACCGCATATAGAGTGTCTATGGTTATTCCAAATAATATATATAGATGACGTCGATATGATATGTCAAAACATTGTATACGTGTCTATGGTCTATCAAGATTGCATATTATATGTTAGAATACATGTATAATACAATATAAGTTAGTTAGTTATGGTTAGTATAGATTTTTTACAAAGTTTCACGTAGCTAAAATTAGCAAAAATATCCAATTTTGTTTTACCCATAACTTTTTCGTTTTAAATCCGTTTGAGTGAATCAGGTTGCTATGGTTTCATAATGAACTAAAATTTATGAAACTAAACAGAAAAAGTATAAGTTTATAGTTGGAAATACAGGTTACAAGTCGTTTTTGTAAGAGGTAGTCATTTCCGTCGAAAGAACGACATCTTGATGACCATTTTGAAAAACATACTTCCACTTTGATTTTAACCATGATTTTTGGATATAGTTTCATGTTCATATGAAATATCATTTTCCCAGAAGAAAAACTTTTAAATCAAAGGTTATCATAGTTTTTAATTATCCAACCCAAAACAGCCCCCGATTTCACTACGACGGCGTATGTCCGGTTTTACGGTGTTCTTCGTGTTTCCAGGTATTAAATCATTAAGTTAGCATATCATATAGATATAGAACATGTGTTTAGTTTATTTTAAATTTTAAGTTAGAAGGATTAACTTTGTTTGCGAACAAGTTTAGAATTAACTAAACTATGTTCTAGTGATTACGAGTTTAAATCTTCGAATAAGATAGTTATATATATATATATATATATATATATATATATATATATATATATATATATATATATATATATATATATATATATATATATATATATATATATATATATATATATATATATATATATATATATATATATATATGAATCGAATGATGTTATGGACATCATTACTACCTCAAGTTTAGTAGGTAAACCTACTAGAAGTGACAAGAAATGATCTAGCTTCAAAGGATCTTGGATGGCTTGAAAGTTCTTGAAGGAGAATCATGACATGAAAACAAGTTCAAGTAAGATTTTTACTCGAATTAAGATAGTTTATAGTTATGGAAATCGAATCAAAGTTTGAATATGAGTGTTACCTTGAATTAAAATGGTAACCTACTGTATATAACAAAGGTTTCTTGATCTTAGATGATTACTTGGGATGGATTAGAAAGCTTGGAAGTAGACTTGTAAACTTGAAAGTGTTCTTGATGTGTTCTTGAGTTGTTGTTTTGAAAGTTGATCTAGGTTAGGATTTATGAACTAGATTGAGTTAGATTTTGTTGAAGATGATGAAGAACACTTAGAACAATGAGAGAACACTTGAGAGAGAGTTGTTTGATGCATGAAAGTTGAAAAATGAGAGTGTTATGGTTGGTGCAAGTTCACGTGAATATGGAGTACACATATAGTCTCCATTAGTTTGTATTTTTGTTAGATATTTCATGCTAGTCACCAAATAATGGTTCCCACATGTCTTGGTGACTCACAAGGGCTGCTAAGAGCTAATCATTGAAGTGTATATACAAATAGTATATACATTTAGAAGTTTGTATTGTACGAGTACGAATACGGGTGCATACGAGTAGAATTGTTGATGAAAATGAATGAGAATGTAATTGTGAGCATTTTTGCTAATTAGAAGTACTTTGATATGTGTCTTAAAGTCTTTCAAAAGTGTACTAATACATCTTAATACACTTGATAGTACTCTAAACGAACATATATTTAGTCACAATATCATCCCAATATGTAAAGTTTTTAGTTGTAATTATTCTATTTTTAAGTTGTAATCGTTTAAATAAATAAATGTGAAGACAAAGCACGAAGATTAAAGAATTGAAGAAAAAGTGCCACTAAAGCCTGAAAAGTGCCACTAAAGCCATAGTGCACTCAAAAGTGCCACTAAAAGTGAGTTAAAGACTTGCGCGGATTTTGAGAGTTAAGGAAAATAATTTTTTGTGCAAATTACAAATTGCAAAACGCGAAGTACAAGATATTAAATAGTACGCAAGGACGTTCGAAAATCCGTAACCGGGACCAAAGTCAACTCTCAACGCGCGACGCAACAGACTAAAAATTACAAGTCAACTATGCACATGAATATAATATAATATATAATTAATTCTTAAAATTATATATATATTATATTATATATTAAAACCGTCGGCAAACAAGAAAACAAAGTTATGTGAGGTGTCCCTAGACTCCATGCGATCGCATGGAAAATGCAAAGGAAATCCATGCGATCGCATGGCCCCAAATTTCTGGCCACATCTATAAATTTCACAGTTTTCGGCAGAATATCACACAACTTTTTCTATCCTCTCTATCTCTACGATATACATATATATATATATATATATATATATATATATATATATATATATATATATATATATATATATATATATATATATATATATATATATAATTTTAATTTTAATATTAATTTAATAATAATAAGGGTATGTTAGCGAATATTGTAAGGGTGTAAGTTGAAATTCTGTCCGTGTAACGCTACGCTATTATTAATCATTGTAAGTTATGTTCAACCTTTTTAAATTAATGTCTCGTATCTAAGTTATTATTATGCTTATTTAATGCCGAAGTAATCGTGATGTTGGGCTAAATATTAAAATTGGGTAATTGGGCTTTGTACCATAATTGGAGTTTGGATAAAAGAACGACACTTGTGGAAATTAGACTATGGGCTATTAATGGGTTTTATATTTGTTTAATTAAATGATAGTTTGTTAATTTAATATAAATATTTACAATTGGACGTACCTATAAATAACCACATACACTCGATCGGACACGATGGGCGGGATATTTATAAGTACTAATAATCGTTCATTTAACCGGACACGGGAATGGATTAATAGTTAATGGACTTATTAAAACAGGGGTGAATTATATACAAGGAAAATTGGTGTAATTATAGTTTAAGACCCCAATTAGTTGGAATATTTGACTTCGGATATAAGAATAATTTGACGAGGACACTCGCACTTTATATTTATGACAGATGGACTGTTATGGACAAAAACCAGACGGACATATTGAATAATCCAGGACAAAGGACAATTAACCCATGGTAATAAACTAAAATCAACACGTTAAACATCATGATTACGGAAGTTTAAATAAGCATAATTCCTTTATTTCATATTTAATTGCACTTTTAATTATCGCACTTTAATTTATTGTCATTTTAATTATCGTATTTTTTAAATTATTTTTTTTTATTTATTTATCGCACTTTAATTTATCGCAATTTTATTATTGTCATTTACTTTACGCTTTAAATTAAGTTATATTTATTTTTAATATTTTACATTAGGTTTTAACTGCGACTAAAGTTTTAAAATCGACAAACCGGTCATTAAACGGTAAAAACCCCCTTTTATAATAATAATAATACTACTTATATATATTTATATTTATACAAATATAGTTTTAAAAATATAGCGTTAAACTTTGCTAGCTCCCTGTGGAACGAACCGGACTTACTAAAAACTATACTACTGTACGATTAGGTACACTGCCTATAAGTGTTGTAGCAAGGTTTAGGTATATCCATTCTATAAATAAATAACTTGTGTATAATTGTATCGTATTTAATAGTATTTTGTAGTAAAAATATAACTATTTCGTATACACCTCTACGCACATCAAGTATTTTTGACGCCACTGCCGGGGACTGCTTAAACGCCGGAAGCGAAACGCTATATAAAAAAACAAAATATATATATTTTTAAGAGTTTGTTAAATATATATATAAAATTATAAAGTTTCTTTATTTTTATTTTAGTTTTAAAAATATAATTTTTTATTTGTTTATATAAATATTTTATAAAAAAAAATATATAAAAGAATACGGCCCAACACTGTAGCAGCCCATCTAAACAGACCTGGAAACCGAAGCCATGCGACCGCATGAAAATCCTACAGACAATCCATGCGATCACATGGACTGATTTGACAGCCCCGGTACCTTAATCAACGAATTAGGGTTACGTTTTTATTATTATTATTATTATTATTATTATTATTATTATTATTATTATTATTATTATTATTATTATTATTATTATTATTATTATTAATTATAATTAGGGTTAATTATTATATTATTTAGTATTAGTTTTAGTTAATTTGTATTTTTAAGTTTAATTAGTTTTATTAATATATAAAAATTAATACTTTTATAAAATAAATATAAAAATAATATTTTTATAAAAATAAATAATTTTATCACTTTTTATATCTTTTTATATTTCGTATCTTTTTAATCTTTTATTCGTAAATTGTATATTTTTCGTCCGTAACTTAATATTTTGCCGTAGTTATTTTTATTTCTAGATTTTTAGGCTTTGCCGTAAAATCCCTTAAGTCCTTTTTCTTTAGACTAAGATTTAAGTGTTTTAGAATTTTGCGACGCCGTTTTAAGATTTTAATACCTTTTTAAGTTATTGCTGTTTTGGATTTAGAATTCCTTTAAGCTTTAATACCTTTAGACGTAACTTTTAATTTTTAGTTTTTAGAATTTTAAGTTTCGACGCGCTACTTTCTTATTTTTATTTTTCGACCTTTTATTTTTCGATGTTTTTCGACGCGCTATTTTTCTTTCTTATTTCTCGACACTCTAGTTTTTAGGACTTAGAATTTTTTTCTATTTCTTCTCTAAAATTTCTTTAAACTTCGACGAAAAATTATTTTAAGTGGTTAAATTGATAGACATCCAAAATTTTCTGGTTCGTAGTAATAATTGGCGAGTTGTGGGCTTCCGATTTAAAGGGTCCTGGCTACCTACTGCATCTATTGGCTATTCGAAACGTGGACAAAATCAGAAAAGTCTATTAATTTAATAACTTATATAATTTTTATCTTTTATAACTAATAGGATATTCAGTTAATGCACCGAGCAAAACGTTCACCACCTTTCATACGTTCACCACCTGTAACTCGATCAAGACATCTTGCCAATATTGTTGCCGTTGATTTTTCTTTAGAATCATCATCTAGTCGACCAAGTACTCCAATTCAAATTTCCGATAATCCATTTTTTGAACCCGACCTCACAATTGAGAATCCGGAGGATATTCAGGGACAACTCAGAGATCCTGAACGACTAATCATTCCTCCTGAACCACAAACCGTTAAATCAGAATCCTCTCTAGTGATTTAGATTCAACAAACTCAATCATGGAAAATCTAGAACCTCTAAGTATGGAAGACCGAATGAGAGCCACACGCACGGGCCAAGGTCACGCCATTATTAAGCCAGACATTAATGTGCCAGATTATGAAATCAAAGGACAAATCCTACACATGGTAACTAATCAATGCCAATATAGTGGTACGCCGAAGGAAGATCCAAACGAACATCTTCGAACCTTTAATAGGATCTGTACTCTATTTAAAATCCGAGAAGTGGAGGATGAACAAATCTATCTCATGTTATTTCCCTGGACTTTAAAGGGAGAAGCCAAAGATTGGTTAGAATCGTTACCCGAAGGAGCGATTGATACATGGGATGTTTTAGTTGAAAATTTTCTTAAACAATTCTTTCCGGCATCTAAAGCCGTGAGACTTCAAGGAGAAATTGTTACATTCACGCAAAAACCAAATGAAACTCTATATGAGGCGTGGACAAGATTCGGAAAGTTGTTGAGAGGATGTCCTCAGCACGGTTTAGACACTTATCAAATAGTATAAATATTCTACCAAGGATGCGACGTTGCTACACGAAAAGACATCAACATAACAGCTGGTGGTTCCATTATGAAGAAAATCGAAACTGACGCTTACAAAATTATTGATAACACTGATTCCCACTCACATGAGTGGCATCAAGAAAAAGACATCTTTATCTAAAGCGGCTAGAGCCGATTCTAGCCATGACTTTGATTCCATTTCCGCAAAAATAGATGCTTTCGAGAGACGAATGGAAAAGATGAATAAAGATATTCACGCAATACGAATCAGTTGTGAGCAATGCAGTGGACCACACTTAATGAAAGATTGTCACATTGAGCAAACCATGGAACAACGTGAGAATGTTTCCTACATGAACCAAAGGCCGGGAAATAATTATCAAAATAATTATCAACAGCCAAGGCCAAACTTCAATCGAAATCAAAACATTCTTTACAATCCAAATGGACCCAACAATAACTCGTATAACCAACAAGGTTCGAATAACCAACCAACTCAAAACAACACTTTCAATCAACAAAGACCTAGCTTGTATAAACCACCACAACAAACCGAAGAGAAAAAGTCAAATCTAGAAGAAATGATGGCAAAACTAATGGAATCTCAAACACAATTTATTACATCTCAAACCCAAACAAATGAGAGGTTTGATCAATCATTAAGAACTCAACAAGCTTCCATTTTGAATCTAGAAAAACACGTAGGTACTCTTGCTAGCATGATGAGTGAAAGGGAACAAGGAAAGCTACCGAGTGATACTGAAGTAAATCCTCGGAATGAGAATGTTAATATGGTATCAACAAATTCTGAAAAAGCAACACCAGAAGATGGGAAGGTTTTAGATGTGAGTAACAATGAAGAAGTTACACCACCACCACCACCACCCGAGTATGTAAAACCAGTGGTGGCCCCATACAGACCACCCATCCCGTTTCCAAGAAAAGGAGTTGAGTATGATCAAGTAATAGGTACTAAAGTTTGTGATACCTCTGGAAAGAAGAAGAAGAATAAGAAAGTACAAGAAACAAAAACCGTAAAGATAAACCCGGTGAAGACAGTTCCACCAAAACCTCCACCCAGGTTAGGTGATCTGGGTGAATTTATTGTTCCTTGTCTACTTAGTGATTGTGTCATGTATGATGCACTAGCAGATTTAGGTGCGAGTGTGAGTGTTATTCCTCTTTCATTATATAAGAGATTAGGAGTAGGTGAGCTAACTCCAACGGATATGAGTGTTCGACTCCTTGATCAAACCATTAAGCACCCAGTTGGAATTGCTGACAACCTACCCATTCAAGTAGGTAATTTAACCTTTCTAGTCGAATTCATTGTCATTGACATAGAAGAGGACTCAAACGTTCCTCTAATTTTAGGTCGACCATTCTTAGCGTCCACCGTGGCATTATTTGATGTAAGAAAGGGTAGAACGACACTTAGTAATGATGAGAAATCGATCACCTTTATGATTCGAAAGTCTAAATCTCCACCAACTAAAACCGTTGAACCAGCAAAAACGATTGGTAAGAACCATGTTGTTTTACCAACTCCAACGCTAGTGCTTAGCAATAATAAAATGCCTAAGTGTGGAGAAAATGAAGTAACACCTAATGATGACCTGATAACAAAGAACCCCGTTGTTGATACGAAATTAAATGATCCCGTTATTAATAGTTCAATGAAGAAACTTATTAAACGGATTCGCGATGCTAGAACCAAGGGGAACTTTAAGTTATGTAACCGGTTAGTATCCAATCTATTGTAGTGACCCGAACTTTTCCATGTTTATATATATTAATTGAGATTGATATTTACATGATTAAATGTTTCCAGCATGTTAAGCAATCAAACTTGTTAAGACTTGATTAATTGAAATATGTTTCATATAGACAATTGACCACCCAAGTTGACCGGCGATTCACGAACGTTAAAACTTGTAAAAACGACATGACGATATATATATGGATATACATATGGTTAACATGAGATTATGATAAGTAATTATCTCCATAAGTATATTAACAATGAGTTATATACATATAAACAAGACTACTAACTTAAGGATTTCAAAACGAGACATATATGTAACGATTATCGTTGTAACGACATTTAAATGTATATATATCATATTAAGATATATTAATATATCATAATATCATGATAATATAATAATTTAACATCTCATTAGATATAATAAACAATGGGTTAACAACATTAATTGAGATCGTTAACTTAAAGGTTTCAAAACAACACTTACATGTAACGACTAACGATGACTTAACGACTCAGTTAAAATGTATATACATGTAGTGTATTTAGATGTATTAAAATACTTTTGGAAGACTTCAAGACATATATCAAAACATTCATACTTAACGAAAATGGTTACAGTTACTTTCCCATTCTTTTCTTTCATCAAGAATTCTAGTCGTATTTTTACCCGTATTATACACAGCTTCAAAACGTACTTACTATGGGTATATACCAATAGGAACTAGCATGGGATTCCACTCTTGATTATGTCATGTATGACTAATCAATTTTAACTTCTACCATGAGCTAGTCAACTAACTAGAACTCCTTTTAACCCCACTCACCACTCACCAATTACCACTCATCATTCACTCCATTTCACTTCCAATTCTCTTTCTAATTCTCTCTCAACACACCCACACTATTATGAACGTATTTTTCCAGTAGTTAATCATCATCTTCATCAAAAATCACTTCAAGAATCAAGCTATAATCATCATAGGAAGAACACTTCAAGAACACTTCAAAAATCCCTTCAAGTTTACTAATTTACTTCCAAGCTTTCTAATCCATTCCAAGTAATCATCTAAGATCAAGAAACCTTTGTTATATACAGTAGGTTATCTTTCTTATTCAAGGTAATATTCATATTCAAACTTTGATTCAATTTCTATAACTATAAACTATCTTAATTCGAGTAAAAATCTTACTTGAACTTGTTTTTGTGTCATGATCCTACTTCAAGAAATTTCAAGCCATCCAAGATCCTTTGAAGCTAGATCATTTCTTGTCACTTACAGTAGGTTTACCTACTAAACTTGAGGTAGTAATGATGTTCATAACATCATTCGATTCATATATATAAAACTATCTTATTCGAAAGTTTAAACTCGTAATCACTAGAACATAGTTTAGTTAATTCTAAACTTGTTCGCAAACAAAAGTTAATCCTTCTAAATTGACTTTTAAAATTAACTAAACACATTTTCTATATCTATATGATATGCTAACTTAATGATTTAAAACCTGGAAACACGAAAAACACCGTAAAACCGGATTTACGCCGTCGTAGCAACACCGCGGGCTGTTTTGGGTTAGTTAATTAAAAACTATGATAAACTTTGATTTAAAAGTTTTTATTCTGAGAAAATGATTTTTATTATGAACATGAAACTATATCCAAAAATTATGGTTAAACTCAAAGTGGAAGTATGTTTTCTAAAATGGTCATCTAGACGTCGTTCTTTCGACTGAAATGACTACCTTTACAAAAACGACTTGTAACTTATTTTTCCGACTATAAACCTATACTTTTTCTGTTTAGATTCATAAAATAGAGTTCAATATGAAACCATAGCAATTTGATTCACTCAAAACGGATTTAAAATGAAGAAGTTATGGGTAAAACAAGATTGGATAATTTTTCTCATTTTAGCTACGTGAAAATTGGTAACAAATCTATTCCAACCATAACTTAATCAACTTGTATTGTATATTATGTAATCTTGAGATACCATAGACACGTATACAATGTTTCGACCTATCATGTCGACACATCTATATATATTTCGGAACAACCATAGACACTCTATATGTGAATGTTGGAGTTAGCTATACAGGTTTGAGGTTGATTCCAAAATATATATAGTTTGAGTTGTGATCAATACTGAGATACGTATACACTGGGTCGTGGATTGATTCAAGATAATATTTATCGATTTATTTCTGTACATCTAACTGTGGACAACTAGTTGTAGGTTACTAACGAGGACAGCTGACTTAATAAACTTAAAACATCAAAATATATTAAAAGTGTTGTAAATATATTTTGAACATACTTTGATATATATGTATATATTGTTATAGGTTCGTGAATCAACCAGTGGCCAAGTCTTACTTCCCGACGAAGTAAAAATCTGTGAAAGTGAGTTATAGTCCCACTTTTAAAATCTAATATTTTTGGGATGAGAATACATGCAGGTTTTATAAATGATTTACAAAATAGACACAAGTACGTGAAACTACATTCTATGGTTGAATTATCGAAATCGAATATGCCCCTTTTTTATTAAGTCTGGTAATCTAAGAATTAGGGAACAGACACCCTAATTGACGCGAATCCTAAAGATAGATCTATTGGGCCTAACAAACCCCATCCAAAGTACCGGATGCTTTAGTACTTCGAAATTTATATCATATCCGAAGGGTGTCCCGGAATGATGGGGATATTCTTATATATGCATCTTGTTAATGTCGGTTACCAGGTGTTCACCATATGAATGATTTTTATCTCTATGTATGGGATGTGTATTGAAATATGAAATCTTGTGGTCTATTGTTACGATTTGATATATATAGGTTAAACCTATAACTCACCAACATTTTTGTTGACGTTTTAAGCATGTCTATTCTCAGGTGATTATTAAGAGCTTCCGCTGTCGCATACTTAAATAAGGACGAGATTTGGAGTCCATGCTTGTATGATATTGTGTAAAAACTGCATTCAAGAAACTTATTTTGTTGTAACATATTTGTATTGTAAACCATTATGTAATGGTCGTGTGTAAACAGGATATTTTAGATTATCATTATTTGATAATCTACATAAAGCTTTTTAAACCTTTATTGATGAAATAAAGGTTATGGTTTGTTTTAAAATGAATGCAGTCTTTGAAAAACGTCTCATATAGAGGTTAAAACCTCGCAACGAAATCAATTAATATGGAACGTTTTTAATCAATAAGAACGGGACATTTCAGTTGGTATTCGAGCGTTGGTCTTAGAGAACCAGAATTTTGCATTAGTGTGTCTTATCGAATTTTTTAGGATGCATTAGTGAGTCTGGACTTCGATCGTGTTTACTTGAAAAATGATTGCTCAACAAATTTTGTTGGAAACTATATATTTTTAACATGTGAATATTATGTGATATATTAATCTCTTAACGCGTTTGATATTATGTGATAGATGTCTACCTCTAGAACAAGTCCCATTGACTCACCTAATAATAATGAAGAGTCAAATGTAAATTGGAATGATTCGTGGACTGATTCACAAGTTCCCGAAGAGGAACCGGAAGAAGAGTCGGAACCAGAAGAAGAATCGGAACCGGAAGAAGAATCGGAACCGGATGAAGAAATAGAACCGGTGGGGGAAATAATAAAACGGTTAAGTAAAAGAAAATCCTCAACCAACCGACCAAGGTTAATTATGGTCAATGGTGTTTCCGCCAAGGAAGCAAAATATTGGGAGGATTACCAATTCTCCGATGAATCGGATTCCGACGAGAATTTCGATGATGTTATAGAAATTACCCCAACTGAATTTAAAAAGGCAAAAGAAAATAATAAGGGAAAGGGCATAAAAATAGAGAAATCTAATTCCAACCCCGATGAACTTTATATGTATCGTCAACCCCCGAAGTCCTTAAGTTGTAACAATGACCCGGGAACCTCTAAACCACCAGGTTTTTCTAAACCAATGTGGAAAATTACGACTCGTAGTAGGGGAACATCATATATCCCTAGAAACTTGGCAAAACGAACCAAAACCGAAGAAGAAGAAACAAGCGAGTCGGAATAAGATAGTTGTATTCGTGTGGTGTAATATATGTAATATAGTGTGCTTATGCTTTATGATATATGTAAAAATTGCTTGTATTAATAAGTATTTTTTTTATGAATCTAACTCTTGTCTATTTTACAGTATAAAAACACAAAATGGATAGACAACCCAATATTTTAAGAGACCTACCCGGAGACATGATTGATGAAATCTTGTCTAGAGTCAGTCAGAATTCTTCGGCACAACTATTTAAGGCGAGATCAGTTTGTAAGACATTCGAAGAACGTTCCAAGAATGCCTTGGTTTATAAAAGGCTTTCGTTCGAAAGATGGGGGATATCACATTGGGAAATCCATAAGTTACGATGTGTTTACTTTGACGCATATATTGCGGGGAACCCAAATGCTATTTTACGCAATGGGTTAAGAAATTATTTTGACTCAATATATCCGAATATTGGACTTCGTGATTTAGAAAAAGCGGCTAACATGCAACATAAAGAAGCATGTTATGCTTACGGATTAGTAATGTTCGCTTCTCACCAAAGTGAGAACAAGAACATCGGGCTACAACTATTAAACAAAACGTTCCCACAAGTGACGGAGTCAGTAATTGGGGTAAGAAATGAGGTTTTTAGATTGTTACGGGACTGTTGGACATTACGTAACCCTCGTCCCTTTGACGACATTACAGCACGTTGTCTTATCAACGGCCATAACGGTTATGTTCCACAAGACCAAGGATGGGAAGTAGTCCTAGTAAAACCAGAATGCATGACTTGTTTCTGGACGTATGAATTACGTGTCTTTATTGCCTTTGCTGAACGACTTGTGTACTAGCTAGAATTATCTTCAGAACTATCTTGTATCAAAGTTATTGTGTGCTATATTTCATGCTTTATGTAAAATAGGCGGTATTGTAAGTTTGTAAAATATTGTATAAAAGTTTGAACGTGAAATATTATTATAATCAGTTTTTCATATAGAATTGTAGTAGTTGAATTGTATATTAGCTACTAAGTATGAACTTAACGGGTAGGTACTACCCGAATTTAAACTTATAAAACGCTAATATGAAGAAAAAGCTATTATAAATGAGTTCATATTATGCTACGAAATACTATTAACTACTCTTAATATTCTGTATGATTAACTTGTTCCATTTGATAATTTTGAAGGAAATGGCACCGACGACTCGACACACCGTGAATATGAATGAAGAGGAATTCCGTACTTTTCTAGCTTCAAACATAGCCGCAGTACAGGCTGCGCTACATACCAACAATAACCTTGGATCTAGCAGTACAGGAAATCGTGTAGGATGCACCTACAAAGAATTCACAGCCTGCAAACCTTTGGAATTTGATGGAACCGAAGGACCGATCAGATTGAAACGGTGGACCGAGAAGGTCGAATCGGTGTTTGCCATAAGTAAGTGTACTGAAGAGGACAAAGTAAAGTACGCTACGCATACCTTCACAGGTTCTGCGTTAACATGGTGGAATACCTATCTAGAGCAAGTGGGACAAGACGATGCGTACGCACTACCGTGGTCAGCATTCAAGCACTTGATGAATGAGAAGTACCGTCCCAGAACCGAGGTCAATAAGCTCAAGACAGAACTTAGAGGGTTACGAACCCAAGGATTTGATATTACCACGTATGAAAGACGATTCACATAATTGTGCCTATTGTGTCCGGGAGCATTCGAAGATGAGGAAGAGAAGATCGACGCGTTTGTGAAAGGATTACCGGAAAGAATCCAAGAAGATATAAGTTCACACGAGCCCGCCTCCATACAACAGGCATGTAGAATGGCTCACAAACTAGTGAACCAGATTGAGGAAAGAATTAAAGAACAGACGGCTGAAGAGGCCAATGTGAAGCAAGTCAAAAGAAAGTGGGAGGAAAACGGTGATAAGAATCACCAATACAACAACAACAGCAATTACAACAATAATCGCAACAATTATCCCAATAATCGCAACATCAATCGCAACTACAACAAACGGCCCAACAATAACAACAACAACAACAGCAACTACAACAATCATCCCAACAACAATAATAACCGCAACAACAACAACAATCAGAAGCAGCTATGCCAAAGGTGTGAAAAGTATCACTCGGGGTTCTGCACCAAATTTTGCAACAAGTGTAAAAGAAATGGTCATAGCGCGGCGAAGTGTGAGGTCTACGGACCAGGGGTTAATAGAACGAAAGGAACAAATGGTGTCGGAACGAGTAATGGCGGAGCAAGTAGTGTCGGAGCAAGTTATGCCAATGTAGTTTGTTATAAATGTGGAAAACCGGGCCACATTATTAGAAATTGCCCGAACCAGGAGAACACGAATGGACAAGGCCGCGGAAGAGTTTTCAATATTAATGCGGCAGAGGCACAGGAAGACCCGGAGCTTGTTACGGGTACGTTTCTTATTGACAATAAATCTTCTTACGTTTTATTTGATTCGGGTGCGGATAGAAGCTATATGAGTAGAGATTTTTGTGCTAAATTAAGTTGTCCATTGACGCCTTTGGATAGTAAATTTTTACTCGAATTAGCAAATGGTAAATTAATTTCAGCAGATAATATATGTCGGAATCGAGAAATTAAACTGGTTAGCGAAACATTTAAGATTGATTTGATACCAGTAGAGTTAGGGAGTTTTGATGTGATAATCGGTATGGACTAGTTGAAAGAAGTGAAAGCAGAGATCATTTGTTACAAAAATGCAATTCGCATTATACGAGAAAAAGGAAAACCCTTAATGGTGTACGGAGAAAAGGGCAACACGAAGCTACATCTTATTAGTAATTTGAAGGCACAAAAACTAATAAGAAAAGGTTGCTATGCTGTTCTAGCACACGTCGAGAAAGTACAAACTGAAGAAAAGAGCATCAATGATGTTCCCGTCGCAAAAGAATTTCCCGATGTATTTCCAAATGAATTACCGGGATTACCCCCACATCGATCCGTTGAATTTCAAATAGATCTTGTACCAGGAGCTGCACCAATAGCTCGTGCTCCTTACAGACTCGCACCCAGTGAGATGAAAGAACTGCAAAGCCAATTACAAGAACTTTTAGAGCATGGTTTCATTCGACCAAGCACATCACCGTGGGGAGCTCCTGTTTTGTTTGTCAAGAAGAAAGATGGTACATTCAGGTTGTGTATCTACTACCGAGAGTTGAACAAACTTACCATCAAGAACCGCTACCCACTACCGAGAATCGATGACTTATTTGATCAACTACAAGGCTCGTCTGTTTATTCAAAGATTGACTTACGTTCCGGGTATCATCAAATGCGGGTGAAAGAAGATGATATTCCAAAGACTGCTTTCAGAACACGTTACGGTCATTACGAGTTTATGGTCATGCCGTTTGGTTTAACTAATGCACCAGCTGTGTTCATGGACCTTATGAACCGAGTGTGTGGACCATACCTTGACAAGTTTGTCATTGTTTTCATTGATGACATACTTATTTACTCAAAGAATGACCAAGAACACGGTGAACATTTGAGAAAAGTGTTAGAAGTATTGAGGAAGGAAGAATTGTACGCTAAGTTTTCAAAGTGTGCATTTTGGTTGGAAGAAGTTCAATTCCTCGGTCACATAGTGAACAAAGAAGGTATTAAGGTGGATCCGGCAAAGATAGAAACTGTTGAAAAGTGGGAAACTCCGAAAACTCCGAAACACATACGCCAGTTTTTAGGACTAGCTGGTTACTACAGAAGGTTCATCCAAGACTTTTCCAGAATAGCAAAACCCTTGACTGCATTAACGCATAAAGGGAAGAAATTTGAATGGAATGATGAACAAGAGAAAGCGTTTCAGTTATTGAAGAAAAAGCTAACTACGGCACCTATATTGTCATTGCCTGAAGGGAATGATGATTTTGTGATTTATTGTGACGCATCAAAGCAAGGTCTCGGTTGTGTATTAATGCAACGAACGAAGGTGATTGCTTATGCGTCTAGACAATTGAAGATTCACGAACAAAATTATACGACGCATGATTTGGAATTAGGAGCGGTTGTTTTTGCATTAAAGACTTGGAGGCACTACTTATATGGGGTCAAAAGTATTATATATACCGACCACAAAAGTCTTCAACACATATTTAATCAGAAACAACTGAATATGAGGCAGCGTAGGTGGATTGAATTATTGAATGATTACGACTTTGAGATTCGTTACCACCCGGGGAAGGCAAATGTGGTAGCCGATGCCTTGAGCAGGAAGGACAGAGAACCCATTCGAGTAAAATCTATGAATATAATGATTCATAATAACCTTACTACTCAAATAAAGGAGGCGCAACAAGGAGTTTTAAAAGAGGGAAATTTAAAGGATGAAATACCCAAAGGATCGGAGAAGCATCTTAATATTCGGGAAGACGGAACCCGGTATAGGGCTGAAAGGATTTGGGTACCAAAATTTGGAGATATGAGAGAAATGGTACTTAGAGAAGCTCATAAAACCAGATACTCAATACATCCTGGAATGGGGAAGATGTACAAGGATCTCAAGAAACATTTTTGGTGGCCGGGTATGAAAGCCGATGTTGCTAAATACGTAGGAGAATGTTTGACGTGTTCTAAGGTCAAAGCTGAGCATCAGAAACCATCAGGTCTACTTCAACAACCCGAAATCCCGGAATGGAAATGGGAAAACATTACCATGGATTTCATCACTAAATTGCCAAGGACTGCAAGTGGTTTTGATACTATTTGGGTAATAGTTGATCGTCTCACCAAATCCGCACACTTCCTACCAATAAGAGAAGATGACAAGATGGAGAAGTTAGCACAACTGTATTTGAAGGAAGTCGTCTCCAGACATGGAATACCAATCTCTATTATCTCTGATAGGGATGGCAGATTTATTTCAAGATTCTGGCAGACATTACAGCAAGCATTAGGAACTCGTCTAGACATGAGTACTGCCTATCATCCACAAACTGATGGGCAGAGCGAAAGGACGATACAAACGCTTGAAGACATGCTACGAGCATGTGTTATTGATTTCGGAAACAGTTGGGATCGACATCTACCGTTAGCAGAATTTTCCTACAACAACAGCTACCATTCAAGCATTGAGATGGCGCCATTTGAAGCACTTTATGGTAGAAAGTGCAGGTCTCCGATTTGTTGGAGTGAAGTGGGGGATAGACAGATTACGGGTCCGGAGATTATACAAGAAACTACCGAGAAGATCATCCAAATTCAACAACGGTTGAAAACCGCCCAAAGTCGACAAAAGAGCTACGCTGACATTAAAAGAAAAGATATAGAATTTGAAATTGGAGAGATGGTCATGCTTAAAGTTGCACCTTGGAAAGGCGTTGTTCGATTTGGTAAACGAGGGAAATTAAATCCAAGGTATATTGGACCATTCAAGATTATTGATCGTGTCGGACCAGTAGCTTACCGACTTGAGTTACCTCAACAACTCGCGGATGTACATAACACTTTCCACGTCTCGAATTTGAAGAAATGTTTTGCTAAAGAAGATCTCACTATTCCATTAGATGAAATCCAAATCAACGAAAAACTCCAATTCATCGAAGAACCCGTCGAAATAATGGATCGTGAGGTTAAAAGACTTAAGCAAAACAAGATACCAATTGTTAAGGTTCGATGGAATGCTCGTAGAGGACCCAAGTTCACCTGGGAGCGTGAAGATCAGATGAAGAAGAAATACCCGCATCTATTTCCAGAAGATTCGTCAACACCTTCAACAGCTTAAAATTTCGGGACGAAATTTATTTAACGGGTAGGTACTGTAGTGACCCGAACTTTTCCATGTTTATATATATATTAATTGAGATTGATATTTACATGATTAAATGTTTCCAACATGTTAAGCAATCAAACTTGTTAAGACTTTATTAATTGAAATATGTTTCATATAGACAATTGACCACCCAAGTTGACCGGCGATTCACGAACGTTAAAACTTGTAAAAACAACATGACGATATATATATGGATATACATATGGTTAACATGAGATTATGATAAGTAAGTATCTCCATAAGTATATTAACAATGAGTTATATACATATAAACAAGACTACTAACTTAAGGATTTCGAAACGAGACATATATGTAACGATTATCGTTGTAACGACATTTAAATGTATATATATCATATTAAGATATATTAATATATCATAATATCATGATAATATAATAATTTAACATCTCATTAGATATAATAAACAATGGGTTAACAACATTAATTGAGATCGTTAACTTAAAGGTTTCAAAACAACACTTACATGTAACGACTAACGATGACTTAACGACTCAGTTAAAATGTATATACATGTAGTGTATTTAGATGTATTAAAATACTTTTGGAAGACTTCAAGACATATATCAAAACATTCATACTTAACGAAAATGGTTACAGTTACTTTCCCATTCTTTTCTTTCATCAAGAATTCTAGTCGTATTTTTACCCGTATTATACACAGCTTCAAAACGTACTTACTATGGGTATATACCAATAGGAACTAGCATGGGATTCCACTCTTGATTATGTCATGTATGACTAATCAATTTTAACTTCTACCATGAGCTAGTCAACTAACTAGAACTCCTTTTAACCCCACTCACCACTCACCAATTACCACTCATCATTCACTCCATTTCACTTCCAATTCTCTTTCTAATTCTCTCTCAACACACCCACACTATTATGAACGTATTTTTCCAGTAGTTAATCATCATCTTCATCAAAAATCACTTCAAGAATCAAGCTATAATCATCATAGGAAGAACACTTCAAGAACACTTCAAAAATCCCTTCAAGTTTACTAATTTACTTCCAAGCTTTCTAATCCATTCCAAGTAATCATCTAAGATCAAGAAACCTTTGTTATATACAGTAGGTTATCTTTCTTATTCAAGGTAATATTCATATTCAAACTTTGATTCAATTTCTATAACTATAAACTATCTTAATTCGAGTAAAAATCTTACTTGAACTTGTTTTTGTGTCATGATCCTACTTCAAGAACTTTCAAGCCATCCAAGATCCTTTGAAGCTAGATCATTTCTTATCACTTCCAGTAGGTTTACCTACTAAACTTGAGGTAGTAATGATGTTCATAACATCATTTGATTCATATATATAAAACTATCTTATTCGAAGGTTTAAACTCGTAATCACTAGAAC
Organism: Rutidosis leptorrhynchoides; assembly: GCF_046630445.1. NCBI lineage: Eukaryota > Viridiplantae > Streptophyta > Magnoliopsida > Asterales > Asteraceae > Rutidosis > Rutidosis leptorrhynchoides. Next base: position 169,430,973 of record NC_092334.1, on the reverse strand, counting down.
ATAGTTTAGTTAATTCTAAACTTGTTCGCAAACAAAAGTTAATCCTTCTAACTTGACTTTTAAAATTAACTAAACACATGTTCTATATCTATATGATATGCTAACTTAATGATTTAAAACCTGGAAACACGAAAAACACCGTAAAACCGGATTTACGCCGTCGTAGCAACACCGCGGGCTGTTTTGGGTTAGTTAATTAAAAACTATGATAAACTTTGATTTAAAAGTTGTTATTCTGATAAAATGATTTTTATTATGAACATGAAACTATATTCAAAAATTATGGTTAAACTCAAAGTGGAAGTATGTTTTCTAAAATGGTCATCTAGACGTCGTTCTTTCGACTGAAATGACTACCTTTACAAAAACGACTTGTAACTTATTTTTCCGACTATAAACCTATACTTTTTCTGTTTAGATTCATAAAATAGAGTTCAATATGAAACCATAGCAATTTGATTCACTCAAAACGGATTTAAAATGAAGAAGTTATGGGTAAAACAAGATTGGATAATTTTTCTCATTTTAGCTACGTGAAAATTGGTAACAAATCTATTCCAACCATAACTTAATCAACTTGTATTGTATATTATGTAATCTTGAGATACCATAGACACGTATACAATGTTTCGACCTATCATGTCGACACATCTATATATATTTCGGAACAACCATAGACACTCTATATGTGAATGTTGGAGTTAGCTATACAGGGTTGAGGTTGATTCCAAAATATATATAGTTTGAGTTGTGATCAATACTGAGATACGTATACACTGGGTCGTGGATTGATTCAAGATAATTATTGATTTATTTCTGTACATCTAACTGTGGAGAACTAGTTGTAGGTTACTAACGAGGACAACTGACTTAATAAACTTAAAACATCAAAATATATTAAAAGTGTTGTAAATATATTTTGAACATACTTTGATATATATGTATATATTGTTATAGGTTCGTGAATCAACCAGTGGCCAAGTCTTACTTCCCGATGAAGTAAAAATCTGTGAAAGTGAGTTATAGTCCCACTTTTAAAATCTAATATTTTTGGGATGAGAATACATGCAGGTTTTATAAATGATTTACAAAATAGACACAAGTACGTGAAACTACATTCTATGGTTGAATTATCGAAATCGAATATGCCCCTTTTTTATTAAGTCTGGTAATCTAAGAATTAGGGAACAGACACCCTAATTGACGCGAATCCTAAAGATAGATCTATTGGGCCTAACAAACCCCATCCAAAGTACCGGATGCTTTAGTACTTCGAAATTTATATCATATCCGAAGGGTGTCCCTGAATGATGGGGATATTCTTATATATGCATCTTGTTAATGTCGGTTACCAGGTGTTCACCATATGAATGATTTTTATCTCTATGTATGGGATGTGTATTGAAATATGAAATCTTGTGGTCTATTGTTACGATTTGATATATATAGGTTAAACCTATAACTCACCAACATTTTTGTTGACGTTTTAAGCATGTCTATTCTCAGGTGATTATTAAGAGCTTCCGCTGTCGCATACTTAAATAAGGACGAGATTTGGAGTCCATGCTTGTATGATATTGTGTAAAAACTGCATTCAAGAAACTTATTTTGTTGTAACATATTTGTATTGTAAACCATTATGTAATGGTCGTGTGTAAACAGGATATTTTAGATTATCATTATTTGATAATCTACATAAAGCTTTTTAAACCTTTATTGATGAAATAAAGGTTATGGTTTGTTTTAAAATGAATGCAGTCTTTGAAAAACGTCTCATATAGAGGTCAAAACCTCGCAACGAAATCAATTAATATGGAACGTTTTTAATCAATAAGAACGGGACATTTCATCTATCGCCTAAAGAAAAGGCGAAACTAGTTGAATTTGTGGATATTACACAGGAATCCGACCAATGGCTTAAAGCAAAAGTCACAGATATGCAAGTTGATTATGGTCCAAGAGAAATTGACAATGAAGTTAACTACAATTTCGACACCACGGTTACCTAAGTGTCGGGAGATTCAAATGTTCTAAGAAATAATGCTGTCTAGAGTTAGTTGTTCTGTTCTCGTGTAGTTCCGAGAATGGAATCCGATTGGTCTTTTCCACTAGCAGACACTAAAGAACTAGTTTTCTCCCTCCATTCTGAATTTTTGTTTTATAGGTTTTGTATGAAATTAATATACTTTTTAAATTTAAGTTTTGTGTGAATTTAAAAACAAAAATTTACTTTATTTCATTAAGTTTAAAAAAAATGATTTCTAAAATTCATCGTAAGTTGAAGACTAGGTCATGGAACTGAAATTGCTTTACCCGAGGGCGGGGCGAAAAAATTTGTTATCATTATTTTTAATATTATTGATCTAAAGTATACCAAAAAAATTAAAACCCAAAAATCTTTGCTTTTAAAATAATCACTTTAAAAACGACAAATTTTAAATTTTGTCGAGGGACGGACTAGGTAAACATACCAAAACTACCTAAAGTAAAAGGAAACAGAATTTTAAAAAAATTATTCATTTAAATTGTTTTATAAAGAATATATATATATATATATATATATATATATATATATATATATATATATATATATATATATATATATATATATATATATATATATATATATATATATATATATATATATATATATGTATGTATGTATATATATGTGTTTGTATTTTATGTTATGTATAAAACAAGGTAAAACAGCGCACTTTTAAAGATTAAGTTCAGCAAAAGCTACTAATTTTGACGACAAGACGCAAAATATCAAATGTGATATAAAATAATATGTTTGCAAACTCGGTATTTTTAATCAATTTTCTACACTAATCACCCTCATGAATTTATAATTATAGTCTGATTCCATGCAAATGAGGGCATTGCATGATCTCAAGTGTGGGGAAGGGTTATAAATTATCTCGGGTTTACACTTAGTTTAATTGTTAAATTTTGTGAAAATTTGAAAAATTTTCAATAAAATGAATTCAAAATCATGTTTATACATATTTATGAACGATAAACCTAGGTTTTATTACAGAAATTATTGTTACCTCGGAGAGAACATAAATGGAGAAACAACCCAAAACGTTAGAATTCATTTAAAATAGAATAGAGGAGAATAAAAAGACAAAGAAAATAAATAAATAAAAGCTAAGTGTGGGAAGAATTTACCAAGTTATTTAAAATACATATCACATATTTTGTACAAGATTATTACAGGTACTTTTGTTTTGGACGATTTTAATCAGTTTTACCTAATTTACTGTAATATATTTAAAAGAAAGATGGATCTGCACGATGAATCAATTCCATCATTAAAAGGAAGTAAAGTCTTCCGAAAAAGACATGCGCTTCTTGATTTAGGTCAGGAAGTTGTAGTCCAGACCAGCTGTAGGTTGACGAAAAATCTAGAAAAGTCATCTCTAAAATCAGCAGGAAATCCACGGAGCTCAGCATCAAACAGGGTTACCAAGTGGTCAGACTTATCCTAACCATGAGAGGATCTTTCTCGTAAAATGGGGAGGGCGCCGTGCAAATTAGCTTGATAAGACTAATGAATCAGACCCCCAGAAAGGATAATCTCCTTAAAGATCAAAAATCAGCTTTTAAGCCTGATATTACTCAATCCTTGAGATTGACCTTAAAGATTGAGAATTACAAACTCATGGAATTCGATGATATCTAAACTCCATCTTGAACGAGAAAATATTTTGATCAAAATTAAAACCGATTTGTTTTCTGAAAACCCATTTTCAATGCGTTCATTACCATTGAACGTAAAATCCTGAGAATTCATCAGAATTCATTAGGTCACCTGAACTAAATCGGGTGTCAACCGTAAGAACGGTGGTTGCATAGCATGGTCGAAGACAGGACCTTGTGCCAGACTGAAAAACTATAGGGTGATCTTTACTATTGCTCCTACAAAAGATAGTAATTGCATCCGACACGTTATAGACCATAATTAAAAGCATGTCACGGGACATTGCCTTAACAGTTGCTTGTTCAATGCTTTCCTTTACAACCGGACGGTAGTTTATCGAAAGGTAATATACGGAGCAAGTATACCGGATGTGTTGCTTTCCTAATACAAGTTTAGCAAGTGGGTGACACAAAACCATAAGTTTTGAGCTAAATTTTCAAATCTGAAACCCATCAAACCCACAAAAACAATTTGCAAACACCGGTGAAGGGTCATTCCGGAAAACTTGTCTAGGGTAAAATCTAGAATGAATTTTCAAAAGATCAAATGTTTTCATAAAGATCCAATTTTCTTAAAGGATCTACATTTTCATAGTCATGTGGGACTGTAAACCACATCGTTACTATCATTGTTTATACCGCCGTATCAAAATCACTAATGTATAAAGTGTGAAGAATAAAGAAGTGATTCGTGTGATTTAATTTCAAGTTCTGTATTGCTTGAGGACAAGCAACGCTCAAGTGTGGGGATATTTGATAGTGCTATAAACGAACATATATTTAGTCGCAATATCATCCCAATATGTAAAGTTTTTAGTTGTAATTATTCTATTTTTAAGTTGTAATCGTTTAAATAAATAAATGTGAAGACAAAGCACGAAGATTAAAGGATTGATGAAAAAGTGCTACTAAAGCCTGAAAAGTGCCACTAAAGCCATAGTGCACTCAAAAGTGCCACTAAAAGTGAGTTAAAGACTTGCGCGGATTTTGGGAGTTAAGGAAAATAATTTTTTGTGCAAATTACAAATTGCAAAACGCAAAGTACAAGATATTAAATAGTACGCAAGGACATTCGAAAATCCGGAACCGGGACCAAAGTCAACTCTCAACGCGCGATGCAACAGACTAAAAATTACAAGTTAACTATGCACATGAATATAATATAATATATAATTAATTCTTAAAATTATATATATATATTATATTATATATTAAAACCGTCGGCAAACTAGAAAACAAAGTTATGTGAGGTGTCCCTAGACTCCATGCGATCGCATGGAAAATGCAAAGGAAATCCATGCGATCGCATGGCCCCAAATTTCTGGCCACATCTATAAATTTCGCAGTTTTCGGCAGAATATCATACAACTTTTTCTATCATCTCTATCTCTAAGATATATATATATATATATATATATATATATATATATATATATATATATATATATATATATATATATATATATATATGTATATATATATATATGTATATATGTATATATATATATATATATATATATATATATAACTTATAATTTTAATTTTAATTTTAATTTAATAATAATAAGGGTATGTTAACGAATATTGTAAGGGTGTAAGTCGAAATTTTGTCCGTGTAACGCTACGCTATTATTAATCATTGTAAGTTATGTTCAACATTTTTAAATTAATGTCTCGTAGCTAAGTTATTATTATGCGTATTTAATGCAGAAGTAATCGTGATGTTGGGCTAAATATTAAAATTGGGTTATTGGGCTTTGTACCATAATTGGGGTTTGGACAAAAGAACGACACTTGTGGAAATTAGACTACGGGCTATTAATGGGTTTTATATTAGTTTAATTAAATGATAGTTTGTTAATTTAATATAAAGATTTACAATTGGACGTACCTATAAATAACCACATACACTCGATCGGACACGATGGGCAGGATATTTATAAGTACTAATAATCGTTCATTTAACCGGATACGGGAATGGATTAATAGTTAATGGACTTATTAAAACAGGGGTGAATTACATACAAGGAAAATTAGTGTAATTATATTTTAAGTCCCCAATTAGTTGGAATATTTGACTTCGGATATAAGAATAATTTGACGAGGACACTCGCACTTTATATTTATGATAGATGGACTGTTATGGACAAAAACCAGACGGACATGTTGAATAATCCAGGACAAAGGACAAATAATCCATGGTAAAAACTAAAATCATCACGTCAAATATCATGATTACGGAAGTTTAAATAAGCATAATTCCTTTTTTCATATTTAATTGCACTTTTAATTATCGCACTTTAATTTATTGTCATTTTAATTATCGTATTTTTTTAATTATCGCTATTTTATTTATTTATCGCACTTTAATTTATCGCAATTTTATTATTGTCATTTACTTTAGGCTTTAAATTAAGTTATATTTATTTTTAATATTTTACATTAGGTTTTTACTGCGACTAAAGTTTTAAAATTAACAAACCGGTCATTAAACGATAAAAACCCCCTTTTATAATAATAATAATACTACTTATATATATATATATATATATATATATATATATATATATATATATATATATATATATATATATATATATATATATATATATATATATATATATATATATATATATATATATATATATATTTATATTTATACAAATATAGTTTTAAAAATATAGCGTTAAACTTGGCTAGCTCCCTGTGGAACGAACCAGACTTACTAAGAACTTCACTACTGTACGATTAGGTACACTGCCTATAAGTGTTGTAGCAAGGTTTAGGTATATCCATTCTATAAATAAATAAATAACTTGTGTAAAATTGTATCGTATTTAATAGTATTTTGTAGTAAAAATATAACTATTTCATATACACCTCTACGCACATCAACACTACATGTATATACATTTTAACTGAGTCGTTAAGTCATCGTTAGTCGTTACATGTAAGTGTTGTTTTGAAACCTTTAAGTTAACGCTTTCGTTAAATGTAATTAATCCCATTGTTATTATATTTAATGAGATGTTAAATTGTTACATTATCATGATAACATGATGTACTAATATATCTTAATATGATATATAAGTATTAAAACGTTATTACAACGATAATCATTACGTATAGATAACGTTTTGAATTTCTTAAGTTAGTAGTCTTGTTTTATGTATAAGGTTCATTGTTAATATACATAATGAGATACTTTAATTATCATTTCATCATGTTAAACATATATATATGTTCATATATATAATATCATGTCATATACAAGTTATAACGTTCATGAATCATCGGACAAACTAGGTGGTCAAACGTTAACACAAAAACCGTTTCAATTAATCAAGTCTTAATAAGTTTGATTGCTTAAAATATTGGAAACATTTATTCATGTAAATATTAATCTCATGTAATATATAATCATGGAAAAGTTCGGGTCACTACAGTACCTAACCGTTAAATAAATTTCGTCCCGAAATTTAAAGCTGGTGAAGGTGTTGACGCATCATCTGGAAATAAGGTGTGGGTATTTCTTCTTCATCTGATCTTCACGTTCCCAGGTGAACTCGGGTCCTCTACGAGCATTCCATCGAACCTTAACGATTGGTATTTTATTTTGCTTAAGTCTTTTAACCTCTCGATCCATTATTTCGACAGGTTCTTCAATGAATTGAAGTTTTTCATTGATTTGGATTTCGTCTAAAGGAATCGTGAGATCTTCTTTAGCTAAGTATCTCTTCAGATTCGAAACGTGAAAGGTATTATGCACGCCAGCTAATTGTTGCGGTAATTCAAGTTGATAAGCTACCGGCCCCACACGATCAACAATCTTGAATGGCCCAATGTATCTCGGGTTTAATATTCCCCGTTTTTCAAAATGAACAATGCCTTTCCAAGGTGACACTTTGAGCATGACCATGTCGCTAATTTCAAATTCTATATCTTTTCTTTTACTGTCTGCGTAGCACTTTTGTCGACTCTGGGCGATTTTCAACCGTTGTTTTATTTGTATAATTTTCTCGGTATTTTCTTGGATAACCTCCGGACCCGTAATTTTTCTATCCCCCACTTTGCTCCAACAAATTGGGGACCTGCACTTTCTACCATAAAGTGCCTCAAACGGTGCCATCTCAATGCTCGAGTGGTAACTGTTGTTGTAGGAAAATTCTGCTAACGGTAGATGTCGATCCCAACTGTTTCCAAAATCAATAACACATGCTTTGAGGCATAAGCAATTACCTTCGTTCGTTGCATTAATACACAATCGAGGCTTTGCTTTGAGGCATCACAATATATCACAAAATCATCATTCCCTTCAGGCAATGATAAAATAGGTGACGTAGTTAACTTTTTCTTCAACAATTGAAACGCTTTCTCTTGCTCATCCTTCCATTCAAATTTCTTCCCTTTATGCATTAATGCAGTCAAGGGTTTTGCTATTTTGGAAAAATCTTGGATGAATCTTCTGTAGTAACCAGCCAATCCTAGAAATTGGCGTATATGCTTCGGAGTTTTCGCGGTTTCCCAGTTTTCAACGGTTTCAATCTTTGCCGGATCAACCTGAATACATTCTTTGTTCACTACATGACCGAAGAATTGAACTTCTTCCAACCAAAATGCACACTTTGAAAACTTAGCGTACAGTTTTTCCTTCCTCAATAATTCTAGCACTTTTCTCAAATATTCTTCGTGCTCTTAATCATTCTTTGAGTAAATAAGTATGTCATCGATGAAAACAATGATAAACTTGTCAAGATATGGTCCACACACTCGGTTCATGAGGTCCATGAACACAGCTGGTCCATTAGTCAAACCAAACGGCATAACCATAAACTTGTAATGACCGTAACGCGTTCTGAAAGCAGTCTTTGGAATATCATCCTCCTTCACCCTCATTTGATGATACCCAGAACGTAAATCGATCTTCGAATAAACTGACGAGCCTTGTAGTTGATCAAATAAGTCGATTCTCGGTAGTGGGTAACGGTTCTTGATGGTAAGTTTGTTCAACTCTCGATAGTCGATACACAACCTGAATGTACCATCCTTCTTTTTGACAAATAAAACAGGAGCTCCTCATGGTGATGTGCTTAGTCGAATGAAACCACGCTTTAAAAGCTCTTGTAATTGACTCTAGACAACCTTCATTTCGCTGGGTGCGAGTCTGTAAGGAGCACGAGCTATTAGTGCAACTCCCGGTACAAGATCTATTTGAAATTCAACAGATCGATGTGGAGGTAATCCCGGTAATTCTTTCGAAAATACGTCTGGAAATTCTTTTGCGACGGGAACATCATTGATGTTCTTTTCTTTGGGTTTGACTTCTTCAATGTGTGCTAGAACGGCATAGCAACCTTTTCTTATTAGATTTTGCGCCTTCAAATTACTAATAAGATTTAACTTCGCGTTGCTCTTCTCTCCGTACACCATTAATGGTTTTTTCTTTTCGCGCATATTGCGAATTGCATTTCTGTAACAAACAATCTCTGCTTTCACCTCTTTCAACCAGTCCATGCCAATTATCACATCAAAACTCCCTAACTCTACTGGTATCAAATCAATCATAAACGTTTCGCTAACCAGTTTAATTTCTCGATTCCGACATATTTTATCTGCTGTAATTAATTTACCGTTTGCTAATTCGAGTAAATATTTATTATCCAAAGGCATTAATGGACAATTTAATTTGGCACAAAAATCTCTACTCATATAGCTTCTATCCGCACCCGAATCAAATAAAACATAAGCAGATTTATCGTCAATAAGAAACGTACCCGTAATAAGCTCCGGGTCTTCCTGTGCTTCGGCCGAATTGATGTTGAAAACTCTTTCGCGGCCCTGCCCATTAGTGTTCCCCTGATTCGGGAAATTTCTATTAAAGTGGCCCGGTTTTCCACATCCAAACCAAACTATGGCGGCATTATTTGTTCTTTTATTTCTGTTATTCATTGGTCCGTAGACCTCACACTTCGTCGCAGCATGGCCATTTCTTTTACACTTGGTGCAAAATGTCGTGCAGAACCCATTCTGGTGGTACTCTTCACACCTTTGGCATGACTCTTTTTGATTCTTGTTGTTATTATTGTTGGGATGGTTGTTGTTGTGGCTGTTGTTGTTGTTGTTGAAACGGTTGTTATAGTTGTTGTTGGGGTTGCGATTTTTGTTGTTGCGGTTGATGTTACGGTTGTTGGGATAGTTGTTGCGATTGATGTTGTGATTGTTGTTATTGTTGTATTGGTGACTCTTATCACTGTTTTCCTCCCACTTTCTCTTGACTTGTTTCATGTTGGTCTCTTCGGCCGCCTGTTCTTTAATTCTCCCCTCAATCTGGTTTATGAGTTTGTGAGCCATTTGACTTGCCTTTTGTATGGAGGTGGGCTCGTGTGAACTCACATCTTCTTGAATCCTTTCTGGTAACCCTTTTACAAATGCGTCGATCTTTTCTTCTTCATCTTCGAACACTCTTGGACACAATAGGCACAATTCCGTAAATCGTCGTTCATATGTGGTAATATCGAATCCTTGCGTTCGTAATCCTCTAAGCTCTACCTTGAGCTTATTGACCTCGTTTCTGGGGCGATACTGTTCATTCATCAGGTGTTTGAATGCTGACCACGGTAGCGCGTAAGCAGCATCTTGTCCCACCTGCTCGAGATAGGTATTCCACCATGTTAACGCAGTACCTGTGAAGGTATGCATGGCATACTTTACCTTGTCTTCTTCAGCACATTTGCTTATAGCAAACACAGATTCGACCTTCTCGGTCCATTGTTTCAGTCCGACTGGTCCTTCAGTTCCATCGAATTCCAGAGGTTTACAGGCAGTAAAAGCCTTGTAGGAGCATCCTACACAGTTTCTTGTGGAGTTAACTCCACTGCTAGACCCTGAGTTATTGTTGTTGTTTTGCATTGCAGCATGTACTGCAGCTATGTTTGCAGCAAGGAATGCACGAAAATCTTCTTCGCTCATATTCAAGTTCTGTCGAGTAGTCGGTGTCATTTCCTTCAAAATTAGCCAAAAGAGTTAAGTTAATCATATAGAATATTAGGAGTAGTCCATAGTATTTCGTAGCATAATATGAACTTATTTATAAAAGCCTTTTCTTCATATTAGCGTTTTATAATTTTAGTTCTGGTAGTACCTACCCGTTAAAGTTCATACTTAATAGCTAGCACAAAAATTAACTACTACTATCGAAATAATATTCTATCATGAAAAACTTAATTCATTAACACTTCACGCTTAAACTTTTGATACAATATTTTACAATCATACCAAACCGCTATTTTACATGTAGCATAAAAGTACAGGCACATTATCATACATATATTACACAGTACGATTACAACTCTTTATTCCGAATCACTTGTTTCTTCTTCCTCGGACTCGGTTCGTTTTGCTAATTTCCTAGGGATACATGGTGCTTCTCTAATACGAGCCGTCCTTTTCACAAATGGTCTGGAAAAACCTGGTGGCTTAGATGTTCTCGAGTTATAGTTAAAATTTAAGAAATACGGGTGTTTACGGTACACCCCATCAGGGTATTTCATGTTAACATAGAGTTCATCTGGATTAGGATCAGGTTTCTCTATTTTGATGGCTTTTCCCTTATTGTTTTCTTTTGCTTTATTAAATTGAGCCTGGGTAATTTCTATAACATCATCGGAATCCTCATTGGGATCCAATTCATCAGAAAATTGGTAATCTTCCCAATATTTTTCCTCCACAGCGGAAACACCACAAACCATTTTTAGTTTTGGTCCATTGGTTGAAGATTTTCTTTTATTTAACGGTTTTTCTGTGATTTTTATCATTTCCTCATCCGGAACTTCTTCTTCTTCCGGTTCCTCTTCTTTCGGTTCCTCTTCTTCTTCCGGAATTTGTTAATCTTCCCAAAATACATTCGACTCTTCATTATTATTAGGTGAGTCGATGGGATTTGTACTAGAGGTAGACATCTATCACACAATATCAAACACGTTAAGAGATTAATATTGCACATAATATTTACATGTAAAAATATATAGTTTCTAACAAAAGTGTTAAGCAATCGTTTTTAAAGTAAACATGGTCAAAGTCCAGACTCACTAATGCATCCTAACAAACTAGGTTAGACACACTAATGCAAATTTCTGGTTCTCTAAGACAAATGCTCGGATTCCAACTGAAATGTCCCGTTCATATCGATTATAAACGTTTCATATTAATTGATTTCGTTGCGAGGTTTTGACCTCTATATGAGACATTTTTCAAAGACTGCATTCGTTTTTAAAACAAACCATAACCTTTATTTTATCGATAAAGGTTTAAAGGACATAACCTAGAGTAGCAAGTATTGATAATCTAAAATTTCACGCTTACACACGACCATTACATAATGGTTTACAATAATTGATATGTTACAACAAAGTAAACTCTCAAATGTAGTTTTTAAACAATATTATACAAGCATGGACTCCAAATCTTGTCTTTAATTTAGTATACAACAGTGGAAGCTCTTAACAATCACCTGAGAATAAACATGCTTAAAACGTCAATAAAAAATGTTGGTGAGTTATAGGTTTTACCTATATATTTATCAAATAGTATTAATAGACCACAAGATTTCATATTTCCATTTCTCATAAACAACATGCATGCATAATAGCAATCTGCATAATAAAAAATTCATTCATATGGTGAACACCTGGTAACCGACATTAACAAGATGCATATAGAATATCCCCATCATTCCGGGTCATCCTTCGGACATGATAATTTCGAAGTACTAAAGCATCCGCAACAACGGATGAGGTTTGTTGGGCCCAATAGATCTATCTTTAGGATTAGCGTCAATAAGTAGACTGGTTTACTAATTCTTAGGCTACCAAATAAAAAGGGTCATATTCGGATTCGATCATTCAACCATAGAATGTAGTTTCACGTACTTATGTCTATTTTATAAAACATTTATAAAACTGCATGTATTCTCATCCCAAAAAAATATTATATTTTTAAAAGTGGGACTATAACTCACTTTCACAGATTTTAAGTTCGTCGGAAAAAGACTTGGCCACGGGTCAATTCACAAACCTATAACAAATATATACATATATATCAACATATGATCGAAATATATTCACAACATTTTTATTACGTTTTGACGTTTTAAATTTGTTAAGTTAACAATCCAACGTTAGTAGTTCACAATTAGTTGTCCACAGTTAGTAATACAGAAATAAATCAATATATATTATCTCGAATCAATCCACGACCCAGTGTATACAAGTGTCAGACTCGATCACAACTCAAAGTATATATATTATTTTGGAATCAACCTCAACCCTGTATAGCTAACTCGAGCATTATCGCATATAGAGTGTCTATGGTTATTTCAAATAATATATATAGATGACGTCGATATGATATGTCAAAACATTGTATACGTGTCTATGATCTATCAAGATTACATAATATATGTTAGAATACATGTATAATACAATAAAGTTAGTTAAGTTATGGTTAGTATAGATTTGTTACAAAGTTTCACGTAGCTAAAACAAGCAAAAATATCCAATTTTGTTTTACCCATAACGTCTTCGTTTTAAATCCGTTTTGAGTGAATCAAGTTGCTATGGTTTCATAATGAACTGAAATTTATGAAACTAAACAGAAAAAGTATAAGTTTATAGTCAGAAATACAGGTTACAAGTTGTTTTTGTAAGAAGTAGTCATTTCCGTCGAAAGAACGACATCTTGATGACCATTTCGAAAAACATACTTCCACTTTGAGTTTAACCATGATTTTTGGATATAATTTCATGTTCATATGAAATATCATTTTTCCAGAAGAACAACTTTTAAATCAAAGGTTATCATAGTTTTTAATTATCCAACCCAAAACAGCCCTCGGTTTCACTACGACGGCGTATGTCCGGTTTTACGGTGTTCTTCATGTTTCCAGGTTTTAAATAATTAAGTTAGCATATCATATAGATATATAACATCTGTTTAGTTGATTTTAAAAGTTAAGTTAGAAGAATTAACTTTGTTTGCGAACAAGTTTAGAATTAACTAAACTATGTTCTAGTGATTACGAGTTTAAATCTTTGAATAAGATAGTTATATATATATATATATATATATATATATATATATATATATATATATATATATATATATATATATATATATATATATATATATATATGAATCGAATGATGTTATGAACATCATTACTACCTCAAGTTTAGTAGGTACTAGAAGTGACAAGAAATGATCTAGCTTCAAAGGATCTTGGATGGCTTGAAAGTTCTTGAAGTAGAATCATGACATGAAAACAAGTTCAAGTAAGATTTTTACTCGAATTAAGATAGTTTACAGTTATAGAAATTGAATCAAAGTTTGAATATGAGTGTTACCTTGAATTAAAATGGTAACCTACTATAAATAACCAAGGTTTCGTGATCTTAGATGATTACTTGGGATGGATTAGAAAGCTTGGAAGTAGACTTGTAAACTTGAAAGTGTTCTTGAGTAGTTGTTTTGAAAGTTGATCTAGGTTAGGATTTATGAACTAGATTGAGTTAGATTTTGGTGAAGATGATGAAGAACACTTAGATCAATGAGAGAACACTTGAGAGAGATTTGTTTGATGTATTAAATTTGAAAAATGAGAGTGTTATGGTTGGTGCTAGTTCACGTAAATATGGAGTACACATATAGTCTCCATTAGTTTGTATTTTTGTTAGATATTTCATGCTAGTTGCCAAATGATGGTTCCCACATATCTTGGTGACTCACAAGGGCTGCTAAGAGCTGATCATTAAAGTGTATATACCAATAGTATATACATTTAGAAGCTATGTATTTTACGAGTACGAATACGGGTGCATACGAGTAGAATTGTTGATGAAAATGAACGAGAATGTAATTGTGAGCAGTTTTGCTAAGTAGAAGTACTTTGGTATGTGTCTTAAAGTCTTTCAAAAGTGTACTAATACATCTTAATACACTACATGTATATACATTTTAACTGAGTCGTTAAGTCATCGTTAGTCATTACATGTAAGTGTTGTTTTGAAACCTTTAAGTTAACGATTTCGTTAAATGTAATTAATCCCATTGTTATTATATTTAATGAGATGTTAAATTGTTACATTATCATGATAACATGATGTACTAATATATCTTAATATGATATATAAATATTAAAACGTTATTACAACGATAATCTTTACGTATAAATAACGTTTTGAATTTCTTAAGTTAGTAGTCTTGTTTTATGTATAAGGTTCATTGTTAATATACATAATGAGATACTTTAATTATCATTTCATAATTTTAAACATATATTTATGTTCATATATATAATATCATGTCATATACAAGTTATAACGTTCGTGAATCATCGGACAAACTGGGTGGTCAAACGTTAACACAAAAACCGTTTCAATTAATCAAGTCTTAAAAAGTTTGATTGCTTAACATGTTGGAAACATCTATTCATGTAAATATTAATCTCATATATTATATAATCATGGAAAATTTCGGGTCACTACATAGGGTACCACTGATAGTCCACGGAGAGAAGGGAAACGCGAAACTAATTCTTACTAGCGGCTTGGAAGTTCAAAAACACTTAAGAAAGGATTGTTATGTCATTTAAGCACATGTGAAAAAATATCAAAATAGAAGAGAAGCGCATCGATGATGTGCATATTGTAAGGGAATTTCTTGAGATTTTTTCAAAGGAATTTCCTGAGATATTTTCAAAGGAATTGCCTGGTCTTCCCCCACAACGATCGGTAGAATTTCAAATCGATCTAGTGCCACGAGCAGCACCAGTAACCAATTCGCCTTATAGACTTGTGTGACGACCCGAAAATTTCCGACCAAATTTAAACTTAATCTTTATATGATATCGACACGGTAAGCAAAGTATGTAGAGTTGATTATCAAAAAAATTTTGAATTAATTACATGGATTCATTTAACCTTTGACCAGTCCCGACGATTCATGAACACTAGTTATAAATAAATAGGTACATATAAACATAACTATATGTATATATAAAATATTTTAAATTAATAAAGTATACTTTAAACATTAGGAATTAAAAAAAATTAAAATAATAAATAGAATAAATAAATTACCATTATACATATATATATTATTAATTATGAATATATATATGAATTCGAATAATAACTATTAATATAGTGTGATATATAATATTTAATAAATATTATTATATATAGTGTAAAGTTAATATATATTAGTTGTAATTACAAGTTAAAATATAAATGATATATCAATATTATTATTATTACTTCCATTATTATTATTAATATTATTATTTGTATTATTAATATTGTTATATAAAATTGAAACATGTAACATGATTAATATTAGTATTATTATTAGATATCATTATTATTATTAAAAATTATTATTATTAGTATAAATTATTATTATTATTATTATTGTTATTATTAGAAAATAATATATTTTATTATTATTAACATTAATAATCTGATTATTATTATTATTATGTATTAATAATAATATAATTATTATTATTACTAATATATTATTAGTTAGTAATATTTATTATATAAATTTTAAATCAAGGAAAACAAATCGTACGATTCAGTATGATATCCACATCAACTTTCCAAAATTTTGTTTTCTATCTTATGTTACCAAATATCAGAATCAATTGAATGTACGAATTCACTTAACCAATTTTGTCTATTGTAATTTTCCCCATTTTATGTTTCTGATTGATAAAACTGTCGATATCCATATCCTTTATATAATTCGAACAAATTAGACTGTAAAGACATTCGAAATTTTCCACTATCACTAACAAATACACAAAATCAATTACAACAACCCAAACTAAGCCATGGTTTCTTGCTACTGCAGCCGCACCTAATTCTATTGTTGGTTCGGTTAAACTCACCCAACAACACGTCTTGTGTTTGTTATTGCAACTATACAAAAACTATCACTTTAATTTCTGTTGTTCGAACCGATACCCAAGAACACCACAACCTGTTATATCCTGTTTTCTATTTCTGTTACAACCATCAACGAGCCACCTTCATCTCAAAAACCCCAGCATGGTACCACAAGATTTCTGCTACACCAATACTTGTTTCCTGTTTTGGTTCGAAAACACACAACCCACCATTCTTCTTTTCCTTTACACAACACCACACCAAACACTTCCTTTATTCTTGACTGTTATTTTCATTTGTAAACCGGAACCCAAGCCACCACTTTTAACCCACATCAAGCCATCACCTTCACCATATTTTTTTTATATCGAAACCTATTCCAACATAATTTTTTTCTCTTCTTTTCTTTCTTTTTCTTTTCTTTCTTTCCTTAATTCCTCGCTACTGCTACTGCAGTTTCTTTCTGCTCTTGTTTCGGTTTATCACACCATCTATCACCATTCAATTGTTTACTGCTACTACATGCTACAGCTACTACCATCTTCCTTTTTCTAGTTGCATCATGAATCCCCGTCAAACCAGGTTAAAAAAATGCAAGTACTATTGTTTGATTCCTAGTTCTTATTTATATGCGAATAACCACACTTTATGTTGTTAAAGTTTTAAAATTTCTAGTGAGTGCTCCTTTCTTTTTAATTATGGGTGACACTTTCCATCCCTTTTGATTTAATAATGTAACTACATAATGCCAAGTTGATGTATAAACAAATAATGAAAAAGCAAGATTGTCGTGAAGCATGTGGAACTAAACAAAAAGTTGATCAACTTGTGACAGATGCACTTTAGTAGTTAGGTATTAGTGAGTCAATTACAAGTGGGATTAGACACAAAGTAGCCGACCCATGTTGTAAAGTGACGAGTGGAAATGAATTTTACACAGTTTCTGTGAATTCGCATGATGATGATGATAGTTTACGATTAAGATGATGATGATTAAGGATGATGGAGTATGGTATAGATGATGATGATGATGATATATATATATATATATATATATATATATATATATATATGGTGTTAGCTAAATGAAATGATTATCGTGATTAGGATTAGATTAAGATAGATGATGAAAATGATAATGATACATGTATAATGTTAGATGATGTTAGATGATGATGATGCGTGGAATATGATGATGATAATGATACTGCACAGAAATGATGGTACACATAAACGGTTGTTTATTTTTCTCCTGGATCAAATCACGACAACTCCAATTCTTATTTAACTTGGGCAGTAATATGTTATACATGGGATTTCTACTTGGGCCGCACACTTGTGTTTTAGATGGGCTGAAACTGTTGTGGCCCAATCGGCTTTAGTGAACTAGACTAGTGGATGTTTAGCGACGGTGAGATGATATTTATGATAATGATGGTAAATGTTAATTGATGATGAAGATAATGAAACATGTTTATTATGATAGTGATTAACGAATTGAGTAATGATCATGTCGATAGGGTTTTGTGTTGAGAAGGCAACAAATACTTACGAGTTAAAAAGAATAAACTAGGAATAAAATCAGGAAAAGCTAAGACAGATCGTTGTTTAGGGGAGTGTTTGAGCTAGCGAGAAGTCGCGGGTTCGCGTCTTGTCTGATGCAAATTTTTTGGGGAAAAGCTTAAGGTAGTTTCATTTATTATTATTATTATAAATCATAATTGTTATTATTATTAGTAATAAAATTATCATTATTCTTATTATTACTAATACATGATTTATGATCATTTAATATTATTGTTATTATTAAGGTTATAATTATTATCATTATTATTATATCTATAAGTATTATAATTATCATTATTAATATTATAAGTATTATTAGTATTATTATTATTATTAATTTAACCATTTTAGTATTACTATTATCATTATGAAAGGTATCATTATTTTACACCTATCATTTTTATTAAAATTAGTATTATCATTATTATTATTATTAATACAAACTATTATTATTAGAAGTATAATATAAACATTAATATTATTAATATGATTACCGAAATTATTACTAAAACTGTTATTATTAAAATTACCGTTATTATTAAAAAATATTATTTTATTGAAAACTATCATTTTTATCTTATTATTATTATTATCTTTTTATTTAAAATTATTATTATCACTATCATTATTGATATTAGTATATTAATTATTATTATTATCCTTATTCTAGTATTATTATTACTATAACTATTATTTTGTAAACGAAAGAAATTTATATACAAATAAAGTTGTTACATAATTATACTAATATCACTAAAAATTATGATATAATATTATTGATATTGATATAATGTTAACTAAATTATATATCAAATAAGTATTATAATATAATATAAGTATTAATAAAATTATATATAAATATTGATCTTAATACGTAACTAAATATAGATAAATTTTCTCGATTACGATTATATGTGTTAATATATATATATATATATATATATATATATATATATATATATATATATATATATATATATATATATATATATATATTAATATAGGT
This sequence comes from Rutidosis leptorrhynchoides, assembly GCF_046630445.1. Lineage (NCBI taxonomy): Eukaryota > Viridiplantae > Streptophyta > Magnoliopsida > Asterales > Asteraceae > Rutidosis > Rutidosis leptorrhynchoides. The sequence goes on along the minus strand of NC_092334.1, from coordinate 169,411,749 downwards.
TCGTGAATCCGAGGCCAACCTTGCACTTGTTCAATGACGTTATATGTATTTTTACTACGAAATACAGTATGGTGAGTTTCATTTACCTTTTTACCCTTTATATTTTTGGGCTGAGAATACATGTGAAATTTTTATAAATGTTTTACGAAATAGACACAAGTAATTGAAACTACATTATATGGATGAATGATCGAAGCCGAATATGCCCCTTTTGCTTGGTATCCTAAGAATTAGTAAACCGATCTACTAATTGACGCGAATCCTAAAGATAGATCTATTGGGCCTAACGAACCCTATCCAAAGTACCGAATGCTTTAGTACTTCGAATTCGTTTTTTTATCATGTCCGAAGGATTTCCCGGAATGATAGGGGATATTCTTATATGCATCTTGTTAATGTCGGTTACCAGGTGTTTACCATATGAATGATTTTTGTCTCTATGCATGGGACGTATATTTATGAGAAATGGAAATGAAATTCTTGTGGTCTATTAAAATGATGAAAATGATCGATTATGATAAACTAATGAACTCTCCAATCTTTTGGTTGACACTTGAAAGCATGTTTATTCTCAGGTATTAAAGAAATCTTCCGCTGTGCATTTGCTCATTTTAAGGATATTATTGGGAGTCATTCATGGCATATTTCGAAAGACGTTGCATTAGAGTCGTTGAGTTCATCTAGATTATTATTAGGTAAATTATAGTTGAATGTATTATGAAATGGTATGCATGCCGTCAACTTTCATTGTAAAGAAAGTTTGTCTTTTAAAAAACGAATGCAATATTTGTAAAATGTATCATATAGAGGTCAATTACCTTCTGATGAAATCATATGTTATTGTATTCGTTCTTATAGATTAGGACGGGTCTTTACATGTGGTATCAGAGCGGTGGTCTTAGCGAACCAGGTCTGCATTAATGTGTCTAACTGATAGTAGTTAGGATGCATTAGTGAGTCTGGACTTCGACCGTGTCTGCATGTCAAAAAGTTTTGCTTATCATTTCTTGTCGGAAAATTTCCTGCTTATCATCTTAGTCTAGACACATCTTACTGCATTAATTACATGAATAGTGTATAGACAAGATTCATATCTTAGTGTATCTACTAATTCATATCTTAGTATATCTGTTACTGTAAACTTTGCCTGACAGTTCCGAAGAATCCTCCGTAACTTATGGGATTTTGGAATATCAATTTAAGTCCTATAATCTATTTCATATCGAGAATTAATTCCCTGATCGTACAAGATGGATCCCTCAACCAGTTCGAGTCCCTTGGATTCCGATAAGCTATTCCGATAGTTATTCCGACCGCTATTCCGATATGGATGTTCACCTAAGATCCGGAAGCAGCGTCACCAGAATGAATCAACCAATCATCCATTCCCAATTCATCTGATGGGTTCGTAGTCAACTTAATCAATGGAGACACGAAGAAGGCAATCCTTTTCACCAACCAAATTTACCTCTTGGCGATGAACCTGAAGCACTTACCGGTGAACCAGTTCGAATCACCATTTTCACCCTCATTGCCAAATTATCCCACAACGATTATATGATATCTAAAAAATTCTAAACCTTATTCATTCGCTCGCTCGTTCCGACTGACAATCATCCCGAAATAATAGAAGAAGTCAACGAACTTCGCGTTCGAGTAATCAATTTGGAGAATATGGTGCAAAATTTAACAGCTTCAGCAACATAACCAGCACCAACAGTACCCCAACATCAATACCAGTACCACCAATAACCCAAGTTCAATATCACACACCTCAACATCTCATTATGTACCTCGAGCATAATCATCAATCTGCGAATCGTTCTACATCATTTATCTTCGTTTGACATAGCGATTATGTAATCTCTAATGTTTTAGAGATTATATATTCTTGTTCTAACGGTAAATCAAATAAGTTTAATATCATATTAACTCATTAAATCCATGATTACATCTGAAGAAAATATATATGTATATATGTTTTCATAAAGATTGTAATTAAAAATTCTTTTGTACAAACTGTTAATGGTGAAAATATTTTAACGGGTAGGTAATACCCGAGGAATATTTAGATTTCACATTGATAAATTACACTGTACATTATTCGAAGCTGATTCAACAGTCATTCACTATCCTACTTGTAACCATCGATATACGTATCCGTTCACCACAGAGTAATCATTTTCATTCAATTTCATATTTGGATTTTGACTTATCAGAATCCAACAAGTGGCATAATGAAGAAAACATTGGAAAAAATAAAATTTGTTAGAAATAAACAAATTAACTATGAGAAATTTTGTTAAGAATCCACGCTAACTGTTTCCAGCTAACTGTTCCTAGCTAACTGATTACATTTTATTTATCACAATTTATTTTATCGCAATTTAATTCTCGCAATTTTATTTATTGTCATTTAATTTCTGTTATTTATTTTACGCACTTTATTATCATCATTTAAATACAGTTATTTATGCATTTTAAATATCGGGACACGTATACAATGTTTTGACATATCATATCGACGCATCTATATATATTATTTGGAATAACCATAGACACTCTATATGCAGTAATGATAGAGTTAGCTATACAGGGTTGAGATTGATTCTACAATAATATATATACTTTGAGTTGTGATCGAGTCTGAGACATGTACACGGGTCACGATACGTATTAATTAATTCAAAAATTATATATTAAATTATATATGAATTATTGAATTGCTAACTTTGGACTATTAACTGTGGACTACCAACATTGGACAATTAAAATGAATTAAAATATTGATTATAACATATGAAACTAAACATTTCTTCAAGTTTTCCACTTGATTTCATCTTAAACCTCATTTGTATCTTGACGATTACAATCTGCGTTCAAACCTTTCATGATTCTTGAAAACACCTCAAACAAGAGGATGAACCAACCGCGCTTCATCTACGGAAGAAAAGATTGATGAATATAGTTATGCACTTGAAAACACTCAGAACTTAAATAGAAGTTTAACAGGAATCTATAATCCCTTGGCGTCGTTATTACCGAAAATAACTTTACAATCCCTCTTCAAATTAGCCAATTTTATCACAGCTTCAGCAAATCAACTTCGACTTTCATTCGGATTAGCCTTGTTATAACTTTGATATAAAAGATTACCTTTCGTCATCGTTACCGAGAAACCATTTATATTCCAACACATTAGCAGTAAACTTACCAACAATTTTGTTGATCTTTAACTTTCCGAAAAATCGTTATTTTTATCGAAACCCCATCATAAACTCATCTGCATCTTATAATAAAAAAAATTGCCATACCAATTACTGAGAATCAGCACGGCGACAGTTATGTGAATTCATATAACATCTATTTTCTAGAATTATGATCTTCAATTCTGAAATTCTGAAATTCTGAAAAGCACCCAGTTTACGAATCAGTTTTATGAGTTTTTGAAAAAACTGAATGAAGCAGCAGAAACTGTAGACAACCGTAAACAACCTTAACCATCGGAAGTTTGATGATAAAGGATAGTATGTTGGCAAAGCTCAGAAAAGTTGGAACTGAAAAAAAAATGGATTGAGTAAACCATAAAGGAGACTGTGGACAAATCACAAGGACTAAACCTGTACTTAACGAATTCAGATGATTCTGTATCTGACGAACTCTTCAGCGAATATCTTGCTCCTTATTTATTCTGAATCCTTGCGACATCAACCTTCGACCTTAGAAATTACAAAATATACTTATCTGAAATCAGTTATCTTTTCACATTATCCGTATTACATCATAAAGGAAATTGTTTAGTTTCTATATTCTGTAAACCTTCAAGTTTAAATTATGAATGATTTTGAAGTAGTGTTGGGAACTGAAGCATAAGTTAGTATAATATAATGGCACTTGATCAACGTGATTATATTATAGTAAGTCATGCTGAGTTTCTAATGGAACTTGATGATTCACAGATCTTAACGTCATCATGTACCATTTACACGACTCTTACATTCTATCTAATATATGAACATATCAAGAACATAATTTCTTGATAGTTCTATCTTTTCTCATTAAGTCTGGTAACTTAACCAACCAAGATCGTGCTATTACAATTTCTATCTTTGAACATTAGTCATGTTCATTAGAAACTTCATACATACGAATTCTGGACCATTATTCGATTGACTTAAAGTGGGGAAGAGAAAACAAAAGTATGACACTCCAAAATAAAAAGGAAATGAAGAGGGTGGATTTATAGTGAAATATCCGACAGAACAATCAAGACAGATTATTACATTTAATCAAAGCAGATCCTAATTTCCTTAATTACTGAAGAATCAAATCTTATATAGATTTCGAAGACTATCTCTAAATTCCTTGATTTCCAGAAATCAGCCGTGACTACGTCACCGGTTAAGACGAACTTGCATTTACTCATTTCATTTTTTTTTTTTTTGTGATAGCTTCACTCGTACTCTTCACATAAACGAATTGTTTTATCCATATTACTCAATGATGATAAAACTCTATTTACCAATTTATATTCGTCATGAAAAACATTTTTATTGTTAGCCATGACCACCTCACTCAAATTTCGGGACGAAATTTCTTTAACGGGTAAGTACTGTGACGACCCGGAAATTTCCGACCAAATTTAAACTTAATCTTTATATGATATCGTCACGATAAGCAAAGTATGTAGAGTTAATTATCAAAAAAATTTTGAATTAATTACATGGATTCATTTAACCTTTGACCAGTCCCGACGATTCACGAACACTAGTTGTAAATAAATAGGTACATATAAACATAACTATATGTATATATAAAATATTTTGAATTAATAAAGTATACTTTAAACATTAGGAATTAAAAAAAATTAAAATAATAAATAGAATAAATAAATTACCATTATACATATAAATTATTATGAATATATATATGAATTCTAATAATAACTATTAATATAATGTGATATATAATATTTAATAAATATTATTATATATCGTGTAAAGTTAATATATATTAGTTGTAATTACAAGTTAAAATATAAATGATATATCAATATTATTATTATTATTACTTCCATTATTATTATTAATATTATTATTTGTATTATTAATATTGTTATATAAAATTGAAACATGTAACATGATTAATATTAGTATTATTATTAGATATTATTATTATTATTATTATTATTATTATTATTATTATTATTATTATTATTATTATTATTATTATTATTATTAAAAATTATTATTATTAGTATAAATTATTATTATTATTATTATTATTATTATTATTATTAGAAAATAATATATTTTATTATTATTAACATTAATAATCTGATTATTATTATTATTATGTATTAATAATAATATAATTATTATTATTACTAATAAATTATTAGTTAGTAATATTTATTATATAAATTATAAATCAAGAAAAACAAATCGTACGATTCAGTATGATATCCACATCAACTTTTCAAAATTTAGTTTTCTATCTTATGTTACCAAATATCAGAATCAATTGAATGTACGAATTCACTTAACCAATTTTGTCTAGTGTAATTTTTCCCCATTTTATGTTTCTGATTGATAAAACTGACGATATCCATATCCTTTATATAATTCGAACAAATTAGAATGTAAAGACATTCGATATTTTCCACTATCACTAACAAATACACAAAATCAATTACAACAACCCAAACTAAGCCATGGTTTCTTACTACTGCAGCCGTACCTAATTCTATTGTTGGTTCGGTTAAACTCACCCAACAACACGTCTTGTGTTTGTTATTACAACTATACAAAAACTGTCACTTTAATTTCCGTTGTTCGAACCGAGACCCCAGAACACTACTACCTGTTATAACCTGTTTTCTATTTCTATTACAACCATCAACGAGCCACCTTCCTCTCAAAAACCCCAGCATGGTACCACAAGATTTCTGCTACACCAATACTTGTTTCCTGTTTTGGTTCGAAAACACACAACCCACCATTCTTCTTTTCCTTTACACAACACCACACCAAACACTTCCTTTATTCTTGACTGTTATTTTCGTTTTTAAACCGGAACCCAAGCCGCCACCTTTAACCCACATCAAGCCATCACCTTCACCATATTTTTTTTTATATCGAAACCTATTCTAACATAATTTTTTTTTCTCTTCTTTCTTTCTTTTTCTTCTCTTTCTTTCCTTCATTCCTCGCTACTGCTACTGCAGTTTCTTTCTGCTCTTGTTTCGGTTTATTACACCATCAATCACCATTTAATTGTTTACTGGTACTACATACTACAGCTACTACCATCTTCCTCTTTCTAGTTGCATCATGAATCCCCGTCAAACCAGGTTAAAAAAATGCAAGTACTATTATTTGATTCCTAGTTCTTATTTATATGCGAATAACCACACTTTATGTTGTTAAAGTTTTAAAATTTCTAGTGAGTGCTCCTTTCTTTTTAATTATGGCTGACACTTTCCATCCCTTTTGATTTAATAATGTAACTACATAATGCCAAGTTGATGTACAAACAAATAATGAAAAGGCAAGATTGTCGTGAAGCATGTGGAACTAAACAAAAAGTTGATCAACTTGTGACAGATGCACTTTAGTAGTTAGGTATTAGTGGGTCAATTACAAGTGGGATTAGACACAAAGTAACTGACCCATTTTGTAAAGTGACGAGTGGAAATGAATTTTACACGGTTTCTGTGAATTCGCATGATGATGATGATAGTTTACGATTAAGATGATGATGATTAAAGATGATGGAGTATGGTATAGATGATGATATAAATATATATTATGGTGTTAGCTAAATGAAATGATTATCGTGATTAGGATTAGATTAAGATAGAAGATGAAAATGATAATGATACATGTATAATGTTAGATGATATTAGATGATGATGATGCGTGGAATATGATGATGATAATGATATTGCACATAAATGATGGTAAACATAAACGGTTGTTTATTTTTCTCCTGGATCAAATCACAACAACTCCCATTCATATTTAACTTGGGCCGTAATATGTTATACATGGGATTTCTACTTGGGCCGCACACTTGTGTTTTAGATGGGCTGAAACTGTTGTGGCCCAATCGGCTCTAATGAACTAGACTAGTGGATGTTTAGCGACGGGGAGATGATATTTATGATGATGATGGTAAATGTTAATTGATGATGAAGATAATGAAACATGTTTATTATGATGGTGATTAACGAATTGAGTAATGATCATGTCGATGGGGTTTTGTGTTGAGAAGGCAACAAATACTTACGAGTTAAAAAGAATAAACTAGGAATAAAATCAGGAAAAGCTAAGACAGATCATTGGTTAGGGGAGTGTTTGAGCTAGCGAGAGGTCGCGGGTTCGAGTCTTGTCTGATGCAAATTTTTTAGGGAATAGCTTAAGGTAGTTTCATTTATTAGATTATTATAAATCATTATTGTTATTATTATTAGTAATATAATTATCATTATTGTTATTATTACTAATACCAGATTTATGATCATTTAATATTATTATTATTATTAAGGTTATAATTATTATCATTATTATTATATCTATAAGTATTATAATTATCATTATTAATATTATAAGTATTATTAGTATTATTATTATTATTAATTTAACCATTTTAGTATTACTATTATCATTATGAAAGGTATCATTATTTTACACCTATCATTTTTATTAAAATTAGTATTATCATTATTATTATTAATAATACGAACTATTATTATTAGAAGTATAATATAAACATTAATATTATTAATATGATTACCGAAATTATTATTAAAACTGTTATTATTAAAATTACTGTTATTATTTAAAAATATTATTTTATTAAAAACTATCATTTTTATCTTATTATTATTATCTTTTTATTTAAAATTATTATTATCACTATCATTATTGATATTAGTATATTAATTATTATTATTATTCTTATTCTAGTATTATTATTACTATAACTATTATTTTGTAAACGGAAGAAATTTATATACAAATATAGTTGTTACATAATTATACTAATATCACTAAAAATTATGATATAATATTATTGATATTGATATAATGTTAACTAGATTATATATCAAATAAGTATTATAATATAATATAAGTATTAATAAAAGTATATATAAATATTGATCTTAATACATAACTAAATATATATAAATTTGCTCGATTACGATTATATATATATATATATATATATATATATATATATATATATATATATATATATATATATATATATATATATATATATATATATATATATAAAATTAATATAGGTTCGTGAATCTGAGGCCAACCTTGCACTTGTTCAATGACGTTATATGTATTTTTACTACAAAATACAGTATGGTGAGTTTCATTTGCCTTTTTACCCTTTATATTTTTGGGCTGAGAATACATGCGAAATTTTTATAAATGTTTTACGAAATAGACACAAGTAATTGAAACTACATTATATGGGTGAATGATCGAAGCCGAATATGCCCCGTTTGCTTGGTAGCCTAAGAATTAGTAAACCGATCTACTAATTGACGCGAATCCTAAAGATAGATCTATTGGGCCTAACGAACCCCATCCAAAGTGCCGGATGCTTTCGTACTTCGAATTCGTTTTTTTATCATGTCCGAAGGATTTCCCGGAATGATAGGGGATATTCTTATATGCATCTTGTTAATGTCGGTTACCAGGTGTTCACCATATGAATGATTTTTGTCTCTATGCATGGGACGTATATTTATGAGAAATGGAAATGAAATTCTTGTGGTCTATTAAAATGAAGAAAATGATCGATTATGATAAACTAATGAACTCACCAACCTTTTGGTTGACACTTGAAAGCATGTTTATTCTCAGGTATTAAAGAAATCTTCCGCTGTGCATTAGTTCATTTTAAGGATATTATTGGGAGTCATTCATGGCATATTTCGAAAGACGTTGCATTCGAGTCGTTGAGTTCATCAAGATTATTATTAGGTCAATTATAGTTGAATGTATTATGAAATGGTATGCATACCGTCAACTTTCATTGTAAAGAAAGTTTGTCTTTTAAAAAAAATGCAATGTTTGTAAAATGTATCATATAGAGGTCAATTACCTCGTGATGAAATCATATGTTATTGTATTCGTTCTTATGGATTAGGACGGGTCTTTACAACTTGCTCCTTCAGAAATGTAAGAATTGCAAGGTCAATTTCGAGAATTGTTAGACAAAGGGTTTTCCGACCGAGTTTTGTTTGTTAAAAAGAAGGATAGATCCTTCAGTATGTGTATCGATTATCGTGAATTGAATAAATTAAACGATTAAGAACCTATACCCTTTTCCGAGAATCGATGACTTATTAGATCATTTGCAAGGATCATGTGTTTATTCAAAGATTGATCTGAGGTTATGATGTCACCAGTTAAGGGTGAACAAAGTTGATATTCCTAATACCGCATTCAAAACTCGTTATGGCCACTATGAGTTTCTAGTCATGTCATTCGGTTTAGCTACCGTACCTCCTATGTTCATGGACCGTATTAACCGAGTGTGAAGTCCATACTTAGACAATTTTGTAATTGTCTTTATTGATGATATCTTGATTTACTCGAAGAGTAAGGAGTAATACGAAAAACACTTGAGATTGATGCTAGAGTTTCTCAAGAAGGAAAATAGAATGCAAAATTTTCGAAGTGTGGTTTTTGGTTGAAGGAGGTACAATTCCCCAATCATTTGTTTTGTAGCTAGGGGATTCAAGTTGACCCTGTTAAGATTGAAAGCATTGAGAAATGAAAAACACCGAAAACCCCAATTCAAAATCGTCAATTTCTAGGTTTTGTCGGTTACTATCGGAGATGTATTCAGGATTTTTCTAAGGTAGCCAAACCTCTTATTGCATTCCGCATAAGGAGAAAAAGCGTTACTGGTCTGAAGAACAGGAATCCGCATTTCAAATACTAAAGCAGAAGTTAACCTTGGCACCCATATTATTATTGCCAGAAGGGAATGATGATTTTGTGATCTATTGTAATGCCTCACGGCAAGGTCTCGGATGTGTGTTGATACAATGCACGAAAGTTATAGCCTACGCTTCCCGCCAATTGAAAGTTTATGAGCATAACTGTACGACACACGATGTAGAACTTGGAGTTGTGGTCTTTGCAATTAAAATGTGGAGACACTATATGTATGGAACTAAGTGTACGATGTACACCAATCGTAAGAGCCTCCAGTATATATTCGATCAGAAGCAATTGAATACAAGGCAACGTCGCTGGGTTGAGTTATTAAACGACTACGATTGAGAAATCTACTATCACCCAAGGAAGGCTGATGTGGTAGTCGATGCTTTAAGTCAGATTGAGAAATCTTCTGGTTCCTCTTCTTCTTCCGATTCTTCTTCTTCCAGTTCCTCTTCTTTCGGTTCCTCTTCTTCCGGTTCCTCTTCTTCCGGAATTTGTGAATCTTCCCAAAATACATTCGACTCTTCATTATTATTGGGTGAGTCGATGGGATTTGTATTAGAGGTAGACATCTATCACACAATAGCAAGCACGTTAAGAGATTAATATATCACATATTATTTACATGTTAACAATATATAGTTTCCAACAAACGTGTTAAGCAATCGTTTTTAAAGAAAAACACGGTCGAAGTCCAGACTCACTAATGCATCCAAACAAACTCGATAAGACACACTGATGCAAATTTCTGGTTCTCTAAGACCAACACTCGGATACCAACTGAAATGTCCCGTTCATAATGATTATAAACATTTCATAATAATTAATTTCGTTGCGAGATTTTGACCTCAATATGAGACGTTTTTCAAAGACTGCATTCGTTTTTAAAATAAACCATAACCTTTATTTTATCAATAAAGGCTTAATAGACATAACGTAGATTATCAAGTAACGATAATCTAAATTTCAACTTTTACACACGACCATTACATAATGGCTTACAATAATATTACACATCGATTTAAATCTCCGAATGCAGTTTTTAAACAATATATTACAAGCATGTTGACTCCAATTCTTGTCCTTAAATTAGCATGCAACAGCGGAAGCTCTTAATAATCACTTGAGAATAAACATGCTTTAAACGTCAATAAAAATGTTGGTGAGTTATAGGTTTAGCCTATATATTTATCAAATCGTAATAATAGACCACAAGATTTCATTTTTCATAAACATCCATCTCATATCAGGCATTTCGCAAAAACTGCATAGAGATAAAAATCATTCATATGGTGAACACCTGGTAACCGACATTAACAAAATGCATCTGGAATATACCCATCATTCCGGGACTCTCATCGGACATGATAAAATTGAAGTACTAAAGCATCCGTAACCCGGATTGGGTTTGTTAGGCCCAACAGATCTATCTTTAGGATTCGCGTCAATTAGGGTTTCTGTTCCCCAATTCTTAGATTACCAGACTAAAAAGGGTGATATTCGGTAATAATAATTCAACCATAGAATGTAGTTTCGCATACTTGTGTCTATTTTATAAAACATTTATAAAACTGCATCTATTCTCATCCCAAAAATATTAGATTTTTAAAAGTGGGACTATAACTCACTTTCACGTATTTTCACTTCGTCGAAAAATAAGACTTGGCCACGGGTTTATTCACGAACCTATAACAAATATATACATATATATCAAAGTATGATCGAAATATATTCACAATATTTTTTTATTACATTTTAATGTTTTAAGTTGTTAAGTTAGCAGTCCATCGTTAGTAGTCCACAATTAGTAGTCCACAGTTAGTAGTAAATAAATAAATATATTTTCTCGAATCAATCCATGACCCATTGTATACATGTCTCAGACTCGATCACAACTCAAAGTATATATATTATTTTAGAATCAACCTCGACCCTCTATATGCTAACTCGAGCATTACCGCGTATAGAGTGACTTACGGTTATTCCAAATAATATATATAGATGACGTCGATATGATATGTCAAAACATTGTATACGTGTCTATGGCCTATCAAGATTACATAATATATGTTAGATTACATGTAAAATACAATATAAGTTAGTTAAGTTATGGTTAGTATAGATTTGTTATAAAATTTTCGTAGCTAAAACTAGTAAATTTATCCAATTTTGTTTTACCCATCATTTCTTCGTTTCAAATCCGTTTTGAGTGAATCAAGTTGCTATGGTTTCATAATGAAATGAAATTTATGAAAATAAACAGAAAAAGTAAAAGTTTATAGTCAGAAATACAGGTTACAAGTCATTTTTGTAAGAGGTAGTCATTTTAGTCGAAAGAACGACGTCTAGATGACCATTTTGAAAAACATACTTCTACTTTGAGTTTAACCAAGATTTTTGGATATAGTTTCATGTTCATAAGAAATATTATTTTCCCAAAAGAACAACTTTTAAATCAAAGTTTATCTTAGTTTTTAATTATCCAACCCAAAACAGCCCCCGGTTTTACTACGACGGCGTATGTCCGATTTTACGGTGTTCATCGTGTTTCCAGGTTTTAAATCATTAAGTTAGCATATCATATAGATATATAACATGTGTTTAGTTGATTTTAAAAGTTAAGTTATAAGGATTAACTTTGTTTGCGAACAAGTTTAGAATTAACTAAACTATGTTCTAGTGATTACAAGTTTAAATCTTCGAATAAGATAGTTATATGTATATATGAATCGAATGATGTTATGAACATCATTACTACCTCAAGTATAGTAGATAAACCTATAGAAGTGACAAGAAATGATTTAGCTTCAAAGGATCTTGGATGGCTTGAAAGTTATTGAAACAGAATCATGACACAAAAACAAGTTCAAGTAAGATTACTACTTGAATTAAGATAGTTATAGTTGTAGAAATTTAAACAAAGTTTGAGTATGAGTATTACCTTGAATTAAGATGATAACCTACTGTAAATAACAAAGATTTAGTGAGGTTGGATGATCACTTGAAATGGATTTGCAAGATTGGAAGTAAGTTAACAAACTTGGAAGTGTTCTTGAAAGATTGTGTTGTATGTTGATTTATGTTTGGATTTTTGAACTAGATTGAGCTAGATTTTGATGAAGATGATGAAGAACACTTAGAACACCAAGAGAGAACTTGAGAGAGATGAGTTTGATGCATAAAAGTTGGAATTGAAATGTGTTTATGGTTGGTAAACATTCACATGAATGGAGGCTTGTCATATAGCCTCCATTAGTTTGTAATTTTGTGAGATATTTTATACTAGATGTTAAATGATGGTTCCCACATGTTTAGATGACTCATTAAGGCTGCTAAGAGCTGATCATTGAAGTGTATATATCAATAGTATATACATCTAAAAGCTGTGTATTGTACGCGTAATAATACGGTTGCATACAAGTAGAATTGTTAATGAAAATGAATGAGAATGTAATTGTAGGCATTTTTGTTAAGTAGAAGTACTTTGATATGTATCATGAAGTCTTTAAAAAGTGTATTAATACATCTTAATACACTACATGTATATGCATTTTAACTGAGTTGTTAAGTCATCGTTAGTCGTTACATGTACATGTTATTTCGGAACCTTTAAGTTAACGATTTCGTTAAATGTAATTAATCCCATTGTTATTAAATCTAATAAGATGTTAAATTGTTACATTATCATGATAACATGATGTGCTAATATATCTTAATATGATATATAAATATTAAGACGTTATTACAACGATAATCGTTACGTATAAATATCGTTTTGAATTTCTTAAGTTAGTAGTCTTGTTTTATGTATAAAGTTCATTGTTAATATACATAATGAGATATTTAATTATCATTTCATCATGTTAAACATATATATATGTTCATATACATAATATCATGTCATATACAAGTTATAACGTTCGCGAATCATCGGACAAACTGGGTGGTCAAACGTTAACATAAAATCTGTTTCAGTTAATCAAGTCTTAACAAGTTTGATTGCTTAAAATGTTGGAAAAATTTATTCATGTAAATATTAATCTCATATAATATATAATCATGGAAAAGTTCGGGTCACTACAAAGTCCTCGGTCTGGTTCGGTTCCAGTCTGGATCGGTCCGGTCCTCAGTTTTTTCGGTTTTTTCCCGTACCATGCACACCCCTAAAAAGAACCCACCATTTTCATACCTATTTAAAAACATAAAAGTAATAATTATCATAAATTAAACAAATAGCCTTTAAATGGACAAAAAGCTCAGTTTTCTCGCCCTGAAATATGCTTCCCCGTGACATTCACGGGGGCAAAATAGAGAGAGAAATCCGAGGGCGGCCTATAGCATGTTGAATGCCATCGGCGCCCTCAATAGCATCGATGAGGGAAGCTCCCAAGCATGAGCGCTGGGAGTGGTCTTATGTATTACATATTTCTTCACAATCACATCAGCTTTATTTAAACTTTTTTCCCCATAACTAACTTATCACTTTTCACTAATATCTATGACATACCATTTTACCATCAAATCTGACATTAATTAATTAATTAATTAATACAATATACTCCTCTTAATGAATAATGTACAACAAATAAAAGCAATGGGTTTTGTGATCAAATATGCTATGCAACGGCTTGGCAAACCGCGACCAACAATGACGCTCTAATTGTGAAGGCCCGTCCTAATCCACCTGGACGAAGTCTTCAACATTTGGTCCCAGTGCGAGGTGTTGACCTCTATATGCCATGAACGACTCCAAGTAATATCTTTAAATTGAGCAACTGCACAACGGAAGATTTCTTTTGTACCTGAGAATAAACATGCTTTAAAGTGTCAACCAAAAGGTTGGTGAGTTCATAGGTTTATCGTAATCAATCATTTCCATAATTTTAATAGACCACAAGATTTTCATATTTATAAATAGAACCTCTCGTCTGCATAAAGATAAAATAATTCATATGAATTGAACACCTGGTAACTGACATTAACTTTAATGCATAGAATATCCCCAAACAGAACCTCTCGTCTGTATAATATAATCTCGAAGTACTAAAGCCATCCATAACCTGAATGGGGGTTGTTAGGACCAATAGATCTATCTTTAGGATTCACGTCAATTAGGAACAGAACCTCTCGTCTGCCTAATTCTTAGGTTACCAAGCTAAAAGGGGTGATATTCGGTTTAATAACCAACCATAGAATGTAGTTTTGAGTACTTGTGTCTATTTCGTCAAACATAGTTTATAAAAGGCTTTCGTTCGAAAGATGGGGGATATCACATTGGGAAATCCATAAGTTACGATGTGTTTACTTTGACGCATATATTGCGGGGAACCCAAATGCTATTTTACGCAATGGGTTAAGAAATTATTTTGACTCAATATATCCGAATATTGGACTTCGTGATTTAGAAAAAGCGGCTAACATGCAACATAAAGAAGCATGTTATGCTTACGGATTAGTAATGTTCGCTTCTCACCAAAGTGAGAACAAGAACATCGGGCTACAACTATTAAACAAAACGTTCCCACAAGTGACGGAGTCGGTAATTAGGGTAAGAAATGAGGTTTTTAGATTGTTACGGGACTGTTGGACATTACGTAACCCTCGTCCCTTTGACGACGTTACAACACGCTGTCTTATCAACGGCCATAACGGTTATGTTCCACAAGACCAAGGATGGGAAGTAATCCTAGTAAAACCAGAATGCATGACTTATTTCTGGACGTATGAATTACGTGTCTTTATTGCCTTTGCTGAACGACTTGTGTACTAGCTAGAATTATCTTCACAACCATCTTGTATCAAATTTATTGTGTGCTATATTTCATGCTATATGTAAAATAAGCGGTATTGTAAGTTTGTAAAATATTGTGTAAAAGTTTGAACGCGAAATATTATTATAATCAGTTTTTCATATAGAATTGTAGTAGTTGAATTGTATATTAGCTACTAAGTATGAACTTAACGGGTAGGTACTACCCGAATTTAAACTTATAAAACGCTAATATGAAGAAAAAGCTTTTATAAATGAGTTCATATTATGCTACGAAATACTATTAACTACTCTTAATATTCTGTATGATTAACTTGTTCCATTTGACTATTTGAAGGAAATGGCACCGACTACTCAACACACCGTGAATATGAATGAAGAGGAATTCTGTACTTTTCTAGCTTCAAACATAGCCGCAGTACAGGCTGCGCTACATACCAACAATAACCTTGGATCTAGCAGTACAGGAAATCGTGTAGGATGCACCTACAAAGAATTCACTGCCTGCAAACCTTTGGAATTTGATGGAACCGAAGGACCGATCGGATTGAAACGGTGGACCGAGAAGGTCGAATCGGTGTTTGCCATAAGTAAGTGTACTGAAGAGGACAAAGTAAAGTACGCTACGCATACGTTCACAGGTTCTGCGTTAACATGGTGGAATACCTATCTAGAGCAAGTGGGACAAGACGATGCGTACGCACTACCGTGGTCAGCATTCAAGCACTTGATGAACGAGAAGTACCATCCCAGAACCGAGGTCAATAAGCTCAAGACAGAACTTAGAAGGTTACGAACCCAAGGATTTGATATTACCACGTACGAAAGACGATTCACAGAATTGTGCCTATTGTATCCGGGAGCATTCGAAGATGAGGAAGAGAAGATCGACGCGTTTGTGAAAGGATTACCGGAAAGAATCCAAGAAGATATAAGTTCACAGGAGCCCGCCTCCATACAACAGGCATGTAGAATGGCTCACAAACTAGTGAACCAGATTGAAGAAAGAATTAAAGAACAGACTGCTGAAGAGGCCAATGTGAAGCAAGTCAAAAGAAAGTGGGAGGAAAACGGTGATAAGAATCACCAATACAACAACAACAGCAATTACAACAATAATCGCAACAATTATCCCAACAATCGCAACATAAATCGCAACTACAACAAACAGCCCAACAACAACAACAACAACAACAACAACAGCAACTACAACAATCATCCCAACAACAATAATAACCGCAACAACAACAACAATCAGAAGCAGCTATGCCCAAGGTGTGAAAAGTATCACTCGGGGTTCTGCACCAAATTTTGCAACAAGTGTAAAAGAAATGGTCATAGCGCGGCGAAGTGTGAGGTCTACGGACCAGGGGTTAATAGAACGAAAGGAACAAATGATGTCGGAACGAGTAATGGCGGAGCAAGTAGTGTCGGGGCAAGTTATGCCAATGTAGTTTGTTATAAATGTGGAAAACCGGGCCACATTATTAGAAATTGCCCGAACCAGGAGAACACGAATGGACAAGGCCGCGGAAGAGTTTTCAATATTAATGCGGTAGAGGCACAGGAAGACCCGGAGCTTGTTACGGGTACGTTTCTTATTGACAATAAATCTGCTTACGTTTTATTTGATTCGGGTACGGATAGAAGCTATATGAGTAGAGATTTTTGTGCTAAATTAAGTTGTCCATTGACGCCTTTGGATAGTAAATTTTTACTCGAATTAGCAAATGGTAAATTAATTTCAGCAGATAATATATGTCGGAATCGATAAATTAAACTGGTTAGCGAAACATTTAAGATTGACTTGATACCAGTAGAGTTAGGGAGTTTTGATGTGATAATCGGTATGGACTGGTTGAAAGAAGTGTAAGCAGAGATCGTTTGTTACAAAAATGCAATTCGCATTATACGAGAAAAAGGAAAACCCTTAATGGTGTACGGAGAAAAGGGCAACACGAAGCTACATCTTATTAGTAATTTGAAGGCATAAAAACTAATAAGAAAATGTTGCTATGCTGTTCTAGCACACGTCGAGAAAGTACAAACTGAAGAAAAGAGCATCAATGATGTTCCCGTCGCAAAAGAATTTCCCGATGTATTTCCGAAAGAATTACCTGGATTACCCCCACATTGATCCGTTGAATTTCAAATAGATCTTGTACCAGGAGCTGCACCAATAGCTCGTGCTCCTTACAGACTCGCACCCAGTGAGATGAAAGAACTGAAAAGCCAATTACAAGAACTTTTAGAGTGTGGTTTCATTCGACCAAGCACATCACCGTGGGGAGCTCCTGTTTTGTTTGTCAAGAAGAAAGATGGTACATTCAGGTTGTGTATCGACTACCGAGAGTTGAACAAAGTTACCATCAAGAACCGCTACCCACTACCGAGAATTGACGACTTATTTGATCAACTACAAGGCTCGTCTGTTTATTCAAAGATTGACTTACGTTCCGGGTATCATCAAATGCGGGTGAAAGAAGATGATATTCCAAAGACTGCTTTCAGAACACGTTACGGTCATTATGAGTTTATGGTCATGCCATTTGGTTTAACTAATGCATCAGCTGTGTTCATGGACCTTATGAACCGAGTGTGTGGACCATACCTTGACAAGTTTGTCATTGTTTTCATTGATGACATACTTATTAACTCAAAGAATGACCAAGAACACGGTGAACATTTGAGAAAGGTGTTAGAAGTATTAAGGAAGGAAGAATTGTACGCTAAGTTTTCAAAGTGTGCATTTTGGTTGGAAGAAGTTCAATTCCTCGGTCACATAGTGAACAAAGAAGGTATTAAGGTGGATCCGGCAAAGATAGAAACTGTTGAAAAGTGGGAAACGCCGAAAACTCCGAAACACATACGCCAGTTTTTAGGACTAGCTGGTTACTACAGAAGGTTCATCTAAGACTTTTCCAGAATAGCAAAACCCTTGACTGCATTAACGCATAAAGGGAAGAAATTTGAATGGAATGATGAACAAGAGAAAGCGTTTCAGTTATTGAAGAAAAAGCTAACTACGGCACCTATATTGTCATTGCCTGAAGGGAATGATGATTTTGTGATTTATTGTGACGCATCAAAGCAAGGTCTCGGTTGTGTATTAATGCAACGAACGAAGGTGATTGCTTATGCGTCTAGACAATTGAAGATTCACGAACAAAATTATACGATGCATGATTTGGAATTAGGCGCGGTTGTTTTTGCATTAAAGACTTGGAGGCACTACTTATATGGGGTCAAAAGTATTATATATACCGACCACAAAAGTCTTCAACACATATTTAATCAGAAACAACTGAATATGAGGCAGCGTAGGTGGATTGAATTATTGAATGATTACGACTTTGAGATTCGTTACCACCCGGGGAAGGTAAATGTGGTAGCCGATGCCTTGAGCAGGAAGGACAGAGAACCTATTCGAGTAAAATCTATGGATATAATGATTCATAATAACCTTACTACTCAAATAAAGGAGGCGCAACAAGGAGTTTTAAAAGAGGGAAATTTAAAGGATGAAATACCCAAAGGATCGGAGAAGCATCTTAATATTCAGGAAGACGGAACCCGGTATAGGGCTGAAAGGATTTGGGTACCAAAATTTGGAGATATGAGAGAAATGGTACTTAGAGAAGCTCATAAAACCAGATACTCAATACATCCTGGAACGGGGAAGATGTACAAGGATCTCAAGAAACATTTTTGGTGGCCGGGTATGAAAGCCGATGTTGTTAAATACGTAGGAGAATGTTTGACGTGTTCTAAGGTCAAAGCTGAGCATCAGAAACCATCAGGTCTACTTCAACAACCCGAAATCCCAGAATGGAAATGGGAAAACATTACCATGGATTTCATCACTAAATTGCCAAGGACTGCAAGTGGTTTTGATACTATTTGGGTAATAGTTGATCGTCTCACCAAATCAGCACACTTCCTGCCAATAAGAGAAGATGACAAGATGGAGAAGTTAGCACGACTGTATTTGAAGGAAGTCGTCTCCAGACATGGAATACCAATCTCTATTATCTCTGATAGGGATGGCAGATTTATTTCAAGATTCTGGCAGACATTACAGCAAGCATTAGGAACTCGTCTAGACATGAGTACTGCCTATCATTCACAAACTGATGGGCAGAGCGAAAGGACGATACAAACGCTTGAAGACATGCTACGAGCATGTGTTATTGATTTCGGAAACAGTTGGGATCGACATCTACCGTTAGCAGAATTTTCCTACAACAACAGCTACCATTCAAACATTGAGATGGCGCCGTTTGAAGCACTTTATGGTAGAAAGTGCAGGTCTCCGATTTGTTGGAGTGAAGTAGGGGATAGACAGATTAAGGGTCCGGAGATTATACAAGAAACTACCGAGAAGATCATCCAAATTCAACAACAGTTGAAAACCGCCCAAAGTCGACAAAAGAGCTACGCTGACATTAAAAGAAAAGATATAGAATTTGAAATTGGAGAGATGGTCATGCTTAAAGTTGCACCTTGGAAAGGCGTTGTTCGATTTGGTAAACGAGGGAAATTAAATCCAAGGTATATTGGACCATTCAAGATTATTGATCGTGTCGGACCAGTAGCTTACCGACTTGAGTTACCTCAACAACTCACGGCTGTACATAACACTTTTCACGTCTCGAATTTGAAGAAATGTTTTGCTAAAGAAGATCTCACTATTCTGTTAGATGAAATCCAAATCAACGAAAAACTCCAATTCATCGAAGAACCCGTCGAAATAATGGATCGTGAGGTTAAAAGACTTAAGCAAAACAAGATACCAATTGTTAAGGTTCGATGGAATGCTCGTAGAGGACCCGAGTTCACCTGGGAGCGTGAAGATCAGATGAAGAAGAAATACCCGCATCTATTTCCAGAAGATTCGTCAACACCTTCAACAGCTTAAAATTTCGGGACAAAATTTATTTAACGGGTAGGTACTGTAGTGACCCGAACTTTTCCATGTTTATATATATTAATTGAGATTGATATTTACATGATTAAATGTTTCCAACATGTTAAGCAATCAAACTTGTTAAGACTTGATTAATTGAAATATGTTTCATATAGACAATTGACCACCCAAGTTGACCGGCGATTCACGAATGTTAAAACTTGTAAAAATGACATGATGATATATATATGGATATACATATGGTTAACATGAGATTATGATAAGTAAGTATCTCCATAAGTATATTAACAATGAGTTATATACATATAAACAAGACTACTAACTTAAGGATTTCGAAACGAGACATATATGTAACGATTATCGTTGTAACGACATTTAAATGTATATATATCATATTAAGATATATTAATATATCATAATATCATGATAATATAATAATTTAACATCTCATTAGATATAATAAACAATGGGTTAACAACATTAATTGAGATCGTTAACTTAAAGGTTTCAAAACAACACTTACATGTAACGACTAACGATGACTTAACGACTCAGTTAAAATGTATATACATGTAGTGTATTTAGATGTATTAAAATACTTTTGTAAGACTTCAAGACATATATCAAAACACTCATACTTAACGAAAATGGTTACAGTTACTTTCCCATTCTTTTCTTTCATCAAGAATTCTAGTCGTATTCTTACCCGTATTATACACAGCTTCAAAACGTACTTACTATGAGTATATACCAATAGGAACTAGCATGGGATTCCACTCTTGATTATGTCATGTATGACTAATCAATTTTAACTTCTACCATGAGCTAGTCAACTAACTAGAACTCCTTTTAACCTCACTCACCACTCATCAATTACCACTCATCATTCACTCCATTTCACTTCCAATTATCTTTCTAATTCTCTCTCAACACACACACACTATTATGAACATATTTTTCCAGTAGTAAATCATCATCTTCATCAAAAATCACTTCAAGAATCAAGCTATAATCATCATAGGAAGAACACTTCAAGAACACTTCAAAAATCCCTTCAAGTTTACTAATTTACTTCCAAGCTTTCTAATCCATTCCAAGTAATCATCTAAGATCAAGAAACCTTTGTTATATACAGTAGGTTATCTTTCTTATTCAAGGTAATATTCATATTCAAACTTTGATTCAATTTCTATAATTATAAACTATCTTAATTCGAGTAAAAATCTTACTTGAACTTGTTTTTGTGTCATGATCCTACTTCAAGAACTTTCAAGCCATCCAAGATCCTTTGAAGCTAGATCATTTCTTGTCACTTCCAGTAGGTTTACCTACTAAACTTGAGGTAGTAATGATGTTCATAACATCATTCGATTCATACATATAAAACTATCTTATTCGAAGGTTTAAACTCGTAATGACTAGAACATAGTTTAGTTAATTCTAAACTTGTTCGCAAATAAAAGTTAATCCTTCTAACTTGACTTTTAAAATTAACTACACACATGTTCTATATCTATATGATATGATAACTTAATGATTTAAAATCTGGAAACACGAAAAACACCATAAAACCGGATTTACGCCGTCGTAGTAACACCGCGGGCTGTTTTGGGTTAGTTAATTAAAAACTATGATAAACTTTGATTTAAAAGTTGTTATTCTGAGAAAATGAATTTTATTATGAACATGAAACTATATCCAAAAATTATGGTTAAACTCAAAGTGGAAGTATGTTTTCTAAAATGGTCATCTAGACGTCGTTCTTTCGACTGAAATGACTACCTTTACAAAAACGACTTGTAACTTATTTTTCCGACTATAAACCTATACTTTTTATATTTAGATTCATAAAATAGAGTTCAATATGAAACCATGGCAATTTGATTCACTCAAAACGGATTTAAAATTAAGAAGTTATGGGTAAAACAAGATTGGATAATTTTTCTCATTTTAGCTACGTGAAAATTGGTAACAAATCTATTCCAACCATAACTTAATCAACTTGTATTGTATATTATGTAATCTTGAGATACCATAGACACGTATACAATGTTTCGACCTATCATGTCGACACATCTATATATATTTCGGAACAACCATAGACACTCTATATGTGAATGTTGGAGTTAGCTATACAGGGTTGAGGTTGATTCCAAAATATATATAGTTTGAGTTGTGATCAATACTGAGATACGTATACACTGGGTCGTGGATTGATTCAAGATAATATTTATCGATTTATTTCTATACATCTAACTGTGGACAACTAGTTGTAGGTTACTAACGAGGACAGCTGACTTAATAAACTTAAAACATCAAAATATATTAAAAGTGTTGTAAATATATTTTGAACATACTTTAATATATATGTATATATTGTTATAGGTTCGTGAATCAACAGTGGCCAAGTCTTACTTCTCGACGAAGTAAAAATCTGTGAAAGTGAGTTATAGTCCCACTTTTAAAATCTAATATTTTTGGGATGAGAATACATGCAGGTTTTATAAATGATTTACAAAATAGACACAAGTACGTGAAACTACATTCTATGGTTGAATTATCGAAATCGAATATGCCCCTTTTTATTAAGTCTGGTAATCTAAGAATTAGGGAACAGACACCCTAATTGACGCGAATCCTAAAGATAGATCTATTGGGCTTAACAAACCCCATCCAAAGTACCGGATGCTTTAGTACTTCGAAATTTATATCATATCCGAAGGGTGTCCCGGAATGATGGGGATATTCTTATATATGCATCTTGTTAATGTCGGTTACCAGGTGTTCACCATATGAATGATTTTTATCTCTATGTATGGGATGTGTATTGAAATATGAAATCTTGTGGTCTATTATTATGATTTGATATATATAGGTTAAACCTATAACTCACCAACATTTTTGTTGACGTTTTAAGCATGTTTATTCTCAGGTGATTATTAAGAGCTTCCGCTATCGCATATTTAAATAAGGACGAGATTTGGAGTCCATGCTTGTATGATATTGTGTAAAAACTGCATTCAAGAAACTTATATTGTTGTAACATATTTGTATTGTAAACCATTATGTAATGGTCGTGTGTAAACAGGATATTTTAGATTATCATTATTTGATAATCTACGTAAAGTTTTTTAAAACCTTTATCTATGAAATAAAGGTTATGGTTTGTTTTAAAAATGAATGCAGTCTTTGAAAAACGTCTCATATAGAGGTCAAAACCTCGCAACGAAATCAATTAATATGGAACGTTTTTAATCAATAAGAACGGGACATTTCATTGTAAACGCGAATCCTGTTGATAGATCTATCGGGCCTGACAACCCCAACTGGACTGGACGACCTGTATTCAACGGTTGCACAGTACTTCGTTTCGGTGACTACACTTGGTACGGTGTAGTGAGATTTCATAATAAAGGGAATATGCGACGTTGATTAAATGTTAAGTATGGTTATCAAGTGCTCAACCACTTAGAATATTTTTATTAAAACGTTTATGTATATTAAATCTTGTGGTCTATGTTTATAACGCTGCTAGCATTAAACCTATATCTCACCAACTTTATGTTGACGATTTAAGCATGTTTATTCTCAGGTGATAATTAAAAGCTTCCGCTGCATTATGCCGAATTTAAGCAGGATTTGGAGTATCCATATTTGTGTCAAAAATAAAACTGCATACCGAAAGATTTGTAATGTGAAATATGTTGGAAATCGTATTGTTATTATCAAATGTAAAGTTTGTAAGACTAAGATTATCGCTAAACGATAATCATTATTATGTTATTTAAGCCTTTGGTTATAATAAAGGTTATGGTTTGTATCATAAAAACGTATGCAGATTTTGAAAAATGTCACATATAGAGGTCAATACCTCGCAATGACACCAATAAGTACGTGACGTTTATAATTGATATGAACGGGACGCTTCATATATTACCTTAGAAAAACGCACCTGGCCATTTCTTAAAATAAACTGATGGAGTTGTAACTGAGAAGTCATAATTGAGTCCCTAGACTGATTCTGAAATCGACAATGCAGCCAAACCAAACTTTTTTTGTTTAAAGTTTCTTATTATTGTAGTAAAACAACATTTTTACACTTAAACCAACGAACTTCGATCCGCACACTCATGACTCGGTCCATCATAATATCGTAACAGTAAATGTAATATGAAAGATGAAGATTTAAGATCTAAAAATGGAAATAGCAACCCTACCAAGATGGCTATAAGGCTGGCCGGCATGGGAAAATGTAGGGAAAATTGTTTGAGAATGCATTGAACTTTCATCAAATTCCTATTGTATGCATCCAACTTTCAGAACTCCTATTGTATGCATTCAACTATTTAAATTGTTCTATTGTACGCATTATGTAACTTGTGGACTAGGTATCCGGTTAACATGTAAAAAAAAGTTCGTGGTTGATCCCTCGACTTAATGTCCGTTAAATTTTTCCGTTATAACTTAACATACGTTAAATGTTTCCGCTATAACTTAGCTTTCCTCTCACATTCATCTTCATCAAAGTAAAAATACATAAAGCCTAATTCATCAACTTCATCAAAATTCATACCCAAATTCAAATCAGATCAAATCAAATCAAATCAAAGTTACAAATCAAGTCTTTAACACAACAACATATATCTATACCTTTAAACATTTATCAATTACTGTTAACATTTATTTATACATCAATGTTATCTATACTTATCAATTCTCTTTATACATACAAAACGAAAATGAAGCCTACAGAGAAAGCATCAAGATCTTAGAATCAAGATCTTAGAATCAATATCAGATCTAAATTAGACTAAAAGAATGTTTCGTTTTTGTTTATCCGAATCAGATCAGATTTCATCTATAACTAGATCTGGGTTTTTTTCATCTGGTACTCTTGATTAAACTTCGGCCGAAGTTGCTGGCGGTTTAAGATGGTGGCGGGTTTATACGAGGATGATGAATTATGTGGTTGACCATGTCAATTGAAAGCATTTAGTATTTTATTCTTGTAGTTTTAGTTAGATGACAAATTGATTCGTGGGTTTTGAGATTTGAATAAATGTTTGATGATTTGTGCATTTGTAGTTTGGTGATGATGATGAATCTGGTATTTTAATTTTATTTGGTTGATCCTAATATAAAATTAGATTTTCATTTAGATTTGTTTAAAGTTTTCAATATAAATTAGGTTGGGGTTTTTTAATTTGAGATTGAGAAAAGGATGAAAATGAAGTTATGATGAATGGATTTTTATTCTGAGGTACTTAGGGATGATGATGATTGTTAATTTGTTTTAGATTTGACTATGTTTTAACGATGATGCAATATTTGGTGTAATTAATTAACCCTTACATACTAAAAGTCATGGCTAAATGTGTAGTTTCAGTGGATTTGAATTACAGTTTTGAATTTGCATTCACACTATAATCAGTACCTAAAATTCGACTCCATTAGTCGATTTGAATTGTAGTTTTGAATTTGCATTCACACTACAATCAGTCCCTAAAATTCGACTCCATTTACATAACAGCCCCTCAAGTTTACACTTTTTCAGGGTAGAAAGTGTAACCATATAATCTTATTAAAATAAAATAAACTAATTCTCCCCGAATTTATAACGGGCCCTATCTTCTCGCTCGGTGCGAGTTAAATTTTTTCAAGACCACCGTTCAACTCAAAAAAGTCTCACGAACCCAACGGGACTAACTATACGCGAAACGGACACTTTTTAAAAAACGCTTAACACAACGACAGCCCGTATCTTTTTGTTTGCCGCAAGCTAAATTTTTCCGACAGCACCGTTACCCTCGAAAAAATTTTATGAACAAAACGAAACTAACTACGTTCGAAACAGGCACTTTTTAAAAAATGCTTAAGACAACGACATCTAAAACGACGCTTAAGACATGGGTCGTTTTCCCCTCTGTAAATACACAACGCTACGTTAAATATGAATACACAGGCCAAAAGCTCCCGCCGCATCGCGCGAGCCGGATCCGAACTAGTTTTGTCTAAAAAAACAAATGTTGCAATATTTGACAAATACTAGGGACCAATAATGTAATTTTAAAATTGAAGTGACCTTAAAGATACCTGTTATAACAAGTTAACTACATGCAATAGAACATTTTAGATAGTTGAATGTATACAATAGGAGATATGAAAATTGAATGCATACAATAGAAATTTATTGAAAGTTCAATGTATTTTCAAATAATTTTGTTGTTTTACCCTTCATAGTTGCTCGTGAGGGGGTAGTTTTATTAATAAAGTTTGCTTTTAAAAAAACAAGCGGAATTAAAGAATTGCAATAGATGTAGTTGTACCCACTAAATCTCAGACATCACTCTATAGGAATAATTGTCGAGAGTGGGTTATCGTTTGATGTTATCAAATTGTACGAAATTATCATTTTGAAAACCTTTTTTAACTTGGTGTGACTTTTAATTTGGGATATAGTGGAGTGTCGTTTAAGTTATGAAATTGGACTAAATTGTCGTTTTGGATATTTGTCTTTAAAAATAAAAAAAAAAACTTGATGTGACTTAATTTTAGATGTCTTTTACGTTTTGATTTTTTAGAAAAAAAATTATTTACCAAATATTTTTTATTTACTAGCGTTTTCGACCACGTGTTATTTTATTGTATTGTATTGTATTGTATCTATACTAGAAAAAGAGCAATTTTGTGTCGTTGCATCTGGACCTAAACGGCAACACCCACCCAATTTCCTTTCCAGCCCCCTCATTTATGGTCTGCTTTACAATAACTTTAGGGGTATAAAACATAAATTTATTATCTTACTTAAAAAATCATAAATAAACACCACCCAATTCTTTAAGAAGAGCAATTTTGTGTCGTTGCATCTGGACCAAAACGGCAACACCCACCCAATTTCCTTTCCACCCCCCTCATCTATGGTCTGCTTTACAATAACTTTAGGGGTATAAACCGTAAATTTATTATTTTACTTAAAAAATCATAAATAAACACCACCGAATTCTTTAGCGAGCCGTATCACGATTCTGAACATGAGTTAAATTTTCCGTCTTCACCGTTCAACTCGAAATAATTTTACGAACACAACGCAACTAGCTGCGCACGAAACGAACGTTTTTTAAAAACCGTTTATTATTTCGGGTTACCTTTCATACATAACACACCCGCATCAACGCGTTTTTTACTCTGTAAATATGTAACGTTATGTTAAATATAAGTATGCAATCCGTAAGGCCTCGACGCATCGCGCGAGCCGATCTGGATCTAGTTTGCTAACTATTTTTAACAAATAATTTGATACATCTTAAAAAAGAATACTATAATATAGACTTAGGACAATTGAAAAAAATTAACTTGGTACAGCAAAAAAAAAAAAAAATAGTGGACACTGTGATGACCCGGAAATTTTCGATCAAATTTAAACTTTAATCTTTATATGATTTCCGACACGATAAGCAAAGTCTGTAATGTTGAGTCTCGAAAAGTTTGAAACTACATTTATGTAATCAAATACCCTTAGACCATGCCTGATGATTCACGAATCTTAAATTATAAATAGAAATATATATATATTAAAGTAAACTGTTATGTGATTTAGTTACTACGAAAGATAAATTAAGATAATTTAAAACTTGATAGTTATTATAAAGAGTATATTGAATGTAAATGATTTTGAATATAAATTTGTCAACGTTAACAAAGTGTTAAATAAATACTTTGAATTAATTTGTTTCAACAAATATAATTAATATAGTTACTTACTTACTATTTAAACCATGATTATATATATAGTAATATATATATATATATATATATATATATATATATATATATATATATATATATATATATATATATATGTTGATTGTATATATAATTATTAAATATTCAATAAATGTTACCATATAAGATATAAAGTTATATTTATTAATTACTTATAATACATAATAACATATATGTATATATGTTTATATACGAAACAGGAATCCAGATATATACACTGATATATGAAGCAGGTGTAGATATAAAATTGATACATGTAATTTGTTACATTATTATTGTTATTTTTATTATTATAAATTAATTGTTGTTATTATTATTATGTTAAATATTAATATTATTAAGATAAAAAAAATATGATTATTAGTAGCATTAATACAATTAGAATTATTATCATTATTGTTAAAGTTATTATTATTATTAAAATATTTGTATTTACTAATATTTATAAATTAAAAGACAATTACTAAATCGATATGTTAGAGTCTCCATCGTTATTTTTTTTTTTCCCTTATTTCTGTTTAACAAATCATTAAGGAATCAATTAACAGTTGAGGACAAAATCTGTGCAACCACTTCAACTTTTACTTTCTTTTCCTGATTACCGCACTATGAGATTCCATGTCAAGTTACTAGAAGTTAAATGGAAAAAGGAATTGTCGATTTCAATTACGGGTAATAAATCAAATGATTATCTATCTCTCAATCTCATATATACATATACAGACTTACATCAACACACCTTCATAATATCATAGTAATCAATCTCCAACACCACTTTGTGACTCCTGCGATCTACAAACACCGCCACCCTCACCATCGGTTGTCACCCTTGGAACAACACAAACCGTCACCCATGATGCCACCCTACAACCACGTTGATCTCACCACCTTCTCATTATTACTACCTTTGAACACGACCCATAATACTTAAACCGAACACCAATACCATCTTCTTTCCATTCATTCTACTCTTTGAGTATAACCAAGACACCCATCATATATAACTGCAACTAAATTGTTGCCTTCTATTCGGTTCCAAGGCGTATACCATGAAGGAAAAACCAACAAGGTCTTTTCTTCTTCTTTTACTAGTCGACAACCAAGCATCGTGAACCACCTTTTACAATCACAACCGCCACCTTCCTTCACTTCATTAAACCCAACCGTAGACAATCATCATCAATTAAACTCGACGTCCGCTATCATTTCATTTTTTTTCCTGTTTTCATTTATCAAGAACAACCCACCATAAATAAACACCACAATCGTGAACCGCCACCTTCTTTCTCACTTCTCCATCGTGAACCACCAACTTCATACATTTACTTCAAGATTCTATTTTGGATCGATCAACACCAACTCAAAACAATCATCAATGTAATATTGAATATTGTGAATTATATATGCATATAAGGTGCAACTTTTGTGGATATTATTTTCTCTCTTATTTGGCTGACACTTTTAGAGGCAAATAATATTCCACCAAATCTCATACTCATTAGTGGGTAAATGATAAAGATGTTGTGACTTGGCCGACACTTATAAAGATTATAACCCCACTTGAAAATATCGTGAGCTAGTGCATTCATAATAGGAGGTTAAAGGTTAGTGGGATTGGCTGTGTGGGAGATAAAGATGAGGTTGACGTGTAGATTGCTTCTGTTCCAAAAAAACCTCGAATTGCATTGGCGTATTTAATTGGAAATAGTTAACAGACCTTGAATCAACAAAGAAGCCGTATTCCATGTATGTATGATACGGGCCTGTTATGACATAAGCCTACTATACGTGTGATTTCTAGTTGGGCCATAATCTTTCTGCTGTTGGGCCTATAGAAAACCAACCATCTAATTTCTTTTGCTAGTCGATGAAGTATCTGTCGAATTTTTTTTGTTATCGATAACCTAGTGGTGATAATTATGATAAGGATTCAATATTAAAGATATTAGGGAATGAGAAAAAGATTGATCCGATTATATATATTTTATTTCGATTATTAAACACCCGTTTGAGTAATTGGTGATCATACGTGAAGATGATGAGAAATCACGAAGTAATTAGGAGCAAGTGAGGAGTAATATAGAACGATGATATGATGATCTTGATCTCAAAGGTAACGATAGATGAATATGATGAAGATGATAAGTGATAGTGAGATGTTTAAATGATGGTGAATTGGGTTGATTAATTAAAAAGAAGAGGAAATAGGAAAGAAACAGAATGGAACGGGCTATATTAATTAAATTCGGTTATTAAATCAAGAAAGATATAAACGGAGCATTGGTTTGGTGAGTTGTGGGTTTAGCGAGAGGTCGAGGGTTCGAGCCCAAGCAAGGGCATATTTTTTTTGAAACCCATGTTAAACACTTTTAAGGTAGTATCTTATTCCTATTCCTATTATTATTATTATTATTATTATTATTATTATTATTATTATTATTATTATTATTATTATTATTATTATTATTGTTGTTGTTGTTATGGTTATTATTATCATTTTTATTATTATTGTTATTATTAAAATTATCATTTATTATTAGAGATAGTACTCTTAATAAAATTTTCATGTTGTTAAAAATTACCATTGGTATTAAAACTATCACATTATTTATCATTATTAGTATTATTATTATTTTTACCATTAACATGATTTTTATTATATTTATTATTATTAATATTATTTTTAAATACTTGAAAACATATCTGATACATAATTATATTAGTATTACTTAAAATATTGAATAAACATGTTAACATTAAATATATAAATATTACGCATAACAAATTATTAATTACTTATATACATATATTAATATAATTACATAAATAATAAACATTTTGAATATAAACACAAATTAAATATATAATATATAAATTAAGATATATATATTTATTCGATTACGATTATGTGTGTTAATATATACACAAATGATATAGGTTCGTGAATCCGAGGCCAACCCTGCATTGTTCAATATTGTCACATGTATTTTTACTACAAAATACATTAGGTGAGTTCATTTAATCCCTTTTTACTCATTACATTTTTGGGCTGAGAATACATGCAAATGCTTTATTAACTGTTTTACAATATTTATATGTGTGAGTTTCATTTGCTCCCTTTTACTCTTTACGTTTTTGGGCTGAGAATACATGCAAATGTTTTATTAATTGTTTTACAATATTTATATGCGTGAGTTCATTTGAATCCCTTTTACTCTTTACATTTTTGGGACTGAGAATACATGCGCTGTTTCTACAACTGCTTTATTAAATGCTTTTGAAATATATTGTGAACTGCGAATACATGCAAATGTTTTATTAACTGTTTTACAATATTTATATGCGTGAGTTTCATTAATCCCTTTTTAAATGCTTTCGCAATATATATTTTTGGGACTGAGAATGCATGCGCTGCTTTTATAAATGTATTACGAAATGGACACAAGTGATCGAAACTACATTCTATGGTTAGATTATCTAATCGAATATGCCCTTTTTATATAGTCTGGTAATCTAAGAATTAGGGAACAGAAACCCTAATTGACGCGAACTCTAAAGATAGATCTATCGGGCCCAACAAGCCCCATCCAAAGTACCGGATGCTTTAGTAATTCGAAATTTATATCATGTCCGAAGGAGGATCCCGGAATGATGGGGATATTCTTATATGTATATTGTGAATGTCGGTTACCAGGTGTTCAATCCATATGAATGATATTTTGTCTCTATGCATGGGACGTATGTTTATGAGAAATGGAAATATGAAATCTTGTGGTCTATTAAAATTATGAAATGATTATTTATGTTAAACTAATGAACTCACCAACCTTTTGGTTAACACTTGAAAGCATGTTTATTCTCAGGTGTGAAAGAAACCTTCCGCTGTGCATCTTGCTCATTTTAAGGACAATACTTGGAGTCGATCATCGCTCTGGAATCAAAGGTTGATGACTTCATCCGGATGGATTAGGATGGGTCATCACAGTTGGTATCAGAGCGGTGGTCTTAGAGAACTAGGTCTTGCATTAGTGAGTCTAACTGATAGTCGTTAGAATGCATTAGTGAGTCTGGACTTCGACTGTGTTTGCATGTCAAAAGTTTTGCTTATCAATTAGTGTCGAAAAATTAATTGCTCATCATCCTTAAAGCCTAGACACGTCCTACTGCCTCTATGGCATAGACAGTGTATAGATAAATTCATATCTTAGCGTATCTGTTATTGTTACCTTTGCCTGACAGGTTTCGTAGATTCCTCCGTAACTTATGGGATTTTAGTATTATATATGCATATGTAAATTATGTATTGCAGGATACTAATCTACATCCTATAATCTATTTCTTATCGAAAATCCTTCATCTGATTGTACGAGATGAATCCTTCAACTAGTACGAGTCCCTCGGATTTTGACAGCTATTCCGATAGTTATCCCGACAGTTATTCCGAATGGATAGTCATCTAAGCTCCGGAAGCAATGTCAGCAGAATGAATCAACCAATCATCCATCCTCAATTCATCTGATGGGTTAATAGTCAACTTAATCCATGGAAACGTGAAGAAGGCGATCCTTTCCATCGACCGAATTCACCTCTTGGCGATGAACCTGAAGCACTTACCGACGAACCTATTCGGAACACCATTTTCTCTCTCATTTCTAAAGTATTTTGTCACGATTAAATACTATCTCAAATTCTAAACCTTATTCATCCGCTCGTTTCTATCAACAATCATCCCAGAGAAATGAGTCAACGAGTTTCGCGTTCGAGTTGTAGCTTTGGAACATATGGTGCAAAACGTACCAGCTTCAGCAACAGCACCAGCAACATCAATACCATCAACAATCCATGACTCAACATCTCATCCTATACCTCGTGTATAAACATCGTTCTACGTATCGTTCTACAACAATTATCTTCGTTCTTCATGGCGATTATGTAATCTCTAATGTTTTAGAGATTATGTATTCTAGTTCGGACGTTAAACCAAATGAGATTAATATTATATTATCTCATTAAATCCATAATTACATCTGAAGAAAATGTATATATGTAAGTATATTTTCATAAAGATTGTAATTAAAAAAAAAATTCTTTTGTACAAACTGTTAATGGTGAAAATATTTTAACGGGTAGGTAATACCCGAGGAATATTTAAATTTCACATTAATAAGTTACATTGTACGTTTTTCGAATCTGTTTCAACAGTCATTTACTATCCTATTTACATCTACCGATATACGAATCCGTTCACCACAGAATAACCATTTTCATTCAAATTCAATTTCATATTTGGATTTTGACTTACCAGAATCCAACAAGTGGCATAATGAAGAAATAATAAACACAATAAAAATTGATTAGAAACAGACTAATTAACAATATGAAATTCTATTGAGAATCCACGCTAACAAAATCCTAGCTAACTGTTCCTAGCTAAATGTTAATTCCTTATTACCATTTAATTTATTTATCTCAGTTTAATTATCGCAATTTATATTCTCGCAATTTTATGTATTGTCATTTAATTTCTGTTATTTACTTTACGCACTTTATTTATCGTTATTTAATTTCTGTTATTTATTTTAGGCACTTTAAATATCGGGACACGTATACAAGGTTTTGACATATCATATCGACGCATCTATATATAGTATTTGGAATCACCATAGACACTCTATATGCAGTAATGATCGAGTTCTCTATACAGGGTTGAGGTTGATTCTACAATAATATATATACTTTGAGTTGTGATCGAGTCTGAGACGAATACGGGTCACGATACGTATTAATTAATTCGAATATTATATATTAAACTATATATGAATTATTGAATTGCTAACTGTGGACTATCAACTGTGGACTTCCAACATTGGACAATTAAAATGAATTAAAATATTGACTATAACATATGAAACTAAATAATTCTTCAAGTTTGCCACTTGATTTCATCTTAAACCTCATTTGTATCTTGACGATTACAATCCGCGTTCAAACCTTTCATAATTCTTGAAAACACCTCAATCGGGAGGATGAATCAACCGCACTTCATCTAAGGAAGAAAAGATTTACGCATATAGTTATGCACCTGAAAAATTCTCGGAACCTGTATAAATGTTTAACACGTATCTGTGCTAGCTTCGTTGGCATTGTTATTTCTGAAAATAACAACGTAATTTCTTTTCAAATTAGCCAATTTTGTGACAGCTCCAGCAAATCAACTTCAAGTTATTTATTCAAATAAACCCTATTATAAAGATTACCCCTTCATCATCGTTACCGGGGAACCATTTATATTCCACCACATTAGCATTAAACTTACCAGCAACTTCATTACTCATTGACTTAAGTCTCTCCGAAGAACCATTATGGTTGTTCATTAAAACCTGACCATATACTCATCCATATCTTATAACGAGGATTGCCATACCAATTACAGGAAATCAGCAATCAGCATTTTGAAGCTCGTAGCATTTCTACATCAACAGTTATATGTATACATATAACATTTATCTCATAGAATTATGAACTTTCATTCTGAAATTCTGAAAAGCACTCTAGCTTACGAATCAGATCTCTGAGTTCTGAAAAATGAATCAAGCAAACATGAAGGAGACCAAGGACAAATACAAGGACCACACCCTGTATTTAAAGAATCCTGATAATTCTGTTTCTGATGAAATCTTTAGCGAATACCTTACTCCTTAACCGCTCTAAATCATCGTGAATGAATTTCTTCATCACAATTTAGTTCTAACATTCCAAGATATTATCGTATCTTTCATTGTAAATATCCTCAATATTTCTGAAGATATCTTCATAAATATTCACGTTCAATATTAATTATCTCTCTGTGCTATCCGTATTATATCATAAAAGGAAACTGTTTTAGTTTCTATATTCTGCGAACCATCGAATTTAAAATAGGAATGTTTTGAAGTAGTGTTGGGAACTGATGCATGAGTTAGTATAATATAATGACACTTGATCAATGTGATTATATTACTGTAATTCATGCTGAGTTTCTAATGGAATGTGATGATTCTCGGTACCATCATCATATGCCATGTTAGACGACTCTTACATTCTATCTAATCTATAAACATATCAAAGACATATTTCTTGATATTTCTATCTTTTCTGAGATATTCTGGTAATTTGTCAAATCAAGATCGTGCCATTACGATTTCTTCCTTAAGAACATTAACTATGTTCATTTCAAAATTCATAACTACGAATTCCGGATCATTATTCACTTGACTTGTAGTCGGGAAGAGGAGACAAAAGTATAGAACCCTTAAATATAAAAGGAAATAAAAAGCTCGACAACATCATATAAATTACAAACCGTGCATATCAATATGTATTGCCACGTAAAGGCACGGGAGAATTAAAAACACTATAACCCCAAGGTAATAGTAAAAGTAAATAAAATTCTCCAGTGGTAAATGACAAAGAAGAATGACAGATATGAAAGTTAAGAGGATATCAAGGATCAGAATGGGATGGAGTATATTAACGAATATTTTAAAGTATGAATTGAGGAGAAAAGATAGAAGATGTGAGTTGTAAGGAAACGAAGATGGTGGATTTATAGTGAGATATCCAACAAAGCAATCAAAACAGATGATCACAGTTAAAGCGGATCCTAATTCCCTTGATTACCGAAGAATCAAATCTTATTACGAAGATTTTATCCAAATCCCTTGAACTCCGGAAATCAACCATATCTACGTCAAAGGATATGATGAAATAATATTTTCTCATTTTACTCTTTTGTGATAGCTTCACTTATACTCTTCGTGTAATAGAAATGTTTCATCCATATTACTCAATGATGATAGAACTCTAATTTCTAGCTCGTATGCGTCATGAAAACATACTTATTTTCAGCCATGACCATCTCAATCAAATTTCTGGACGAAATTTCTTTAACGGGTAGGTACTGTGATGACCCAGAAATTTTCGATCAAATTTAAACTTTAATCTTTATATGATTTCCGACACGATAAGCAAAGTCTGTAATGTTGAGTCTCGAAAAGTTTGAAACTACATTTATGTAATCAAATACCCTTAGACCATGCCTGATGATTCACGAATCTTAAATTATAAATAGAAATATATATATATATATATTAAAGTAAACTGTTATGTGATTTAGTTACTACGAAAGATAAATTAAGATAATTTAAAACTTGATAGTTATTATAAAGAGTATATTGAATGTAAATGATTTTGAATATAAATTTGTCAACGTTAACAAAGTGTTAAATAAATACTTTGAATTAATTTGTTTCAACAAATATAATTAATATAGTTACTTACTTACTATTTAAACCATGATTATATATATAGTAATATATATATATATATATATATATATATATATATATATATATATATATATATATATATGTTGATTGTATATATAATTATTAAATATTCAATAAATGTTACCATATAAGATATAAAGTTATATTTATTAATTACTTATAATACATAATAACATATATGTATATATGTTTATATATGAAACAGGAATCCAGATATATACACTGATATATGAAGCAGGTGTAGATATAAAATTGATACATGTAATTTGTTACATTATTATTATTGTTATTTTTATTATTATAAATTAATTGTTGTTATTATTATTATGTTAAATATTAATATTATTAAGATAAAAAAAAATATGATTATTAGTAGCATTAATACAATTAGAATTATTATCATTATTGTTAAAGTTATTATTATTATTAAAATATTTGTATTTACTAATATTTATAAATTAAAAAGACAATTACTAAATCGATATGTTAGAGTCTCCATCGTTATTTTTTTTTTTTTCCCTTATTCCTGTTTAACAAATCATTAAGGAATCAATTAACAGTTGAGGACAAAATCTGTGCAACCACTTCAACTTTTACTTTCTTTTCCTGATTACCGCACTATGAGATTCCATGTCAAGTTACGAGAAGTTAAATGGAAAAAGGAATTGTCGGTTTCAATTACGGGTAATAAATCAAATGATTATCTATCTCTCAATCTCATATATACATATACAGACTTACATCAACACACCTTCATAATATCATAGTAATCAATCTCCAACACCACTTTGTGACTCCTGCAATCTACAAACACCGCCACCCTCACCATCGGTTGTCACCCTTGGAACAACACAAACCGTCACCCATGATGCCACCCTACAACCACGTTGATCTCACCACCTTCTCATTATTACTACCTTTGAACACGACCCATAATACTTAAACCGAACACCAATACCATCTTCTTTCCATTCATTCTACTCTTTGAGTATAACCAAGACACCCATCATATATAACTGCAACTAAATTGTTGCCTTCTATTCGGTTCCAAGGCGTATACCATGAAGGAAAAACCAACAAGGTCTTTTCTTCTTCTTTTACTAGTCGACAACCAAGCATCGTGAACCACCTTTTACAATCACAACCGCCACCTTCCTTCACTTCATTAAACCCAACCGTAGACAATCATCATCAATTAAACTCGACGTCCGCTATCATTTCATTTTTTTTCCTGTTTTCATTTATCAAGAACAACCCACCATAAATAAACACCACAATCGTGAACCGCCACCTTCTTTCTCACTTCTCCATCGTGAACCACCAACTTCATACATTTACTTCAAGATTCTATTTTGGATCGATCAACACCAACTCAAAACAATCATCAATGTAATATCGAATATTGTGAATTATATATGCATATAAGGTGCAACTTTTGTGGATATTATTTTCTCTCTTATTTGGCCGACACTTTTAGAGGCAAATAATATTCCACCAAATCTCATACTCATTAGTGGGTAAATGATAAAGATGTTGTGACTTGGCCGACACTTATAAAGATTATAACCCCACTTGAAAATATCGTGAGCTAGTGCATTCATAATAGGAGGTTAAAGGTTAGTGGGATTGGCTGCGTGGGAGATAAAGATGAGGTTGACGTGTAGATTGCTTCTGTTCCAGAAAAACCTCGAATTGCATTGGCGTATTTAATTGGAAATAGTTAACAGACCTTGAATCAACAAAGAAGCCGTATTCCACGTATGTATGATACGGGTCTGTTATGACATAAGCCTACTATACGTGTGATTTCTAGTTGGGCCATAATCTTTCTGCTGTTGGGCCTATAGAAAACCAACCATCTAATTTCTTTTGCTAGTCGATGAAGTATCTGTCGAATTTTTTTTGTTATCGATAACCTAGTGGTGATAATTATGATAAGGATTCAATATTAAAGATATTAGGGAATGAGAAAAAGATTGATCTGATTATATATATTTTATTTCGATTATTAAACACCCGTTTGAGTAATTGGTGATCATACGTGAAGATGATGAGAAATCACGAAGTAATTAGGAGCAAGTGAGGAGTAATATAGAACGATGATATGATGATCTTGATCTCAAAGGTAACGATAGATGAATATGATGAAGATGATAAGTGATGGTGAGATGTTTAGATGATGGGGAATTGGGTTGATTAATTAAAAAGAAGAGGAAATAGGAAAGAAACAGAATGGAACGGGTTATATTAATTAAATTCGGTTATTAAATCAAGAAAGATATAAACGGAGCATTGGTTTGGTGAGTTGTGGGTTTAGCGAGAGGTCGAGGGTTCGAGCCCAAGCAAGGGCATATTTTTTTTGAAACCCATGTTAAACACTTTTAAGGTAGTATCTTATTCCTATTCCTATTATTATTATTATTATTATTATTATTATTATTATTATTATTATTATTATTATTATTATTATTATTATTATTATTATTATTATTATTATTATTATTATTATTGTTGTTGTTGTTGTTATGGTTATTATTATCATTTTTATTATTATTGTTATTATTAAAATTATCATTTATTATTAGAGATAGTACTCTTAATAAAATTTTCATGTTGTTAAAAATTACCATTGGTATTAAAACTATCACATTATTTATCATTATTAGTATTATTATTATTTTTACCATTAACATGATTTTTATTATATTTGTTATTATTAATATTATTTTTAAATACTTGAAAACATATCTGATACATAATTATATTAGTATTACTTAAAATATTGAATAAACATGTTAACATTAAATATATAAATATTACTGTAACAACCCAAACCGTAACCGACCAAACTCGACGAAATTTCAAACAAAAAAAAAATTTTCTGGTGCAGGCAATCTGCGCGGCGCGCCAGATGGCCGCGCGGCGCGCCGAATCACTTGGACAGCCCGCTGTGCCCGGAAGTCTATTTAACGAAAATGTTTGACTAGTTCCCGACATTTTTAGCCAAAACGCTTTTAACCATACATTCATATATGTAAAACTAGCACATAACTAAGGTTTGAGCGAGTTTTACAAAGTGGGGCCCACACGTGCCCAAAACGCCACTAAGTTTAAAATACAACGTTTAATACAAATTAGAGTTTCGACCACAAAAGTTTAATTGCCAAGCGACACAACGAGCATGGTGTTTGGGGTTAAACTACCCAAGTCTCGGTCAAACTCCAAGCCAAAGCCCAAAAGCGCTTCTTAATCATCGAAGCGGGAAACTCAATCCAAGGTAATGCCCTTACCCTTATCCACACACGAACCTATAAAAAGATAAACAACGAGAGGGTAAGCAAAGCTTAGTGAGCAAAATAATTATACATATACATATATAATCTACTTACTCGCATCACTTACACAACCTCATATTCGAGTTTAACAATTCATCAAGCATGCTACAATACTAATCATATGCCAATAACCGCAATACCACAATAGCTAGCAATACAATAGCATATATTTCATGATTAGATACTTTCAATACATAAATCACATAACCTTGGTTAACCAATTCGAACAAGGGAAACGGTGCTTAAGAGCCCGTTGGAGTTCATAACATCCGTTAGTGCTACTTAACCAACGCGTAGTCACTAATCCCCCGGGTGATGTCTTAAACAACGCGACTCATTCACCCTTTCCAATGTGGCGTCTTAAACAACGCGACGATTCCACATGCCATTCAATACGATGGGTGGTGTCTTAAACAACGCGACATCCATCCCAATACATTGTGGTGTCTTAAACAACGCGACATCCACTTCTATACCATGTGGTGTCTTAACAACGCGACATCCACTTCTTTACAATGTGGTGTCTTAAACAACGCGACAATGCCACATTCATGCAACACAAATAAATACATTATATACACATACGCATAATTATTCCACTCACCTTATGCCGTCGGTGATTACTAAACCAAGCTTGAATTCCGAGGTAACGTAC
Organism: Rutidosis leptorrhynchoides; assembly: GCF_046630445.1. NCBI lineage: Eukaryota > Viridiplantae > Streptophyta > Magnoliopsida > Asterales > Asteraceae > Rutidosis > Rutidosis leptorrhynchoides. Next base: position 169,370,976 of record NC_092334.1, on the reverse strand, counting down.
CTATTTCACAAGCATATAATCAATCAATCGACTTGGCCTAAACTCATAACACACATCATCCTAGGTCATCTTGACCCATTTTGACACTTAACCCTAATTTGGGTCATTCTTACCAAAAACCCTAACACTTGGCACTCAAGGCCTTCATACCCATTTAATCGCTAGGTTTTAACACAAAACACTAACATTAACCAACATTGGTCCATTTTGACCCATTTGACCTAATAAAAGTCAATACACTCATTTTGGGTCATCTATACCCAAATAGCACCCATTTATACATCAAGCAAGTGTTCTAACCAATTATTAGCCAATTAGGGTTTCTTAACATCAATTAACACTTTTAAAACCCTAGCTAACCCATTATTGAGTCTACATGACCCAATTTACCCAAAACACCCAATTTACCTAGAAATGGGTCTTAGTGTTCATCTTCAACACAAACCCTAACTCATACACAAAATCAAAACAAGAAATGGAAGTTAAGGCATACCACAACTATCAAAATGTAGCAAATGACGAGATGAACAACTTTAAAGCTTGCGATTAAACCCGAAACGAACTCCTTCTCCTTCAAAATGAGCTTCCTCTCTCAACAATCAACTCTCTCTCTCTCTAGAGTGAATGGGAGAAGATAAGGTTGGTGTACAAGGGAGTAAATGAGCTCCCAAACTACTGAACCAAGCATTAAACTCGGCCTTGATGTGAATTTACCAAAATACCCCCAAAATATCTAATTTAAAAAGAGAAAGGAAACTGTCACAGACAGTTGGCGCGGCGCGCCACAAGGCCGCGCGGCGCGCAACCCTGCCAGTTCAGCTCCTTTTGTATTTTAAATACGCGCAACAGAACCCCGTTTCAAGTACCGTACATTACACTTATATACACTTATGTACACTATAAATAATCGGGTCTTACAACTCTTCCCCACTTATTCGGATTGCGACCTCGCAATCCATGCCGCATGACAAGCGGGAAGATAAACCAACACAAACTCTTCAGGTTCCCAAGTGAACTCGGAACCCTTATTCCGCCGCCATTGAACTTTAAAAGTCCTAACCTCCTTATGCCTCAACCTCTTGACCTTTTCATCAAGTATTGCAATTGGCTCTTCAACATACTCCAACTTATTGTTTAGCTCAATTTCATCTAAAGGCATCCATGAAGAATCATCCGCAAGGCACTTACGGAGGTGAGAAACATGAAACGTGTTATGGATCCCCGCAAGCTCTTCGGGCAATTCCAATCGATATGCAACTTCACCAACACGAGCTAAGACTTTAAACGGTCCAATAAACCGAGGGCCTAACTTTCCCCGTTTTCGAAATCGAATAATACCCTTCCATGGCGAAACCTTAAGCATAACCATGTCGCCCTCTTGGAATTCGATCGTTCGTCTACGTTTATCGGCATACGACTTTTGCCTATCTTGAGCCTTTTTCAAATGCTCCCGAATAATATCAATCTTGTTATTCGTCTCTAAAACCAAATCGGTACTTCCGATTTCTCTTTGACCCACTTCTCCCCAACAAATGGGAGTTCGACACCTTCGGCCATAAAGCATCTCGTAAGGTGGCATCCCGATACTAGTATGAAAACTATTATTGTACGAAAATTCCACCAAAGGTAGATGCTCATCCCAACTACCACCGAAATCGATAATGCACGCCCGTAACATATCTTCCAAAGTTTGGTTCGTACGTTCGGTTTGACCGTCCGTTTGAGGATGATACGCCGTGCTCAACTTTAATTGTGTACCCATATCTTCGTGAAACTTTTCCCAAAATCGAGATGTAAAACGGGTATCTCGATCCGAAATAATAGATATAGGAACGCCATGTCGCGAGACCACTTCCTTGATAAACAACTTAGCCAAGGCCTCCGACGATATTGCTTCTTTAATAGGAAGAAACAAAGCGCTTTTCGTCAACCGGTCCACGATCACCCAAATCGAATCATATTGAGTTCTCGCCGTCTTAGGTAATTTAGTGATGAAATCCATGGTAATGTGCTCCCATTTCCATTTCGGGATCTCTAACGGTTGCAACTTACCATATGGCTTTTGATGTTCGGCTTTAACTTGCAAACAAGTAACACATCGTTCAACGTATTTTACAACATCGCGTTTCATGCCCGGCCACCAATAATCTTTCTTCAAGTCATGATACATTTTCGTCGCGCCCGGATGAATGGAATATTTCGACTTATGTGCTTCATCGAGTAGCACCCGTCGGTAATCACCCGTCTTAGGCACCCACACCCTTCCTTGAAAGGACAACAAACCCCGCGGACCCATAGTAATAAACTCCGATTGGCCCACAATTCGTTCCGTGTGCTTATCGTGAACATAAGCCTCTATTTGGTCTTCAACCATCTTTTCAAGAAAGTCGTTAGTGATAATCAAACGTAACGATGTTATACGTATCGCCGGATGTTGAGTCTTTCGACTTAACGCATCCGCGACCACATTCGCCTTACCCGGATGGTAAAGTATCTCACAATCATAATCTTTCACCACATCCATCCATCTACGTTGACGATAATTCAAATCCCTTTGAGTAAAAAGGTGTTTCAAATTCTTATGATCCGAATATATCGTACACTTGACACCATACAAGTAGTGGCGCCAAATTTTCAACGCATGCACAACCGCCGCCATTTCAAGATCATGAGTCGGGTACCTCGTTTCGTGTTCCTTTAATTGTCGAGAGGCATAAGCAATGACTTTACCCCTTTGCATAAGAACGCACCCGAGCCCATTTAAGGAAGCATCACAATAAACCACCATGTCTTCGACGCCTTCCGGTAACACTAACACCGGAGCTTGACACAACTTCTCTTTCAATAATTGAAAAGCAATTTCTTGCTCGTTTTCCCAATTGAACTTAGCACTCTTCCTCGTCAACTTTGTTAATGGAGAGGCGATCTTAGAAAAGTCTTGGATAAACCGACGATAATAACCGGCCAATCCGAGAAAACTTCGGATCTCCGTGGGCGTAGTCGGTCGTCCCCAACTCTTCACCGTCTCAATCTTCCCCGGATCCACTTGGATACCGCTTTCGTTCACAATGTGACCAAGGAATTGAACCTCCCTTAGCCAAAATTCACATTTAGAGAACTTTGCATACAACTTCTCTTTTCTTAGCGTCTTCAAAACTTCACGCAAGTGACGTTCATGTTCGTGCATACTTTTCGAGTAGACTAGTATGTCGTCAATGAACACAATAACCGACTTGTCCAACATAGGTTGGCACACCCGGTTCATAAGATCCATGAATGCCGCCGGTGCATTCGTAAGACCGAAGGGCATAACCACAAATTCATAATGCCCGTAACGCGTTCGGAAAGCCGTTTTCTCAATATCTTCCTCACGGACCCGCATTTGGTGATAGCCGGACCGTAGGTCGATCTTAGAGAAATACGTTGCGCCTTGAAGTTGATCAAACAAATCGTCGATCCTAGGTAGTGGATAACGATTCTTGATCGTCACTTTATTCAACTCACGGTAATCAATGCACATACGCATACTACCGTCTTTCTTCTTCACAAATAAGACCGGAGCGCCCCATGGCGAAGCACTCGGTCGGATAAAACCCTTCTCGAGCAATTCTTGAATTTGATTCAATAACTCTTGCATCTCCGTTGGTGCTAAACGATAAGGAGTTTTAGCAATGGGGGTAGCCCCCGGAACCAACTCGATGCGAAATTCGACTTGTCTTTCCGCCGGGACACCCGGTAACTCATCCGGAAAGACATCTTCAAACTCATTAACTACCGGAATTTCACGAATTGGTGGTGGCTCATTACGAGTGTCGACAACATGAGCAAGGAAAGCCATACCACCGGTAACAACGTGACGTCGTGCCCGAGCAAAAGTGCATATCGGCACCGATCTCATTCGTTTGTCACCATGAATAATCATCTCTCCCCCACTTGGGGTCTTTACACGAATAAACTTGTCGTGGCATGCAATATCGGCTCTATAACGATCGAGCCAATCCATACCAACGACAACATCAAAATCACCCAAAGTCATCGGAATAAGATCAATTTCGAAACTTTCGGCGCCAAACACAACATTGCAATTTTTACACACATCAACCACTAGCGCCGTCTTGCCATCCGCTACTTCAACTTCTACCGGACGACTCAACTTTACTAGCGGTTTATTTAACTTAGGCACAAATCTTGGAGATACGAAAGACAAATTAGCACCACTATCAAAAAGTATCCGAGCCGGATTAGAATTAACCATGAAAGTACCTGAAACGACTTCATTGGATTGTTTAGCTTCTTCGTTAGACATCAAGTAGTTACGACCCCTAGCCGTACCCGCCGCCTTCTCTATCCGCTTAGCATTATCATTACGCAACTCGGGACACTCGGGTCGTTTGTGCCCTTCTTTACCGCAATTGAAACAAGTAAACTTGGGTGTAGTAGAGGGATTGGTGCAATCACGGGCCATATGTCCCTTTCGCCCACAATTATGGCAAGTATAACGAAACTCTCCCGGCGCACTCTTCTTGACACTTCCGACACTCTCGGTTGCACCCTTCTTTGAAAAGTTTGACTTCTTGCTTGAAAAATTTGAGTGACTCGAACCTTCATACTTTCTCTTCCTCAACACAATCGCTTCAAACCCTTTCGCCATATTAAACAACTCATCGAAGCTCTTCACCACATTTACGCTAATCTTTTCTTGATAACTGTCATTCAAGGTTCGATAGAAATCTTCTTTCAACATTTTATCATTCCCGACATACTCCGGGCAAAATTGCGTCTTGGACAAGAACACGGATTTGAGAGTGTTCAAGTCCATCGACCCTTGCCTTAAGGTGCGTAACTCGTCCTTAAGCCTTGTAAGATCGGCCGAAGTTCGGTACTCATCGAAGAACTCCGCTTTAAATTCATCCCAAGTGAAGTCCATACATTGTTCTTCACTATAAAGTTGGATCTTAGCATCCCACCACAATTTCGCGTCACCCCTTAACATGCTACAACCATACCTAGTCTTCTTGTCGGGTGGACACTCACAAGTACGGAAGGCCCCCTCCATATCGGAGATGAATCGGGCACTCTTGAGTGGGTCCCGATCGCCCTCAAAAATAGGAGGTTGAGCATCCCTAAAGTTCTTGAAGAAAAAGTCACGCCTTCCCCCATTTTCTTCTTGAAGAGCAATCTTAATTTGCTCCTTAACCAAAGTGACGACTTGTTCGTCAATTGTCTCGAGAAACATCTTCTTAACATCTTCGCGAAACTCCGCCTTTTGGCGTTGAAAGATGGCCTCAACCTTGGCCGTGAACTCGGGGTCCTCGCTCGTGCCCCCAATATCGGTGTCGTGTCCGTTTCTCATCTTCATTCTATAAAACGGAAAAGATTAAACAACGAAACTAAAGACATGACACATATATACATATACACCATACCACTCCATCTCGCTCGACAATCGTCGTACATCGCTCGTTTGACACGATTTGCACCCGTAGTAAGGGTAGCTAATCATTACTACGCGAGCTCGTCGCGTTAACTCGCTAGTACAACGTTCATTTCGCTCGATGATTGTTATACAACACAAACAATAACGCATGATTAGTTCATATAAACCTATGCGCTAACCAAGACCCGGTCCGACCCAAAGTCCTACAAGTCCCGCACAATACGCACACAAAAGTCTAAGTCTAGGCGCCTATCTCAAGTCACCTAAATCCCTTAGACCATGCTCTGATACCACTTGTAACAACCCAAACCGTAACCGACCAAACTCGACGAAATTTCAAACAAAAAAAAAATTTTCTGGTGCAGGCAATCTGCGCGGCGCGCCAGATGGCCGCGCGGCGCGCCGAATCACTTGGACAGCCCGCTGTGCCCGGAAGTCTATTTAACGAAAATGTTTGACTAGTTCCCGACATTTTTAGCCAAAACGCTTTTAACCATACATTCATATATGTAAAACTAGCACATAACTAAGGTTTGAGCGAGTTTTACAAAGTGGGGCCCACACGTGCCCAAAACGCCACTAAGTTTAAAATACAACGTTTAATACAAATTAGAGTTTCGACCACAAAAGTTTAATTGCCAAGCGACACAACGAGCATGGTGTTTGGGGTTAAACTACCCAAGTCTCGGTCAAACTCCAAGCCAAAGCCCAAAAGCGCTTCTTAATCATCGAAGCGGGAAACTCAATCCAAGGTAATGCCCTTACCCTTATCCACACACGAACCTATAAAAAGATAAACAACGAGAGGGTAAGCAAAGCTTAGTGAGCAAAATAATTATACATATACATATATAATCTACTTACTCGCATCACTTACACAACCTCATATTCGAGTTTAACAATTCATCAAGCATGCTACAATACTAATCATATGCCAATAACCGCAATACCACAATAGCTAGCAATACAATAGCATATATTTCATGATTAGATACTTTCAATACATAAATCACATAACCTTGGTTAACCAATTCGAACAAGGGAAACGGTGCTTAAGAGCCCGTTGGAGTTCATAACATCCGTTAGTGCTACTTAACCAACGCGTAGTCACTAATCCCCCGGGTGATGTCTTAAACAACGCGACTCATTCACCCTTTCCAATGTGGCGTCTTAAACAACGCGACGATTCCACATGCCATTCAATACGATGGGTGGTGTCTTAAACAACGCGACATCCATCCCAATACATTGTGGTGTCTTAAACAACGCGACATCCACTTCTATACCATGTGGTGTCTTAACAACGCGACATCCACTTCTTTACAATGTGGTGTCTTAAACAACGCGACAATGCCACATTCATGCAACACAAATAAATACATTATATACACATACGCATAATTATTCCACTCACCTTATGCCGTCGGTGATTACTAAACCAAGCTTGAATTCCGAGGTAACGTACCTATTTCACAAGCATATAATCAATCAATCGACTTGGCCTAAACTCATAACACACATCATCCTAGGTCATCTTGACCCATTTTGACACTTAACCCTAATTTGGGTCATTCTTACCAAAAACCCTAACACTTGGCACTCAAGGCCTTCATACCCATTTAATCGCTAGGTTTTAACACAAAACACTAACATTAACCAACATTGGTCCATTTTGACCCATTTGACCTAATAAAAGTCAATACACTCATTTTGGGTCATCTATACCCAAATAGCACCCATTTATACATCAAGCAAGTGTTCTAACCAATTATTAGCCAATTAGGGTTTCTTAACATCAATTAACACTTTTAAAACCCTAGCTAACCCATTATTGAGTCTACATGACCCAATTTACCCAAAACACCCAATTTACCTAGAAATGGGTCTTAGTGTTCATCTTCAACACAAACCCTAACTCATACACAAAATCAAAACAAGAAATGGAAGTTAAGGCATACCACAACTATCAAAATGTAGCAAATGACGAGATGAACAACTTTAAAGCTTGCGATTAAACCCGAAACGAACTCCTTCTCCTTCAAAATGAGCTTCCTCTCTCAACAATCAACTCTCTCTCTCTCTAGAGTGAATGGGAGAAGATAAGGTTGGTGTACAAGGGAGTAAATGAGCTCCCAAACTACTGAACCAAGCATTAAACTCGGCCTTGATGTGAATTTACCAAAATACCCCCAAAATATCTAATTTAAAAAGAGAAAGGAAACTGTCACAGACAGTTGGCGCGGCGCGCCACAAGGCCGCGCGGCGCGCAACCCTGCCAGTTCAGCTCCTTTTGTATTTTAAATACGCGCAACAGAACCCCGTTTCAAGTACCGTACATTACACTTATATACACTTATGTACACTATAAATAATCGGGTCTTACAATTACGCATAACAAATTATTAATTACTTATATACATATATTAATATAATTACATAAATAATAAATATTTTGAATATAAACACAAATTAAATATATAATATATAAATTAAGATATACATATTTATTCGATTACGATTATGTGTGTTAATATATACACAAATGATATAGGTTCGTGAATCCGAGGCCAACCCTGCATTGTTCAATATTGTCACATGTATTTTTACTACAAAATACATTAGGTGAGTTCATTTAATCCCCTTTTACTCATTACATTTTTGGGCTGAGAATACATGCAAATGCTTTATTAACTGTTTTACAATATTTATATGTGTGAGTTTCATTTGCTCCCTTTTACTCTTTACATTTTTGGGCTGAGAATACATGCAAATGTTTTATTAATTGTTTTACAATATTTATATGCGTGAGTTCATTTGAATCCCTTTTACTCTTTACATTTTTGGGACTGAGAATACATGCGCTGTTTCTACAACTGCTTTATTAAATGCTTTTGAAATATATTGTGAACTGCGAATACATGCAAATGTTTTATTAACTGTTTTACAATATTTATATGCGTGAGTTTCATTAATCCCTTTTTAAATGCTTTCGCAATATATATTTTTGGGACTGAGAATGCATGCGCTGCTTTTATAAATGTATTACGAAATGGACACAAGTGATCGAAACTACATTCTATGGTTGGATTATCTAATCGAATATGCCCTTTTTATATAGTCTGGTAATCTAAGAATTAGGGAACAGAAACCCTAATTGACGCGAACTCTAAAGATAGATCTATCGGGCCCAACAAGCCCCATCCAAAGTACCGGATGCTTTAGTAATTCGAAATTTATATCATGTCCGAAGGAGGATCCCGGAATGATGGGGATATTCTTATATGTATATTGTGAATGTCGGTTACCAGGTGTTCAATCCATATGAATGATATTTTGTCTCTATGCATGGGACGTATGTTTATGAGAAATGGAAATATGAAATCTTGTGGTCTATTAAAATTATGAAATGATTATTTATGTTAAACTAATGAACTCACCAACCTTTTGGTTGACACTTGAAAGCATGTTTATTCTCAGGTGTGAAAGAAACCTTCCGCTGTGCATCTTGCTCATTTTAAGGACAATACTTGGAGTCGATCATCGCTCTGGAATCAAAGGTTGATGACTTCGTCCGGATGGATTAGGACGGGTCATCACAGACACTGAAATTGAGGCGAAAGAAATACAATCGTATATTTATAACTTTTAAAATATTATTTTATGTACAAACAACTAAATGCAATGTATAATCAAAATTTTTATATATGCTAAACTTAATGAACATCGTAAAAATTAGCAATTTTAAAAAACACTTACTTTTTAAAACTTAGAGTATATATATATATATATATATATATATATATATATATATATATATATATATATATATATATATATATACTCCGTATATGATAACCATCGCTCTAACGGCTATGATTAAACATTATTTGCAAATTTAATATTTTTAATATAATACTATATATTTTCAAGAATAAATTATACCCTAAATTTACGTACGAAAAATACGTTATAATATGGAAAATTAACATTTTGTAATAAATGCTAAAATGTAAAATTAACATTGAGTAAAAATCCGTGCAAAAAATGTAATTTGCAAAAAAAAATAGAAAATAGTGGACACTGAAATTGAGGCAGAAGGAATACAATCATATATTTATAACCTATAAAATATTATTTAATGTACAAACAAAAAAAATGCAATATATAATCAAAATTATTAAATTTGCTAAATTAAATGAACATGGGAAAAGTTAGCAATTTTAAAACATTTAGTTTTTAAAACTTAGAGTATATATATATATATATATATATATATATATATATATATATATATATATATATATATATATATATATATATATATATATATATATAAACAAAAAGGTATTTGCTTATGTGGCATATTGTTATTAATTTGAATTAATTATTCATTATAATTTAATATATACATATAGATATAGCTTTACAAATATACATATTGATTATAATTAATATTAAATATATATAAATAGATTGGAAAGAAAATCTCCGTAGATATATTTGAAAGAAAATCTCCATTAAAATATCTCCATTCTCTATACAAATAATTAAATAATAAGGAATTAAAATAATATGTGTATATTAAATTATACACAAAATACGAAGTAATAATATGTGATTTATTTTTAATAATAAATCAAATAATTAAAATTAAATTATAACACAAAATACGGAGTAATAAGATGGGTGTAAAAGTAAATATTTGTTTGCAGTTATGGGTACGTTTCATTTATCTATCATGCGACGGTTTTAACCACAATATAGTATCGTTTTAATGAATTATTTTCATTTAAAAATCAGCAATGTATCATTGCTATTTGATGCTTAATTTAGATTATAATAATGATAATTATGATGATGAACGAGGATGCAAATAGAGCATGTGGATGTATATTTAGAGCATCATCATCTAGATTATATAATACATCCTTCTCTCTATTAATATTAAGAAGATAAATAAAGGTTCCATCATGTATAAACTCATGGAAGATGTTAACGATAATGATGGTTATTCCAATATCACAATAATCAATCACTAATATGAAAAACCAAATCAAAATGTTAAAATATATATCCATGGTACGAACTAAAGGAATATTTCTTTTTAGCAATAAATATAATAGTAATTTGAATTTACAGTTTAAGTTCTAAAAATATTTATGAACACGCAAATATAACTATTATAATATTAATTATACATGACAACTCCCCCGAATACCATTATTTTGCTGGAATAACTAACAACTTATTTTGCTGAAATTACTAACAACTTTTTCAAAATTAAATTCGCGGTTTGCACGTTTATTCAAAAAATAATTGTATATAATAATTTTAAAATAATATAAATTATACTTTACGAATGTTACGTTCTATGACAAATTTTCATTGTACTCTAAATATTACGTAGTATATAATTTATATATTAAAAAGATATTAATGGTGAGAGAAAGAAAATTGTAGACATTAAGTTACTAACACCATCCAAAATCACTTTTAAAATTTATCAACACCACGAGCTCTTAAACTTAAAGAACTTTTAAAATTCGTCAACACCACGGACTCTTAAACTCACAAAGAATTTTAAAAATTTGTCAGCACCACATGCTCTTAAACGCAAAAGAAATTTTAAAATTTGTCAACACATTAAATAATTCTTATACTTTTTCTATTTTTTACTATCGCTATACCAATATGAACAGTAAATTAAATGTTTTGCATGATTTTTTATACACCCGTGTAACGCACGGGCTCAAAAACCTAGTATATATATATATATATATATATATATATATATATATATATATATATATATATATATATGTATATATATATATATATATATATATATATTCCATATATGATACCATTGCCAGTGACGGAACTTGAACCCGGATACAGACGAGGCGAGGGTAAAAATTTAATCATTTTTTCATTTTCAGCAGGAGTAAACACTAAAAAAACCTTATATTTAGATAATAATTTTTTTTAGTGTAAAATTTTTCTTTCCGTAAAATTCAGGTGGGGCGGATACCCATTTTGAGTATAACTATGTTCCGCCACTGACCGTCGCTCTAACGACTATGATTATTTGCAAATTTAATATTTCTAATATAATACTATATATTTTTATGAATAAATTGACCCCTGAATTTAAGTATGAAAAATACGTTATAATATGGAAAATTAACATTTTGTAATAAATGCTTAAATGTAAAATTAACATTGTGTAAAAATCCGTGCAAAAAATGTAATTTGCAGTTCATATTTGTATATAAATAGTGATACTAAAAAAAAAAGTATAAGAATTATCTAAGAACCCGCGGTGTTGACAAAAATTTAAAATTTGTGCGTTCCACGGTAGGTAAAATAATCGTGCGAAATTAATTGATTTTTTCAAACAATTATTCTTTTGAGTTTAAAAGTCCGTGATATTGATAAATTTTAAAAGTTCATTTGAGTTTAAGAGCCCATGACGCTGACATATTTTTAAAGTGGTTTTGAGTGGTGTTATTAACTTAATGTCTACAATTTTTTTCTCATCATTAATGTCTTTTTAATTATATATAAATTATATACTACGCCATATTTGTTGGACATTGAAAATTTGTCATGGAACGTAAAATTAGTAAAGTTAAGTGTTATATTATTTTAGAATTATTATATACAATTAATTTTTGAATAAAAGTGTAATTTGCGAGTTTAATTTTTTTTTTTATAGAAATGAATCCAATAAATTGAATATAGAGTATATATAAACTACGAATTATATGAATTTTAGTTACAACTTAAATAAAGTGTATCATGGTAGCTTTTATCCCCATTCATAAATCATAATTTATATATTATTACGGACTACTTAATTATTATTTTTTCTGAAAAGCAAAAGTTTTATTTATATAATTATATTTTACAACAATTGTACATTAAATGATACAGCATAGCATGAGACTATGCATAAATGAAAACATACTTTATAACAGAAGAACCCGAGAACAATTTCAAGAAAATTACAACTTCGCAATTATGTATAGTTTAAATTTTATATTTTATTTTATAATATATATATATATATATATATATATATATATATATATATATATATATATATATATATATATATATATATATATATATATATATATAATGGAATGTCGTTTAATTTGGGTAGGTGGTTACTATAGCACTGTTGGCATAACTGTAATTATGATGTTTATACTGGGTTGTCTTTTAAACTTATTTCCTACGGGTCAATACATGTGATCCGTACTTGTACGAGACTGTCATGTGACGAAATTTTTTTTTTATTTTATTTTTAACTAGTGATATTAGTGGATAGTGGTGTGACACCATTATAATATGCCATCTAGTAGAATTATTTTTTTTTTTTTTTTTAATTTTAACAAGTGACACCAGTGACCACCAATCTTCGATTTGCCATTGATCTGCACCAGATTCATTTGCCTACTATTACGATGGTAGTTGTGATTTCTCATAATCAAGAGCAGACTCACCGGCTCCTTCGTGGGATTCATCTTTTCGACCTATTTCATACATATAGTATAATCAAAGAACATTGTATAATACGATATAATTTTAAGAGTATTGTAAAAATTAACATTTTTAAAATCCTTACGTTTTTTACTTCTTAACTTTTTAGGAGTATATATGATAATCCGATCGATTCTTGAATCGTGAAATCACTTGCTCAATTAAATATTTCGACCCTACAAGCCTCGACACAAAATTCTAATTGACATAAGACAAGAACGATATTTGATTCTGACAAGAACATACAAATCCAATGTACATTAAAATGTGTTTTTTTTTTTTTTTTGTTAGTTCATAATGAAAGCAACTTCCCGTGGAAGAAAATTCAAAGGTTACAACGAAAGGGTGTAAAAAAGAGCGTATCCTTTCGTTTTGGTAGGGAAAAACCGTTAATCCAAACAATGTAACCGCAAGGGGCGCCGCCCCTTGAACCCCGCAAGCAAGGGGGCGCAACCTCCTTGACTCTTGCTATTTTTGCGACTAGTCAACTTTTACGGGTGCGCAATCCGCACTTATTAAATTCATTGTTAACTATAACTAGACGACTTTTGTTTTCTAAGATCCTAATTACATGTGATTATTGTTAGATTGTATTAAAATCACCAACACATACAACTCAGTAATGGAAACTAGCCAAATTATATGCTATAATAGTATTACTTTATCCATTAAATCTTGATTTGGATACAATTATCTAATAATGAAATTATTTCTTTGGGCCATTTTTGATTCTCATCTAGAAACCTTTTAACTTGATCTTCTAAGATAACAAACGATGTAGAAAGAAAAATTTACGAAATTATGCCAATACCACGAAGTTGTATACTTGGCGGGCACCGTTAATCAGCTAGCTTTTGATGTCATCCATATTTGCTCGAGTTCTCTAGCAAAAGTTTCTTGTCGTCCAACAACGATGGTGATATGATCTTTCTTGTCAACAACCTTAATGTTCGCCTTAGGCACTTTGGTCTTTATATTGTCGCTACACTCAACCGGGATGAGTTCATCATCTTGACCATGAAACACATTTACGCTACAATTTACATGATTTTGAACAGTATCTAAGTACACTTCCATTTTTGTAGCACTCCCACATATAACGTTGTGAAGGGTGTGCCAGGCTGCGTTATGTGTATGACAACAAAATCCATCGATCAAATACGTCCTGATCCTGTATAATCATAATGTATACCATCACCTGTTAATTTACTGTGTTTGCATTGGCGGATTTGGGTGTTCAACATGTACGCTTGCAAATGGTCCACAATCTAAAAGGGCCTATAATCTAAAGGGGCCTATAATCTAACATATGTAGTACTTATGAACAATATTGTTATAACTCATGTTTGTACTTAACCTAATTTTTAGTATTTAATGAACTTATTCTTATAATTGTTTACAATTTTTGTATACTAAAGACCTATTTTTTAATAACTGAACATGTTCCATATGAAAAATTGAAATCGATGGAACACCTTTGTGTGTTTGATTAATTAAGTAATAGTAAGTAATGCGAATTCATGACACAATGTGATCATGACCCCATAACTTACACTAAAACTACAAATAATGCGATGAATGTTTTTAATGCATTTCTTTAACGACAACCCTTTAGAGTTGAGCTGTTGTTGTTATAATATGCATTAATATGTTATATGTAATGGTTATAGTTGACTTTTTCAATAGCAGTTATTGAATAGTACTACGGAGTAGTATTTTTTGCATGTTAACAACAAATATAAGAGCTTTCGCTAAAATATCCTTTTTAATTAACGCTAAAATAATGTTTTGGGTATCTTTAGTTACGGAGACTTTCTTGTTTTGTAAATGTTATGAAAAAACTAAAAATTGAAAAACGACTTGAAGTTTCTTATATATACGGAGTACAAGTTTCTGGGAGAAAAAAGAAAATAAGAAAACTAAAAACTTCATCTTTCGCATTTAAAAATGTTTTCCGGATTTTAACTCTTTTTTTAAAGCACGAAAACTCTAAAAAACAGAGAGAAAGGATATTTTTATGCACTTAAATGCATCTTTAATTAAATGTAGCATTTATTTAGAGTTCGCCAGCCACAACTTTTTACACTTACACTTATGGCCTTCCTTAGGAGTTCAAACTTTTTTATAAATGTGTGTGAAGTAATTAAGGTGAATTTGTTAGAAAGTAGAAACAAACAACTGTAAAAGTGTATCTGAACAATATGCAATTAGTTGATTTTGACCTCTATAAACAATTGACATATGTACCAAAAGTCAAACAAATCAGTTGAAAATAAAAATTAAAAGATAATAATTGGTCACACTATAATGTCAAATGCATTTAGTAATTAACTGCTTCGTTACAAATGCATTTAGTAGTCTCAAATGCATCTTTTGGCACATACAAAATAATGTCAAATATCATTCGATAATGATATTGTATATATTATTTATTTAAAACCATGTGTAACCTTTTTTAACGTTGTACAAATAATGACGAGTTGACGACGAATAACAAGGATAACAGTTACAAAATCATAAAAGCTAAATTAGGTGCATTTAAACACGAAGTGTAAATGTTTACCTGTTTCTGGTGAGGATTTTGGTCAACAATTCCCATGTACGGTGGTGCTTGCATATCAATAAACAAATTGTTCGGCTAACGTGCTCGTACCAACAAGCCATTGATGCTCCAAATGCGATCAACGGCCACACTTGTCGTGGCGCCACCTTTCTCATCATATATTGTGCCGCATCCTCCCCTTTTGGTGCTGGAAAATATGGCTGTTAAATAGTAACAACATTAATACAACAATTTTTAATCTCTTTTCAGCTTTCTTTATGGCTATGTACATGGCTATGGTACATGTACATCCAATTGCACAAATATATTAAACTAACTAAATATAGTTAAAGACTATTTCAACTTCATATGGTTTCTGTCATTCTAACAATATTTATCATTTGTAGCTAGGTTACAAATAAAATTATTCTATTAAGAGAGATAATAATCAAAAACACTAAATTAAACTACATATAGTGCTTATGTATCTCCACCCAATAGCGGACCAATTTTTTTTTTTCACCGGATGCATATTTTTTTTTAAAAATAGTTCACCTTCGCTAGGGCAAAATCAAATTTTAAGCATCAAAATTTCAAATTGATCTATTGAAGACAAAATAAAAAAATTCAAAATTTTACTGTGAAAAATTCAAATACGGTGGGGGCAGATGCCTGAAAAATTCAAATACATTATGGGGCAGGTGCCCCCTACCTCTATATGTAATTTCGCCTATGCCTCCACCATCTTTTATTATAAATGAATGTGCGTCATTAACTTGTACAATACAACTTGTTAATGCATATTTGAGATGTATCTTTTTAAAAAATAATGGTCAATTTATCATTGCTTATAACAAAAACAATAACAATGGTGAATTACCGGGGCGAGTAAGGTTAACGACTTGACGGAGTTGGGGTATTTAACGGCGAGTGCAAGTGCAAGAATGCAACCGAGAGAATGAGCCACAATGTGAAACGATTCGACCTTGTTTGGTTCAAGAACAGACTTCTCAATCATGTCTAAATGATCCTTCATTGTGTAAAGCGACTCATGTGGCTTTGGGCTTTTCCCAAACCCTAAAAGATCAACCGCAAATAATCTATACTTCGATTTTATCGATCTTGAAAAGTTTGGAAACAATGTCTCCGTCCAAAATGCAGATGATGATATAAACCCATGAATAAACAACACATTCTCACCTACATTATCTGCAAACCGAAAATATAAATTATAAACGAAATGATCATATTTGAAACAACAACAAATTAAAAAATAATAATATATTACTAACCTTTTCGGCCATCGGTATAAACAAAAAGAGTATCTTTACACGAATTCGACCATGAGTTACAAGTATCACAATCGCAATCGGACCAACGTGGGACCGAATGAGACTTATAACCATCGATCTTTTCTTGAAGCATTTCGACCGTAAAAGCAGGTTGAACATTAACAGAGGTAACCGTTTTACGACGTTTAATAGTTGTTTTTGACACCTCGGACACTAAGGACGTCCGAGAATAAAGTGTATCCGAGATTTCTTCGAGTTGTAAGTTATTCGAAGTAAGACAAACGATCTTTTCTCCCTCACCTTTCTCCGACACTAAAATATTACCACTCTTAATAATTGTGTGTTTTGGTGACGAACAATAACATGGTTTCCATTCATCTTCCATAACGAAATCAACAATTTTGTAAATGTGACATAATAAAATGTCCAGAACATCAAGTAATGAAAATATTAGGAAGCTTAATATATCATTTGTTAATTTCCCAGTGAGAAAAAGAAAAGATCTCATAGTCTTGCCCATGATAACTAAATGACATATCATCACAATTTCATATTTATAGTACGTGATTTTTTTATTAAAAGCGATGTAAAATAAGTAAAGGACTGAAATGGCGAAAGTTACAAAGTAAACATGTTTTGGTTAATTAAAAAAATGTGGATGCAATCAAAGTTTATAAGTGGGTGATGGGTATTGGATAAAATCAAAGTTTATAAGTGGGTGATGGGTATTGGATAGTCATAGAGGTATAGAGGTGTAAATGAACCGAGTTTCTACATAAACTTAACCCGTTTAAATTTTTAAGAGTTTGAGTTCAGTTTGTTTCGAGTCTAATATATTAAGTGCTATTTTACTCTATTTCGGCTCGTTTGTACATATAATAGTTAAACTATATATTATATTATATTGCTATTGTTATTGTTATGAAGACAATACTTCATGTATATAGATGAAAGGCTCATTAGACTTCAATCAAGTCCAAGTTCGATATTAGAAGCTCGGGCTCATTTATTAAACGATTATCAAAAAATATTTATACCGAGCTTTGTAGTCGAGCTTTTAATGAATTGATCTCGAGTGACTCGCGAATAACTCAGCTCATTTATATATATACCTTTAGTTGGTTCACCCTAATAATATAAAGTGTTATGTAATTATACAAAGGGTTATATATATATATATATATATATATATATATATATATATATATATATATATATATATATATATATATATATATATAAGTAAAATTTATCCTTGTGGTTCGAAAATCGTCCTATATATACATTTTTTAATTTTTTTCATCAAACAAGTTTACATTTATTTGAAAATGATAATGATATTACATTCATATAAATTGACTCAAGTGATAAGTAGTTTGATCGTTTAAATTTTGACACAATTTAATGATGATAGGAATGAACAAAATGATATTACATTCATATAATCATATATATGTGTGTGTGACAACTGGCGAGAGGAATGAACAAAATTTGGTTTAATGAAAGCGTGTCAAAATGCTATATTGTGAGCATTATTAATCGTAAGGAATAAAGAAAAGAAATGTTGTTGGTGGTTGAACCGCCTGGTGACTTGTTATTTTGTTAACTGTTATTTCGTCTTCTTTGCTTTAACGAACCGGTTAATGATCTGCCGTACAATGGTTGGATTGACCGGTCAACAATTCGATGTTTTTGTTTTGACAAAAAGTCAACAGCTAAATGTTGACTAGGACAACGCAAGTTCGGGTGTTTCAAAGAGATGGACGGGTGATCATAATGAGAATTATTAGATTCTTGACCAGCAACAATAATTTAGTAACTAACTTTCTCTAGAATCAAATATCAATCAAATGTTACCTATATAATATAATGAATCATCAAAGGGTGTTGATGCAGTAAGGTCCTCTTTCAATTGGACTACTTACGAAAACTAAAAGTCATACCGTTAGAGTCCATCTGTACGAATAGATGTTACTGTTAGCCTAGAATCCCTACGGATAGACATCTGTAGCACGGATATGTTGCATTCGTACGGATGAAGATCACATTCGTACGGATAGAGCTGCAGAGCCTATAGATAGGTGATTTCGGGTTCATTTTCAAGGTTACGAACCCTAACACCTCTTAGCCAATTCCAGTCGTTAATCAAACCCTAATCGATTCCAAGTCATTCCAAGTCGTTTTCTCAAGGTAATCGATCATTAATCTAGTTTTTCGACTAAAAACACTAGATCTAGGATTTCACACTCGATATAGCATTATACTATTGTTCAAATCCGGGTAAACAATCCTACAAAGTGGTATTAGAGCGTAGGTGTGTCAAAACAGTCGCGCCTTGGTCGACTCCGATTTTTGATATTAAGGTTTTTGGGTTTGTAATCGATTTTCGTTAAAAGGTCTGAATTTTGACGTCAAACTATGTGTTTGATTGTGGTTTTGGGTTCAAAAGGTGGTTTTGAGTCTTACTGACGTATTACATTAAGTTTTTCGTCACGAATTTGGGTTAGAGATCGATTTGGAATGAAAACCCTCGTTTTCTGCCGTTTTTCTTATCTACGCAGACAAGAACACCAACCGTACGGATATACCTTGTATCCGTACGTGTATCACATCCGTAATAAGATCCGTATGTATAGCATCTTAATCGTAAGTATACATCTCATCCGTACCATCACCGCATCCGTTAATCACAACCTTACGTATATAACTCATCCGTACGTTTACACCATCCGTAGAATCCATCCGTATGTTTACATCATCCGTACGAATACCTCATACGTAAGAATAACATATCCGTAGGTCCCATCGGCACGTACACCACATACGTGTCTCATATCCGTACGAATACCCGATCCGTACATTTCATCTGTACGTATAGAAATGTTAGAATCATCGGATTTTCAACTACCGATCACGCTTTTGCAAAACATCCACTACCAAAATGCAAAACCTTTTACTGTCTGAAATTGAATCAGGAAACACGAACAAGGTTCCCAACCTCATGACCATGGATGATTACACCACTTGGAAACCTAGGTTCAAAATCTGGATCCTTGGTGTCGACCCCCGTTTGTGGGAATTCATTGAAAAGGAGTATGTAGCACTACAAGGTGAGAATGGTCAGGCAAAGCGAGTAAGTGCCTTAACAGAGAAGGAACGAGAGTCTTATAACTTAGAGTGTAAGGCCTATGCTAATCTTACTCAGGAACTACATCAGGATATTTTTTGTTAGTTCAACACCAGTAACAAAACTTCATGGAAGATATGGACAACAATGGAAGCAAGTGATGAGGGTAATGCTGGGTACAGAATCAAAAAGGGTAAGACTTTGAGGGCTAAGTTCGATAGGTTCACTACAATGAAGGAAGAAGCTCTTCAAGATCTTTTGTCTGAACTAGAGGCTCATGAGATATTCTTAGAACGGTCTGAATTTATAGAGTTCTTAGTTGAAGCACTTCCAGAGCAGTTCAATTCATATATTGAGATCCTAAGAACTAACAATGCACTGGAAAGGTATATCTTTAATCAGTTGTTTCTAATCTGAGAGAGAAGAAACTACACTACAAGACTAAGGCTGCTCGTATGGAATACAGGCAGGATCTTGCGGTTTACATGGTTGTTACTTATAATAAGGGATCGGGTCATGCTCCATTGCAAACAACTTTCATTTCTATTTCTAAGGGAAGTGACAACTCACAGTACGTATACTAGTCAAGTAGCTCATCTGAAAGTACTAGTACAAATCCATCATTAGCTGCTCATTTAACTAACCCAACAGTGTTAAAAACTGAGAATTTTAAGCACGTGACCTTAGAAGTTGCTGAGGAAGATATGGCCATGGTAGCTTTAGTTGTTAACACATATGATGCCCTGATTGCTGGTAATCTTGCAAATTGTCATATTACTACAGAAGACTATGATCAAGTTGAAAAGATGAAATAGAAAAAATGGACATCATGTGACATATGGCAAGTGCTGTATGGAGAGCCAAAGAGTATATGAAATGCACAAGTTCTAGAAACTTTGTTGTGAATAAAGACTCTAAGTTTGGCTTTGACATAAACAAAGTCGGATGCCATAAATGTGATGAACTGGGTCATTTTGTTAAAAGTTGTAGTAAGCCCAGAAAAGCAGATTATCATAATCGATTCTCCAATCGTCCACAAGAAAACCCTTCTAGAGTAGTCGTAACATTTGAAGATGTGACTAGAAGTCCGAGCACATAATCAAATTTCAAGGCTGTTGATGTTACACATTCTGATGAAGATTACGGCTGGACGCTCAGTTATGTGGAAGAAAACACTCATATGACTGGACATATGGTAAGAACACTATAATTAGGGGAGGAACAGGAGTTTAAAAAGAAGGAACATGAAAAGGTTGGCTGTGTTAGTTTTGTCAAGGTGTGCAAGTGTATCATCTTCAAGGTGTATGCATGTGCTTAACAGGCTTATGTTATTCTTAGATGGGTGCATAGGGTGAAATGAACAAGAAGGTACATGAGAAGTTTAAGAATGCACGACATAATGATGGTGATGTTTGGACGGATGAAAGCGGTTGCAGCTCAAATGAAGAAGCGTCTCAGAAGCAGGATGGTATCGGTGGAAAGATTAATAAAGCTTCGAGTAATGGATACTATAAGAAAACTGTTATCTTTGGACCCCTCGTCTGGGATCCCGCTGAAAAAGCATCCTAAGCAACCATAAATTGGGACGGGGCAATTTTGGGGTCCCATTAGATATATGCGAAAGTAATGGTGTCCTAAAACGCATTACGCTTATAACATGGGATCCTAAGAAGTTATTTTTTTTTTGAAAGGTGTGACGACCCGGAAATTTCCGACCAAATTTAAACTTAACCTTTATATGTTTCTGACACGATAAGCAGAATTTGTAATGTTGAATCTCAAAAAGTTTGGAACTACATTCATGTAATCAATTACCCTTTGACCGTGTTCGACGATTCACGAACAATTATGTGTATATAGATATGTATATATAATATATAATATTAACTGAAAACATTAGATATATGATACTTTACATAAACATATTTGTTTCGATATATTTATCGACAGAATTAAGAGATAATATCAAATGATTGAATTATCAGATACATTATGATATGATTACGGGCCAATGTTATGAGGTCCACTGTGATTTAAGAAATCTATTCTTTTTGACAATATTCGAAAAATGGTAAAGTGATCTATAAGTAAGAACGTGGAGTGTAAATAACTTAGATGTTGGATATCGACAAGTTAAGTAACTCGACATTTTTTCATTAAGATGATTTCATACGTTTATTAAACCTTTGGATTTTATCCCATGCTTCACCAACAGACTGTAATTTAAAAACTTGAAACCTATTATGAATATATATAATTCTACTTTTCTAAAATGTTTTATGATATAACGATTTAAATTAATATTAAATATATTTATACGCGTATTATACGTACATAGTTTTATACTTTTACTATACTTTAACTTTACCTTTACTTTACTTTTACTTTACTTTTACTTTTACTTTAACTTTAATAATTCACTTTAATAATTCACTTTAATAATTCATACTTTAATAATTCACTTTAATAATTCATACTTTAATAATTCACTTTAATAATTCATACTTTAATAATTCACTTTAATAATTTAAAAATCTATTATAAATAGAATTCAATAGGTTTTATTATTTCATAGAAACTTGAAAATATATTTCTCTAAACTCTCTCAATCGAATTACATATATATATTTACTTAGTATTATTTCGAGATATTATTAGTATACATAAAATACTACGACGGAGTTATATTCAGACGATTTCAAAATAAGTTTTCAAACGGGATAGAGCTAAGGAAATTATGGGTTATAGCTATGGAGGTTATGGATATTGTTCGAGGGTATTGCTCGTGAGGTCAACCTAACTTTTATCATTTTCGTTGCATCTACGTACTTTCCTGTAATATTGAATCACAATATTGATACGTGAGCATTCATATCTTATCTTTTATATATTAATAGTGTATCCCTGACTAGTGCTCGAGTATATATGATTATGCATGTTTGTATGCTTAGTTTCGTCGTTAAATAGTTTATGATAAATCACGAATTTGATACATATGCTACTGAGATAAGGTATATGATATGCATGTCGTTGAAAAGCTAAAGAAAAATTAATAACTTTTCATTTAGAAATCGTGTGGGTTCGATGAACGGATTAAAAGATATGGTCAACTGAATTATTATTAATTTTAATATTATTATTAAAACGATTATTATAATTGTTATCAGTTGATGTTATTACTAAAATTATTTTTATTACTAAAAATTAATATTTTTATTGAAACTATCATTTTTTTATTTTTATCATTATTATTATTATCAATTTTATTTAATCAAATAAATATGCGTACAAAGATATTTTTACCACACGTAATATAATTACATTAATAATACATACCACTATATTTTTATGATATTAAGTGAATTTTATAAATTTTATTACTTGAGATATATAAAAGTATATTTTTATCATATATGAATTTTAATATAAATTTTTATTTATTAATAAATGACTTGTATTATTTAGTATAATAAGATCTGATAAATATATTTAAATATATAAAACTACTATATATAAGTTATATAATAAACATGTATATATTTTGGAAGTCATTTTGGGTCAAGTTGACTTTTGTTGACTTTTGCATGTCGGTCTCGAGCATTAGGATTGTGATACACTACGAATTGACCTAAATTGTTAGACAGATATTGACCAACATATAAATATATATACTTAATATAGATTCGTGAATCCGAGACAAACACTGCACTAGTTCAGTGCCGTCATATACATAATTGCTACGAAATACAGTATTGTGAGTTTCATTTGCTCCCTTTTTATATATTTTTTTGGGCTGAGAATACATGCACTGATTTATAAATGTTTTACGAAATAGGCACAAGTACTAAAACTAATTCTATGTGGGTTTAAACCAGAAATATACCCTTAGCTTGGTAACATTAAACTACTTGTCTATGTACGGTAGGCGCGAATCCTAAAGATAGATCTATTGGGTCTGACAAACCCCATCCTGACTATGGGATGCTTTAGTACTTCGAGGTTATTTTAAATACACCTGATCTGGTGTACTTCAGAGGGTAAAACATGAACGTTAAAGCTTGTTACCGGGTGCCTACAACTTATAGAATACTTTTATACACTTGCGAGTGTACGGATATTTATAGAAACTGAAATCTTGTGGTCTATTACTATTACGGAAATGATGGATTATGATAAACTAATGAACTCACCAACCTTTTGGTTGACATTTTAAAGCATGTTTATTCTCAGGTATTAAAGAATTCTTCCGCTGTGCATTAGCTCATTTTAAGGATATTACTTGGAGTCATTCAAGACATACTTTGAAAGACGTTGCATTCGAGTCGTTGAGTTCATCAAGATTAATATTAAGTCAATTATAGTTGGATGTAATATGAAATGGTATGCATGCCGTCAATTTTTGTTGTAAAGAAAGTTTGTCTTTTAAAAACGAATGCAATGTTTGTAAAACGTATCATATAGAGGTCAAATACCTCGCGATGTAATCAAATATTGTGAATCGTTTATAATGTATATGAACGGGTCCTTTCAGTTGGTATCAGAGCGGTGGTCTTAGCGAACCAGGTCTTGCATTAGTGTGTCTAACTGATAGTTGTTAAGATGCATTAGTGAGTCTGGACCTCGACCGTGTCTGCATGTCAAAAGTTTTGTTTATCATTTTTAGTCGGAAATCATCTACTTACCATCCTTAGGAAATTACCTGCTTATCATTCTTAGTCTAGACACGTCTTGCTGCATTGATTGCATGAATAGTGTATAGACAAAATTCATATCTTAGCGTATCTGCTAAATCATATCTTATCGTATCTATTACCGTAAACTTTGCCTGACATATTCCGTAAATTCCTCCGTAATCTATGAAATCTTTTGATCTATATATATATATATATATATAGATATTCTATGTAGTTAGAATACCACCCGATAGCCGGAAAATCATTTCGTATAAAAAAAAATCCTTTATCAAATCGTACGAAATGGAATTCGTCATCAGTTCAAGTTCCTCGGATTCCGAAATGGAATCCCACTCAAGCTCCGAAAGCAGTGTGACTGGAATGGATCAACCAATCAGCCATCATCTATTCTGGATGAATTGGGGATGGGTTCGTAGCCTCCTTAATCATTGGAGACAAGAAGAAGGTGATCCTTTCCATCCACCACATTGCCCTCTTGGCAATGAACCTGAAGCACTTACCGGCGAACCTGTCCGAAACACCATTTTCTCTCTCATTTCCAGAGTATCTCGTCATGATTATATACTACACCAAATTCTAGATCTTATTTATCCGCTCGTCCGAACCGACAATCACCCCGGTGTAATAGAAGAAGTCAACGAGCTTCGCGCTCGGGTAGTGGCTTTGGAGAATATGGTGCAAAGGTTACAAACACCAGAAGTAGCACCAGCAGCATAACCAGTACCACCATCAACAACATCAACAGTACCATTACCACCACCAACAACAACCGCATCGCAAACCTCAACTTCACAATCTATCCCACGAGCATCGACGTCATACGCCATGTAGATACAAAGGAATACCACAACGATGAAGTATTGATTCATAACTTCATTGGGGAAACATTCTACGGCGATTATGTAATTTCTAAAGTTTAGAAATTATCTATCCTAGCCTTAACCATAAATCAAATGAGTTTAATTTAATATTAACTCATTAAATCAATATTACATCTGAAGAAATATACACATATATATTTCCATAAAGACTGTAATAAAATTCTTTTGTACAAAATATTAATTGTGAAATTTTTTTTTAACGGGTAGGTAATACCCGAGAGATATATAAATTCACAATTAATATGTTGCATTCTTCGAATCTGATTCAGCAAATCATCCATTATACTCCCTACTTTCACAACAATATACATTCTTTTATAGAAATCAAAACAACCATATTCATTCAAAATCTAATTACATATTCTGATTTTGAAATCTCAGAATTCGATTCAAGATATAACCGAAATTATCACTCTTAGATTCCTACATCTTTCAAAACTATACTTTGACTTCAAAACTGTCCTAGAACCTCATTTCTATTCATGGAACTCACAAAAATATTTGTATCATTCAAAATCTTAGAACATCATATGTATATTAACAATTACAATATGTGTTCAAACACCTCGAAATTCCTAAAGACATGCGAGATGATGATCCAACCACCTATTACCCACTGTCATGCATCTGAAAAGCTCTCGAAACCAAAGTTATAGTTTAACACGTATCCGTGTTAGATCCTTTGATATTTATTACCAAATATAATTTTTCAATCTCTTTCCAAAATAGACAGTTATGTCACAGCTCCAGCAAATCACCTTCATTTGTTTATACGAATAAACCTTATTATAACAATTACCCCTTCATCATTGTTACCGGGGAACCTTTCATATCTCGCCACATTAGCAGTAAACTTATCAACAACTTCATTAACCTTCGACTTAAGCCTCTCCGAAAAGCCACTATACTTATTCTTTAAAACCCCATCATGTACTCACCTACATCCTGTAACAATAATTGTCACACCAACTACTGGGAATTAGCAATCAGTATTTTGAATTTCGCGACAATTTTACGTCAAAAGTTATACATATAACGGCTATCTCCTAGACTTACATACTTCGAATGTGAATTTTCTGAAAAACATCCCAAACTATGAACTAGTTCTCCAAAATTGGAAAAATGCTGATGAAGCAGCAAAAACTGTAAACGACTTTAACAGTCAAAAGTTTGATGATAAAGAATAGTATGGTGGTAAAGCTGAGAAAAGGTTTGAAACTGGAACACGGATTGAGCAGACCATGAAGGAGGCTGTGGACAAATCACAAAGACTAAACCTGCCTTCAAAGGATCCA
The DNA here is from genome assembly GCF_046630445.1 of Rutidosis leptorrhynchoides. NCBI lineage: Eukaryota > Viridiplantae > Streptophyta > Magnoliopsida > Asterales > Asteraceae > Rutidosis > Rutidosis leptorrhynchoides. Next base: position 169,344,160 of record NC_092334.1, on the reverse strand, counting down.
AATGATTCAGTGTCTACTGAAATCGTTAGCAAACACCTTACTTCTTATTCTAAACCTTCACAGACAAATCTTCTTCATCATCCATATTATCGTATCTTTTATTATAATATCTTCGATATTCCTGAAGATATTTTCACAACTATTCTTATCCGATATCTTTTATCTCTTCGCAATATCTGCGTTACAACATAAAAAGAAACTGTGTTAGTTTCTAAATTTAAAAAAAAAAATTTGAATTTAAAATAGGAATGTTTTTGAAGTAGTGTTGGGAACTGAAGCATGAGTTAGTATAATATAATGACACTTGATCAACGTGATTATATTACAGTAAGTCATGCTGAGTTTCTAATGGAACGTGATGATTCACAGAACATACCGTCATCATGTACTGTTTACACGACTCTTACATTCTACCCAATTTTCAAACATATTAAGAACATATCATCTTGATAGCTCTATATTTTCGGATATTCTGGTAATTTGCCAAATTAAGATCGTGCCATTACGATTTTCTTCTTGGAACATTAACTATGTTCATCCAAAAATTCATATCTACGAATTCTGGACTATTATCCGCTTGACTTAAGATCGGGAAGAGAAAACGAAAGCATGAAGCTCCGAAATATAATGGAGAATATAAATCCCGATAACAACCCCAAAATTACAAACCGTGTATATAAATGCGTATAGCAATATAAAGACACGGGAGAATGAAAAACACAATAACCCCAAGGTAATGGTAGAAGAAAATAACTTCCTCCGGTGGTAGATGAAAAAGAAGAATGACAGATATGAAAGTTAAAAGTATATCAAGAATCAATACTGGATGAAGCATATTAACGAATGCTTTAAAGTATGAATTGGGGAGAAAGACTAGAAGGTGTGAGCTGTGGGAATAAAGAAACGAAGGGGGTGGAATTATAGTAAAATATCAGACAGAGAAATCGAGACAGATTATCGCATTTAATCAAAGAAGATCCTGATTTTCTTAATCGCCGAAGAACCAAATCTTATTGCAAAGATTTTCTTTAAATCTCATGAATTCCGAAAATCAATCATAACTACGTCATCGGTTAAAACGAATATACGTTTACTCATTTCACTCTCTTGCGATAGCTTCACTTATACTCTTCGCGTAATCAAATTGTTTTATCTATATTACTCAATGATGATAAAACTCTATTTATCAACTCATATTCGTCATAAAAACATTTTTATAGTTAGCCATGACGACCTCGATCAAATTTCGGGACGAAATTTCTTTAACGGGTAGGTACTGTGACGACCCGGAAATTTCCGACCAAATTTAAACTTAACCTTTATATGTTTCTGACACGATAAGCAGAATTTGTAATGTTGAATCTCAAAAAGTTTGGAACTACATTCATGTAATCAATTACCCTTTGACCGTGTTCGACGATTCACGAACAATTATGTGTATATAGATATGTATATATAATATATAATATTAACTGAAAACATTAACAAAATATTAGATATATGATACTTTACATAAACATATTTGTTTCGATATATTTATCGACAGAATTAAGAGATAATATCAAATGATTGAATTATCAGATACATTATGATATGATTACGGGCCAATGTTATGAGGTCCACTGTGATTTAAGAAATCTATTCTTTTTGACAATATTCGAAAAATGGTAAAGTGATCTATAAGTAAGAACGTGGAGTGTAAATAACTTAGATGTTGGATATCGACAAGTTAAGTAACTCGACATTTTTTCATTAAGATGATTTCATACGTTTATTAAACCTTTGGATTTTATCCCATGCTTCACCAACAGATTGTAATTTAAAAACTTGAAACCTATTATGAATATATATAATTCTACTTTTCTAAAATGTTTTATGATATAACGATTTAAATTAATATTAAATATATTTATACGCGTATTATACGTACATAGTTTTATACTTTTACTATACTTTAACTTTACCTTTACTTTACTTTTACTTTACTTTTACTTTACTTTAACTTTAATAATTCACTTTAATAATTCACTTTAATAATTCATACTTTAATAATTCATACTTTAATAATTCATACTTTAATAATTCACTTTAATAATTCATACTTTAATAATTCACTTTAATAATTTAAAAATCTATTATAAATAGAATTCAATAGGTTTTATTATTTCATAGAAACTTGAAAATATATTTCTCTAAACTCTCTCAATCGAATTACAAATATATATTTACTTAGTATTATTTTAAGATATTATTAGTATACATAAAATACTACGACGGAGTTATATTCAGACGATTTCAAAATAAGTTTTCAAACGGGATAGAGCTAAGGAAATTATGGGTTATAGCTATGTAGGTTATGGATATTGTTCGAGGGTATTGCTCGTGAGGTCAACCTAACTTTTATCATTTTTGTTGCGTCTACGTACTTTCCTGCAATATTGAATCACAATATTGATACGTGAGCATTCATATCTTATCTTTTATATATTAATAGTGTATCCCTGACTAGTGCTCGAGTATATATGATTATGCATGTTTGTATGCTTAGTTTCGTCGTTAAATAGTTTATGATAAATCACGAATTTGATACATATGCTACTGAGATAAGGTATATGATATGCATGTCGTTGAAAAGCGAAAGAAAAATTAATAACTTTTCATTTAGAAATCGTGTGGGTTCGATGAACGGATTAAAAGATATGGTCAACTGAATTATTATTAATTTTAATATTATTATTAAAATGATTATTATAATTGTTATCAGTTGATGTTATTACTAAAATTATTTTTATTACTAAAAATTAATATTTTTATTGAAACTATCATTTTATTATTTTTATCATTATTATTATTATCAATATTATTTAATCAAATAAATATGCGTACAAAGATATTTTTACCACACGTAATATAATTACATTAATAATACATACCACTATATTTTTATGATATTAAGTGAATTTTATAAATTTTATTACTTGAGATATATAAAAGTATATTTTTATCATATATGAATTTTAATATAAATTTTTATTTATTAATAAATGACTTGTATTATTTAGTATAATAAGATCTGATAAATATATTTAAATATATAAAACTACTATATATAAGTTATATAATAAACATGTATAGATTTTGGAAGTCATTTTGGGTCAAGTTGACTTTTGTTGACTTTTGCATGTCGGTCTCGAGCATTAGGATTGTGATACACTACGACTTGACCTAAATTGTTAGACAGATATTGACCAACATATAAATATATATACTTAATATAGGTTCATGAATCCGAGACAAACACTGCACTTGTTCAGTGCCGTCATATACATAATTGCTACGAAATACAGTATTGTGAGTTTCATTTGCTCCCTTTTTATATATTTTTTTGGGCTGAGAATACATGCACTGATTTATAAATGTTTTACGAAATAGGCACAAGTACTAAAACTAATTCTATGTGGGTTTAAACCAGAAATATACCCTTAGCTTGGTAACATTAAACTACTTGTCTATGTACGATAGGCGCGAATCCTAAAGATAGATCTATTGGGTCTGACAAACCCCATCCTGACTATGGGATGCTTTAGTACTTCGAGGTTATTTTAAACACACCTGATCTGGTGTACTTCAGAGGGTAAAACATGAACGTTAAAGCTTGTTACCGGGTGCCTACAACTTATAGAATACTTTTATACACTTGCGAGTGTACGGATATTTATAGAAACTGAAATCTTGTGGTCTATTACTATTACGAAAATGATGGATTATGATAAACTAATGAACTCACCAACCTTTTGGTTGACACTTTAAAGCATGTTTATTCTCAGGTATTAAAGAATTCTTCCGCTGTGCATTAGCTCATTTTAAGGATATTACTTGGAGTCATTCAAGACATACTTTGAAAGACGTTGCATTCGAGTCGTTGAGTTCATCAAGATTAATATTAAGTCAATTATAGTTGGATGTAATATGAAATGGTATGCATGCCGTCAATTTTTGTTGTAAAGAAAGTTTGTCTTTTAAAAACGAATGCAATGTTTGTAAAACGTATCATATAGAGGTCAAATACCTCGCGATGTAATCAACTATTGTGAATCGTTTATAATGTATATGAACGGGTCCTTTCAAAAGGCAAGCCTCCAAAGTGTGGCAAGTGGGGATTGAACTTGGGTCCTTTGGAACTTTCCAAGCATCTTACCACCAAGCCACCCCTTGGGGTTGGTCCTAAAAAGTTATAGAATAGGACACATGATTTTTGGGTCATATTATTAAATACGCTTATAATCTTGGTCCTAGCTGTTTAATATGACACATTGTTTGTTGGGGTCCTATTATTCTATATTTTTATAGGACATTTAGAAGGTGAATCACACTATGATATGATTGTATAAACTGGTGTAATAAAATCTATATATAGGACACATAATTTTTTGGTCATATTATCATAGGACGATTGAGTCACTCATTTGATACACATGTTCATAACAATAGGACGTTCGAGTATTTAAGGTCCTAATTATCATAGGACCCTTAAATTATGGTTGCATAAAAATGGACTTATTAGGATATTATCTTGTTGGCGTCTCATAATTAGTGACCAACAAGATAATAATGTCATAACAATAGGACGCTTGGGTATTTAAGGTACTAATTATCATAGGACCCTTAAAATGTGATTGCATAAAAGTTGACTTATTAGGACATTATCTTATTGACATCGCATAATGAGTGACCAACAAGATAATAAGGTCATAGCAATAGGACGCTTGAGTATTTAAGGTCCTAATTATCATAGGACTCTTAAATTGTGGTTGCATAAAAATGGAGTTATTAGGACATTATCTTGTTGGTGTCTCATAATGAGTGACCAACAAGATATAAGGTCATAACAATAGGATGCTTGGGTATCTAAGGTCCTAATTTTCATAGGACCCTTAAATTGTGGTTGCAAAAAATGGACTTATTAGGACATTATCTTGTTGGTGTCTCATAATGAGTGACCAACAAGATAAAAAGGTCATAAAAATAGGACGCTTGGGTATTTAAGGTCCTTATTATCATAGGACCCTTAAATTGTGGTTGCGAAAAAATGGACTTATTAGGACATTATCGTGTTGGTGTCTCATAATGAGTTACCAACAAGATAATAATGTCATAAAAATAGGAGGCTTGGGTATTTAAGGTCCTAATTATCATAGGACCTTTAAATTGTGGTTGCATAAAAATGAACTTATTAGAATATTATCTTGTTGGTGTCTCATAATGAGTGAACAACAAGATATAAGGTCATAACAATAGGACGCTTGGGTATTTAAGGTCCTAATTATCATAGGACCCTTAAATTGTGGTTGCGAAAAAAAATGCACTTATGACATTTACTATTTAAGTCGTATTATTTCACTTTTGTTACAAAAATGAGTCAAGTATTACATAAATGAACTTCCATTCAATATTCAAAAGCATTGATAGTCTAGTGGTTTATGTGTGACCTATTCAACTGATTTACCTGGGTTTAAATCCCTCTTTTGTCATTTTTGTTTCAAAAATTAAAAATGTGTGTATAACAGATCGGAATTTTAGGTGGGAATTGTGGTTGGGCCATATTAAATGAATTCATTTTTTATTTGTTTGGCCCAAACAACATGGCCCAAAAAACATGGTCGTCGATCAATAGTTAAAGCATTGTTATCTTTTTTTTATTTACTTCGTACTTTTCAAACCTAGCTAACTCAAGTCTCAAATTATGTGACTGTTCTTGTTCTTATGTCTTTTGGCTTTAAATTATGTGTTTCAATTTGACAATTAGTGCAGAAATTGGTTACAACAAGAAGAACTAAGAAATGTTTGCAATTCTTTCAATGCGTATTCATTGTACATTTAGTTTACATTGCAAAGTAACTTACCTAAACAATACAGAAAAGTAACTCACCCATATTTAATGATGTTAGTTAATAATCTAATGATGCGAATTGAATACTACTCCTTTTTCCATTTACTTTGAATAGAATTACCAGCACCGAATTGAAGTCTGCATTTAAGAAAATAAAAGAATACTGTATTACTGTAGTAGACAGAACATAAACAAACAAAACAAATGGAATCCTTCTTTTTAAGGTAGTTAAAGTTTGGATCAGAAGAAAGTGTTCTCCATCATATCCAAATATAGAAAGGAACTAATGGTGAAAGTTTTATGCAACAAGTCAACAACAAAGTGCATACCAACATACAACGGCTAAAAGAGCAGCTAGTCAACAACAAACGTTCACAAGGAATCACCTCTTTGCGTGTTCTCTTTTGTATTTTTAGTTTTATTAGAGGCTCTTTTCCTCTTATATGACTCTTGTAAGATTCAAAGGCACTTAATCAGTTTGAAATAACTGACAAAAAGCACTCAATAAACAGATACAATTTAGCCTTTATTTTTCTTTTTGTTAACATAGAAAATAGTCAGGTTAGATATAGCAATATAAATAACATCACAATCCACATAATACGAAGGAAAAATGGAAGCAATCAACTGATCATATATATGATAATATAAATTACTACTAATATTTACATTAACTAGGTAACATTTATATAAAATCTAAAAAATACTAACATAAATCTAGTTTTTTTTCTATTAATATTTACATTCACCGGGTAACATACCCAAATCGGTATGCAAAAACACCTAACTCATAGGCCCAAAAACACGACATGCATTCTGGTATCCTTATTTCAAACCCACTCCCTCGGATGTGTGGAAAATAACCCTTGTGGTCGGAGATAGGGCAACACATTGCCACGTCATCAAAAGATTTTAATGTAGCTAAATACCTGATCATTGGTCAAAAAAGGTTATATCAGATTCAAAACAGTCATATATATTTAAACAAGTACAGTATAATTTACTACAGTATAAATGGTCACCTCTCGATTGGATACATCCAACGGTATGTCCCCTTAATCTAGCCTCTGAAGCTAGATGAACCGATAGATGAATCATGACGTCAAAAAATGACGGTGGAAAAATCCTTTCTAATTCACAAAGTATTTTTCCAATATCTTTTTCCATCCGAATTAAATCAGTAGTCTTAAGAACTTTTGAGCAAAATTTTCTGTAGTACTGACATAACTTCATGATAACAGAACGCACATCGCGAGGTAAAATATTTCGTATGGCCATGGGAAGTAACTGCTGCATCAAAATATGATTATCGTGACTTTTTAGGCCTAAACTTTTTGGAGGTTTTACCTAAATGCACCTAGATATATTAGCAGCATAATCATCTGGCACTTTCACCCCTTTTAGCACCTTAAGAAAATTTTTATTTCTCCTTTTTATCCATTACGAAACATGCAGGAGGCAAATACTCTTTGCCATTTGGTAAAGGTTCTGGATGAAGTTTAGGTCTAATACCCATTTTTTTCAAATCACGACATGCTTTTAAATGATCTTTTGTCTTTCTATCTATATTCAGTAATGTTCCAATGACACTGTCACATACATTCTTTTCAGTAGGCATTAGGTCTATATTATGACGTATTACATTATTTTTCTAGTATGGTAGCTAAAAAAAAAATACTTCTCTTCTTCCAGTTATATGGTAAGGATGGGTTATCCTTCACAAGTTTTCCAAATTTTATATTAAAACCTTCTAGCTCCGCAAGCACTTGTTCCCCTGTTAAGCAACGTGGTGGCCCTTCATGTTCTTCCATGCCATTAAAAGAATCTTTTAAGCAACGGAAAGCATGCAACAACTCCAACCAGCGACGATGTGCCATGAAGCTTTCTTTGTGGGAGTTTGATAACCGTATTGATTTGGTTTCCTTATGGCAAGAAGGACAAGCTAATTTACCTTTAGTGCTCTAACCTGATAAATTCGCATAAGCAAGAAAGTCACTTATCGTCCATATCAAACATGCACACAGTCGAAAGTTACTCTTTATGGATGCATCATAAGTAATAACTCCAGTATCCCACAACTCCTACAACTCATCAATTAGTGGTTGTATATAGACGTGTATATTATTACCTGGAGCAGATGGACCAGGTATAAGTAAGGTTAGGAACAAAAAAGGTTTTTTCATGTACAACCATGGTGGTAGATTATACGGTATCAAAACAACAGGCCAAGTACTATATGAAACACTCATGTTTCCAAAAGGGTTAAACCCATCACTCGCCAAACCAAGCCTCACATTACGAGGTTCTTTTAAAATTTCATGATTATGATAATCGAATGTTTTCAAGGCTGGTGAATCTGCAGGATGTCTTAATTGACCATCTTTCGTACGACTCTCTTGATTCCATCTCATGGACTCGGCTGTTTTAGGGGACATAAACAATCTTTTCAACCATGGTATGAGTGTAAAATAACGCAATAATTTTTCTCCAACCTTCTTAGCTTTATAATCACCATCATTATCAGCTTGTGTGGTTAACTCTTCTTCAGAATCATTATTGTTACTTTGTTTATACCTTGAGGTCTGACATACGTCACATATAATTTTGTCCTTGTTTTGTTTCCAGTACAACATAAAATCATTTGGACAAGCATCAATTTTCTCATAACCAAGACCCAACTCTCTTATGAAATTCCTGAGTTCATACAATGACTTCGGTATGGAAGCATGAGGAAAGGCTTCCCATGTGTCAAGAATCAAGCTGAATCCTTTTTCATTACATTTTCCAACACACTTCGAATGGAAGAGTCTAACAATGAACGAAAGAACAGAGAACTTATAGTCGGGATATAGTTCTTTCTTTGCATCTCCCAATACTTTATAAAACCTTTCCGCATTTATGTTTGGTACAGTACTCTGATTTTCAGTTTCTTAGATATCACCTTCATCTTCATCTTCATCTTCAAACATATGGAAGACGCATTCGGCCAATCCTTCCATATCATCTTCAGCATCCCACATTAGTGTATCATCTGGTTCGAGAAACACAGTTGGAATTTTATAGCCTTCCAAAAACCCGTCACATAGCATATGTGATTTAGCCTCAACCCGATCAACTCGTTTGAGATTACCGTAATTTATGCATGGACAATATATATGACCACCTATTTCCTTTTTATAGAAAATACGTTCTAAAAATTTTTCGAGTCCTTCTTCGAATTCAGGGGTAGATCTACATTTAGACATCCAAGTCGAGTCCATCATAGACCTGTATTTTACAAACACATTTAATTAATTGGAAAATATATAGATACATATATATATATATGTGTATATATATATCTATATATGTATATATATATATGTGTATATATATATATATCTATATATGTGATGCCCCGTACTAAATCAACATATACGGACCATCTACAACAGGATCATTACAAGGTTATGTACTATATGCAATTTCAAAAAGAGTTTACATTCATAAATAAGGAGATGTTTTAACCAACATCGAATGTTTTACATCAAAAGTATGCTTCGAGGAACAGAAGCAATTAGTAATAATACGTGACCCTAAGGTCGTTACAAATCATAGTTCCAAAAGTTATAATGTTTGAATGCAAGTAAACGTTCATGCAGTGACATCTGTAAAGCAGCGGGTGTCTACAGCAAGACTAGTACAACAGCGGAAGCAAGCTAACCTTAAGCACCTGAGAAAAACATGCTTAAAAACGTCAACACAAATGTTGGTGAGCTATAGTTTAAGTATAACAGTAATGTAAGGTAGGCCACGAGATTTCAGTGCTACAAAGAGCGTTTCAAAACAGTAATCCAAATCAGTATGTTTAAGTATATGCTCAACCGTGGGCACTCGGTAACTAACTTAACGTTTATACCCCCTGAAAGTACACTTGGCAAGTGCGTATGTTTACGAAATATTAAACACTCGTTAAATGCTAGCACGACTAGCCCGAGTGGGGATGTCAAACCCTATGGATCCATATCTAAGATTCGTGTTCACGGTTCAAAAACCAATGATTAAACGTTACCGAGCTAAAGGGAATGTTTCTGCCGTTATATAACCCACACATATATAAAGTTTAAGTACTCATGCCTAGTATGTAAAACATAAAATCTACATGTATTCTCAGTTCCCAAAATAAATTAAAGTAAAAAAGGAATGCTATAACTCACAATGATAAAGTAGCGGTAAAGTAGTAGTAACGTTGGTACGGGAAAGTAATCAAGTAAGTAGGTTGTCCAAACGGGTCCTCAACCTAAGTCAAATATCACTAAGTTAGTAAGTCGTCCCAATATGTTTATAAGTATGTAAAATAGGTCTTAAAGGTCATCATCATTCATCATCAAACGAAAGGTATAAAGTAAGTTTTGTTCAAGGAAAGAGTTTAAAACAAGGGCTGACTTTGGTCAGTCGCCACGGTCTCTACACAAACCGAACAGAGGTGAGACCAGTAGCCATGGCTCCGTATATGAGTCCTTTAAGTGTGGTAAAAATTCCAGAAGCAAACTCGTCTTCGTTTGACCGTGGCGACGGTTTAAGTGCGAGTAGGTCAGAAGTTTTCAGCACAACGTTAAATGGACATAGTGACGATCGGAGGGCCATAAATGCTAAACCGTAACTAGGATTAAGATGAGTCTTAAATGAAAAGTTATCTACACGAACTGAGATATCTGAAAATCAAGGTTACAGTAGCCCAGGTGTACTGGTCAGTTACAGAAACCAGAAAACAGAAAGCAGAAAACAGAAAACAGAAAAAGTGGGTTCCGGTAGTTCTTGGTGTTTGATGTTCATCACGGTTCTCATCCTTGATGCATATAGCTTCAAGTGTACAACTCGTTGATGCATTTACATCATATTTACCAAGTTTTGACCATTATAACACAAGTGTAAGTCTAAGACATGAAGCACAACTCACTTAAGGGTTGTATGTAATTTGATGGACCAAAGTTACATCAAAGTCTTAGATTTGACACTTACATGAACTATAAAAGAAATATTGAACTACAAACTTGCAAGTAAACTAACTAATCAAGATCTTAAGTAGTAGAACATAGTTCTTAGTTTGATCTTGAAGATCCAAGACTCAAAAGTCTAGATCTAAAGTTATTAGGTTAAATCCTTAAGTAATAACACATGAATCTTTACTTTAATGAAACCATAAGCTACAAAACTTAGATTATCATCTTGTAAAGTGTATGTAAGCTTTCAAGGTTTTGTTTATGACAAATCATGTAGACCATAAGCTATAGAACTTTGATCCATCACAAGTATATGAAGTTATAACTAAAGAGTTATACTTCTATGTTCTTGAAACTTATAAAGTTAACTTTAAGTTTCAAGAAGTATAAGATCAAGATTAACTTGTAATACTTGACCATGAAACCAACAAACATGAAATTAAAGTGCATAATATAAAGAAATAAACTAAGTAAACTAGTAATAAGTTCATGGGTTTCATACTTTTAAAGATTCAAGCCTAAGTCTTGATCTTTAGAAAGTAAACTTTAAGTTTACTTCATGAACACAAGTAATGATTTACAACCATGAACTTACAATCTTTTTAAAACAATAAATGTAGAACAATAACTAGTAAGTTAGTTCTTGTGTGTTCTTGTTATGAACAAGATAAATGAAGAACAAACTAACAAGTTTGATTCTTGAAAACTAGTAAGTAATTAACTAACAAATACATGTAACTAAACAACAACCAAGAACAAGTGATTAAAACAAACAATGATGATGATAAGAGAGTGTTGTTAGGCCATGGTTTTGGCCAAAGAAAAGGAAGAAAAAAGAAGTTCTTGCTACTTACAATTTAGAGAGAAAAGGAGAGAAAAGTTGAGAGGAATTAAGTGTGTGTTTGGAATGAATGAGGTATGAGTGAATGCTAGCACATAAGTTAACAAAATTGAAACAAAAAAAGCTCCCCTTGGCCTACCAAAACCGACGGTTCTCATGGGGGAGGGGGAAAGAAAAATGTCCACTAGTTTATTGTATGTAAAAGCTTAAAAGGTTGGTTACAAGAGGTGTTTACATGGGAAGTAACATGTAACAAGATTCCTTAAGCATAAACTAACTAGTTTCATCTTAAATGTGATACTTACATGTAAGTAATGGGTTAACAAGTCCATTAAGGTGAGTAGAGTGGGCTCTTAAGTCCATTAATACTAATGAAAGCCCAAGTTCAAGTAATTAACAAATAAATCCAACAAAGCCCAAGTAATTAACTAATAACCTTAGTTAATTAAAATGATTAATAAAACTTAATCATGAATGTAAATAATATCTTAAAATATTATTCGTGAAAGTTTCGTGTGTCACAAAGACGTTCGGGCATTCAAAAGTCATGTACGGTTAATCATGGTAACAAGTAAATGTAATAACATACATTCGTTAAATCACACGTATTAATAATAAACATTATTAATTAAGGATGGAAAAACCAGGGTCGTTACAATATATGTATATATATATGTGTGTGTGTGTGTGTATGTGTGTATATATATATATATATATATATATATATATATATATATATATATATATATATTCGTGTGTTCAGTAAGCAGGAGAAAGAAATTAACCTCGTTCAATAAATTTGTCAAGTCCTTTTTCGTATGCAGGGGTATGGACAAAGCGTATGAAACAAGGTGACCCAATTTTTCGATGATTGCAATTAACTTATGTCTTCAATTTCGTACAGTATTAACTTAGATCTGCAAACACATCTTCAATAACTGATGATGATCAATTGCAGTAAAGACCCGTCCTAATTTATCTGAATGAATACATTACATTTGGTTACATTGCGAGGTATTTGACCTCTATATGATACATTTTACAAACATTGCATTCGTTTTTAAAATACAAACTTTCTTTACATCGAAAGTTGACGGCATGCATACCATTTCATATTATATCCAAACTATAAATGACTTAATAATATTCTTGATGAACGCAACGACTCGAATGCAACGTCTTTTGAAATATGCCATGAATGACTCCAAGTAATATCTCTAAAATGAGCAAATGCACAGCGGAAGATTTCTTTCATACCCGAGAATAAACATGCTTTAAAGTGTCAACCAAAAGGTTGGTGAGTTCATTAGTTTATCATAATCGATCATTTTCATCATTTTAATAGACCACAAGATTTTCATTTCCATTTCTCATAAATATACGTCCCATGCATAGAGACAAAAATCATTCATATGGATTGAACACCTGGTAACCGACATTAACAAGATGCATATAAGAATATCCCCTATCATTCCGGGACATCCATCGGACATGATAAAACAACATCGAAGTACTAAAGCATCCGCTACAACGGATGGGGTTTGTTAGGCCCAATAGATCTATCTTTAGGATTCGCGTCAATTAGTAGATCGGTTTACTAATTCTTAGGCTACCAAGCAAAAGCGGCATATTCGGCTTCGATCATTCAACCATATAATGTAGTTTCGATTACTTGTATCTATTTCATAAAACATTTATAAAAGCGCATGCATTCTCAGTCCCACAAATATATATTGCAAAAGCATTTAAAAAGGGAGTAATGAAACTCACTATCCAATATTTTGTAGTAAAAATATTCATACGACGAAACTGAACAATGCAGGGTTGGCCTCGGATTCACGAACCTATATCATTTATATGTATATTAACACATATAATGGTAATCGAACAAATTTAGGTATTATTATTAATAATACTATTAATATTGATAAAAATGATAATTTTTAATAAAAATGATAATAATGATAATTTTAATAAAAATGATAATTTTAAAAAAAATATAATTTTTAATAATGATTCTTTCTAACAAAAATGGTAATTTTTAATAATAATAATGCTAAAAATTAATAATAAAAATAATGTTAATAATAATTTTACTAAAAAGATAATTTTAACAATCATGATAATATTCATATTCCTAATAATGATAATAATAATAATAATAATAATAATAATAATAATAATAATAATAATAATAATAATAATGCTAATAATAATAATGCTAATAATAATAATAATAATAATAATAATAATAATAATAATAATAATAATAATAATAATAATAATAATAATAATAATAATAATAACAACAAAGGATTACACCCTTTGAAGAAAAGCTCAAAAAAAGCCAGTACCGGGACTCGAACCCGCGACCTCTCGCTGACCCGATAACACCATAAACCATTCCACTGTACGTTCTCTTTCTGATTTAATGTAGGACTCGAATTTAATTAACCCATTTTCTGTTTTAGTCTGCCCTTGGCCCAACAATCTAGTAACTGTGATACCCGATTTCAGCCCTGTTAAACACAACAAAAAGATTCGATCAGATTAACCAACTGGATTCCACCTAATATCAATCATCGACTTTTTACATCATTATCATCAAAGTTAATTTATTATTATTATCATCATCAAAAAAAATTGGGGTATCATCATTTAACGTCACAGTAACTATCATCATCTCCTACTTCCGTTGTTATTTTCATCAGGGTTCATCAGGGTTTCATCAGTAACACAACATCATCGATATCGTCTTTCATCAACATCATACCCGTTCGTTATCTTTTGAAACAGAAAAGAAGTGAATATAGCGGCTGTAGAAATCCTTTGATGTTGGCGGCTTGAACAGGAAATAGAAAAACATGTGTAACAACAAACGAGTTGTTTTAATGATGTTTTATAACAGAAAACAGAAAAGAGTTGTTGTTTCTTTGTCTTGTGATTTTTTGAAATAAACATAAAAGATTCTTGTAGCAGCCGTAACGAATAATAATGATGATGATTTTATGTAGTTTTGCTTGGTTTGCAGGTGTTTCAATGGTGTTTGGTTTGACTCGAACAAAACTGAAATGAATGGCAACTAGTTGGGGATTTTGGGTTGTAAAACGATTAGAATCAAGAGTAAATAGACAGAGCGAATTGGGGTAATTATTTGATTATGAATTTGAACAGGAACAGAAGTAGCTAACGATAGCAGTAAAAAAATTTATTATATATCATCATTGTTATTTTATGTAACATATTCATCATCTTGTTAATAATGGGGGTGTTCGATTCTAGTTGTAACAGAAAAATAGTGAGCCATGGTGAAGTGGATTGTTAAGGTGAAGGTAGCGGCTTTAGTTGTGCTAATGGTATTTGTGTTTGATCTTTGATGGTAATAGAACAAAAGGGTGTAGTAGCATTAAATGGCTCGAGCAACCAAATGAGTTTGTGTTGTTTGCAACCAAAACAAGACCATGAATGTTGTGATTATTAGGGTGATTAAATGGAGGTGGTGATTTATAGAGATGGAGAGGTAGTGGAAGCTCGATGGTAGGTTTGTAGATGGTGGTGGTAGGTTGTCATAGAAGGAGTTCATGATGGAAAACAGAAACCAAATATCAGATGGTTACGAGTTAAGATGGTGACCGGAGGTTGTGGTTGAAGAGGCAACGGTGGTGGTGGATGAAGCTTTTGTTCATTATCAAATGTATGTACTTAACTTGTGGATTATGTGATGTGTTTCCCGGTTGATCTCAATTGTAGTGACCCGGAATTTTCCATGTTTATATATATTAAATGAAATTGTTATTTACATGATTAAGTGTTTCCAACATGTTAAGCAATCAAACTTGTTAAGACTTGATTAATTGAAATAGGTTTCATATAGACAATTGACCACCCAAGTTGACCGGTGATTCACGAATGTTAAAACTTGTAAAAAATATATGATGTCATATATATGGATATATATATAGTTAACATGGTATTATTCTAAGTAAACATATCATTAAGTATATTAACAATGAACTACATATGTAAAAACAAGACTACTAACTTAAGGATTTCGAAACGAGGCATATATGTAACGATTATCGTTGTAACGATATTTAATTGTATATATATCATATTAAGATATATTAATACATCATAATATCATGATAATGTAATAATTTAACATCTCTTTGGATATAATAAACAATGGGTTAACAACATTTAACAAGATCGTTAACCTAAAGGTTTCAAAACAACACTTACATGCAACGACTAACGATGACTTAATGACTCAGTTAAAATGTATATACATGTAGTGTTTTAATATGTATTCATACACTTTTGAAAGACTTCAAGACACTTATCAAAGTACTTCTACTTAAAAAAATGCCTACAATTACATCCTCATTCATTTTCATCAACAATTCTACTCGTATGTACTCGTATTCGTACTCGTACAATACCCAGCTTCTAAATGTATTTACAATTGGTATATACACTCTAATGATCAGCTCTTAGCTGCCCTTGTGAGTCACCTAACACATGTGGGAACCATCATTTGGCAACTAGCATGAAATATCTCATAAAATTACAAAAATATTAGTAATCATTCATGACTTATTTACAAGTAAACAAAATTACACATCCTTTATATCTAATCCATATACCAACGACCAAAAACACCTACAAACACTTTCATTCTTCAATTTTTTTCATCTAATTGATCTCTCTCAAGTTCTATCTTCAAGTTCTAAGTGTTCTTCATAAATTCTATAAGTTCTAGTTTTATAAAATCAAGAATACTTCCAAGTTTGCTAGCTTACTTCCAATCTTGTAAAGTGATCATCAAACCTCAAGGAATCTTTCTTATTTACAGTAAGATATCTTTATAATACAAGGTAATACTCATATTCAAACTTTGATTCAATTTCTATAACTATAACAATCTTATTTCGAGTGGAAATCTTACTTGAACTTGTTTTCGTGTCATGATTCTGCTTCAAGAACTTTCAAGCCATCCAAGGATCCTTTGAAGCTAGATCTATATTTCTCATTTCCAGTAGGTTTACCTACTAAAATTAAGGTAGTAATGATTTTCATAACATCATTCGATTCATACATATAAAACTATCTTATTCGAAGATTTAAACTCGTAATCACTAGAACATAGTTTAGTTAATTCTAAACTTGTTCGCAAATTGTAGCGACCCCGACAAATCGTCAAGTGACGGCGTCGGCTACGTGGGTCCCATTACCTGATTATAAGTCTTCAAGATAACGTTTGACCAAAATATGTCGCCTTCATTTCAAAATAAAGATTGTTTCAAAGTTTACAAGAATTGTTCAACCAAAAGTTAAGTTACAACGTTATAAGTACGATTGAAATCTAGGCGACACGGTTTAAAGTAAAGTCAAAAGACGCTCCATGAAATGCATGTATACTCGACATCGGATGCAAGTATCAAATAGTGAGCGGAAGCATGTATCACATATCGTGCAAGACCTGAGAAAATCATAAAAGAATCTGTCAACGAAAACGTTGGTGAAATCATAGGTTTAGTAAGTATTAAACGTTGTCTTTGAACCACAAGATTTTTGTATATCCATAACGTAGATTATCCAAATCATTTGCATTCCAAAAGTGTTGTTATACGCGAGCACTCAATTATCAAAACTTAACCAACGTTACCCCATCACACAGTGCTAGAACCCACACTAAAACACAAAAATATATTTCATCCGCATAACGGTAGCGAACCGTCCGAATGAGGGTTTGTTAAACCCGTATGGCCACACAATATAAGTTCTCGCTTACACCCTGCAAGTGTAACTAATGATAATCGAATTGAGGCATTTTTGTTCTAACTCGCACGGGGAATGTTTGTTTTCACACTTGTGTTCAAAACATAAAAGTAAGTAGTACAAGATGTAACAAAGTATATGTTTTCTCAGCCCACGATTTAAAAGTATAAAAGTTGTTGAAAAGGTGGGACTATGATCTCACCTCGAGTGCACGAGTATAAAAGTACTTCAACAAGTAAACGTGTGCATGAAAGTTGCTTAGCCTTGACCTAAACAAGTAAGTTATATCAATTAACCGGTTACGACACAAGGTCGGGTGAAATGTGTTCAATTAGTCCTATGGCTCGTTACGACTCGAATAGTATAGCATGTGAACCACGTTGTCAAGTTTCATGCAAGAATCAAGTATAAAAGCATGTTAGAACGATTGTAATAAAGTTTGAGTTGACATTTCAAAACCTTACCATTAGAAAGGAAATCTTATTACGTTTCCAACGATATTTGATTCATCGAAAACGGAGTTACGGTCAAAAAGTTATGGCCAAAACAAGTTTGCTGAAGTTCGGATGAAACAGGCAATTGTCGCGGCGCGACAAATTGCTCCGCGGCGCGACAAATGCCTATGTTGAAGGTCAGAAAGCCTGAAAAACATGTTCTAAAATCACCCTTTGGGCCACGGCGCGACAAATTGCTCCGCGGCGCGACAAATAACGTGGTCTGGTGCCTGGTCAGTTTCAAAAGTTCAAGTCTTGATCCAAAATTCAATTTAGCACAAAACGCAAACCGTAAACACTTAGAATACGCATCTTATATCATTGGAAAGCTCTTTTGACAAAGAATACAATTAACTACCTTTCACAAGCACAAACATCAATTACTATAACCGAAAATTCGTCAATTGATCAAGAAGGGTTTATTTTCAAAGTTTCAAGTTCGTAAAACGTATTTTATGATTCGGGAATCCAATTTACACATACGATATGACGTTTTGAAGGTAATGAAGCATACATTACAACTAAACACTTACTAATAACATTTCATGGCATTCAGGCATCAAAAGTTCATGTCAAGAACTATCAAACCCTAGTCAAACATCACAAAATCAATATTCATGTTTTTGAAGTTTTCTTAATCAACCTACGCATCAAAACGAAGCTAGTGATACTAGTAACACAATTAAAACATGCACTTTAACAATCTAACAACATTAACTCATCCAAAATCAAGGATTTAGCACACCCACTTCAAATGTTCAAACTAGTTACTCCAAACCACAAATCGAGCAAACAAAACATATATTCATGTTACACACGAGCCATAGACACTAACTAACACAATTTCAAGTATATAAAATGAATTTAGAGAAATTTAGTGTTTTAGAAATGTTACCCAAAATGGATGAAATTGGTACCAAATCGAAGAGGATGATGAGAGGATCACGAATATGTAATTTGTTTTGAAGTTTGCTTCCCGATCCGAATTTAGATGATGATTCTATGAAGTTGGGGTTTGTGTGTGTGTTCTTGCTAGAGAGAAAGAGAGAGAGGGAGATGATGGAAAATGGTGGAGAAATGGGTTGACTAGTTGACCTAGTCAACTAGTTTGCCCATTTGGCAACTCCGGTCCCTCGAGTTTCAAAGCGGGTGCGGGATTTAACCGATCGAATATTTTTAAAACGCAAGTTAACGAGAGATGTTATAATTAAATGACGGAATTATTATGAACGTTAGTCAACGGAAACTACGAATTTAAATAACGAAAGGTATTATTTAAAAGAAAAAGACGGTGTTAAAAATAAATTTAACGGAAAAACGCGGGATGTTACATTATCCACAACTCAAAAGAAATTTCGTCCCGAAATTTAGTTGGAAGTAGTAGTCGATATCTCTTACTCGAGACTTTACGTTGTCAATGCTATGAATAAGTGAAAGTACGTTCTTGAGGGTTCTCATGAATTTGGATAGTCAGGGTTTTACGTTGCATTAAGGTTCGGTTTTTACGATCCCCAGTTTCAACTGGTTTTCCTATGAAGAGAAGTTTGTCATCGATAGTTGATGTATCCAGCAGGATTGCACGTTCCTGTTCCGCAGGACACGTTTCTAAGTTTGTTACACGAAATGTAGGGTAAACGGAAACTTAATTGAGTCGGCCGTTCTAAATGGTAGGAAGCGGCTCTAATACGCCCCAAGGTTTTCAAAAGGTTCAATATTGCGGATATGACCTTTCTCGATTTCCCAAAATGGATTACACCTTTCCAAGGTGCGGTTTCTCAATATTACGCGGTTACACACTGGGATTTGTGAGGTTTTCATCTAAGTTTAGTATAACTCTTCTGGCGACTACGGATCGTCTCGAGCCCTCCTCGGATTTGAATGATTTCAATTGTTGTTTCTTGATGGAGTTCAGATTTCGGTGGTTGATGCTTTGGTTAAATGAACAGGGGTATGACATTAGCGGTCATATAGGGTTTCGGAAAGTGCGCGTGAACACACGAGTGGTAACTACTGTTGTAAGAGTGATCTACTAAAGGTGACAATACGAGTTTGTGACATGTCTTTCCAAGACGTAAATCGTTCGTTTGCTCGGCTCGTCGGTTTGTGGGTGGTACGCGGTACTCATGTCTAAACGGGTCTCCAAGGTTTCTTGTAAAACTAGAAGTGAAACGAGTATTTTGATACGGAATAATTGACAAAGATACGCCGTGTTGGAATAGAATCTCTTAAGATACGTTTGAACAAGTTAGTTAGGGTTCGAAATATGTTCGTTAGGACTATTCATCCTCGTGGCGAATACTTAGGTAATATGAGGAATTTCTTTAAACGGAAAATGCGAGCGATAAAGATAGGAGTGAAATGAGGACTTAGAATAGGATGAGCTTGTATCTCGAGGTTGCTATAACGTGCCTCTAGTTGTCGAAAGTTGAAGTCTGAAAGAGAAACGAGGTAGTACACGTAGTTGTATAGTTCGGGGTTGAATGATAGTTGACCGATTATCAGAAACACAAGGGCGTTAAGTCAAAGAAGAGTGAAGTATCGTTGGATTGTGTGTTATCTTAATTTCCAGTAATATCAGACGGTAACGGTGAAATAACAGAGGTATGTAGTGTGGTACGTGATGACAAGAATATTGATCGGATCCACAATTTAGTATTTGAATTCTTCGTGCAAAATAACGAATTTCCGTCCCGTTGATTTCGAGTCGAGAGAGTATGCCTTTCGGCGTCCAAGTAGAAATATTTCCATATTTGAGTCCCATCTGGTGTTGTACGAATTTAGCTAGAAATGTTGGTGTGAAGAATCACGCTCAAGGTTCGATCGTGGAGAGATTAAAGTCGTGTAATACGAGAAAAGTCAGAAATGAATCTTCGGTAACAACCGGTGAGATCTAAGATTTTTACGAATACAAGTCTGAGTTGGGAGAGTTTCCTGATTACATGTGGCTTGATTTCGAGATTGATTGTAATTCCTTGACCATTAACTTCATGGTCTATAAAATTGGACTTCGTTCAACAGAAATTCTCACTCGGAGAATTTGGTATAAAGTTGCTCTTTTCTCAAAAGTTCGAGCTTAAGATGGTGATGTTGTTCGTTTTCTTCTTTACTTAAATAAGTTAAGATGTCATCTATAAATACGATAACAGATTAGTCTATATGAATTTGCATACGCGGTTCAAGAGGTTTATGGATACGGGCGAGCCCTAAATAAATCAAGCGGTACTAAGAGAGATTTACAACTAACGTTGCGAGTTCGGAAAGTGGCTTAGGAGACATCGTCTCACTTAACCCCCAATTGATGATAACCGGAACGGAGGTCGATTTGGAACATACGGGATTCGTGCAAATAATCATGAGGTCATGGATGCGAGGGAGAGGGTATCGGTTTCCAACCGAAAATTACTCAGTTCACAATAATCTATACAAGGTGATGGGGAAAACATTTTATTTTTTTTTTTTTTTTTTTTTTTTTTTTTTTTTTTTTACGAATAGGTTCCGAGCTCCCTAGTTCTATAGGTGTCAAGTCAAAAGTCTTAACGTATTTCCTCCAATAAAATTTATAGGCACACAATATTTTTCCGTTGGTCGCTTAAATTGCCTAAATAGTATCTAGGGGAAAAGATGGAAGGTAATGAGTACAAGTCAAAGTATTGGTTGTAAAACGTCTAGCGGTAATCGAATCGAACGA
Organism: Rutidosis leptorrhynchoides; assembly: GCF_046630445.1. NCBI lineage: Eukaryota > Viridiplantae > Streptophyta > Magnoliopsida > Asterales > Asteraceae > Rutidosis > Rutidosis leptorrhynchoides. Next base: position 169,322,484 of record NC_092334.1, on the reverse strand, counting down.
GTATGAAATATACGGTTTGTTGTGAAGAAACGTACCCGTGACTAGTCCATCATCGTCTCGGGCATCCTAGGTGTCGATGTTGTAAGTTCAACGGCGCGCGTTGGTTTTTGCTTTATTCTTTGGGCATTCATTCCTAAAATGACCCGATTGGCCACATTTGTAGCAAATACTCGGCTTTGGTGCGCCGGGCCCCTTTTGAGTGGCGGGGGCGGTACTTCCACAATACTTGGCAATATGACCACTACCTTGGCACCGATGGCAAATTAGCTTGCCACATTCACCAAAATGATGCTTGTGGCATTTGTTGCAAAAAGGTCGTGTCCCGGCATAACTTTTCTTGCCGACGGGGGTGAGAGGTTCCTTGGAAAAGTTGTTGTTGTAGTTACTCGATTGGGGGGCTTCCCATTTTCTTTTGTTGTCACCCGACTCATCCTCGGCTTTAGGTGCCGGCACTTCAATCTCGTCTACCGTTTCGATCAATTGACGGGCCATATTTAGGGCCTCTTGGTGATTACTGGGTTTGGATGACATTACTCCTTGTTTGATGCTCTTGGGAAGACCATCCATGTAAAGTTCAACCCTTAGAGGTTCGGGGGTCACGAGGTTTGGGCACATCAAGGATAGCTCAGAAAATCGTTGATTATATGCCTTTAGGTCATTCCCGACCGCTTTTAAAGTTCTTAGTTCGTGTTCGAGCTTACGGGTCTCTTCGCGCGGGAAGTATTCGGTGATCATCTTTTTCTTTAAGTCGGCCCATGAGAGAGTGTGAGCTTCATCGATACCCACCGACAGCACATACGTATTCCACCATGTGAGGGCGATACCGGCGAAAGTGTGGGTGGAATATTTGACTTTGTCTTGGTCCCGACAACCGCTTATGCTAAAAACGGCTTCTGTTTGCTCAAACCATCGGGTGAGCACAACCGGTCCTCCGGTCCCATCGAAGGTGTGAGGTTTGCACCCCATGAAAGTTTTGTAGGAGCAACCCTCGTTTGAATTACCTGCTCCATGGTTGTTGTGGTTGTGGTTGTTATTGATGTCGGAGGAGATACTAGCCATAGCCGCACCTATGGCGGTGGCTATCATGCGTTGAAAAGCTTGTTCGGAAGTTTCATTACGTGGTCCGCGACGGGGAAACATTGTTCCTTCAAGACACAAGAATATCGTTGATTAGTATTCTCAATAATACTAATCATGATAGGGAATGATGATGTAGAGAAAATTTTCCTTGACTCGCCTTAAATTCTTTATGTCATAATGTCGGAACGTCCATATGAATCACCGTAATATAATCCCGGAAATTATATTACCCTGATTCTCATGTGCATTTAACATTACTTCATAAAGTCAAAGTGGCGCATCAACAAAATTTATCAACTTAAGATTAAGATCGAATACGAGTTAGATATGATATAAGAGTTCGAGTATAAATGCACAATTAGTCAAGTAATCCCTACTTCAGTCTATATGCCGGTTGTAGTCTAGATTCACCTATGTACCCTATGACTCGGGGTGGACACAAATGAACTCTAAATCCCTACAACCAAGGCTCTGATACCAACTGTAGCGACCCCGACAAATCGTCAAGTGACGGCGTCGGCTACGTGGGTCCCATTACCTGATTATAAGTCTTCAAGATAACGTTTGACCAAAATATGTCGCCTTCATTTCAAAATAAAGATTGTTTCAAAGTTTACAAGAATTGTTCAACCAAAAGTTAAGTTACAACGTTATAAGTACGATTGAAATCTAGGCGACACGGTTTAAAGTAAAGTCAAAAGACGCTCCATGAAATGCATGTATACTCGACATCGGATGCAAGTATCAAATAGTGAGCGGAAGCATGTATCACATATCGTGCAAGACCTGAGAAAATCATAAAAGAATCTGTCAACGAAAACGTTGGTGAAATCATAGGTTTAGTAAGTATTAAACGTTGTCTTTGAACCACAAGATTTTTGTATATCCATAACGTAGATTATCCAAATCATTTGCATTCCAAAAGTGTTGTTATACGCGAGCACTCAATTATCAAAACTTAACCAACGTTACCCCATCACACAGTGCTAGAACCCACACTAAAACACAAAAATATATTTCATCCGCATAACGGTAGCGAACCGTCCGAATGAGGGTTTGTTAAACCCGTATGGCCACACAATATAAGTTCTCGCTTACACCCTGCAAGTGTAACTAATGATAATCGAATTGAGGCATTTTTGTTCTAACTCGCACGGGGAATGTTTGTTTTCACACTTGTGTTCAAAACATAAAAGTAAGTAGTACAAGATGTAACAAAGTATATGTTTTCTCAGCCCACGATTTAAAAGTATAAAAGTTGTTGAAAAGGTGGGACTATGATCTCACCTCGAGTGCACGAGTATAAAAGTACTTCAACAAGTAAACGTGTGCATGAAAGTTGCTTAGCCTTGACCTAAACAAGTAAGTTATATCAATTAACCGGTTACGACACAAGGTCGGGTGAAATGTGTTCAATTAGTCCTATGGCTCGTTACGACTCGAATAGTATAGCATGTGAACCACGTTGTCAAGTTTCATGCAAGAATCAAGTATAAAAGCATGTTAGAACGATTGTAATAAAGTTTGAGTTGACATTTCAAAACCTTACCATTAGAAAGGAAATCTTATTACGTTTCCAACGATATTTGATTCATCGAAAACGGAGTTACGGTCAAAAAGTTATGGCCAAAACAAGTTTGCTGAAGTTCGGATGAAACAGGCAATTGTCGCGGCGCGACAAATTGCTCCGCGGCGCGACAAATGCCTATGTTGAAGGTCAGAAAGCCTGAAAAACATGTTCTAAAATCACCCTTTGGGCCACGGCGCGACAAATTGCTCCGCGGCGCGACAAATAACGTGGTCTGGTGCCTGGTCAGTTTCAAAAGTTCAAGTCTTGATCCAAAATTCAATTTAGCACAAAACGCAAACCGTAAACACTTAGAATACGCATCTTATATCATTGGAAAGCTCTTTTGACAAAGAATACAATTAACTACCTTTCACAAGCACAAACATCAATTACTATAACCGAAAATTCGTCAATTGATCAAGAAGGGTTTATTTTCAAAGTTTCAAGTTCGTAAAACGTATTTTATGATTCGGGAATCCAATTTACACATACGATATGACGTTTTGAAGGTAATGAAGCATACATTACAACTAAACACTTACTAATAACATTTCATGGCATTCAGGCATCAAAAGTTCATGTCAAGAACTATCAAACCCTAGTCAAACATCACAAAATCAATATTCATGTTTTTGAAGTTTTCTTAATCAACCTACGCATCAAAACGAAGCTAGTGATACTAGTAACACAATTAAAACATGCACTTTAACAATCTAACAACATTAACTCATCCAAAATCAAGGATTTAGCACACCCACTTCAAATGTTCAAACTAGTTACTCCAAACCACAAATCGAGCAAACAAAACATATATTCATGTTACACACGAGCCATAGACACTAACTAACACAATTTCAAGTATATAAAATGAATTTAGAGAAATTTAGTGTTTTAGAAATGTTACCCAAAATGGATGAAATTGGTACCAAATCGAAGAGGATGATGAGAGGATCACGAATATGTAATTTGTTTTGAAGTTTGCTTCCCGATCCGAATTTAGATGATGATTCTATGAAGTTGGGGTTTGTGTGTGTGTTCTTGCTAGAGAGAAAGAGAGAGAGGGAGATGATGGAAAATGGTGGAGAAATGGGTTGACTAGTTGACCTAGTCAACTAGTTTGCCCATTTGGCAACTCCGGTCCCTCGAGTTTCAAAGCGGGTGCGGGATTTAACCGATCGAATATTTTTAAAACGCAAGTTAACGAGAGATGTTATAATTAAATGACGGAATTATTATGAACGTTAGTCAACGGAAACTACGAATTTAAATAACGAAAGGTATTATTTAAAAGAAAAAGACGGTGTTAAAAATAAATTTAACGGAAAAACGCGGGATGTTACACAAATAAAGTAAATCCTTCTAACTTGACTTTTAAAATCAACTAAACACATGTTCTATATCTATATGATATGCTAACTTAATGATTTAAAATCTGGAAACATGAAAAACACCGTAAAACCGGATATACGCCGTCGTAGTAACACCGCGGGCTGTTTTGGGTTAGTTAATTAAAAACTATGATAAACTTTGATTTAGAAGTTGTTCTTCTGGAAAAATGATTTTTCTTATGAACATGAAACTATATCCAAAAATCATGGTTAAACCCAAAATGAAATGACTACTTTTACAAAAACGACTTGTAACATGTATTTCTGACTATAAACTTATACTTTTTCTGTTTAGATTCATAAACTTAAGTTCAATATGAAACCATAGCAACTTGAAACACTCAAAACGGATTTAAAACGAAGAAGTTATGGGTAAAACAAGATTGGATAATTTTTCTTGTTGTAGCTACGTGAAAATTGGTAACAAATCTATATTAATCATATCCTAGCTAACTCATATTGTATTATACATGTATTCTAATATATTATGTAATCTTGGGATAACATAGACACGAATACAATGTTTTTACATATCATATCGACCCATCTATATATATATTTCGGAATAATCATAGACACTCTATATGAAGTAATGTTGGAGTTAGCTATACAGGGTTGAGGTTGATTCCAAAATATTATATATACTTTGAGTTGTGATCTAGCCTGAGGCTTGTATACACGAGGTCGTGGATTGATTCAAGATAATATATACTGATTTATTTTCTGTACATCTAACTGTGGACAACTAGTTGTAGGTTACTAACGAGGACAGCTGACTTAATAAACTTAAAACATCAAAATGAATTAAAAATGTTGTAAATATATTTTGAACATACTTTGATATATATGTACATATTTTTTATAGGTTCGTGAATAGATCAATGGCCAAGTCTTACTTCCCGACGAAGTAAAAATCTGTGAAAGTGAGTTATAGTCCCACTTTTAAAATCTAATATTTTGGGATGAGAATACATGCAGTTTTATAAGTGTTTTACAAAATAGACACAAGTAAATGAAACTACATTCTATGGCTGGATTATTAAACCGAATATGCCCCTTTTTAGTCTGGTAATCTAAGAATTAGGGAACAGACACCCTAATTGACGCGAACCCTAAAGATAGATCTATTGGGCCCAACGAGCCCCATCCAAAGTACCGGATGCTTTAGTACTTCGAATTCATCATGTCCGAAGGGAGTCCCAGAATGATAGGGGATATTCTATATGCATCTTGTTAAGGTCGGTTACCAGGTGTTCACCATATGAATGATTTATATCTCTATGTATGGGATGTATATTGAAATATGAAATCTTGTGGTCTATTATTACGATTTGATAAATATAGGTTAAACCTATAACTCACCAACATTTTTGTTGACGTTTAAAGCATGTTTATTATCAGGTGATTATTAAGAGCTTCCGCTGTTGCATGCTATTATATGGACAAGATTTGGTATTAGCATGCTTGTATAATATTAATTAAAACTGCATTCGAGATTTATTTTGTTGTAACATATTAATATTTGTAAACCAATATGTATTGGTAGTGTGAAAGTGTGATATTTGTTAGATTATCATTTCTGGATAATCTAAGTGGTGTCTTGTTAACCTTGTCGATAAAATAAAGGTATGGTTTGTTTTAAAAATGAATGCAGTCTTTGAAAAACGTCTCATATAGAGGTCAAAACCTCGTAACGAAATCAATTAATATGGAACGTTTATAATCAATATGAACGGGACATTTCAGTTGGCATCAGAGTTGGTATAACGCCGTCCATGTTTGGCGGGTTAGTCGTAAAGGAGGTTCTCACAGTGTTACCTGTGACGAAGCATTGGCTCTTACTCCTTGCGATCCCTTACAAGGGTTGGTAGTAGCCGAGAGGCAGACCCTAAAATCAGTATCTGAGGTACACTCAGTGGTCACCAGGTGGTTAGTTGGGAAGGCACTGGGTGGGACGGTGGTTGTCCCCACTGTATTTCAGTTGGTATCCGAGTGTTGGTCTTAGAGAACCAGAATTTTTGCATTAGTGTGTCTTACCGAGTTTGTTAGGATGCATTAGTGAGTCTGGACTTTGTCCGTGTTTTTCTTCAAAAAAACGATTGCTTAACTTTTTTGTTGGAAACTATATATTATTAACATGTAAATATTACGTGATATATTAATCTCTTAACGTGTTTGATATTGTGTGATAGATGTCTACCTCTAGTACAAATCCTATTGACTCACCTAATAATAATGAAGAGTCGAATATACTTTGGAAAGATTCACAAATTCCCGAAGAGGAACCGGAAGAAGAGGAACCGGAAGAGGAGGAACCGGAAGAGGAGGAACCAGAAGAAGAGAAACCGGAAGAGGAGGATCCGGAAGAGAAAAACTGAAAGAAGAAGAGGTTCTGGAGGAAGAAATATTGATACCTACAGTAAATCGGTTAAATAAAAGAAAATCCTCAACCAACGGACCAAAGTCAATAATGGTCAATGGTGTTTCCGCCGAGGAAGCAAAATATTAGGAAGATTACCAATTTTCCAATGAATCGAATCCCGATGAGGATTCCGATGATGTTATAGAAATTACCTCGACCCAATTTAATAAAGCAAAAGAAAATAATAAGGGAAAAGGTATAAAAATAGAGAAACCTGATTCAAACCCCGATGAACTTTATATGTATCGTCAACGTCCGTATTTCCTAAAATGTAACAATAACCCGGGAACCTCTAAACCACCAGGTTTTTCTAAACCATTGTGGAAAACGACAGCTCGTATTAGGGGAGCATCATATATCCCCAGGAAATTAGAAAAACGAACCAAGTCCGAAGAAGAAGAAACGAGTGAGTCGGATTAAAGAGTTGTAATCATGTTGTGTAATATATGTAATATAGTGTACTTGTGCTTTTTTGATAAATGTAAAATTGCTTGTATTGTTTGTTAATTATCTTTTATGAATCTAACCCTCGTCTATTTTTACAGTATAAAAACACAAAATGGACTTTAAGGGTAAACAACTGAATATTTTAGAAGACCTAACAGAGGATATGATTGATGAAATCTTGTCTAGAGTCGGTCAGAATTCATCAGCACAATTAGTTATGGCGAAATTAACTTGTCAAACATTTGAAAGACTTTCCAGAAATGCCTTAGTTTATAAAAGGCTTTCCTTTGATAGGTGGGGTATATCACATTGGGGAGACCGTAAGTTACGCCGTGTTTTCTTTAAAGCGTTAAATGCAGGGAACCCAAATACAATTTTTTGCTACGGGTTAAGAACCTATTTTGACTCAACATATCCCAACATAGGATTTCGTGAATTAGAAAGAGCTTCTAGCTTGCAACATAAAGAAGCATGTTATGCTTACGGGTTAGTGATGTTCGCTTCTCACCAAAGTGAGAAAAGGAACATCGGATTACAACTATTAAATGAAACATTCCCACAAGTGACGGACTCAGTAGTTGAGGTAAGAAACAAGGTTTTTAGATTGCTACGAGGCTGTTGGGCATTACGAAACCCTCGTCCTTTTGACGACATTACAACATGCTGCCTAGCCAATGGTCATAATGGTTACTTTCCACAAGATCAAGGATGGGAAGTCGTTTTAGTAAAACCAGAATGCATGACCTGTTTCTGGACTTATGAATTACGTGTCTTTATTGCCTTTGCTGAACAACTTGCGTATTAATTAGAATTACCTTTATAGCTGCCGTGTAGCAAGTTATTATGTGCTATATTTCATCCTATATGTATAATAGTGGTATTGTATGTTTGTAAAATATTGTATAAAAGTTTGAACGCGAAATATTATTGTAATAAGTTTTTCATATAGAATCGTCGTAGTTGAATTGTATAATAGCTACTAAGTATGAACTTAACGGGTAGGTACTACCCGAATTAAAACTATAAAATGCTAATATGAAGAAAAAGCTTTTATAAATAAGTTCATATTATGCTACGAAATACTATTGACTACTCTTAAATTCTATATGATTAACTCAATTCTTTTGGGATATTTTTGAAGGAAATGGCACCGGCGACTCGTCAGAATTTGAACATGAGCGAGGAAGACTTCCGTGTTTTTCTTGCAGCAAACATAGCCGCAATACAGGCTACGATGCAAAATAACAGTAACTCTGGATCTAGCAGTGGAACTAATTCCACAAGAAATCGTGTAGGATGCTCCTACAAAGAATTCACTGCCTGCAAACCTTTGGAATTTGATGGAACCGAAGGACCAATTGGATTGAAACAGTGGACCGAGAAGGTCGAATCGGTGTTTGCCATAAGTAAGTGTACTGAAGAGGACAAAGTTAAGTACGCTACGCATACCTTCATAGGTACTGCGTTAACGTGGTGGAACACCTATCTTGAACATGTAGGACAAAATGCTGCTTACGCACTACCGTGGTCGGCATTCAAGCAATTGATGAACGAGCAGTACCGTCCTAGAAACGAAGTCAATAAGCTCAAGGTAGAACTTAGAGAGTTACGAACACAAGGATTCGACATTACCACATTTGAACGACGATTCACAGAGTTGTGCCTATTGTGTCCGGGAGCGTTCGAAGATGAAGAAGAGAAGATCGACGCGTTTGTAAAAGGGTTACCAGTAAGGATTCAAGAAGATGTGAGTTCACATGAGCCCGCTTCCATACAGAAGGCAAGTCGAATGGCTCATAAACTCTTAAATCTGATTGAGGGGAGAATTAAAGAACAGGCGGCCGAAGAAGCCAACACGAAACAACTCAAGAGGAAGTGGGAGGAAAACGGTTACAAGAGTCACCAGTACAACACCAATAACAATTACAACCACAACCGCAACAACAATCGCAACAATAACCGCAATCCTAACAATAACTACAACAAACATCCCAACAACAATAACAACAACTACAACAACTGTTTCAACAACAATAACAATCCCAACAACAACCTCAATAACAACAAACAACAGAAACAACCATGCTTCAGGTGTGCAGAGTACCATCCAAATGTGTTTTGCACAACAGTTTGCACCAAGTGTAAGAGAAGTGGTCATGGCGCGGCAAAATGTGAGATTTACGGACCAAAGAACAACAAAAATAAAGAAACAAATAAGGTCGGAAAAAATAATGCCGACGTAGTTTGTTATAAATGTGGAAAATCGGGCCACATTATTAGAAATTGCCCAAACCAAGGGAATACTAATGAGCAAGGCCGCGGAAGAGTTTTCAATATTAATGTGACAGAAGCGCAGGAAGACCCGGAGCTTGTTACGGGTACGTTTCTTATTGAAAATACATCTGCTTATGTTTTATTTGATTCGGGTGCGGATAGAAGCTATATGAGTAGAGATTTTTGTGCTAAATTAAGTTGCCCATTGACGCCTTTGGTTAGTAAATTTTTACTCGAATTAGCAAACGGTAAATTAATTTCAGCAGATAATATATGTCGGGATAGAGAAATTAAACTGGGGGATGAAACGTTTAAAATTGATTTAATACCAGTCGAGTTAGGGAGTTTTATGTAATAATTGGCATGGACTAGTTGAAAAAGGTGAGAGCAGAGGTCGTTTGTTACAAAAATGCGATTCGCATTATGCGTGAAAATGGAAAACCTTTAATGGTGTACGGAGAAAAGAACAATGCGAAATTAAATCTTATTAGTAGTTTGAAGGCACAAAAACTAATAAGAAAAGGTTGTTACGTCATTCTAGCACACATCAAGGAAGTTAAACCTGAAGAAAAGAACATCAGTGATGTTCCCGTCGCAAAAGAATTTCCCGATGTATTTCCGAAAGAATTACCGGGATTACCCCCACATCGATCCGTTGAATTTCAAATAGATCTTGTACCAGGAGCTGCACCAATAGCTCGTGCTCCATACAGACTCGCACCCAGTGAAATGAAAGAATTACAAAGTCAATTACAAGAACTTTTAGAGCGTGGTATCATTCGACCAAGTACATCACCATGGGGAGCTCCTGTTTTGTTTGTCAAGAAGAAGGATGGTACATTTAGGTTGTGTATCTACTACCAAGAGTTGAACAAACTTACCATCAAGTACCGCTACCCACTACCGAGAATCGATGACTTATTTGATCAACTACAAGGCTCGTCGGTTTATTCGAAGATTGATTTACGTTCTGGGTATCATCAAATGCGGGTGAAGGAGGATGATATTCCAAAGACTGCTTTTAGGACGCGTTACGGTCATTACGAGTTTATGGTTATGCCGTTTGGGTTGACCAACGCACCAGCTGTGTTCATGGACCTCATGAACCGAGTGTGTGGACCATACCTTGACAAGTTTGTCATTATTTTCATCGATGACATACTTATTTACTCAAAGAATGACCAAGAGCATGAAGAACATTTGAGAAAAGTTCTAGAGTTGTTAAGGAAGGAAAAACTGTACGCTAAGTTTTCAAAGTGTGCATTTTGGTTGGAAGAAGTTCAATTTCTCGGTCACATAGTGAACAAAGAAGGTATTCAGGTGGATCCAGCAAAGATTGAAACCGTTGAAAAGTGGGAAACCCCGAAAACTCCAAAGCATATACGCCAATTTTTAGGACTGGCTGGTTACTACAGAAGGTTCATCCAAGACTTTTCCAGAATAGCAAAACTCTTGACTGCATTAACGCATAAAGGGAAGAAATTTGAATGGAAAGATGAACAAGAAAAAGCGTTTCAATTGTAAAAGAAAAAGTTAACTACGGCACCTATATTGTCATTACCTGAAGGGAATGATGATTTTGTGATATATTGTGATGCCTCAAAGGAAGGTCTCGGTTGTGTATTAATGCAACGAACGAAAGTAATTGCTTATGCGTCTAGACAATTGAAGATTCACGAGCAGAATTATACGACACATGATTTGGAATTAGGCGAGGTTGTTTTTGCATTAAAGACTTGGAGGCACTACTTATATGGGGTCAAAAGTATTATATATACCGACCACAAAAGTCTTCAAGCATATTTAATCAGAAATAACTGAACATGAGGCAGCGCAGGTGGATTGAATTGTTAAATGATTACGACTTTGAGATTCGTTACCACCTGGGGAAGGCAAATGTGGTAGCCGATGCCTTGAACAGAAAGGACAGAGAACCCATTCGAGTAAAAGGTATGAATATAATGATTCACAATAACCTTACTACTCAAATAAAGGAGGCGCAACAAGTTGTTTTAAAAGAAGGAAATTTAAAGGATGAAATACCCAAAGGATCGGAGAAGCATCTTAATATTCGGGAAGACGGAACCCGGTATAGGGTTGAAAGAATTTGGGTACCAAAATTTGGAGATATGAGAGAAATGGTACTTAGAGAAGCTCATAAAACCAGATACTCAATACATCCTGGAACGGGGAAGATGTACAAGGATCTCAAGAAATATTTTTGGTGGCCGGGTATGAAAGCCGATGTTGCTAAATATGTAGGAGAATGTTTGACGTGTTCTAAGGTCAAAGCTGAGCATCAGAAACCATCAGGTCTACTTCAACTACCCGAAATCCCGGAATGGAAATGGGAAAACATTACCATGGATTTCATCACTAAATTGCCAAGGACTGCAAGTGATTTTGATACTATTTGAGTAATAGTTGATCGTCTCACCAAATCAGCACACTTCCTGCCAATAAGAGAAAACAACAAGATGGAGAAGTTAGCACGACTGTATTTGATGGAAGTCGTCTCCAGACATGGAATACCAATCTCTATTATCTCTGATAGGGATGGAAGATTTATTTCAAGATTCTGGCAGACATTACAGCATGCATTAGGAACTCGTCTAGACATGAGTACTGCCTATCATCCACAAAATGATGGGCAAAGCAAAAGGATGATAGAAACGCTTGAAGATATGCTACGAGCATGTGTTATTGATTTCGGAAACAGTTGGGATCGACATCTACCGTTAGCAGAATTTTCCTACAACAACAGCTACCATTTAAGCATTGAGATGGCACCGTTTGAAGCACTTTATGGTAGAAAGTGCAGGTCTCCAATTTGTTGGAGTGAAGTGGGGGATAGACAGATTACGGGTCCGGAGATAATACAAGAAACTACCGAGAAGATCATCCAAATTCAACAACTGTTGAAAACCGCCTAAAGTCAACAAAAGAGCTACGCTGACATTAAAAGAAAAGATATAGAATTTGAAATTGGAGAGATGGTCATGCTTAAAGTTGCACCTTGTAAAGGCGTTAATCGATTTGGTAAAAGAGGAAAATTAAATCCAAGGTATATTGGACCATTTAAGATTATTGATCGTGTCGGACCAGTAGCTTACCGACTTGAGTTACCTCAACAACTCGTGGCTGTACATAACACTTTACACGTCTCGAATTTGAAGAAATGTTTTGCTAAAGAAGATCTCACTATTCCATTAGACGAAATCCAAATCAACGAAAAACTTCAATTCATCGAAGAACTCGTCGAAATAATGGACCGTGAGGTTAAAAGACTTAAGCAAAACAAGATACCAATTGTTAAGGTTTGATGGAATGCTCGTAGAGGACCCGAGTTCACCTGGGAATGAGAAGATTAGATGAAGAAGAAATACCCGCACTTATTTCCAGAAGATACGTCAACCCCTCCAACTGCTTAAAATTTCGGGACGAAATTTATTTAACGGGTAGGTACTGTAGTGACCCGAACTTTTCCATGTTTATATATATTAAATGAAATTTTTATTTACATGATTAAATGTTTCCAACATGTTAAGCAATCAAACTTGTTAAGACTTGATTAATTGAAATAGGTTTCATATAGACAATTGACCACCCAAGTTGACCGGTGATTCACGAACGTTAAAACTTGTAAAAACTATATGATGTCATATATATAGATATGTATATATATATATAGTTAACATGGTATTATGATAAGTAAACATATCATTAAGTATATTAACAATGAACTACATATGTAAAAACAAGACTACTAACTTAAGGATTTCGAAACGAGGCATATATGTAACGATTATCGTTGTAATGACATTTAATTGTATATATATCATATTAAGATATATTAATACATCATAATATCATGATAATGTAATAATTTAACATCTTTTTAGATATAATAAACATTGGGTTAACAACATTTAACAAGATCGTTAACCTAAAGGTTTCAAAACAACACTTACATGTAATGACTAACGATGACTTAACAACTCAGTTAAAATGTATATACATTTTATCAACAATTCTACTCGTATGCACTCGTATTCGTACTCGTACAATACCCAGCTTCTAAATGTATTTACTATTGGTATATACACTCAAATGATCAGCTCTTAGCAGCCCTTGTGAGTCACCTAACACATATGGGAACCATCATTTGGCAACTAGCATGAAATATCTCATAAAATTACAAAAATATTAGTAATCATTCATGACTTATTTACAAGTAAACAAAATTACACATCCTTTATATCTAATCCATATACCAACGACCAAAAACACCTACAAACACTTTCATTCTTTAATTTTCTTCATTTAATTGATCTCTCTCAAGTTCTATCTTCAAGTTCTAAGTGTTCTTCATAAATTCTATAAGTTCTAGTTTCATAAAATCAAGAATACTTCCAAGTTTGCTAGCTTACTTCCAATCTTGTAAAGTGATCATCCAACCTCAAGAAATCTTTCTTATTTACAGTAAGATATCTTTATAATACAAGGTAATACTCATATTCAAACTTTGATTCAATTTCTATAACTATAACAATCTTATTTCGAGTAGAAATCTTACTTGAACTTGTTTTCGTGTCATGATTCTGCTTCAAGAACTTTCAAACTATCCAAGGATCCTTTGAAGATAGATCTAATTTTCTCATTTCTAGTAGATTTATCTACTAAAATTAAGATAGTAATGATGTTCATAACATCATTCGATTCATACATATAAAACTATCTTATTCGAAGATTTAAACTTGTAATCACTAGAACATAGTTTAGTTAATTCTAAACTTGTTCGCAAATAAAGTTAATCCTTCTAACTTGACTTTTAAAATCAAATAAACACATTTTCTATATCTATATGATATGCTAACTTAATGATTTAAAACCTGGAAACACGAAAAACACCGTAAAACCGGATATACGCCGTCGTATTAACACCGCGGGCTGTTTTGGGTTAGTTAATTAAAAACTATGATAAACTTTGATTTAAAAGTTGTTATTCTGGGAAAATGATTTTTTCTATGAACATGAAACTATATCCAAAAATCATGGTTAAACTCAAAGTGGAAGTATGTTTTCCAAAATGGTCATCTAGACGTCGTTCTTTCGACTGAAATAACTACCTTTACAAAAACGACTTGTAACCTGTATTTCCGACTATAAACTTATACTTTTTCTGTTTAGATTTATAAACTTAAGTTCAATATGAAACCATAGCAACTTGAAACACTCAAAACAGATTTAAAACGAAGAAGTTATGGGTAAAACAAGATTGGATAATTTTTCTTGTTGTAGCTACGTGAAAATTGGTAACAAATCTATATTAATCATATCCTAGCTAACTCATATTGTATTATACATATATTCTAATATATTATGTAATCTTTGGATTCCATAGACATGAATACAATGTTTTGACATATCATATCGACCCATCTATATATATATTTCGGAACAACCATAGACACTCTATATGCAGTAATGTTGGAGTTAGCTATACAGGGTTGAGGTTGATTCCAAAATATTATATATACTTTGAGTTGTGATCTAGCCTGAGTCTTGTATACAAGAGGTCGTGGATTGATTCAAGATAATATATACTGCTTTATTTTCTGTACATCTAACTGTGGACAACTAGTTGTAGGTTACTAACGAGGACAGCTGACTTAATAAACTTAAAACAGCAAAACGTATTAAAAATCTTGTAAATATATTTTGAACATACTTTGATATATATGTACATATTTGTTATAGGTTCGTGAATCGACCAGTGGCCAAGTCTTACTTCCCAACAAAGTAAAAATCTGTGAAAGTGAGTTATAGTCCTACTTTTAAAATCTAATATTTTGGGATGAGAATACATGCAGTTTTATAAATGTTTTACAAAATAGACACAAGTAAATGAAACTACATTCTATGGCTGAATTATTAAACCGAATATGCCCCTTTTTAGTCTGGTAATCTAATAATTAGGGAACAGACACCCTAATTGACGCGAATCCTAAAGATAGATCTATTGGGCCCAACGAGCCCCATCCAAAGTATCAGATGCTTTAGTACTTCGAATTCATCATGTCCGAAGGGAGTCCCGAAATGATAGGGGATATTCTATATGCATCTTGTTAAGGTCGGTTACCAGGTGTTCACCATATGAATGATTTTTATCTCTATGTATGGGATGTAAATTGAAATATGAAATCTTGTGGTCTATTATTACGATTTGATAAATATAGGTTAAACCTATAACTCACCAACATTTTTATTGACGTTTAAAGCATGTTTATTCTAAGGTGATTATTAAGAGCTTCTGCTGTTGCATGCAATTATATGGACAAGATTTGGTGTCAGCATGCTTGTATAATATTGTTTAAAACTGCATTCGAGATTTATTTTGTTGTAACATATTAATATTTGTAAACCAATATGTATTGGTAGTGTGTAAGTGTGATATTTGTTAGATTATCATTTCTAGATAATCTAAGTGGTGTCTTGTTAACCTTGTCGATAAAATAAAGGTTATGGTTTGTTTTAAAAACGAATGCGGTTTTTGAAAATCGTCTCATATAGAGGTCAAAACCTCGTAACAAAATCAATTAATATGGAACGTTTATAATCAATATGAACGGGATATTTCATCAATTGCCTCATATGAAGTCCATCTATCCATTGCATATGTATATAGAATTATATTTAATATAATAATTATATTTATAATATATAATATAAAAATAAACATGTGGCATCTGAATTCAATCAAAAATAGTACTGAACACAGTATATCATCCGTGATTTAATAGTATAACTGCTCTACTTTCTTGATCCGTTGCTAAGTCAGTGGCGGATAAAAGTCCACAGAATAATCCTAAAGTTTTAAATTAAATGTCTTTATTTATTTTGATCATTATGGTATAGAATTCAGTCACTAACTATTAAATAAAAATTACATTAATTATTCACTCCCAACCCTAAGTAAAATATAAAAAATTTTAAAATTCAACAAATAGTTTCTAAATATATTTTAAATAACCGTATAATTTATATAACTCATTTTTGGATCACCGTTTATTTTAAAATAATATAAGTTCCTTTTTAATTCGTTTACTATCAATTGAATGACAAATGAGCGTTTCCTTCGTTTACTAAATAACTTCGAAATTTCTTATATATATATATATATATATATATATATATATATATATATATATATATATATATATATATATATATATATATAACATACTTTATATATTCACTTTTATAATAAATTTTAATATCTCTTATATTAATTTACATATTTACTTATAACAAATTGTATATTGTATATAATAGTTTATTAATATTCTTATGCATAATTATTTATATTTACTTATTTATATATATTTATCTATTTACAAATAATGGTTCGTGAATCGTTAGAAATGGTTGAAGTCAAATGATTTCATAAACAAATTCAAAATTTTGAGACTCAATATCACAGACTTTGCTTATCGTGTCAAAATTAAATAAGAATTAAGTTTAAATTTGGTCGAAAATCTCCGGGTCGTCACAGTACCTACCCGTTAAAGAAATTTCGTCCCGAAATTTGATCGAGGTCGTCATGGCTAACAATAAAAATGTTTTCATCACGAATATGAGTCGATACATAGGGTTTTATCATTATTGAGAAATATGGATAAAACAATTCGATTACGTGAAGCGTACGAGTGAAGCTATCACAAAAGAGTGAAATGAGTAAATGTAGGTTTGTCTTAACCGGTGACGTAGTCACGGTTGATTTCTGAAGTTCAAGAGATTTAGAGAAAATCGTCGTAATAAGATTTGATTCTTAAGGAAATTAGAATCTTCTTTGGTTAAATGCGATGATCTATTTCGATTGTTCTGTCGGATATTTCACTATAAATCTACTCCCTTCGTTTCCTTTATATTTTGGAGTTCTATCCTTTTGTTTTTCTCTTCCCGACTTTAAGTTAAGCGAATAATGGTCCAGAATTCGTAGGTATGAAGTTTCGAATGAACATGAATAATGTTCTAAGAGAGAAATTGTAACAGCACGATCTTGTTTGGTTAAGTTACCAGAATTATAGAGAAAAGAAAAGATATGTTCTTGATATATTTAGAGATTAAGTAGAATGTAAGGGTCGTGTAACGTGGCACATGATGACGTTATGGTCTGTGAATCACCACGTTACATTAGAAACTCAGCATGACTTACTGTAATATAATCACATTGATCAAGTGTCATTATATTATACTAACTCATGCTTCAGTTCCCAACACTACTTCAAAAACATTCATATTTTTAATTCGAATGTTTCAGAATTTAGAAACTAACACAGTTTCTTTTATGATGTAACACAGATAGCACGAAGAGATAGATGATTTCAGATAAGAATAGTTATGAAAATATCTTCAGAAATATCGATGATATTTATAATGAAAGGTACGATGATATCTTAGAATTCCTAATATCGAAGGATGATGAAGAAGATTTGTCCGTAAAGGTTTTGAGTCAGGAGCAAGGTATTCGTTAATGACTTCAGCAGATACAGATTCATTTGGATTCTTTGAAGGTAGGTTTATTTTTTGTGACTTGTCCACAACCTCCTTTATGGTTTATTCAATCCGTTTTCCAGTTCTAACTTTTCTGCTTTGCCAACATACTATTCCTTATCATCAAACTTCCGACGGTTAAGGTTATTTATAGTTTTTGCTGCTTCATTCAGCTTTTATCAAAATTCAGAGTATTGATTCGTAGACTGGGTGCCTTTCAGAATCTCAGAATGGAAGATCATAATTCTAAGAGATAAATGTTATATGTATACATATAACTCTTGATGTAGAAACGCTGCGAGATTTAAAATACTGATTGCTGATTCTCGGTAATTGGTATGGCAATTCTCATTTCAAGATACGGATGAGTATATGAATAGGCTTTAATGAACAAATATAATGATTTTTCAGAAAGTCAAAGATCAATGAAGTTGCTGATAAGTTTACAGCTAATGTGGCGGAATATAAATGGTTCCCCGATAACGATGACGAAAGGCAAACTTATATATCAAGGTTATAATAAGGCTAATCCAACTGAAAGTCGAAATTGATTTGCTGGAGCTGTGACAAAATTGGCTAATTTGAAAAAGAATTGCAAAGTTATTTTCGGTAATAACAAAGGAGCTAGCACAGACACGTGTTAAACGTTTACTCAGGTTCCAAGTGTTTTCGGGTGCATAACTATGTGCTTAAATCTTTCCTTCCATAGATGAAGTGTGGTTGGTACATCTTCTCTATTGAGGTGTTTTCAAGAATCATGAAGGGTTTGAACGCAGATTGTAATCGTCAAGATACAAATGAGGTTTAAGATGAAATCAAGTGGCAAACTTGAAGAAATGTTTAGTTTCATATGTTATAATCAATATTTTAATTCATTTTAATTGTCCAATGTCAGTAGTCCATAGTTGATAGTCCACAGTTAACACTTCAATAATTTATATATAGTTTTATATATAATATTCGAATTAATTAATACATGTCGTGACCCATTGTATACATGTCTTAGACTCGATCACAACTCAAAGTATATATATTATTATAGAATCAACCTCAACCCTGTATAGCTAACTCAAGCATTACTGCATATAGAGTGTCTATGGTTATTCCAAATAATATATATAGATGCGTCGATATGATATGTCAAAACCTTGTATACGTGTCCCGATATTTAAAGTGCGTAAAATAAATACAGAAATTAAATGACGATAAATAAAATTGCGAGAATTAAATTGCGATAAAATAAATTGCGATAATTAAAATGTAATAAGGAATTAACAGTTAGCTAGGAACAGTTAGATAGGATTTTGTTAGCGTGGTTTCTTAACAAAATTTCTCATAGTTAATTTGTTTGTTTCTAACAAATTTTATTTTTGTCCAATGTTTTCTTCATTATGCCACTTGTTGGATTCTGATAAGTCAAAATCCAAATATAAAATTGAATGAAAATGGTTATTCTGTAGTGAACGGATTCGTATATCTTGTGGATGTAAGTGGGATAGTAAATGACTGTTGAATCAGGTTCGAAGAATGTACAGTATAACTTATTAATGTGAAATCAAAATATTCCTCGGGTATTACCTACCCGTTAAAATATTTTCACCATTAACAGTTTGTACAAAAGAATTTTTAATTACAATCTTTATGAAAATATATTTACATATATATATTTTCTTCAGATGTAATATAGATTTAATGAGTTAATATGATATTAATCTCATTTGCTTTTCGGTTTGAGCTAGAATAAATAATCTCTATGACTTTAGAGATTATATAATCACTGCAGGATGTTTCTCCAATTAAGTTATGAATCAATACTTCATCGGTTATTTGTTGTTGGTACTCCTTGGTATCTATGGTGCGTATGACGTTGATGCTCAAGGTACAGGTTGTGATGTTGAGGTGTAGAATGCGGACGTTGTTGTTGGTGGTACTGTTGGTGCCGGTGATGTGGCTGACGCTGGTACGTTTTGCACCATATTTTCCAAGGCTACAACTCGGGCGCGAAGTTCGTTAACTTCTTCTATTACACCGGGGTGATTGTCGATTCTGACAAGCGGATGAATAACGAAATGTCCCATTCTTATTGATTAAAAACGTTCCATATTAATTGATTTCGTTGCGAGGTTTTGACCTCTATATGAGACGTTTTTTCAAAGACTGCATTCATTTTTAAAATAAACCATAACCTTTATTTCATAAATAAAGGTTTAAAAAGCTTTACGTAGATGATCAAATAATGATAATCTAAAATATCCTGTTTACACACGACCATTACATAATGGTTTACAATAAAAATATGTTACATCGAAATCAGTTTCTTGAATGCAGTTTTTACACAATATCATACAAACATGGACTCCAAATCTTGTCCTTATTTTAGTATGCAATAGCGGAAGCTCTTAGTATTCACCTGAGAATAAACATTCTTTAAACGTCAACAAAAATGTTGGTGAGTTATAGGTTTAACCTATATATATCAAATCGTAACAATAGACCACAAGATTTCATATTTCAATACACATCCCATACATAGAGATAAAAATCATTCATATGGTGAACACCTGGTAACCGACATTAACAAGATGCATATATAAGAATATCCCCATCATTTCTGGACACCCTTCGGATATGATATAAATTTCAAAGTACTAAAGCATCCGGTACTTTGGATGGGGTTTGTTAGGCGCAATAGATCTATCTTTAGGATTCGCGTCAATTAGGGTGTCTGTTCCCTAATTCTTAGATTACCAGACTTAATAAAAAGGGGCATATTCGATTTCGATAATTCAACCATAGAATGTAGTTTCACGTACTTGTGTCTATTTTGTAAATCATTTATAAAACCTGCATGTATTCTCATCCCAAAAATATTAGATTTTAAAAGTGGGACTATAACTCACTTTCACATATTTTTACTTCATCGGGAAGTAAGACTTGGCCACTGGTTGATTCACGAACCTATAACAATATATACATATATATCAAAGTATGTTCAAAATATATTTACAATACTTTTAATACATTTTGATGTTTTAAGTTTATTAAGTCAGCTGTCCTCGTTAGTAACCTACAACTAGTTGTCCACAGTTAGATGTACAGAAATAAATCGATAAATATTATCTTGAATCAATCCATGACCCAGTGTATATGTATCTCAGTATTGATCACAACTCAAACTATATATATATTTTGGAATCAACCTTAACCCTGTATAGCTAACTCCAACATTCACATATAGAGTGTCTATGGTTGTTCCGCAATATATATATAGATGGGTTGACATGATAGGTCGAAACATTGTATACGTGTCTATGGTATCTCAAGATTACATAATATACAATATAAGTTGATTAGGTTATGGTTGGAATAGATTTATTACTAACTTTCACGTAGGTAAAATGAGTAGTTTTTATCAATCTTGTTTTACTCACCATTTCTTCGTTTCTAATCCGTTTTGAGTGATTCCAGTGGCCACAGTTTTGTATTGAACTTAAATTTATGAATATAAATAGAAAAAGTATAAGTTTATAGTCAGAAATACAAGTTACAAGTCGTTTTTGAAAGAGGTAGTCATTTCCGTCGAAAGAACGACATCTTGATGACCATTTTGAAAAACATACTTTCACTTTGAGTTTAACCATGATTTTTGGATATAGTTTCATGTTCATAAGAAAAATAATTTTTCCAGAAGTATAGCTTTTAAATCAAAGTTCTTCTTAGCTTTTAATTATCCCAACCAAAACAGCCCCCGGTTTTACTACGATGGCGTATATCTAGTTTTATGGTGTTTATCGTGTTTCCGGGTTTTAAATCATTAAGTTAGCATATAATATAGATATAGAAAATGTGTTTAGTTGATTTTAAAAGTCTAATTAGAAGGATTAACTTTATTTGCGAACAAGTTTAGAATTAACTAAACTATGTTCTAGTGATTACAAGTTTATAACGTTGAATAAGACAGCTTTTTATGTATGAATCGAATGATGTTATGAACATCATTACTACCTCAAGTTCCTTGGATAAACCTACTGGAAATGAGAAAAATGGATCTAGCTTCAAAGGATCCTTGGATGGCTTGAAAGTTCTTGAAGCAGAATCATGACACGAAAACAATTTCAAGTAACATTTCCACTCGAAATAAGATTATTATAGTTATAGAAATTGAATTAAAGTTTGAATATGATTATTACCTTGTATTAGAAAGATAACCTACTGTAAGTAACAAAGGTTTCTTGATCTTGGATGATTACTTGGAATGGATTTAGAAAACTTGGAAGTAAACTTGCAATCTTGGAAGTATTCTTGATTTTATGAAACTAGAACTTTTGGAATTTATGAAGAACACTTAGAACTTGAAGATAGAACTTGAGAGAGATCAATTAGATGAAGAAAATTGAAGAATGAAAGTGTTTGTAGGTGTTTTTGGTCGTTGGTGTATGGATTAGATATAAAGGATATGTAATTTTGTTTTCATGTAAATAAGTCATGAATGATTACTCATATTTTTGTAATTTTATGAGATATTTCATGCTAGTTGCCAAATGATGGTTCCCACATGTGTTAGGTGACTCACATGGGCTGCTAAGAGCTGATCATTGGAGTGTATATACCAATAGTACATACATCTAAAAGCTGTGTATTGTACGAGTATGAATACGGGTGCATACGAGTAGATTTGTTGATGAAACTGAACGAGGATGTAATTGTAAGCATTTTTGTTAAGTAGAAGTATTTTGATAAGTGTCTTGAAGTCTTTAAAAAGTGTATGAATACATATTAAAACACTACATGTATATACATTTTAACTGAGTCGTTAAGTCATCGTTAGTCGTTACATGTAAATGTTGTTTTGAAACCTTTAGGTTAACGATCTTGTTAAATGTTGTTAACCCAATGTTTATAATATCAAATGAGATTTTAAATTATTATATTATCATGATATTATGATGTACGAATATCTCTTAATATGATCTATATACATTAAATGTCGTTACAACGATAATCGTTACATATATGTCTCGTTTCAAAATCATTAAGTTAGTAGTCTTATTTTTACATATGTAGTTCATTGTTAATACACTTAATGATATATTTACTTATCATTTAACATAATTAATCAAGTGTATCAATATCTTAATATGATTCATACGTACCTAGTAAGACGTTATAACGATAATCGTTATATATATCGTTTTCGAGTTTCTTAATTTAATAGTCTCATTTTTATGTATATAACTCATTGTTAAAATACCTAATGAGATACATACTTATAATAAAATCATTTTAACTATATATATAACCATATATATGTCATCGTATAGTTTTTACAAGTTTTAAAGTTCGTGAATCACCGGTCAACTTGGGTGGTCATTTGTCTATATGAAACCTATTCCAATTAATCAAGTCTTAATAAGTTTGATTGCTTAACATGTTGGAAACACTTAATCATGTAAATATAAATTTCATTTAATATATATATAAATATGGAAAAGTTCGGGTCACTACAGTACCTACCCGTTAAATAAATTTCGTCCCGAAATTTTAAGCTGTTGAAAGTGTTGACGAATCTTCAAGAAATAGATGCGGGTATTTCTTCTTCATCTGATCTTCACGCTCCTAGGTGAACTCGGGTCCTCTACGAGCATTCCATCGAACCTTAACAAATGGTATCTTTTTTTGTTTAAGTCTCTTAACCTCACGATCCATTATTTCGACGGGTTCTTCAATGAATTGAAGTTTTTCATTGATTTGGATTTCGTCCAACGGAATAGTGAGATCTTCTTTAGCAAAACATTTCAACAAATTGGAGACGTGAAAAGTGTTATGTACAGCCACGAGTTGTTGAGGTAGCTCCAGTTGGTAAGCTACTGGTCCGACACGATCTATAATCTTGAATGGTCCAATGTACCTTGGATTTAGTTTCCCCCGTTTACCAAATCGAACAACGCCTTTCCAAGGTGAAACCTTAAGCATGACCATTTCTCCAATTTCAAACTCTATATCTTTTCTTTTTCTGTCCGCGTAGCTCTTTTGTCGACTCTGGGCGGTTTTCAATCTTTGTTGAATTTGGATGATTTTCTCGGTAGTTTCTTGTATTATCTCTGGACCCGTAATCTGTCTATCCCCCACTTCATTCCAACAAATCGGAGACATGCACTTTCTACCATAAAGTGCCTCAAACGGCGCCATCTCAATACTAGAATGATAACTGTTGTTGTAGGAAAATTCTGCTAACGGTAGGTGTCGATCCCAATTGTTTCCGAAATCAATAACACATGCTTGTAACATGTCTTCAAGCGTTTGTATCGTCCTTTCGCTCTGCCCATCAGTTTGTGGATGATAGGCAGTACTCATGTCTAGACGAGTTCCTAATGCTTGCTGTAATGTCTACCAGAATCTTGAAATAAATCTGCCATCCCTATCAGAGATAATAGAGATTGGTATTCCATGTCTGGAGACGACTTCCTTCAAATACAGTCGTGCTAACTTATCCATCTTGTCATCTTCTCTTATTGGCAGGAAGTGTGCTGATTTGGTGAGACGATCAACTATTACCCAAATAGTATCAAAACCACTTGCAGTCCTTGGCAATTTAGTGATGAAATCCATGGTAATGTTTTCCCATTTCCATTCCGGGATTTCAGGTTGTTGAAGTAGACCTGATGGTTTCTGATGCTCAGCTTTGACCTTAGAATACGTCAAACATTCTCCTACGTATTTAGCAACATCGGCTTTCATACCCGGCTACCAAAAATGTTTCTTGAGATCCTTGTACATCTTCCCCGTTCCAGGATGTATTGAGTATCTGGTTTTATGAGCTTCTCTAAGTACCATTTCTCTCATATCTCCAAATTTTGGTACCCAAATCCTTTCAGTCCTATACCGGGTTCCGTCTTCCCGAATATTAAGATGCTTCTCCGATCCTTTGGGTATTTCATCCTTTAAATTTCCCTCTTTTAAAACTCCTTGTTGCGCCTCCTTTATTTGAGTAGTAAAGTTATTGTGAATCATTATATTCATAGATTTTACTCGAATGGGTTCTCTGTCCTTCCTGCTCAAGGCGTCGGCTACCACATTTACCTTCCCCGGGTGGTAACGAATCTCAAAGTCGTAATCATTCAACAATTCAATCCACCTACGCTGCCTCATATTCAGTTGTTTCTGATTAAATATGTGTTGAAGACTTTTGTGGTCGGTATATATAATACTTTTGACCCCATATAAGTAGTGTCTCCAAGTCTTTAATGCAAAAACAACCGCGCCTAATTCCAAATCATGCGTCGTATAATTTTGTTCGTGAATCTTCAATTGTCTAGACGCATAAGCAATCACCTTCGTTCGTTGCATTAATACACAACCGAGACCTTGCTTTGAT
This sequence comes from Rutidosis leptorrhynchoides, assembly GCF_046630445.1. Taxonomy (NCBI): domain Eukaryota; kingdom Viridiplantae; phylum Streptophyta; class Magnoliopsida; order Asterales; family Asteraceae; genus Rutidosis; species Rutidosis leptorrhynchoides. The sequence continues at coordinate 169,297,372 of NC_092334.1, read as the reverse complement.
GCGTCACAATAAATCACAAAATCATCATTCCCTTCAGACAATGACAACATAGGTGTCGTAGTTAGCTTTTTCTTCAATAACTGAAACGCTTTCTCTTGTTCATCCTTCCATTCAAATTTCTTCCCTTTATGCGTTAATGCAGTCAAGGGTTTTGCTACTCTGGAAAAGTCTTGGATGAACCTTCTGTAGTAACCAGCTAGTCCTAAAAACTGGCGTATGTGTTTCGGAGTTTTCGGGGTTTCCCACTTTTCAATAGTTTCTATCTTTGCCGGATCCACCTTAATACCTTCTTTGTTCACTATGTGACCGAGGAATTGAACTTCTTCCAACCAAAATGCACACTTTGAAAATTTAGCGTACAATTCTTCCTTCCTCAATACTTCTAACACCTTTCTCAAATGTTCACCGTGTTCTTGGTCATTCTTTGAGTAAATAAGTATGTCATCAATGAAAACAATGACAAACTTGTCAAGGTATGGTCCGCACACTCGGTTCATAAGGTCCATGAACACAGCTGGTGCATTAGTTAAACCAAACGGCATGACCATAAACTCGTAATGACCGTAACGTGTTCTGAAAGCAGTCTTTGGAATATCATCTTCTTTCACCCGCATTTGATGATACCCGGAACGTAAGTCAATCTTTGAATAAACAGACGAGCCTTGTAGTTGATCAAATAAGTCGTCGATTCTCGGTAGTGGGTAGCGGTTCTTGATGGTAAGTTTGTTCAACTCTCGGTAGTCGATACACAACCTGAATGTACCATCTTTCTTCTTGACAAACAAAATAGGAGCTCCCCACGGTGATGTGCTTGGTTAAATGAAACCACGCTCTAAAATTTCTTGTAATTGGCTTTGCAGTTCTTTCATCTCACTGGGTGCGAGTCTGTAAGGAGCACGAGCTATTGGTGCAGCTCCTGGTACAAGATCTATTTGAAATTCAACGGATCGATGTGGGGGTAATCCCGGTAATTCTTTCGGAAATACTACGGGAAATTCTTTTGCGACGGGAACATCATTGATGCTCTTTTCTTCAGTTTGTACTTTCTCGACGTGTGCTAGAACAGCATAGCAACCTTTTCTTATTAGTTTTTGTGCCTTCAAATTACTAATAAGATGTAGCTTCGTGTTGCCCTTTTCTCCGTACACCATTAAGGGTTTTCCTTTTTCTCGTATAATGTGAATTGCATTTTTGTAACAAACGATCTCTGCTTTCACTTCTTTCAACCAGTCCATACCGATTATCACATCAAAACTCTCTAACTCTACTGGTATCAAGTCAATCTTAAATGTTTTGCTAACCAGTTTAATTTCTCGATTCCGACATATATTATCTGCTGAAATTAATTTACCATTTCCTAATTCGAGTAAAAATTTACTATCCAAAGGCGTCAATGGACAACTTAATTTAGCACAAAAATCTCTACTCATATAGCTTCTATCCGCACCCGAATCAAATAAAACGTAAGCAGATTTATTGTCAATAAGAAACGTACCCGTAACAAGCTCCGAGTCTTCCTGTGCCTCTGCCGCATTAATATTGAAAACTCTTCCGCGGCCTTGTCCATTCGTGTTCTCCTGGTTCGGGCAATTTCTAATAATGTGGCCCGGTTTTCCACAATTATAACAAACTACATTGGCATAACTTGCTCCGACACTACTTGCTCTGCCATTACTCATTCCGACACCATTTGTTCCTTTCGTTCTGTTAAGCCCTGGTCCGTAGACCTCACACTTCGCCGCGCTATAACCATTTCTTTTACATTTGTTGAAAAATTTGGTGCAGAACCCCGAGTGATACTTTTCACACCTTTGGCATAGCTGCTTCTAATTGTTGTTGTTGTTGTTGCGGTTATTATTGTTGTTAAGATGATTGTTGTAGTTGCTATTGTTGTTGTTGTTGTTGTTGTTGTTGTTGTTGTTGTTGTTGTTGTTGTTGGGCCGTTTGTTGTAGTTGCGATTGATGTTGTTAGGATAGTTGTTGCGATTATTGTTGTAATTACTGTTGTTGTTGTATTGGTGATTCTTATCACCGTTTTCCTCCCACTTTCTTTTAACTTGCTTCACATTGGCCTCTTCAACAGTCTGTTCTTTAATTCTTTCTTCAATCTGGTTCACTAGTTTGTGAGCCATTCTACATGCCTGTTGTATGGAGGCAGGCTCGTATGAACTTATATCTTCTTGGATTCTTTTCGGTAATCCTTTCACAAACGCGTCGATCTTCTCTTCCTCATCATCGAACGCTCTCGGACACAATAGGCATAATTCTGTGAATCGTTTTTCGTACGTGGTAATATCAAATCCTTGGGTTCGTAACCCTCTAAGTTCTGTCTTGAGCTTATTGACCTCGGTTCTGGGATGGTACTTCTCGTTCATCAAGTGCTTGAATGCTAACCACGGTAGTGCGTAAGCATCATCTTGTCCCACTTGCTCTAGATAGGTATTCCACCATGTTAACGCAGAACCTGTGAAGGTATGCGTAGCGTACTTCACTTTGTCCTCTTCAGTACACTTACTTATGGCAAACACCGATTCGACCTTCTCGGTCCACCGTTTCAATCCAATCGGTCCTTCGGTTCCATCAAATTCCAAAGGTTTGCAGGTAGTGAATTCTTTGTAGGTGCATCCTACACGATTTCCTGTACTGCTAGATCCGAGGTTATTGTTGGTTTGTAGCGCGGCCTGTACTGCGGCTATGTTTGAAGCAAGAAAGGCACGAAATTCCTCTTCACTCATATTCAAGGTGTGTCGAGTAGTCGGTGCCATTTCCTTCAAAATAGTCAAATGAAACGAGTTAATCATATAGAATATCAAGAGTAGTCAATAGTATTTCGTAGCGTAATATGAACTTATTTATAAAAGCACTTTCTTCATATTAGCGTTTTATACTCTTTAATTCGGGTAGTTCCTACCCGTTATGTTCATACTTAGTAGCTAACATACCATTTCAACTACTACAATTCTATATGAAAAACTAATCACAAAAAATATATATCATATTCAAACCTTTATACAATTACTTGCAAACTTACAATACCGCTATTTTACATATAGCACATAAAACTTTGATACAAAGTAGTTGCTAAGATAATTCTAGTTAATAAATAAGGCGTTCAGCAAAGGCAACAAAGACACATAATTCATACGTCCAGAAACAAGTCATGCATTCTGGTTTTACTAATACCACTTCCCATCCTTGGTCTTGTGAAACGTAACCATTGTGACCGATAGTATGACAACGTGTTGTAACGTCGTCAAAAGGACGAAGGTTACGTAATGACCAACAGTCTCGTAATAACCTTAAAACCTCATTTCTTACCCCAATTACCGACTCCGTCACTTGTGGGAACGTTTTGTTTAATAGTTGTAGCCCGATGTTCTTTTTCTCACTTTGGTGAGAAGCGAACATTACTAACCCGTAAGCATAACATGCTTCTTTATGTTGCATGTTAGTCGCTTTTTCTAAATCATGAAGTCCTATATTCGGATACATTGAGTCAAAATAATTTCTTAACCCGTTGCGTAAAATAGCATTTGGGTTCCCCGCAATATATGCGTCAAAGTAAACACATCGTAACTTATGGGTTTCCCAATGTGATATCCCCCATCTTTCAAACGAAAGCCTTTTATAAACCAAGGCATTCTTGGAACGTTCTTCGAATGTCTTACAAACTGATTTTACCATAAATAGTTGTGCCGAGGAATTCTGACCTACTCTAGACAAGATTTCATCAATCATGTCTCCGGGTAAGTCTTCTAAAATATTGGGTTGTCTATCCATTTTGTGTTTTTATACTGTAAAATAGACAAGAGTTAGATTCATAAAAGATACTTATTAATACAAGCAATTTTTACATATATCCTAAAGCATAAGCACACTATATTACATATATTACACCGCACAAATACAACTATCTTATTCCAACTCACTCGTTTCTTCTTTTTTGAACTTGGTTCTTTTTGCTAAGTTTTTAGGGATATATGATGTTCCCCTAATACGAGCCGTCGTTTTCCACATTGGTCTAGAAAAACCTGGTGGTTTAGAGGTTCCCGGGTTATTGTTACAACTTAAGAAATACGGGTGTTGACGATACATATAAAGTTCATCGGGGTTAGAATCAGATTTCTTTATTTTTATGCCCTTTCCCTTATTGTTCTCTTTTGCCTTTTTAAATTCAGTTGGAGTAATTTCTATAACATCATCGGAATCCTCGTCGGGATCCGATTCATCGAAGAATTGGTAATCCTCCCAATATTTTGCTTCCTTGGCGGAAACACCGTTGACCATAATTAACCTTGGTGGGTTGGTTGAGGATTTTCTTTTACTTGACCATTTTATTATTTCCCCCACCGGTTCTATTTCTTCTTCCGGTTCCTCCTCCTCCGGTTCCGATTCTGCTTCCGGTTCCGATTCTTCTTCCGGTTCCTCTTCGGGAACTTGTGAATCAGTCCACAAATCATTCCAAATTACATTTGACTCTTCATTATTATTAGGTGAGTCAATGGGACTTGTATTAGAGGTAGACATCTATCACATAATATCAAACACGTTAAGAGATTAATATATCACATAATATTCACATGTTAAAAATATATAGTTTCCAACAAAATTTGTTAAGCAATCATTTTTCAAGTAAACACGGTCGAAGTCCAGACTCACTAATACATCCTAACAAACTCGATAAGACACATTAATGCAAAATTCTGGTTCTCTAAGACCAACGCTCGGATACCAACTGAAATGTCCCGTTCTTATTGATTAAAAACGTTCCATATTAATTGATTTCGTTGCGAGGTATTGACCTCTATATGAGACATTTTTTCAAAGACTGCATTCATTTTTAAAACAAACCATAACCTTTATTTCATAAATAAAGGTTTAAAAAGCTTTACGTAGATTATCAAATAATGATAATCTAAAATATCCTGTTTACACACGACCATTACATAATGGTTTACAATACAAATATGTTACATCGAAATCAGTTTCTTGAATGCAGTTTTTACACAATATCATACAAACATGGACTCAAAATCTTGTCCTTATTTTAGTATGCAACAGCGGAAGCTCTTAGTATTCACCTGAGAATAAACATGCTTTAAACGTCAACAAAAATGTTGGTGAGTTATAGGTTTAACCTATATATATCAAATCGTAACAATAGACCACAAGATTTCATATTTCAATACACATCCCATACATAGAGATAAAAATCATTCATATGGTGAACACCTGGTAACCGACATTAACAAGATGCATATATAAGAATATCCCCATCATTTCGGGACACCCTTCGGATATGATATAAATTTCGAAGTACTAAAGCATCCGGTACTTTGGATGGGGTTTGTTAGGCCCAATAGATCTATCTTTAGGATTCGCGTCAATTAGGGTGTCTGTTCCCTAATTCTTAGATTACCAGACTTAATTAAAAGGGGCATATTTGATTTCGATAATTCAACCATAGAATGTAGTTTCACGTACTTGTGTCTATTTTGTAATTCATTTATAAAACCTGCATGTATTCTCATCCCAAAAATATTAGATTTTAAAAGTGGGACTATAACTCACTTTCACAGATTTTTACTTCGTCGGGAAGTAAGACTTGGCCACTGGTTGATTCACGAACCTATAACAATATATACATATATATCAAAGTATGTTCAAAATATATTTACAATACTTTTAATACATTTTGATGTTTTAAGTTTATTAAGTCAGCTGTCCTCGTTAGTAACCTACAACTAGTTGTCCACAGTTAGATGTACAGAAATAAATCGATAAATATTATCTTGAATCAATCCACGACCCAGTGTATATGTATCTCAGTATTGATCACAACTCAAACTATATATATATTTTGGAATCAACCTCAACCCTGTATAGCTAACTCCAACATTCACATATAGAGTGTCTATGGTTGTTCCGCAATATATATATAGATGGGTCGACATGATAGGTCAAAACATTGTATACGTGTCTATGGTATCTCAAGATTACAAAATATACAATATAAGTTGATTAGGTTATGGTTGGAATAGATTTATTACTAACTTTCACGTAGGTAAAATGAGTAGTTTTTATCAATCTTGTTTTACTCGCCATTTCTTCATTTCTAATCCGTTTTGAGTGATTCCAGTGGCCACGGTTTCGTATTGAACTTAAATTTATGAATCTAAATATAAAAAGTATAATTTTATAGTCGGAAATACAAGTTACAAGTCGTTTTTGAAAGAGGTAGTTATTTCCGTCGAAAGAACGACATCTTGATGACCAATTTGAAAAACATACTTTCACTTTGAGTTTAACCATGATTTTTGGATATAGTTTCATGTTCATAAGAAAAATCATTTTTCCAGAAGTATAGCTTTTAAATCAAAGTTCTTCTTAGCTTTTAATTATCCCAACCAAAACAGCCCCCGGTTTTACTACGACGGCGTATATCCAGTTTTATGGTGTTTATCGTGTTTCCGGGTTTTAAATCATTAAGTTAGCATATAATATAGATATAGAACATGTGTTTAGTTGATTTTAAAAGTCTAGTTAGAAGGATTAACTTTATTTGCGAACAAATTTAGAATTAACTAAACTATGTTCTAGTGATTACAAGTTTATAACGTTGAATAAGACAGCTTTTTATGTATGAATCGAATGATGTTATGAACATCATTACTACCTTAAGTTCTTTGGATAAACCTACTGGAAATGAGAAAAATGGATCTAGCTTCAAAGGATCCTTGGATGGCTTGAAAGTTCTTGAAGCAGAATCATGACACGAAAACAATTTCAAGTAAGATTTCCACTCGAAATAAGATTGTTATAGTTATAGAAATTGAATTAAAGTTTGAATATGATTATTACATTGTATTAGAAAGATAACCTACTGTAAGTAACAAAGGTTTCTTGATCTTGGATGATTACTTGGAATGGATTTAGAAAACTTGGAAGTAAACTTGCAATCTTGGAAGTATTCTTGATTTTATGAAACTAGAACTTTTGGAATTTATGAAGAACACTTAGAACTTGAAGATAGAACTTGAGAGAGATCAATTAGATGAAGAAAATTGAAGAATGAAAGTGTTTGTAGGTGTTTTTGGTCGTTGGTTTATGGATTAGATATAAAGGATATGTAATTTTGTTTTCATGTAAATAAGTCATGAATGATTCCTCATATTTTTGTAATTTTATGAGATATTTCATGCTAGTTTCCAAATGATGGTTCCCACATATGTTAGGAGACTCACATGGGCTGCTAAGAGCTGATCATTGGAGTGTATATACCAATAGTACATACAACTAAAAGCTGTGTATTGTACGAGTACGAATACGGGTGCATACGAGTAGATTTGTTGATGAAACTGAACGAGGATGTAATTGTAAGAATTTTTGTTAAGTAGAAGTATTTTGATAAGTGTCTTGAAGTCTTTCAAAAGTGTATGAATACATATTAAAACACTACATGTATATACATTTTAACTGAGTCGTTAATTCATCGTTAGTCGTTACATATAAATGTTGTTTTGAAACCTTTAGGTTAACTATCTTGTTAAATGTTGTTAACCCAATGTTTATAATATCAAATGAGATTTTAAATTATTATATTATCATGATATTATGATGTACGAATATCTCTTAATATGATCTATATACATTAAATGTCGTTACAACGATAATCGTTACATATATGTCTCATTTCAAAATCATTAAGTTAGTAGTCTTATTTTTACATATGTAGTTCATTGTTAATACACTTAATGATATATTTACTTATCATTTAACATAATTAACCAAGTGTATCAATATCTTAATATGATTCATATCGAGTTTCTTAATTTAATAGTCTCATTTTTATGTATATAACTCATTGTTAAAATACCTAATGAGATACATAATTATAATAAAATCATGTTAACTATATATATAACCATATATATGTCATCGTATAGTTTTTACAAGTTTTAACGTTCGTGAATCACCGGTCAACTTGGGTGGTCATTTGTCTATATGAAACCTATTCCAATTAATCAAGTCTTAATAAGTTTGATTGCTTTACATGTTGGAAACACTTAATCATGTAAATATCAATTTCATTTAATATATATAAACATGGAAAAGTTCGGGTCACTACAAATAAGATCTAGAATTTGAGGTAGTATATAATCGTGATGAGATACTCTGGAAATGAGAGAGAAAATGGTGTCTCGAACATGTTCGCCGGTAAGTGCCTCAGGTTCTTCGCCAAGAGGTGAATTTGATTGGTGGAACGGATCGTCTTCTTCACGTCTCCAATGATTAAGTAGGCTACGAACCCATCAGATGAATTGGGGATGGCTGATTTGGTTGATTCATTTTGGTGACGCTGCTTTCGGAGCTCGAGTGAAAATCCAAATCGGAATAGCTGTCGGGTTCCGAAGAACTTGAACTAGTGACGAGTTTCATTTCGTACGATTTAGCAAAGGATTTTTCGATATGAAAAGATTTTTGAATATTGGATGATATTCTAACTACATAGAATATCTATATATATAGTACTAAAGATTTCGTAGACTACGGAGGAATTTACGGCATATGTCAGGCAAGTCTACAGTAACAGATGCGCTAAGATATGAATTAGCAAATACGCTAAGATATGAATTTTGTCTATATACTATTCATGCAATCAATGTAGTAAGATGTGTCTAGACTAAGAATGATAAGCAAGTGATTCCCTAAGAATGATAAACAGGTAATTTTCGACACAAAATGATAAGCAAAACTTTTGACATGCAGACACGGTCGAAGTCCAGACTCACTAATGCATCCTAACGACTATCAGTTAGACACACTAATGTAGACCTGGTTCGCTAAGACCACCGCTCTGATACCACATGTAAAGACCCGTCCTAATCCATCTGAACGAATACATTACATTTGGTTACATCGCGAGGTATTTGACCTCTATATGATACATTTTACAAACATTGCATTCGTTTTTAAAAAACAAACTTTCTTTACATCGAAAGTTGACGGCATGCATACCATTTCATATTATATCCAAACTATAAATGACTTAATAATATTCTTGATGAACGCAACGACTCGAATGCAACGTCTTTTGAAATATGCCATGAATAACTCCAAGTAATATCTCTAAAATCAGTAAATGCACAGCAGAAGATTTCTTTCATACTTGAGAATAAACATGCTTTAAAGTGTCAACCAAAAGGTTGGTGAGTTCATTAGTTTATCATAATCGATCATTTTCATCATTTTAATAGACCACAAGATTTTCATTTTCATTTCTCATAAATATACGTCCCATGCATAGAGACAAAAATCATTCATATGGAATGAACACCTGGTAACCGACAATTAAAAGATGCATATAAGAATATCCCCTATCATTCCGGGACATCCATCGGGCATGATAAAACAACTTCGAAGTACTAAAGCATCCGCTACAACGGATGGGGTTTGTTAGGCCCAATAGATCTATCTTTAGGATTCACGTCAATTAGTAGATCAGTTTACTAATTCTTAGGCTACCAAGCAAAAGGGGCATATTCGGCTTCGATCATTCAACCATATAATGTAGTTTCGATTACTTGTGTCTATTTCGTAAAACATTTATAAAAGCGCATGTATTCTCAGTCCCAAAAATATATATTGCAAAAGCATTTAAAAAGGGAGTAATGAAACTCACTATCCAATATTTTGTAGTAAAAATATTCATACGACGAAACTGAACAATGCAGGGTTGGCCTCGGATTCACGAACCTATATCATTTATATGTATATTAACACATATAATCGTAATCGAACAAATTTAGGTATTATTATTAATAATACTATTAATATTAATAAAATGATAATTTTTAATAAAAATGATAATAATGATAATTTTAATAAAAATGATATTTTAAAAAAAATATAAATTTTAATAATGATGCTTTCTAACAAAAATGGTAATTTTTAATAATAATAATGATAAAAATTAATAATAATAATAATTTTACTAAAAAGATAATTTTAACAATCATGATAATATTCATATGCCTAATAATGATAATATTAATAATAATAATAATAATAATAATAATAATAATAATAATAATAATAATAATAATAATAATAATAATAATAACAAAGGATTACAACCTTTGAAGAAAAGCTCAAAAAAAGCCACTACCGGGACTCAAACCCGCGACCTCTCGCTGACCCGATAACACCATAAACCATTCCACTGTATGTTCTCTTTCTGATTCAATGTAGGACTCGAATTTAATTAACCCATTTTCTGTTTTAGTCTGCCCTTGGCCCAACAATCTAGTAACTGTGATACCCGATTTCAGCCCAGTTAAACACAACAAAAAGATTCGATCAGATTAACCAACTGGATTCCACCTAATATCAATCATCGACTTTTTACATCATTATCATCCAAGTAAATTTATTATTATTATCATCATCAATAAAAATTGGGGTATCATCATTTAACGTCACAGTAACTATCATCATCTCCTACTTCCGTTGTTATTTTCATCAGGGTTCATCAGGGTTTCATCAGCAACACAACATCTTCGATATCGTCTTTCATCAACATCATACCCATTCGTTATCTTTTGAAACAGAAAAGAAGTGAATATAGTGGCTGTAGAAATCCTTTGATGTTGGCGGCTTGAACAGGAAATAGAAAAACATGTGTAGCAACAAACGAGTTGTTTTAATGATGTTTTATAACAGAAAATAGAAAAGAGTTGTTGTTTCTTTGTCTTGTGATTTTTCAAAAGAAACATAAAAGATTCTTGTAGCAGCCGTAACGAATAATAATGATGATGATTTTATGTAGTTTTGCTTGGTTTGCAGGTGTTTCAATGGTGTTTGGTTTGACTCGAACAAAACTGAAATGAATGGCAACTAGTTGGGGATTTTGGGTTGTAAAACGATTAGAATCAAGAGTAAACAGACACAGCGAATTGGGGTAATGATTTGATTATGAATTTGAACAGGAACATAAGTAGATAACGATAGCAGTAAAAAAAATTATTATATATCATCATGGTTATTTTATGTAACATATTCATCATCTTATTAATAATGGGGGTGTTCGATTCTAATTGTAACAGAAAAATAGTGAGCCATGGTGAAGTGGATTGTTAAGGTGAAGGTGGCGGCTTTGGTTGTGCTAATGGTGGTTGTGTTTGATCTTTGATGGTAATAGAACAAAAGGGTGTAGTAGCATCAAATGGCTCGAGCAACCAAATGAGTTTGTGTTGTCTGCAACCAAAACAGGACCATGAATGTTGTGATTATTAGGGTGATTAAATGGAGGTGGTGATTTATAGAGATGGTGAGGTAGTGGAAGCTCGATGGTAGGTTTGTAGATGGTGGTGGTAGGTTGTCATGGAAGGAGTTCATGATGGAAAACAGAAACCAAATATCAGATGGTTACGAGTTAAGATGGTGACCGGAGGTGGTGGTTGAAGAGGCAACGGTGGTGGTGGATGAAGCTTTTGTTCATTATCAAATGTATGTATTTAACTTGTGGATTATGTGATGTGTTTCCCGATTGATCTCAATTGCCTCATATGAAATCCATCTATCTATTGCATATGTATATAGAATTATATTTAATATAATAATTATATTTATAATATATAATATAAAAATAAACATGTGGCATTTGAATTCAATCAATGTAACACCCCGCTTTTCCGTACACGCTTAAAGGTACACACCTAATCAATTATACGTCTATAACTTGCTCGTTATGTGGCTAAGTTAGCTAACATGTTAGTTACTTGAGAATGTGTATATTATAAATGTTGAATGCATGCGCGAACGTGTTTACCTACGTGTCACGATGGCATTGAGTCGTGTGAGACTCAAGGTTGGGGTTAGTATGTGTATTAAAGTGAGCGTTTGGGTTATTAGTTATGGAAACCTTGGAAAATTGATTAGCTAGTCGAGGGCACCAGTTCCAGGCAATTGTCACGCCGCGATACAGGGCTCCGCGACGCGACACATCAAGCAAAGATTTGATCAGAACTTGGATTAAAGGGTGCTGTTTTTCATGTGTTTCGTCGCGCCGCGAAGTTTAGTGCCGCGCCGCGGCAGGCCTGCTGGCCAGGTTCCGGTTTTAGGTTAATTTAAGAGATTTTGAGGGGCAAAATGGTAAATGGACGTATAGATCAGATGGGTGCATTAAATCTGGTCCACTAGTTCATTTATTTCATTTTCCTTTTTCATTTTCTTTCAATTTCTCTCCCAAAACTCTAACACCCATTTGGATTCAAAGTGAGATTGAGAGAGGAAGGATTTAGGGTTGATCTTTGGAGCAAGTATTAAAGTTGTTCCTTGTGACTCTAGCTACGTGGTGATAGTCTCGGTAAGTTCTAACTCTAAGTTTCGAGTTTTAATTGATTATGGCTAGGGTTTTGGTTAATAGAAGCTTGTATGACCCATTTGGGAGTAAAATGGGTGAATTTGGGTTAGGTTGTTGTAATGAAACCCTAATGGCCATAATCTAGGGTTTTGGTCTTGTAATTGTGAGTTTGAAAGTGTTAATGGTATTGTAAGCATTAAACACTTGTTAGAATTGAAAGAGATGTCATTTGGGTCAAGAATGTACTAGTTGACCTAGTTTGGGTAAAATGGGTGTAAATTACCCTAGGTGGATGTCAATTGAGGCTAGTAGACTTTAATGCACTAATGTTGGTAATTAAAGTCGAGTCTTGGCCATTAAGAGGGCGGTTGTGGTGTGGTTGGGTCATTTAATGCGAAATTGAGTCATTAAATGCCCAAGTAAATGTAATGTGGTTAATTCCACTAGTTTATGTATTGAATTGGTACTTAATGTATTAGGTACTTGGCTTTGAAGTTTGGAAGCGATTATTCATCATCCTTGCGTCAAGGTGAGTGGAATAATTATGCGTGAACGTATATAATGTATTTATTTGTGTGGTATGAATGTGGAAGTGTCGCGGTGTTCAAGACACCACATTCTAGGTAACGAGTAGTATTGTCGCGGTGCTTAAGACACTACTCCTTGTGTAATTGACTTGTGGGATTGTCGCGGTGTTTAAGACACCACAATGTCGTGAGAGTGGAAGTGTCGCGGTGTTCAAGACACCACTCATTGTATTGAATGAAGTGTGGATTCGTCACGGTGTTTAAGACGCCACATTGTTGTAAGGGTGAGTTAGTCGCGGTGTTTAAGACATCACCCGGGGGACTAGTGATTACGCGGTGTATAAGTAACACTAGTGGATGTTATGAACTCCAACGGACTTACATGTACCGTTCTCTTGTATACTTGGTTAACCATGGTTGTGCGAATTGTACTTAGCATATTATATTGTGAACTATATGCTATTATTGTTGCTAGCGTAATGTGGAACGTGGATAGTAGTTTATGCATGATGGATTGCATGTTTGTTGAATTGCTAGCTCGTATGTGGTATTGTGTAAGTGTATGCAAGTAAGTAGGTTATATATGATCATGTATAATTATTGCATTCACTAAGCGTTAGCTTACCCCTCTCGTTGTTTATCTTTTAGTTGCAGATGAGGATAAAGGGAAGGGGATTGTCGGGCACTAGATGCCCTTAATGATGTGCTTGTAGGAGCTTTTGGAAGTTGGCCACCTTTTGGGTAGTTTAGTCCCAAACCATGCTCGTCGGGTTGTTTGGTTAATAAACTACCATTGTATTCGGTCAAACTTGTATTAACTTAATTAACGGCCATTGTGCTTTTTGTAAACATTGGTAATGGTTGTACGGTTTAATGAAACTTGTGAGTTGGTCTACATATTTAATTGGTGCATAAATGTGTATATTATAAAAAAAAATTTTTTTATAGCGTACGGAGTACGGGTTGGGTTGTTTCAAGTGGTATCAGAGCATGGTCTAAGGGATTTAGGCGACTTGAGATAGGTGCCTAGACTTAGACTTTTATGTGTATGCGCTTTTAGGCGGGACTTGTACGACTTCGGGTCGAATCGGGAATTGTAGTGCGTAGGTTTATATGAACTAACCATGCACTAATTGATTTGTGTTGTAGATGGAATCATCGAGCGAGACAGACGTTGTACTAGCAAGTTAATGCGACGTGCTCGCGTAGTAATGACTAGCTACCCTTACTACGGGTGTAAATCGTATCAAACAAGCGATGTACGACGCTTGTCGAGCGAGATGGGGTGGTATGGTGTATATATATATATATATATATATATATATGTGTCATGTCTCTGGGTTCGTCGTTTAATCTTTTCCGTTTTATAGAATGAAGATGAGAAACGGACACGACACCGATAATGGGGGCACGAGCGAGGACCCCGAGTTCACGGCCAAGGTTGAGGCCATCTTTCAACGCCAAAAGGCGGAGTTTCGCGAAGATGTTAAGAAGATGTTTCTAGACACGATTGACGAGCACGTCGTCACTATGGTTAAGGAACAAATTAAGATTGCTCTCCAAGAAGAAAATGTGGGGAGACGAGACTTTTTCTTCAAGAACTTTAAGGATGCTCAACCTCCTACTTTTGAAGGCGATAGGGACCCACTTAAGAGTGCCCGGTTTATCTCCGATATGGAGGGGGCTTTTCGTACATGTGAGTGCCCTAACGATAAAAAGACAAGGTATGGTTGTAGCATGCTAAGAGGTGATGCCAAGCTATTGTGGGATGCAAAGATTAAAGTCTATGGCGAAGAACAATGCATGGACTTTTCTTGGGATGAGTTTAAGGAAGAATTTTTCGAAGAATACCGAACTTCGGCCGATCTCACTAGGCTTAAGGACGAGCTACGTTCTTTGAGGCAAGGGTCAATGGATTTGAACACTCTCAAATCCGTGTTTTTGTCTAAGACTCAATTTTGCCCGGAGTATGTCGGGAATGATAAGATGTTAAAGGAAGATTTTTATCGGATCTTGAATGATAGTTATCAAGAGAAGATAAGTGTGAATGTGGTAAAAAGCTTTGATGAATTGTTTAACATGGCCAAGGGCTTCGAGGCGCTTGTGATGAGGAAGAATAGCCTTACCTTGGGCAAGAAAAAGTTTGAAGCTACTAGTCAATCTAATTTTTCTAGCAAGAAGTTTAAGAAAGGCTCCGAGAGTGTGGGGAGTGTGAAGAAAGGTTCTTCGGGGGATTTCCCCTATTCTTGTCATAATTGTGGGCGAAGGGGGCATATGGCCCGTGATTGCACCAAACCATCCTCTACTACAAAATTCACTTGTTACAATTGTGGGAAAGAAGGACACAAGAAGATCGAGTGTCCCGAGTTGGTTAATGATCATGTCAAGCGGTTAGAGAAGGCGGCGGGTACGGGCCGGGGTCGAAATTATTTGATGACTAATGATGAAGCTAAGCAATCGAACGAGGTTGTCTCAGGTACTTTCTTGGTTAACTCTAAACCGGCCAAGATATTATTTGATAGCGGTGCTAATTTGTCTTTTGTGTCGCCTCGATTTGTATCTAAGTTAAATAAACCGCTAGTTAAGTTGAGTCGTCCGGTTGAAGTCGAAATAGCGGATGGCAAGACGGCGCTAGTGGTTGATGTTTGTAAGAATTGTGATGTTGTGTTTGGTACCGAAACCTTTAAAATTGACCTCATTCCGATGACCTTGGGTGAGTTCGATATTGTTGTTGGTATGGATTGGCTCGATCGTTATAGAGCCGATATTGCATGCCATGATAAGTTCATTCGTGTTAGGACCCCAAGTGGGGGAGAGTTGATTATTCATGGCGATAGACGGAGGAGACTCGTACCATTGTGCACGTATGCAAGGGCACGACGTTTTCTCAAGAGCGGTGCCTTGTTTTATCTTGCTCACGTAGTTGATACTTGTGATGAGCCACCACCTATTCGTAAGATTCCGGTGGTTAATGAATTTGAAGATGTCTTTCCGGATGAATTACCGGGTGTTCCGGAGGAAAGACAAGTCGAATTTCGCATCGAGTTGGTTCCGGGAGCTACTCCCATTGCTAAAACCCCTTATCATTTAGCGCCGACGGAGATGCAAGAATTGCTTAATCAAACCCAAGAGTTGCTTGAGAAGGGTTTCATTCGACCGAGCTCCTCGCCGTGGGGTGCTCCGGTTTTGTTTGTGAAAAAGAAAGATGGAAGCATGCGAATGTGCATCGACTATAGGGAGTTGAATAAAGTGACGATCAAGAATCGTTATCCATTACCTCGGATCGACGATTTATTTGATCAACTCCAAGGTGCTACGTATTTTTCTAAGATCGATTTACGGTCCGGCTATCATCAAGTGCGGGTCCGTGAGGAAGACATCGAGAAAACGGACTTTCGGACGCGTTACGGGCATTATGAGTTTGTGGTTATGCCTTTTGGTCTCACGAATGCACCGGCGGCATTCATGGATTTAATGAACCGAGTGTGCCAACCTATGTTGGACAAGTCGGTAATCGTGTTCATTGATGACATACTCGTTTATTCCAAGAGTTTGAAGGAACATGAACACCATTTACGTGAAGTGTTGAAGACGTTGCGAAGGGAGAAATTGTATGCTAAGTTCTCCAAATGTGAATTTTGGCTAAGGGAAGTTCAATTCCTTGGTCATATTGTGAATCAAGAAGGTATTATGGTAGACCCGGGGAAGATCGAAACGGTGAAAAGTTGGAGTCGACCGACTACGCCTACGGAAATCTGAAGTTTTCTCGGATTGGCCGGTTATTATCGTCGGTTTATTCAAGACTTTTCTAAGATTGCTTCTCCTTTGACGAAGTTGACGAGGAAGAATGTTAAATTTAATTGGGAAAATGAACAAGAAGTCGCCTTTCAATTGTTGAAAGAGAAGTTATGTCAAGCTCCGGTGTTGGTGTTACCGGAAGGGATTGAAGACATGGTGGTTTATTGTGATGCTTCGTTGAATGGACTCGGGTGTGTTCTGATGCAAAGAGGTAAAGTCATCGCTTATGCCTCTCGACAATTAAAAGAACACGAGACGAGGTACCCGACTGTCATAACCCGTCCTTAACCATAAGAACGCGTTAGATAACGTATGATTTCATTGCGAGGTATTGACCTCTATATGAGACATTTTTGAAAGAAAACTGCATATATTATACATTACAAACCATAACCATTATTTTTGTTACAAGCTTAAGACAATAAAAAGAAGATTAACGTTTAGCGATAATCTTCGACTTACAAACTTTACAAATGATGACAACAACACGGTTTCTAGCATATTTTACAATACAACATCTCGGATATGCAGTTTTATTTTTGACACAAACATGCGTACGCAAGATCCTGGTTAGATCCAACATGATGCAGCGGAAGCTTTAGAAATCACCTGAGAATAGACATGTTTTAAAAGGTCAACATAAAGTTGGTGAGATATAGGTTTAATGCCGGCAGCAATATATATATAGACCACAAGATTTCGTATATAAACAGTTTAATAAAAGTATTCTAAGTGGTTGAGCACTTGGTAACCATACTTAACATTTTCACGTCGCATATTCCCTTTAATATGAAATCTTACTACACCGTACCAAGTGTAGTCACAAAAACGAAGTACTGTGCAACCGTTGAATACTGGTCGTCCAGTCCGGTTGGGGTTGTCAGGCCCGATAGATCTATCAACAGGATTCGCGTTTACAATACCGCTGTAAATATTAGTTACCAAGCTACAGGGAAGTATGCCAGTGGTACAACTCAACGTAGAATATATTTTTCAGTTACTTGTGTCCATATCGTAAAACATAAAATACATGTATTCTCATCCCGAAATATTTAGAGTTTAAAAGTGGGACTATATACTCACTCTTGTCTTGATGATATATATATTTTGACTCGGTCTTCCGGTTGATATCACGAACCTATCCATATATAATATATCAATATGTTTTCATTTTTAAACAAACGTTATAAATATATACTTGTTATACTTTTAATACTTTTTTTTTTGAATAATTCCTTAGTCCGTAGTTAGCAGTCCGATGTTAGTAATTCAATTTTAATGGTTCATTTTTAGATGTTTAATATACCCGCAATGAAATAGATAAAACCCCCAACGAAATCAATAAAACCCCATCGTATATGTGTTGGTCGAGATTAATCTTGACCCATGGTACCGGTGTTGTCAAATGACGTGTTGCGTACATAAAGTACCGGTGTTGTCAAATGACGTGTTGCGTACAAACATGGGATCCTATGATTAATCTTCTCGTGTTGCTTACGGGTGATCCTGAACCATATGAAATTGAATTATGAGTACATATATATAAAATATCATGTTATCTTAGAAGTATGTGATTTTATGTAAATTTTTCCAATGAATCCCGAAGTTGAAAATGTCTAGGATAGCCAATTTTGTTTCGGTCATAGTTTCTTCGTTACAAGTCCGTTTTCGTTGATTCAAATTGCCATCTTCTTGGATCGAGTTCTTCTTTAAGACTATGAACTGTAAATACCTTGGTTTGTATTCAAAATCATACGGCATAGGTGAAAGTTTAGTGAAACATATGAAGTTAAACATTTTTGTTACAACAAAATCATTTAATGACCATTTTTCCAAAAATACTTATACTTTGAAAAACCAAGTTTTACCTTGTTAAATTAACATATAAATAAGTTATGTTACATGTCTTGAAGTATTTTAAAAGTTAAGTTAGAAGGATCTATTTAGTTTGCAAACAAGTTTGAAAACATTCAAACTATGTTCTTGTTGTTAAACTTTTGTACCACAAAATAAGATAGCTATATATATATGAATCGAAGAAGGTTATGAACATAGATTCTACCTCAAGTTCCTTGGATTAGGTTGCTGTAAAAGAGGAGTAAGAAGCTAGAATCAAAAGGGTGATAGAAGTGGATGAAAGATTGGAAGTAAGTTGGTGTTCTTTGAAGGATTTCTTGAAGTGTTTTTGTATGGTTTTCTTATGGTGTTTTAGTATGGTTTTTGAGGCTAGATTTTCATAGATGTGAGCTGAGATGATTAAGGGGTTTAAGGCTCATAAGTGTGTGTGTTTTAGAGTTAGTGATCTAGTGAAGAAAATGGAAATGAGCATGTATATATATACACATATAAAACGTGATATATAGATACATGATATGTATAACTTTGTTTTGTTACAAATAAGTCTTGATAAATGACTAAAGATGGTTCCCACAAGTTGTTATCATGTCCCTTAATCATTCATGGCTGATCATTGGTATTTCCTATTGGTATATACCAATAGTAAATACATCTAGAAGCTAGGTATGATACGAGTACAAATACTCTAGGTATACGTATAGAAATTTTGTGAAAAATGGAATGAGGATTCAAATATAGCTATCTTTTGTGAATACACTTATATGGTTTTATGTATTTAAGTCTTTAAAAGTGATTAAATACATTACTTATACGATATATGTATAACATTATAAGTCTTAAGTATTTATGTCAAATAACGTTACGTATAGTTATCGTTTTGAAAACTTAAGTTAGTAGTTTCAAAATATACTTGTAACTTGTTGTTATTAATACAAAATGAGATATTAAAACATTCATTAATCATGTTAAATATGTATATATACATGTATATACACAACCGTATAATTATCATATATTGTATAGTTCGTGATATCATCAGTCAAACTAGACGATCAAACGTTGTGTAAAACTCTTTTCGGAAATATAAATCTCGACAATTTGGATTGCTTATCATGTTGGTAAGGTTTAATTTATGTAAATATTAATCTTATAAGTATAGTATGATCGAAAAAAAAGTGCGGGTCGTTACATTACCTCCCCGTTAAATAAATTTCGTCCCGAAATTTTAAAATTGTACCTATTTTGCGTTTTCGAGAAACAAGTGTGGATACTTTTGTTTCATTTGATCCTCTCGTTCCCACGTAAACTCGGGACCTCTTCTAGCATTCCAACGAACCTTAACAATCGGTATATTGCTCTGTTTGAGCTGTTTAACTTCACGGTCCATGATTTCGATTGGTTCTTCGACGAATTGTAGTTTCTCGTCGACATGGATTTCTTCAAGAGGAATGGTGAGGTCTTCCTTTGCAAGACACTTCTTAAGGTTTGAGACGTGAAAGGTATTATGTACTCCGGCGAGTTGTTGCGGTAACTCGAGTCGATAAGCTACCGGTCCAATGCGTTCGATGATCTTGAACGGGCCTACGTACCTTGGGTTTAGTTTACCCCTTTTGCCGAAACGTATCACACCTTTCCAAGGTGACACCTTTAGCATAACCATGTCCCCGACCTGAAACTCTAATGGTTTCCTTCGGACATCGGCGTAGCTCTTTTGGCGACTACGGGCTGTTTTCAATCTCTCCTTGATTTGTACTATCTTCTCGGTCGTTTCGTGTATGATCTCGGGACCAGTTAAATGTCGATCTCCTACTTCATTCCAACAGATAGGAGATCTACACTTCCTTCCGTACAATGCTTCAAATGGCGCAGCTCCAATGCTCGCATGATAACTATTATTATACGAGAATTCTGCTAACGGTAGATATTTATCCCATCCGTTTCCAAAATCGATCACACATGCCCTGAGCATGTCTTCGAGAGTCTGAATCGTTCTCTCACTCTGTCCATCGGTTTGTGGATGATATGCGGTACTCATATCCAAACGAGTTCCTAATGCCTCCTGTAGTGATTGCCAGAATTTTGAGGTAAATCTACTATCACGATCGGATATAATGGAAATAGGTATTCCATGCCTTGAAACAACTTCCTTTATATACAATCGTAATAGTTTCTCCATTCTATCCGTTTCCTTTATAGGTAAGAAATGTGCAGACTTGGTGAGACGATCAACAATCACCCAAATGGTGTCGTATCCCCAGGCAGTCTTTGGTAACTTCGTGATGAAATCCATGGTAATACCGTCCCATTTCCATTCTGGAATTTCTGGTTGTTGAAGTAACCCTGACGGCTTCTGGTGTTCTGCTTTGACTTTGGAACAAGTTAAACATTCCCCAACATATGTTGCAACGTCTGTCTTCAAATTAGGCCACCAATAATGCGTCTTAAGATCTTGGTACATCTTTCCAACTCCAGGATGTATCGAATATCTTGTCTTATGTGCCTCGTTCAATATCAACTTCCTTAATCCACCCAACTTCGGTACCCAAATACGATTTGCAAAATATCGAATTCCATCTTCCCGCATAACGAGTTGCTTCTCATACTTTTTCATTATTTCATTTCCTTTATTTTCTTTAGTAAGTGCTTCTCGTTGAACTTCTTTGATTTGTGAGTTGAGATTCATGCGAATTTTTATATTCATTGCTCGCACTCGAATTGGTTCTCGTTCCTTTCTGCTTAAAGCATCGGCCACCACGTTCGCCTTTCCGGGATGATAACGAATTTCACAATCATAGTCGTTTATTAACTCGACCCACCTACGTTGCCTCATGTTCAATTGTTTCTGATCAAAAATATGTTGAAGGCTTTTATGATCAGTAAACACAGTGAATTTAACCCCATACAAGTAGTGTCTCCACATCTTCAATGCAAACACGACTGCTCCCAATTCTAGATCATGCGTCGTATAATTTCGCTCGTGAATCTTCAATTGTCGGGATGCAAATGCAATAACTTTCTTCCGTTGCATAAGAACACAACCAAAACCTTGTCGCGAAGCGTCACAATATATTTCAAAATCATTGTTCCCTTCTGGTAACGATAAAATAGGCGCCGTAGTTAACTTCTTCTTCAGTAATTGAAATGCGTTCTCCTGCTCCGAGGTCCATTCGTATTTCTTCCCTTTTTGTGTTAATGCTGTCAACGGCTTAGCTATTCGGGAAAAATCTTGAATAAACCTTCTATAATAACCGGCTAAACCCAAAAATTGGCGTATCTGTGTTGGTGTCTTAGGAGTCTCCCATTTTTCAATAGCTTCAGTTTTTGCTGGATCAACCTGAATTCCTTCGCTATTAACAACGTGACCAAGAAATTGCACTTCTTCCAACCAGAAAGCACACTTAGAAAATTTAGCGTATAGCTGTTCTTTTCTCAACAACTCTAATATCAACCTTAAATGCTGCTCATGCTCTTGCTCACTTTTGGAATAGATAAGAATATCATCAATGAAAACGATAACAAACTTATCCAAATACGGACTACAAACTCGATTCATGAGATCCATGAATACAGCTGGCGCATTTGTCAACCCAAACGGCATGACCAAAAATTCGTAATGACCATAACGTGTTCGAAAAGCAGTTTTCGGAATGTCCTCTTCTTTGACACGTAGTTGATGATAGCCCGATCTTAGGTCGATTTTCGAATAAACACATGATCCCTGGAGTTGATCAAATAAGTCGTCAATTCTCGGTAGTGGATACCGATTTTTGATAGTTAACTTATTTAATTCACGATAATCTATGCACATCCTAAAAGATCCATCTTTCTTTTTAACAAATAGAATCGGAGCTCCCCACGGTGAAGTACTCGGTCGTATGAATCCACGGTCCAGTAATTCTTTTAACTGACTTTGAAGTTCTTTTAACTCGGACGGTGCAAGTCTATATGGAGCACGAGCCACTGGTGCAGCTCCTGGTACTAAATCTATTTGAAATTCTACCGATCTAAATGGAGGTAATCCCGGCAATTCTTCCGGAAAAACTTCAGGAAAATCTCTTGCCACAGGCACGTCGTTGATGCACTTTTCTTTCTTTTCAACTTTATTAACATGTGCTAAAATAGCGTAACATCCCTTTTCTAAACACTTCTTGGCTTTCAAACAGCTAATGAGTTTTAGCTTTGAATTACCCTTCTCTCCATAAATCATCACCGGTATTTTATCCTTACCAGGAATACGAATTGCCTTCTTAGCACAAACAACTTCCGCTCCTATTTTGGACATCCAGTCCATGCCGACTATTACATCAAAACCTCCTAATTCCACGGGTATTAAGTCGATTTTAAACGTTTCTCCGGCTAGATTTATTTCACAATCACGACAAATTTTATCGGCTTTAATTAGTTTGCCATTAGCTAACTCAATCAAGTACTTAGCATCTAGAGGTAATGATGAACAATTCAATTTAGTGTAAAAATTTTTACACACATAACTTCTATCGGCGCCGGTATCAAATAAAATAGATGCTGATAAGTTATTAATGGTAAACGTACCCGTAACAAGCTCCGGGTCTTCTCGTGCCTCTCTAGCATTAATAACAAACGCTCTTCCACGTGCAGGTCCGCCATTTTGATTCGGGCACTGGCTCTTATAATGACCTTGTTTTCCACACCCAAAACAAGTAATGTTAGCCAAAGCAGTTCTATTTGCATTGGTGGCAGGAGTCTTGTTACCATTTGTAACGAGAGCCTTACAATCTTCAGCAAGATGTCCCTGTCTATTGCATTTGGTGCACAACACACTGCAGTAACCAAAATGATGTTTGTGACAACGGTTGCATAAAGGACTTTGTCCTTTGTAACCAAAGCCTGAACCGCTACCCGCACCTTTCGTGGTTTCTTGTTTCTTATAAGGTTGTTGTTGGTTACCTCGATCATAACCTCCATTCCACTTTTTCTTGTTCCCCAATACCTTCACCTCAGTATTGAATGCTTTCTTGTCCAAAATGACCTGATCCATTAGCTCGTTCACCATGGTTATAGCTTCATGAATTGTCTTAGGTTTCGACGCCGTAACGTTTGCCTTGACCTTTTTGGGCAAACCACCTTTGTACATTTCAATCTTCCGTGCTTCGGTTGGAACCAATTCAGGACATAGTAAAACTAATTCCATGAATCGCTGGTTGTAGTTGGTGATTTCAGTACCAACCACCTTCAAACTTCGTAACTCATCTTCTAACTTAATAACCTCATTCCTTGGACAATACTCGGTGATTATCATTGCTTTGAATTCTTCCCATGGAGTATCATAAGCTACATCTCCTCCTACCGCCTTCACATAATTCTTCCACCATGTGAGTGCACTATCTTGTAAAGTGCACGATGCATACTTGGTCATGTCTTTTTCATCACAACCGCTGATTTTGAACACCGTCTCCATCTTTTCTATCCATCGGGTTAAACCGATAGGTCCTTCCGTTCCACTGAATGATGAAGGTTTGCAAGCTTGAAACGTCTTGTAGGAGCATCCTACACGAGGATTTGGATTAACTGCAGTAGCTCTTGCAGCTTCGACCCATAGCATTCTATCGTTGACTCGCTGGTTGATGAAGTTCTCGACTTCTTGTTCCGTCATTCGGTTCAATCGCGCCATTTCCTAATGAAAGAAAATAATTATTCACATGGATTATTATAGATGTAGTGTGTATTTATAGTACATTTATAGCTTGTTAATAATATGAACCAGGTATTATTATAAAAGCCTTTTCTTCTTATTAGCGTTTTATAATTATATCTTGGGTAGTACCTACCCGTTAATGTTCATACTTAATAGCTTAGTACAGAATCAATTACTACAATCTAAATAATACTTAACCATGGAAAATTATTGCATTTCATACTTCGCTATTTTACATATGCTTACATCAAACTTTAAACAAACCACACTAATAATATTATACAAAACATTATGTGATTCCATGGTTTAATACGGTAGCGCATCATTTGGTCTATTTCCCAAAACATTTATGTCCAGGGAATCCCCCAACGCGAATCCTAGCTGTCACCCTACGTTTTGGCTGAGGAGCCGAAGAACTAGATGCGGGGATAGCACTAATAGGAATAGCGGGAATAGGGGTGGTAGTGTTGAGTGGAATTGGTGCCACGTCATTCTCACTAAGTTCGGGATTTGAATTTTCTAATTCATTCGCTTTTCGTTTCTTTCCTTGATCGAATTTTTCTTTCGTAATTTCTAGTATTTCTTCCTCGGGTTCACTTTCTTCTTCGGGTTCACTTTCCTCTTCGGGTTCACTTTCCTCCTCGGGTTCACTTTCCGATATTTCTATAGTTGGTTCATCCGGAAATTGTGAGTCTTCCCCAAAAATACCACTTTCGTCATCGGATATGTTAATGACTGAAACACAATCTGAAGGTTCTGATTCGGAGTCGCTGAATGTGATAATAAGTTTCGAGCCCGACATCTATCACATAACAACTAACCCATTAGTACTTACATAATATTTACATATAAATTTTTAACCAACAGTGATAAGCAATGGTTTTTTTTTTTAAATCAGACCCGGTCAAAGTCCAGACTTTACTAATGTATCCTAACGACTTCTTGGTTAGACACACTAATGCAAACCTGGTTCGCTAAGACCAACGCTCTGATACCACATGTCATAACCCGTCCTTAACCATAAGAACGCGTTAGATAACGTATGATTTCATTGCGAGGTATTGACCTCTATATGAGACATTTTTGAAAGAAAACTGCATATATTATACATTACAAACCATAACCATTATTTTTGTTACAAGCTTAAGACAATAAAAAGAAGATTAACGTTTAGCGATAATCTTCGACTTACAAACTTTACAAATGATGACAACAACACGGTTTCTAGCATATTTTACAATACAACATCTCGGATATGCAGTTTTATTTTTGACACAAACATGCGTACGCAAGATCCTGGTTAGATCCAACATGATGCAGCGGAAGCTTTAGAAATCACCTGAGAATAGACATGTTTTAAAAGGTCAACATAAAGTTGGTGAGATATAGGTTTAATGCCGGCAGCAATATATATATAGACCACAAGATTTCGTATATAAACAGTTTAATAAAAGTATTCTAAGTGGTTGAGCACTTGGTAACCATACTTAACATTTTCACGTCGCATATTCCCTTTAATATGAAATCTTACTACACCGTACCAAGTGTAGTCACAAAAACGAAGTACTGTGCAACCGTTGAATACTGGTCGTCCAGTCCGGTTGGGGTTGTCAGGCCCGATAGATCTATCAACAGGATTCGCGTTTACAATACCGCTGTAAATATTAGTTACCAAGCTACAGGGAAGTATGCCAGTGGTACAACTCAACGTAGAATATATTTTTCAGTTACTTGTGTCCATATCGTAAAACATAAAATACATGTATTCTCATCCCGAAATATTTAGAGTTTAAAAGTGGGACTATATACTCACTCTTGTCTTGATGATATATATATTTTGACTCGGTCTTCCGGTTGATATCACGAACCTATCCATATATAATATATCAATATGTTTTCATTTTTAAACAAACGTTATAAATATATACTTGTTATACTTTTAATACTTTTTTTTTTTGAATAATTCCTTAGTCCGTAGTTAGCAGTCCGATGTTAGTAATTCAATTTTAATGGTTCATTTTTAGATGTTTAATATACCCGCAATGAAATAGATAAAACCCCCAACGAAATCAATAAAACCCCATCGTATATGTGTTGGTCGAGATTAATCTTGACCCATGGTACCGGTGTTGTCAAATGACGTGTTGCGTACATAAAGTACCGGTGTTGTCAAATGACGTGTTGCGTACAAACATGGGATCCTATGATTAATCTTCTCGTGTTGCTTACGGGTGATCCTGAACCATATGAAATTGAATTATGAGTACATATATATAAAATATCATGTTATCTTAGAAGTATGTGATTTTATGTAAATTTTTCCAATGAATCCCGAAGTTGAAAATGTCTAGGATAGCCAATTTTGTTTCGGTCATAGTTTCTTCGTTACAAGTCCGTTTTCGTTGATTCAAATTGCCATCTTCTTGGATCGAGTTCTTCTTTAAGACTATGAACTGTAAATACCTTGGTTTGTATTCAAAATCATACGGCATAGGTGAAAGTTTAGTGAAACATATGAAGTTAAACATTTTTGTTACAACAAAATCATTTAATGACCATTTTTCCAAAAATACTTATACTTTGAAAAACCAAGTTTTACCTTGTTAAATTAACATATAAATAAGTTATGTTACATGTCTTGAAGTATTTTAAAAGTTAAGTTAGAAGGATCTATTTAGTTTGCAAACAAGTTTGAAAACATTCAAACTATGTTCTTGTTGTTAAACTTTTGTACCACAAAATAAGATAGCTATATATATATGAATCGAAGAAGGTTATGAACATAGATTCTACCTCAAGTTCCTTGGATTAGGTTGCTGTAAAAGAGGAGTAAGAAGCTAGAATCAAAAGGGTGATAGAAGTGGATGAAAGATTGGAAGTAAGTTGGTGTTCTTTGAAGGATTTCTTGAAGTGTTTTTGTATGGTTTTCTTATGGTGTTTTAGTATGGTTTTTGAGGCTAGATTTTCATAGATGTGAGCTGAGATGATTAAGGGGTTTAAGGCTCATAAGTGTGTGTGTTTTAGAGTTAGTGATCTAGTGAAGAAAATGGAAATGAGCATGTATATATATACACATATAAAACGTGATATATAGATACATGATATGTATAACTTTGTTTTGTTACAAATAAGTCTTGATAAATGACTAAAGATGGTTCCCACAAGTTGTTATCATGTCCCTTAATCATTCATGGCTGATCATTGGTATTTCCTATTGGTATATACCAATAGTAAATACATCTAGAAGCTAGGTATGATACGAGTACAAATACTCTAGGTATACGTATAGAAATTTTGTGAAAAATGGAATGAGGATTCAAATATAGCTATCTTTTGTGAATACACTTATATGGTTTTATGTATTTAAGTCTTTAAAAGTGATTAAATACATTACTTATACGATATATGTATAACATTATAAGTCTTAAGTATTTATGTCAAATAACGTTACGTATAGTTATCGTTTTGAAAACTTAAGTTAGTAGTTTCAAAATATACTTGTAACTTGTTGTTATTAATACAAAATGAGATATTAAAACATTCATTAATCATGTTAAATATGTATATATACATGTATATACACAACCGTATAATTATCATATATTGTATAGTTCGTGATATCATCAGTCAAACTAGACGATCAAACGTTGTGTAAAACTCTTTTCGGAAATATAAATCTCGACAATTTGGATTGCTTATCATGTTGGTAAGGTTTAATTTATGTAAATATTAATCTTATAAGTATAGTATGATCGAAAAAAAAGTGCGGGTCGTTACACCGACTCATGATTTAGAGATGACGGCGGTTGTGCATGCGTTGAAAATTTGGCGCCATTACTTGTATGGTGTCAAGTGTACGATATATTCGGATCACAAGAATTTGAAACATCTCTTTACTCAACGAGATTTGAATTATCGTCAATGTAGGTGGATGGATGTAGTGAAAGATTATGATTGCGTGATACTTTATCATCCGGGTAAGGCGAACGTTGTTGCGGACGCCTTGAGTCGAAAGAGTACACATCCGGCGATAAAGGTGGGATCGTTACGTTTGATTATCACTAATGACTTTCTTGAAAAGATGGGTGAAGATCAAATAGAGGCTTATGTTCACAATAAGCACACGGAACGAATCGTTGGCCAATCGGAGTTCATTACAATGGGCTCGCGTGGCTTGTTGTCCTTTCAAGGAAGGGTGTGGGTACCCAAGATGGGGGATTACCGGCGAATGCTACTTGATGAAGCACATAAGTCCAAGTATTCCATTCATCCGGGTGCAACGAAAATGTACTATGATTTGAAGAAAGATTATTGGTGGCCCGACATGAAACGTGATGTGGTTAAGTATGTTGAACAATGCGTCACGTGCTTGCAAGTCAAAGCCGAACACCAAAAGCCTTACGGTAAGTTACAACCATTGGAAGTCCCGAAATGGAAATGGGAGCACATTACCATGGACTTTATTACCAAGTTACCGAAGACGGCGCGAACCCAATACGATACGATTTGGGTGATTGTTGATAGGTTGACGAAGAGTGCCTTGTTTCTTCCCATTCGGGAAACGATATCATCGAAGACTTTAGCTAAGTTGTTTATAAAGGAGGTGATATCAAGACATGGGGTTCCGGTATCTATTGTTTCAGATCGAGATACTCGCTTTACATCTCGGTTTTGGAACAAGTTTCATGAAGATATGGGTACTCAATTGAAAATGAGCACGGCGTATCATCCTCAAACGGACGGTCAAACCGAGCGTACTAACCAAACGCTAGAGGATATGTTAAGGGCGTGTATTATTGATTTTGGTGGAAGTTGGGACGAGCACTTACCCTTGGTGGAATTCTCATACAATAGTAGTTGCCACACTAGTATTGGGATGCCACCATACGAGATGCGCTATGGGCGTAGATGTCGAACTCCCATTTGTTGGGGAGAAGTGGGTCAACGAGAAATCAGAAGTTCCGATTTGGTTTTGGAGACGAATAGTAAAATTGAAATGATTCGGGCTCGACTTAAAGCGGCGCAAGATAGACAAAAGTCTTATGCCGATAAAGGTAGAAGAACGATTGAGTTTCAAGAAGGTGATATGGTGATGCTTAAGGTTTCTCCATGGAAGGGTGTGATTCGGTTTAGGAAGCGAGGAAAGTTAGCTCCTCTGTTTATTGGTCCTTTCAAGGTATTGGCACGTGTTGGTGAGGTTGCTTATCGATTAGAGTTACCCGAAGAACTTGCGGGAATTCATAATACGTTCCATGTTTCCCATCTTCGCAAGTGTCTTGTGGATGACTCGACTTGGGTGCCATTGGATGAGATTACTTTGAATAACAAGCTAGAGTATGCGGAAGAACCGGTTGCAATCCTTGATGAAAAGGTTAAGATGTTGCGGAACAAGGAAGTTAGAACCTTCAAAGTGCAATGGCGACATCGAAAGGGTTCCGAGTTTACATGGGAATCCGAAGAGTTTGATTTAGCTTATCTTCCGGCTTGTCATGCGGCTTGGATCGCGAGGACGCGCTCCGATCTAAGTGGGGGAGAGTTGTAACACCCCGCTTTTCCGTACACGCTTAAAGGTACACACCTAATCAATTATACGTCTATAACTTGCTCGTTATGTGGCTAAGTTAGCTAACATGTTAGTTACTTGAGAATGTGTATATTATAAATGTTGAATGCATGCGCGAACGTGTTTACCTACGTGTCACGATGGCATTGAGTCGTGTGAGACTCAAGGTTGGGGTTAGTATGTGTATTAAAGTGAGCGTTTGGGTTATTAGTTATGGAAACCTTGGAAAATTGATTAGCTAGTCGAGGGCACCAGTTCCAGGCAATTGTCGCGCAGCGATACAGGGCTCCGCGACGCGACACATCAAGCAAAGATTTGATCAGAACTTGGATTAAAGGGTGCTGTTTTTCATGTGTTTCGTCGCGCCGCGACGTTTAGTGCCGCGCCGCGGCAGGCCTGCTGGCCAGGTTCCGGTTTTAGGTTAAATTAAGAGATTTTGAGGGGCAAAATGGTAAATGGACGTATAGATCAGATGGGTGCATTAAATCTGGTCCACTAGTTCATTTATTTCATTTTCCTTTTTCATTTTCTTTCAATTTCTCTCCCAAAACTCTAACACCCATTTGGATTCAAAGTGAGATTGAGAGAGGAAGGATTTAGGGTTGATCTTTGGAGCAAGTATTAAAGTTGTTCCTTGTGACTCTAGCTACGTGGTGATAGTCTCGGTAAGTTCTAAATCTAAGTTTCGAGTTTTAATTGATTATGGCTAGGGTTTTGGTTAATAGAAGCTTGTATGACCCATTTGGGAGTAAAATGGGTGAATTTGGGTTAGGTTGTTGTAATGAAACCCTAATGGCCATAATCTAGGGTTTTGGTCTTGTAATTGTGAGTTTGAAAGTGTTAATGGTATTGTAAGCATTAAACACTTGTTAGAATTGAAAGAGATGTCATTTGGGTCAAGAATGTACTAGTTGACCTAGTTTGGGTAAAATGGGTGTAAATTACCCTAGGTGGATGTCAATTGAGGCTAGTAGACTTTAATGCACTAATGTTGGTAATTAAAGTCGAGTCTTGGCCATTAAGAGGGCGGTTGTGGTGTGGTTGGGTCATTTAATGCGAAATTGAGTCATTAAATGCCCAAGTAAATGTAATGTGGTTAATTCCACTAGTTTATGTATTGAATTGGTACTTAATGTATTAGGTACTTGGCTTTGAAGTTTGGAAGCGATTATTCATCATCCTTGCGTCAAGGTGAGTGGAATAATTATGCGTGAACGTATATAATGTATTTATTTGTGTGGTATGAATGTGGAAGTGTCGCGGTGTTCAAGACACCACATTCTAGGTAACGAGTAGTATTGTCGCGGTGCTTAAGACACTACTCCTTATGTAATTGACTTGTGGGATTGTCCGGTGTTTAAGACACCACAATGTCGTGAAAGTGGAAGTGTCGCGGTGTTCAAGACACCACTCATTGTATTGAATGAAGTGTGGATTCGTCGTGGTGTTTAAGACGCCACATTGTTGTAAGGGTGAGTTAGTCGCGGTGTTTAAGACATCACCCGGGGGACTAGTGATTACGCGGTGTATAAGTAACACTAGTGGATGTTATGAACTCCAACGGACTTACATGTACCGTTCTCTTGTATACTTGGTTAACCATGGTTGTGCGAATTGTACTTAGCATATTATATTGTGAACTATATGCTATTATTGTTGCTAGCGTAATGTGGAACGTGGATAGTAGTTTATGCATGATGGATTGCATGTTTGTTGAATTGCTAGCTCGTATGTGGTATTGTGTAAGTGTATGCAAGTAAGTAGGTTATATATGATCATGTATAATTATTGCATTCACTAAGCGTTAGCTTACCCCTCTCGTTGTTTATCTTTTAGTTTCAGGTGAGGATAAAGGGAAGGGGATTGTCGGGCACTAGATGCCCTTGATGATGTGCTTGTAGGAGCTTTTGGAAGTTGGCCACCTTTTGGGTAGTTTAGTCCCAAACCATGCTCGTCGGGTCGTTTGGTTAATAAACTACCATTGTATTCGGTCAAACTTGTATTAACTTAATTAACGGCCATTGTGCCTTTTGTAAACATTGGTAATGGTTGTACGGTTTAATGAAACTTGTGAGTTGGTCTACATATTTAATTGGCGCATAAATGTGTATATTATAAAAAAAAAAAATTTTTATAGCGTACGGAGTACGGGTTGGGTTGTTTCAATCAAAAATAGTACTGAACACAGTATATCATCCGTGATTTAATAGTACAGCCGCCCTATTTTCTTGATCCGTTGCTAAGTCAGTGGCGGATAAAAGTCCACAGAATAATCCCAAATTTTTAAATTAAATGTCTTTATTTATTTTGGTCATTATGGTATAGAATTCAGTCAATAACTATTAAATAAAAATTACATTAATTATTCACTTCCAACCCTAAGTAAAATATAAAAAATTTCAAAATTCAACAAATAGTTTCTAACTATATTTTAAATAAGCGTATAATTTATTTAACTCATTTTCGGATCACCGTTTATTTTAAAATAATATAAGTTCCTTTTTAATTTGTTTACTATCAATTGAATGACAAATGAGCGTTTTTTTCGTTTACTAAATAACTTCAAAATTTCTTATATATATATATATATATATATATATATATATATATATATATATATATATATATATATATATATATATATATATATATATATATATATATATATATATATATATATATATATATATATATATATATAACATACTTTATATATTCACTTTTATAATAAATTTTAATATCTCTTATATTAATTTACATATTTACTTATAACAAATTGTATATTGTATATAATAGTTTATTAATATTCTTATGCATAATTATTTATATTTGCTTATTTATATATATTTATCTATTTAAAAATAATATTTCGTGAATCATCGGAAATGGTTGAAGTCAAATGATTTCATAAAACAAATTCAAAATTTTGAGACTCAATATTACAGACTTCGCTTATCATGTCAAAATTAAATAAGAATTAAGTTTAAATTTGGTCGAAAATCTCCGGGTCGTCACAATTGCAATTACATACGTACTTGATTGTAACATCCTCAGATTGGGCCTAGACGTAAGATGACCTTTTTTGCCCTTATGCATAATTGTGTGGTTAATTATGCTTTTATTTCAGTTGAATAGTTTATATTATTTTATTATTTGGTTAAGACCAGTTTGTGACAAAGGTCACAGAACATGTTCGTTTATTTAATTTGGACTCCGTTAGGGCAGTCAAATTAAGTGCGAAAGTTATCAGATAACTTGTAAATACCCGTGTGTGATGGGGTATTGTGTTTAGCATAAATATATAAGCTTGTGACCAGACTTTTTTGATTTTTCTTGAACCTTCTCAAAACATCCCGTACCTAAATTTCTTACCACTTGAAACCCTAGATTTCTAATTTGTGTTCTAGAGCTCAAAACATTCATATCATCTTGTTCTCTACGATTTACTGAGTCTATAGAGGTAAGAATCTAAGTATTCCAAGCACTAATCTTTGAGAAAATGAAGATTTTGTGTTAACTTTGTTAAAAGTGCAATTTTGAGTCAGAATGGTTGATTTTGATGTTGTTTGTGTCAAATTCTCGTGGGTTTTTATTTATTGATGTTAAGTATATCTGATTTCGTCAGTTTAGAGGTAAGAAATGAGCTCTAGAGCACCAATTGGTGATTTTAGGTTGAAACCCGTCAGTTTTTTGCTACTGCTGCACAATGAACACAACTGTACGGTTGCAACTTGCAACCTCACGGGTACACGGTGCAACCGTACGGGTGCATGTGCAACCGTACAGATGCAGTGGGTTGGTGCAACCGGGCAAAATGTGTGCAACCGTACGGATGCAAGATGCAACCGTACGGATGTAGATCAGATCAGTAGTTGTTGTTTAAATTTAGCTGTTTTCTAGTCGTTATACTGTCCGTGTGTCTTATGATAATCAGGATGTAAATTCTGAAAATGCATAAGTGTTAGGTGGACTTTTAGTGACACTTTTGTTACTGATTTGTTGTACTGTGCTGTTTTGTGCTTACAGACAGAAACTAACTTGATTTGCCTTATGTTCAGGAGATAAGGATAAGGAAGCCGCTCAGTGATAGATTATCTGAGCTAGTTGCTGGTATTCGGTGAGTGGGTCTATCTCCGGATAGAGTATTAAGTAGCTGACACGCTACTTGTTCAGACTCTTTATACTTATGTTTATATCTATTATGAATACCATGTGTAGTTAGATATTGACATGCTAGTTAGGACGATTGCATGACTAATTATCTGTGATCTTATGTGCGCACTGTTAGTTGGACACTGTAACACCCTGTTTCTGTTTCTGAAATTTCAGTAGATCGGGACGCCGTCCAAGGGATGGGACGCCGTCCAGATGTGAAGCGTGGGACGCCGTCCAAGGGTCGGGATGCCGTCCAACCTGTCTGACGAGCCAGCTGTGTTTTTATTTTAAAAAGGGGTATTTTGGTAAATTCACTTGGTTGCCGGTTTGGAGCCTTCAAGGCTGATTCATTGATCACTTTGGATCATTTCTCACCAACCAAAAACACTCTCAACCTTATCTAGAGAGAGAAGAGAAGTTTAGAGAGAGAGAGGTGGATTTGGAGAGGAAGGAGTCGATTTCTCGCAAAAGCTCGGGTTCTAAAGTTGTTCATCTCGCTCCTAGCTACGTTGTGGTGGTATTAGTAAGCTCAAACTCCGAATTTCATTGCTTAGATTTGATATTCAATTTAGGGCTTTGAACTAGTTTGTTGTGAAACCCTTTTAGGTGATGAAATGGGTTTATGGTGACTAGTTATTCTTGTCACTTGGCGGGTTTTGGGTCAGTTGACGATTTGGCCTTGTTTAGGGTTTGATGGTGAGTTTAATCACTAGGTTTAGTGATTATGGAAGTGTTGAAACTCTTTTAGGAGAGTTTGGCTAACTAATTTTGAAATGGGTCAAAATGACGGTTTTTGTGTCAAAATGGGTATGACACGTGTTTAACACTTGTGATCGGGCTTAATCGGTGTGTTAGGACTATTTTCCCTCGTGTTAGTGGATATTGGTTAGTGTGGGCGCGTTTCGTGCTTGGAAGTGCAAATGGGTCGAATTTGCACTAGGTGTCAATTGGGTTGGTTTGTAAGTCAACCCTAATTGTGTTGTTGTGTTTGTGATAATGGAATAGGTACTTTCCATTTGGCACGTTGCGGATTACTTGGAAGCATTCATCAAGACGACTAGGTGAGTGTTAATATCCTATATGCATATGTATGTGTAGGATGGGTGCGGGTCGGGTGAAGTGGTTCTCAGTTATAGCGGTCACTTCACATATAGGTGGATTCGATAGACTTACGTTTAGGTCTAATTGGCACGGTTGTGCGTTTTGGTTGACCACCATTGGCGAGGTACACGTTTTGTGTGTACGTTATCACACGTGTTTGTGATGTGGAGTATATAACCCCAATGACGAAGGGTTGATATTGTTGTGATATGGATAACCCCGATGTGGTGGATTTTATAATCCAGTGACCGTGGGTTTTGAATTGGAGAAGTGGATCTCGTGTGGTTCGGATTCACGATGACGCGTGTAGTTCGGTCATCTTATTGGAAATGAATCTCGTGTAGTTCGGATTCATGGTGACTCGTGTAGTTCGGTCATCTTATTGAGGTAGTAATCTCGTGTGGTTTCGGATTACTAAGGCTCGTGTAGTTCGACCAACCTCGATGTTGTGAAGATAGTAATCTCGTGTGGTTTCGGATTACTAAGGCTCGTGTAGTTCGGCCAATCTTCATTGTGGCGTTTGGTATTCGGTAATGGGTTAAGGGGTTAACCTTATTCATTTTTTTATTGTTATATATTGTTGTATTGTTGTGTTGTAGCTAACCCTCCGGGTGTAGCTTCTTGGCGTTGTTCACATCGTCGTTGGTGAACTAGTATTTGTTGATATCTTTAGCCTGTTTCTTAGAGATCGTACGGTATGCTTAGTTTAGTGCCTTATACATGGATGCTTCGGTATGCGGTATTTGATATTTTATGGCGTGTCCATTTTATACATATATATGTATGTAGTATATTATCATTCACTAAGCGTTAGCTTACCCTCTCATTGTCTACATTGTTATAGATTGCATGGATGCGGTGGCTCGGGTAAGCGCGGGGACTAGTGGACTTGCGTAGTTGCTTTAGAAGACTTGCTTTTGGATTTGTTTAGGATTGGGTAGCGTGTCCCCAATCCCATGCTCGGTCTATGTTTTGTATAAACTAATGGGTCGAAATAGTCACTTGTGGTATTTTGGGTCAATGTGGGCCCGGTGTCGTAAAACTCGGTTTTTATTATGAAAAACTCTTAGTTTAACCTATTGTAATATATTGTGAAAGTGTGTTGGTTTAAAAGTGTAGGGAAGCGGGTTTTTCACCCGTGTGTAAAACGTAAAACTGATCAGAATCTGGCAGCACATCTGGATGCCGTCCCAGATGGCTGGACGCCGTCCTGGTTTTTACAACTGGACGCCGTCCAGATTACTGGACGCCGTCCAGATCAACTGGCTCTCAAATTTTTTTTTATGGCACTTTTACGGATGGTTAACGGGTTGGGTTGTTACAAGTGGTATCAAAGCATGGTCTAAGGGATTTAGGTGACTTGAGATAGGTGCCTAGACTTAGACTTTTGTGTGTGCTTATTTGTTACGGGACTTGTAGGATTACGGGTCGGAATGGGTTTAGTTAGTGCCTTGATTGTCGGTTGACTAACGTTTATATTAGTAATGCAGATATTATTAATATGCTATTGTGTTGCGATATTGATTCTTGCGTTGTGTTTTGTTTGTGGTTGTGTTTGTTTATATCATCGGGCGAGGCGGTCGTTGTACTAACGAGTCGATGCGGCGTGTGTACGTAATAAGGACTTGCAAACCTTATTACGGGTGCAAATCGTGTCTAACGAGTGATGTATGACGAGTGTTTAGCAAGATGGGACGGTGTTGTGCGTGCGGTTTTATACGTTCGTGGACTAATCGTTTTGCATTCTTTAGAATGACGACGCGAAACGAGATCGAGGCGAATGACGTGGAGTTTAACGCTAGAGTTGCGGCCGCCGTTGCGGAGCAAATGAGTGCGTTTCGAGAAGAAATGGATAGGAAGTATTCCGAACTTCAAAGTAGTGGTGAAATGGAGCATTGTTTTAAGAGCTTCATGAGGACTAAACCCCCGATGTATGACGGGAAGCCGAATCCTTTGATAAGCACAACTTGGATCTCGAATGTCGAAGGGTGTTTTCGTACTATTGAATGCCCTCCCGAGAAAAAGACGAGACTCGCTACTAGTTTGTTGCGGGGTAGGGCGAAGGATTGGTTGGATGGTAAGATTGATCTTGTCGGTGGTGAGCCGTTTATGGCTTTATCGTGGGACGAGTTTAAGAAGGAATTCTTCGAGGAGTTCCGAACTTCAGCCGATTTATCGAAAATGCGTAATGAGTTGCGAAATTTGCAACAAGGTTCTATGGATTTGAATACTCTCAAGACGACCTTTATGGCGAAGGCTCGTTTTTGCCCGGAGTATTTGGGGAATGATCGTTTGTTGATGGAGGATTTCTATCGGACTTTGAATGATGACTTGAAGAGTAAGATTAGCCGGGGTTATGCGAAGTCGTTTGCGGAATTATTCGCGGTGGCTAGAGGTTTTGAGTCGTATACGATATCAAAGATTGGTGAACCTTCAAGTGAGAGAAGCGTTGTTTCGTATGGTGCTCCGAGTAAGAGGACTAAGGGTCCGAGTGTGAGCATGGGTGGTACGCGGACGGGTATACCGGATTCTAGTACGTCTCGATGTTACAATTGTGGCATGAGGGGTCACAAGTCTTGGGAATGTTCGGTACCAAAGGGTGATGGTATGGTGTGTTTCAATTGCCAAGAAGAAGGACATCGTAAGTTGGAATGTCCCAAGTTAGCAGGGACGGGTGCGGCAAGGAGACGTTAAGGTACGTTTCATTTTAATAATATGTCCTTTGATTATTTATTAAGTGCCATTGAATTTGAGTTTGTTAAATGCATTGTGTTGTGCATGTTATGGTTATGGGTGACGTTCCTAATGGAAGTACCCTAGGGTGACGTTTTGATTGTCGGGCGAAGGGCGTAAGACTTGGTGCAACCAAGCATTCTTTGATATTTGTAGAGTGTTTATACCAAGCCATGGGTATGGGTTTTGGTGTTCGGATGTTAGAGCGTGTTCGCTCTCGTGTTGAAGTGATGAACCATGAGGTTCGTCGGGAGGATAGAAACCCTTGAGATCGAGTGTTTTGGATCTCGATGTATGTTGGTAAAGGAGTCTACGTGACGTGACATTAGGTGCCTCTTTTATACCTACTAGCATGGTGTTCGACTCCGATTGTGTTGCGGTTACATTGTACTTAGGGTACCGAAGTGAAACCCTTAGGTATATGAGTGACTAGGGAAATTCGACAAACTATAGCAATTGGATGATTGCGAGAGTAGAGTTTGTGTAAATTGCGGTACACTTTTTGTTTGAAGTGTTTAAGGATTGATTTAAATCCTTCGTGTGCTCTCGGTTGGAGCAAGATGTGGTGATGGGTCGTGTGAACCCAATTGTTGGTAAATTCTACCTTTGGTAGCATGGTACGGTTGTACGAGATGCGGTTATGTGATGTAGTTCCAAGTGGGGGAGTTACACTCCCGCCCGAGGAAATTTTAGTGTGAGATTTCGGGTGACGTTTTAGTAAGATCCGAAAATTGTGTTGGGACCTAGTTTGGTCGATTTGTGGTAGATTACAATTTCGGATAAATTGTACTTATGGTTTGGATTTGTATTATCACCGAGGTGGTAATGTGGTAAATCTCATTGAGAGATAATGGACGTGTTTGGCGAGCAAAGTGAAATCCTTCGGTTAAGGGAGGTGTGTGTCGGATTCTCTTCTAGAGAATTATTGTTTTGTGCCTATGTTTGATATAGGTGGTTCTTGCTCGAGTGTGTGAATGGTTAGTGGTATCCGTTAGGATTCACTATGGCGTAGCAGAGCGCGATGTTACGCTACTCGTCGTTCGAGGCCAAAAGGGCGTTGATTGATGAAGCATGACTTTCGGAGTCCGCTGACTTCATCATGGTATTGGTGATTGATGAAGCATGACCTTTAGGGTCCGCTGACTTCATCATGGGAGTATGCAATTGGTGGAGCATGACCTTCGGGGTCCGCGGACTTCATCATGAGCGAGGTGTTATATCGGTGGAGCATGACCTTCGGGGTCCGCTGACTTCATCCGGTGTTGAGATTGGTGAAGCATGATCTTCGGGTCCGCTGACTTCATCATGGTAGTGGATCGCGTGTGGTTTCGGATTCACGATGACGCGTGTTGTTTCGGTCAATGTATTGAGGAGTGAGTCTCGTGTAGTTCGGATTCACAAATGACTCGTGTAGTTCGGTCATTCCTCCGGGATAGTGACTCTCGTGTAGTTCGGATTCACTAAGGCGCGTGTAGTTCGGCCAATCCCGATTGTTGTTGTGGTGAAGGTAGTGAGTCGCGTGTAGTTCGGATTTACTAAGGCGCGTGTGTTTTCGGCCAGCCTTCGTGTGGTATGATCTATCGGTTGTTTTATACACCGATGGTGGGGTCGTAAGGACCATGTGGTTTGATCTATTGGTTGTTTTATGCACCAATGGTGGGGTCGTAAGGACCGTGTTGTGGGAACTATCGGTTGTTTTATACGCCGATGGTGGGGTCGCGAGGACCATGTTGTATGATTAATGATGCGATAGCCGTGTTTCGCTCACATGTTGTTACGGGTGTGACGATAGTCGATTTTGTACACCTTGGGATCTAGCGTTTGAAATGTCCCGTTCTTATTGATTAAAAACGTTCCATATTAATTGATTTCGTTGCGAGGTTTTGACCTCTATATGAGACGTTTTTCAAAGACTGCATTCATTTTTAAAACAAACCATAACCTTTATTTCATAGATAAAGGTTTTAAAAAGCTTTACGTAGATCATCAAATAATGATAATCTAAAATATCCTGTTTACACACGACCATTACATAATGGTTTACAATACAAATATGTTACAACAAAATAAGTTTCTTGAATGCAGTTTTTACACAATATCATACAAGCATGGACTCCAAATCTCGTCCTTATTTAAGTATGCGACAGCGGAAGCTCTTAATAATCACCTGAGAATAAACATGCTTAAAACGTTAACAAAAATGTTGGTGAGTTATAGGTTTAACCTATATATATCAAATCATAATAATAGACCACAAGATTTCATATTTCAATACACATCCCATACATAGAGATAAAAATCATTCATATGGTGAACACCTGGTAACCGACATTAACAAGATGCATATATAAGAATATCCCCATCATTCTGGGACACACTTCGGATATGATATAAATTTCGAAGTACTAAAGCATCCAGTACTTTGGATGGGGTTTGTTAGGCCCAATAGATCTATCTTTAGGATTCGCGTCAATTAGGGTGTCTGTTCCCTAATTCTTAGATTACCAGAATTAATAAAAAGGGGCATATTCGATTTCGATAATTCAACCATAGAATGTAGTTTCACGTACTTGTGTCTATTTTGTAAATCATTTATAAAACCTGCATGTATTCTCATCCCAAAAATATTAGATTTTAAAAGTGGGACTATAACTCACTTTCACAGATTTTTACTTCGTCGGGAAGTAAGACTTGGCCACTGGTTGATTCACGAACCTATAACAATATATACATATATATCAAAGTATGTTCAAAATATATTTACAACACTTTTAATATATTTTGATGTTTTAAGTTTATTAAGTCAGCTGTCCTCGTTAGTAACCTACAACTAGTTGTCCACAGTTAGATGTACAGAAATAAATCGATAAATATTATCTTGAATCAATCCATGACCCAGTGTATACGTATCTCAGTATTGATCATAACTCAAACTATATATATTTTGGAATCAACCTCAACCCTGTATAGCTAACTCCAACATTCACATATAGAGTGTCTATGGTTGTTCCGAAATATATATAGATGTGTCGACATGATAGGTCGAAACATTGTATACGTGTCTATGGTATCTCAAGATTACATAATATACAATACAAGTTGATTAAGTTATGGTTGGAATAGATTTGTTACCAATTTTCACGTAGCTAAAATGAGAAAAATTATCCAATCTTGTTTTACCCATAACTTCTTCATTTTAAATCCGTTTTGAGTGAATCAAATTGCTATGGTTTCATATTGAACTCTATTTTATGAATCGAAACAGAAAAAGTATAGATTTATAGTCGGAAAAATAAGTTACAAGTCGTTTTTGTAAAGGTAGTCATTTCAGTCGAAAGAACGACGTCTAGATGACCATTTTAGAAAACATACTTTCACTTTGAGTTTAACCATAATTTTTGGATATAGTTTCATGTTCATAATAAAAATCATTTTCTCAGAATAACAACTTTTAAATCAAAGTTTATCATAGTTTTTAATTAACTAACCCAAAACAGCCCGCGGTGTTACTACGACGGCGTAAATCCGGTTTTACGGTGTTTTTCGTGTTTCCAGGTTTTAAATCATTAAGTTAGCATATCATATAGATATAGAACATGTGTTTAGTTGATTTTAAAAGTCAATTTAGAAGGATTAACTTTTGTTTGCGAACAAGTTTAGAATTAACTAAACTATGTTCTAGTGATAACAAGTTTAAACCTTCGAATAAGATAGCTTTATATGTATGAATCAAATGATGTTATGAACATCATTACTACCTTAAGTTCCTTGGATAAACCTACTGGAAAAGAGAAAAATGGATCTAGCTTCAACGCATCCTTGGATGGCTCGAAGTTCTTGAAGCAGAATCATGACACGAAAACAAGTTCAAGTAAGATCATCACTTGAAATAAGATTGTTATAGTTATAGAAATTGAACCAAAGTTTGAATATGATTATTACCTTGTATTAGAATGATAACCTACTATAAGTAACAAAGATTTCTTGAGGTTGGATGATCACCTTACAAGATTGGAAGTGAGCTAGCAAACTTGAAAGTATTCTTGATTTTATGTAACTAGAACTTGTAGAATATATGAAGAACACTTAGAACTTGAAGATAGAACTTGAGAGAGATCAATTAGATGAAGAAAATTGAAGAATGAAAGTGTTTGTAGGTGTTTTTGGTCGTTGGTGTATGGATTAGATATAAAGGATATGTAATTTTGTTTTCATGTAAATAAGTCATGAATGATTACTCATATTTTTGTAATTTTATGAGATATTTCATGCTAGTTGCCAAATGATGGTTCCCACATGTGTTAGGTGACTCACATGGGCTTCTAAGAGCTGATCATTGGAGTGTATATACCAATAGTACATACATCTAAAAGCTGTGTATTGTACGAGTACGAATACGGGTGCATACGAGTAGAATTGTTGATGAAACTGAACGAGGATGTAATTGTAAGCATTTTTGTTAAGTAGAAGTATTTTGATAAGTGTATTGAAGTCTTTCAAAAGTTTATAAATACATATTAAAACACTACATGTATATACATTTTAACTGAGTCGTTAAGTCATCGTTAGTCGTTACATGTAAGTGTTGTTTTGAAACCTTTAGGTTAACGATCTTGTTAAATGTTGTTAACCCAATGTTTATAATATAAAATGAGATTTTAAATTATTATATTATCATGATATTATCATGTATGAATATCTCTTAATATGATATATATACATTAAATGTCTTTACAACGATAATCGTTACATATATGTCTCGTTTAAAAATCATTAAGTTAGTAGTCTTGTTTTTACATATGTAGTTCATTGTTAATATACTTAATGATATGTTTACTTATCATAGTATCATGTTAACTATATATATATCCATATATATGTCATCATATAGTTTTTACAAGTTTTAACGTTCGTGAATCACCGGTCAACTTGGGTGGTCAATTGTCTATATAAAACATATTTCAATTAATCAAGTCTTAACAAGTTTGATTGCTTAACATGTTGGAAACATTTAATCATGTAAATATCAATCTCAATTAAATAAATTTCGCCCCAAAATTTTAAGCTGTTGAAGGTGTTGACGAATCTTCTGGAAATAGATGCGGGTATTTCTTCTTCATCTGATCTTCACGCTCCCAGGTGAACTCGGGTCCTCTACGAGCATTCCATCGAACCTTAACAATTGGTATCTTGTTTTGCTTAAGTCTTTTAACCTCACGATCCATTATTTCGACGGGTTCTTTGATGAATTGAAGTTTTTCGTTGATTTGGATTTCATCTAACGGAATAGTGAGATATTCTTTAGCAAAACATTTCTTCAAATTCGAGACGTGGAAAGTGTTATGTACAGCCGCGAGTTGTTGAGGTAACTCAAGTCGGTAAGCTACTGGTCCGACACGATCAATAATCTTGAATGGTCCAATATACCTTGGATTTAATTTCCCTCGTTTACCAAATCGAACAACGCCTTTCCAAGGTGCAACTTTAAGCATGACCATCTCTCCAATTTCAAATTCTATATCTATTCTTTTAATGTCAGCGTAGCTCTTTTGTCGACTTTGGGCGGTTTTCAACCGTTGTTGAATTTGGATGATCTTCTCGGTAGTTTCTTGTATAATCTCCGGACCCGTAATCTGTCTATCCCCCACTTCACTCCAACAAATCGGAGACCTGTACTTTCTACCATAAAGTGCTTCAAATGGCGCCATCTCAATGCTTGAATGGTAGCTGTTGTTGTAGGAAAATTCTGCTAACGGTAGATGTCGATCCCAACTGTTTCCGAAATCAATAACACATGCTCGTAGCATGTCTTCAAGCGTTTGATCGTCCTTTCGCTATGCCCATCAGTTTGTGGATGATAGGTAGTACTCATGTCTAGACGAGTTCCTAATGCTTGCTGTAATGTCTGCCAGAATCTTGAAATAAATCTGCCATCCCTATCAGAGATAATAGAGATTGGTATTCCATGTCTGGAGACGACTTCCTT
Source organism: Rutidosis leptorrhynchoides (assembly GCF_046630445.1). Lineage (NCBI taxonomy): Eukaryota > Viridiplantae > Streptophyta > Magnoliopsida > Asterales > Asteraceae > Rutidosis > Rutidosis leptorrhynchoides. Next base: position 169,253,614 of record NC_092334.1, on the reverse strand, counting down.
CAAATACAGTCGTGCTAACTTCTCCATCTTGTCATCTTCTCTTATTGGCAGGAAATGTGCTGATTTGGTGAGACGATCAACTATTACCCAAATAGTATCAAAACCACTTGCAGTCCTTGCAATTTAGTGATGAAATCCATGGTAATGTTTTCCCATTTCCATTCCGGGATTTCGGGTTGTTGAAGTAGACCTGATGGTTTTTGATGCTCAGCTTTGACCTTAGAACACGTCAAACATTCTCCTACGTATTTAGCAACATCGGCTTTCATACCCGGCCACCAAAAAATGTTTCTTGAGATCCTTGTAAATCTTCCCCGTTCCAGGATGTATTGAGTATCTGGTTTTATGAGCTTCTCTAAGTACCATTTCTCTCATATCTCCAAATTTTGGTACCCAAATCCTTTCAGCCCTATACCGGGTTCCGTCTTCCCGAATATTAAGATGCTTCTCCGATTCTTTGGGTATTTCATCCTTTAAATTTCTCTCTTTTAAAACTCCTTGTTGCGCCTCCTTTATTTGAGTAGTAAGGTTATTATGAATCATTATATTCATAGATTTTACTCGAATGGGTTCTCTGTCCTTCCTGCTCAAGGCATCGGCTACCACATTTGCCTTCCCCGGGTGGTAACGAATCTCAAAGTCGTAATCATTTAATAATTCAATCCACCTACGCTGCCTCATATTCAGTTGTTTCTGATTAAATATGTGTTGAAGACTTTTGTGGTCGGTATATATAATACTTTTGACCCCATATAAGTAGTGCCTCCAAGTCTTTAATGCAAAAACAACCGCGCCTAATTCCAAATCATGCGTCGTATAATTTTGTTCGTGAATCTTCAATTGTCTAGACGCATAAGCAATCACCTTCGTTCATTGCATTAATACACAACCGAGACCTTGCTTTGATGCGTCACAATAAATCACAAAATCATCATTCCCTTCAGGCAATGACAATATAGGTGCCGTAGTTAGCTTTTTCTTCAATAACTGAAACGCTTTCTCTTGTTCATCATTCCATTCAAATTTCTTCCCTTTATGCGTTAATGCAGTCAAGGGTTTTGCTATTCTGGAAAAGTCTTGGATGAACCTTCTGTAGTAACCAGCTAGTCCTAAAAACTGGCGTATGTGTTTCGGGGTTTTCGGGGTTTCCCACTTTTCAACAGTTTCTATCTTTGCCGGATCCACCTTAATACCTTCTTTGTTCACTATGTGACCGAGGAATTGAACTTCTTCCAACCAAAATGCACACTTTGAAAACTTAGCGTACAGTTCTTCCTTCCTCAATACTTCTAACACCTTTCTCAAATGTTCACCGTGTTCTTGGTCATTCTTTGAGTAAATAAGTATGTCATTAATGAAAACAATGACAAACTTGTCAAGGTATGGTCCACACACTCGGTTCATAAGGTCCATGAACACAGCTGGTGCATTAGTTAAAACAAACGGCATGACAATAAACTCGTAATGACCGTAACGTGTTCTGAAAGCGGTCTTTGGAATATCATCTTCTTTCACCCGCATTTGATGATACCCGGAACGTAAGTCAATCTTTGAATAAACAGACGAGCCTTGTAGTTGATCAAATAAGTCGTCGATTCTCGGTAGTGGGTAGCGGTTCTTGATGGTAAGTTTGTTCAACTCTCGGTAGTCGATACACAACCTGAAAGTACCATCTTTCTTCTTGACAAACAAAACAGGAGCTCCCTACGGTGATGTGCTTGGTCGAATGAAACCACGCTCTAAAAGTTCTTGTAATTAGCTTTGCAGTTCTTTCATCTCGCTGGGTGCGAGTCTGTAAGGAGCACGAGCTATTGGTGCAGCTCCTGGTACAAGATCTATTTGAAATTCAACGGATCGATGTGGGGGTAATCCCGGTAATTCTTTCAGAAATACATCGGGAAATTCTTTTGCAATGGGAACATCATTGATGCTCTTTTATTCAGTTTGTACTTTCTCGACGTGTGCTAGAACAGCATAGCAACCTTTTCTTATTAGTTTTTGTGCCTTCAAATTACTAATAAGATGTAGCTTCGTGTTGCCCTTTTCTCCGTACACCATTAAGGGTTTTCCTTTTTCTCGTATAATGCGAATTGCATTTTTGTAACAAACGATCTCTGCTTTCACTTCTTTCAACCAGTCCATACCGATTATCACATCAAAACTCCCTAACTCTACTGGTATCAAATCAATCTTAAATGTTTTGCTAACCAGTTTAATTTCTAGATTCCGACATATATTATCTGCTGAAATTAATTTACCATTTGCTAATTCGAGTAAAAATTTACTATCCAAAGGCGTCAATGGACAACTTAATTTAGCACAAAAATCTCTACTCATATAGCTTCTATCCGCACCCGAATCAAATAAAACGTAAGCAGATTTATTGTCAATAAGAAACGTACCCGTAACAAGCTCCGGGTCTTCCTGTGCCTCTGCCGTATTAATATTGAAAACTCTTCCGCGGCCTTTTCCATTCGTGTTCTCCTGGTTCGGGCAATTTCTAATAATGTGGCCCGGTTTTCCACATTTATAACAAACTATATTGGCATAACTTACTCCGACACTACTTGCTCCGCCATTACTCGTTCCGACACCATTTGTTCCTTTCGTTCTATTTACCCCTGGTCCGTAGACCTCACACTTCGCCACGCTATGACCATTTCTTTTACACTTGTTGCAAAATTTGGTGCAGAACCCCGAGTGATACTTTTCACACCTTTGGCATAGCTGCTTCTGATTGTTGTTGTTGTTGCGGTTATTATTGTTGTTGGGATGATTGTTGTAGTTGCTGTTGTTGTTGTTGGGCCGTTTGTTGTAGTTGCGATTGATGTTGCGATTGTTGGGATAATTGTTGTAATTGCTGTTATTGTTGTATTGGTGATTCTTATCACCGTTTTCCTCCCACTTTCTTTTGACTTGCTTCACATTGGCCTCTTCAGCAGTCTGTTCTTTAATTCTTTCTTCAATCTGGTTCACTAGTTTGTGAGCCATTCTACATGCCTGTTGTATGGAGGTGGGCTCGTGTGAACTTATATCTTCTTGGATTCTTTCCGGTAATCCTTTCACAAATGCGTCGATCTTCTCTTCCTCATCTTCGAATGCTCCCGGACACAATAGGCACAATTCTGTGAATCGTCTTTCGTACGTGATAATATCAAATCCTTGGGTTCGTAACCCTCTAAGTTCTGTCTTGAGCTTATTGACCTCGGTTCTGGGACGGTACTTCTCGTTCATCAAGTGCTTGAATGCTGACCACAGTAGTGCGTACGCATCGTCTTGTCCCACTTGCTCTAGATAGGTATTCCACCATGTTAACGCAGAACCTGTGAAGGTATGCGTAGCGTACTTCACTTTGTCCTCTTCAGTACACTTACTTATGGCAAACACCGATTCGAGCTTCTCGGTCCACCGTTTCAATCCGATCGGTCCTTCGGTTCCATCAAATTCCAAAGGTTTGCAGGCAGTGAATTCTTTGTAGGTGCATCCTACACGATATCCTATACTGCTAGATCCAAGGTTATTGTTGGTATGTAGCGCAGCCTGTACTGCGGCTATGTTTGAAGCTAGAAAAGTACGGAATTCCTCTTCATTCATATTCACGGTGTGTCAAGTAGTCGGTGCCATTTCCTTCAAAATAGTCAAATGGAACAAGTTAATCATACAGAATATTAAGAGTAGTTAATAGTATTTCGTAGCATAATATGAACTCATTTATAAATGCTTTTTCTTCATATTAGCGTTTTATAAGTTTAAATTCGGGTAGTACCTACCCGTTAAGTTCATACTTAGTAGCTAATATACAATTCAACTACTGCAATTCTATATGAATAACTGATTATAATAATATTTCGCGTTCAAACTTTTACACAATATTTTACAAACTTACAATACCGCTTATTTTACATATAGCATGAAATATAGCACACAATAAATTTGATACAAGATGGTTGTGAAGATAATTCTAGCTAGTACATAAGTCGTTCAGCAAAGGCAATAAAGACACGTAATTCATACGTCCAGAAACAAGTCATGCATTCTGGTTTTACTAGGATTACTTCCCATCCTTGGTCTTGTGGAACATAACCGTTATGGCCGTTGATAAGACAGTGTGTTGTAACGTCGTCAAAGGGACGAGGGTTACGTAATGTCCAACAGTCCCGTAACAATCTAAAAACCTCATTTCTTACCCCAATTACCGACTCCGTCACTTGAGGAAACGTTTTGTTTAATAGTTGTAGCCAGATGTTCTTGTTCTCACTTAGGTGAGAAGTGAACATTACTAATCCGTAAGCATAACATGCTTCTTTATGTTGCATGTTAGCCGCTTTTTCTAAATCACGAAGTCCAATATTCGGATATATTGAGTCAAAATAATTTCTTAACCCATTGTTCAAAATAGCATTTGGGTTCCCCGCAATATATGGGTCAAAGTAAACACATCGTAACTTATGGATTTCCCAATGTGATATCCCCCATCTTTCGAACGAAAGCCTTTTATAAACCAAGGCATTCTTGGAAAGTTCTTCGAATGTCTTACAAACTGATCTCGCCTTAAATAGTTGTGCCGAAGAATTCTGACCGACTCTAGACAAGATTTCATCAATCATGTCTCCGGGTAGGTCTCTTAAAATATTGGGTTGTCTATCCATTTTGTGTTTTTATACTATAAAATAGACATGAGTTAGATTCATAAAAAAAAAAATACTTATTAATACAAGCAATATTTACATATATCATAAAGCATAAGCACACTATATTACATATATTACACCACACGAATACAACTATCTTATTCCGACTCGGTTGTTTCTTCTTCTTAGGTTTTGGTTCGTTTTGCCAAGTTTCTAGGGATATATGATATTCCCCTACTACGAGCCGTCGTTTTCCACATTGGTTTATAAAAACCTGGTGGTTTAGAGGTTCCCGGGTCATTGTTACAACTTAAGGACTTCGGGGGTTGACGATACATATAAAGTTCATCGGGGTTGGAATTAGATTTATCTATTTTTATGCCCTTTCCCTTATTATTTTCGTTTGCCTATTTAAATTCAGTTGGGGTAATTTCTATAACATCATCGGAATTCTCGTCGGAATCCGATTCATCGGAGAATTGGTAATCCTCCCAATATTTTGCTTCCTTGGCGGAAACACCATTGACCATAATTAACCTTGGTCGGTTGGTTGAGGATTTTCTTTTACTTAACCGTTTTATTATTTCCCCCACCGGTTCTATTTCTTCATCCGGTTCCGATTCTTCTTCCGGTTCCGATTCTTCTTCCGGTTCCGGCTCTTCTTCCGGTTCCTCTTCGGGAACTTGTGAATCAGTCCACGAATCATTCCAATTTACATTTGACTCTTCATTATTATTAGGTGAGTCAATGGGACTTGTTCTAGAGGTAGACATCTATCACATAATATCAAACGCGTTAAGAGATTAATATATCACATAATATTCACATGTTAAAAATATATAGTTTCCAACAAAATTTGTTAAGCAATCATTTTTAAGTAAACACGGTCGAAGTCCAGACTCACTAATGCATCCTAACAAACTCGATAAGACACACTAATGCAAAATTCTGGTTCTCTAAGACCAATGCTCGGATACCAACTGAAATGTCCCGTTCTTATTGATTAAAAACGTTCCATATTAATTGATTTCGTTGCGAGGTTTTGACCTCTATATGAGACGTTTTTCAAAGACTGCATTCATTTTTAAAACAAACCATAACCTTTATTTCATAGATAAAGGTTTTAAAAAGCTTTACGTAGATTATCAAATAATGATAATCTAAAATATCCTGTTTACACACGACCATTACATAATGGTTTACAATACAAATATGTTACAATAAAATAAGTTTCTTGAATGCAGTTTTTACACAATATCATACAAGCATGGACTCCAAATCTCGTCCTTATTTAAGTATGGACAGCAGAAGCTCTTAATAATCACCTGAGAATAAACATGCTTAAAACGTCAACAAAAATATTGGTGAGTTATAGGTTTAACCTATATATATCAAATCATAATAATAGACCACAAGATTTCATATTTCAATACACATCCCATACATAGAGATAAAACTCATTCATATGGTGAACACCTGGTAACCGACATTAACAAGATGCATATATAAGAATATCCCCATCATTCCGGGACACCCTTCGGATATGATATAAATTTCGAAGTACTAAAGCATCCGGTACTTTGGATGGGGTTTGTTAGGCCCAATAGATCTATCTTTAGGATTCGCGTCAATTAGGGTGTATGTTCCCTAATTCTTAGATTACCAGACTTAATAAAAAGGGGTATATTTGATTTCGATAATTCAACCATAGAATGTAGTTTCACGTACTTGTGTCTATTTTGTAAATCATTTATAAAACCTGCATGTATTCTCATCCCAAAAATATTAGATTTTAAAAGTGGGACTATAACTCACTTTCACAGATTTTTACTTCGTCGGGAAGTAAGACTTGGCCACTGGTTGATTCATGAACCTATAACAATATATACATATATATCAAAGTATGTTCAAAATATATTTACAACACTTTTAATATATTTTGATGTTTTATGTTTATTAAGTCAGCTGTCCTCGTTAGTAACCTACAACTAGTTGTCCACAGTTAGATGTACAGAAATAAATCGATAAATATTATCTTGAATCAATCCATGACCCAGTGTATACGTATCTCAGTATTGATCACAACTCAAACTATATATATTTTGGAATCAACCTCAACCCTGTATAGCTAACTCCAACATTCACATATAGAGTGTCTATGGTTGTTCCGAAATATATGTAGATGTGTCGACATGATAGGTCGAAACATTGTATACGTGTCTATGGTATCTCAAGATTACATAATATACAATACAAGTTGATTAAGTTATGGTTGGAATAGATTTGTTACCAATTTTCACGTAGCTAAAATGAGAAAAATTATCCAATCTTGTTTTACCCATAACTTCTTCATTTTAAATCCGTTTTGAGTGAATCAAATTGCTATGGTTTCATATTGAACTATATTTTATGAATCTAAATAGAAAAAGTATAGGTTTATAGTCGGAAAAATAAGTTACAAGTCATTTTTGTAAAGGTAGTCATTTCAGTCGAAAGAACGACGTCTAGATGACCATTTTAGAAAACATACTTCCACTTTGAGTTTAACCATAATTTTTGGATATAGTTTCATGTTCATAATAAAAATCATTTTCTCAGAATAACAACTTTTAAATCAAAGTTTATCATAGTTTTTAATTAACTAACCCAAAACAGCCCGCGGTGTTACTACGACGGCGTAAATCCGGTTTTACGGTGTTTTTCGTGTTTCCAGGTTTTAAATCATTAAGTTAGCATATCATATAGATATAGAACATGTGTTTAGTTGATTTTAAAAGTCAAGTTAGAAGGATTAACTTTTGTTTGCGAACAAGTTTAGAATTAACTAAACTATGTTCTAGTGATTACAAGTTTAAACCTTCGAATAAGATAGCTTTATATGTATGAATCGAATGATGTTATGAACATCATTACTACCTTAAGTTCCTTGGATAAACCTACTGAAAAAGAGAAAAATGGATCTAGCTTCAACGGATCCTTGGATGGCTCGAAGTTCTTGAAGCAGAATCATGACACGAAAACAAGTTCAAGTAAGATCATCACTTGAAATAAGATTGTTATAGTTATAGAAATTGAACCAAAGTTTGAATATAATTATTACCTTGTATTAGAATGATAACCTACTGTAATAAAAAAAGATTTCTTGAGGTTGGATGATCACCTTACAAGATTGGAAGTGAGCTAGCAAACTTGAAAGTATTCTTGATTTTATGTAACTAGAACTTGTAGAATATATGAAGAACACTTAGAACTTGAAGATAGAACTTGAGAGAGAGATTAATTAGATGAAGAAAATTGAAGAATGAAAGTGTTTGTAGGTGTTTTTGGTCGTTGGTGTATGGATTAGATATAAAGGATATGTAATTTTGTTTTCATGTAAATAAGTCATGAATGATTACTCATATTTTTGTAATTTTATGAGATATTTCATGCTAGTTGCCAAATGATGGTTCCCACATGTGTTAGGTGACTCACATGGGCTTCTAAGAGCTGATCATTGGAGTGTATATACCAATAGTACATACATCTAAAAGCTGTGTATTGTACGAGTACGAATACGGGTGCATACGAGTAGAATTGTTGATGAAACTGAACGAGGATGTAATTGTAAGAATTTTTGTTAAGTAGAAGTATTTTGATAAGTGTATTGAAGTCTTTCAAAAGTGTATAAATACATATTAAAACACTACATGTATATACATTTTAACTGAGTCGTTAAGTCATCGTTAGTCATTACATGTAAGTGTTGTTTTGAAACCTTTAGGTTAACGATCTTATTAAATGTTGTTAACCCAATGTTTATAATATCAAATGAGATTTTAAATTATTATATTATCATGATATTATCATGTATGAATATCTCTTAATATGATATATATACATTAAATGTCTTTACAACGATAATCGTTACATATATGTCTCGTTTAAGAATCATTAAGTTAGTAGTCTTGTTTTTACATATGTAGTTCATTGTTAATATATTTAATGATATGTTTACTTATCATAGTATCATGTTAACTATATATATATCCATATATATGTCATCATATAGTTTTTACAAGTTTTAACGTTCGTGAATCACCGGTCAACTTGGGTGGTCAATTGTCTATATGAAACATATTTCAATTAATCAAGTCTTAACAAGGTTGATTGCTTAACATGTTGGAAACATTTAATCATGTAAATAGCAATCTCAATTAATATGTATAAACATGGAAAAGTTCGGGTCACTACAGCGTTGCCTTGATTGTTTTGGGCGCTATCGGTTTTAGCCGTTGGATTATGATGTTACGATAGTTGCATATTGGTCGTATTGTGCGCTACAAGGGATGTTTAGTGATTGGTATCATCCGTAAGGATTCGTTTGGATCGGTCTTCATCGTTTCGGGTTGTTGACCTTAGGTTGTGACTTGGTTACTTTAGCATTATACTTGGTAATGGTACGCTAAAGGAATGATATCTCGGTTCGAGATTGGATGAGTTTTTCCGATGTGAGGGAATGTGCATGGTTATAGTGCTCGGATTATGGTTTTGATAAATCGCGGGTGACGATTTAGTTGTTAAAGGCGATTCCTTGGGAAGGATTGTTTAGGAAAGTCAGATTGGGGCTATGTTTGAGGACCGTTGAGTGTGGTCCGTTTGGTTAAGTGACGAGGATCACGAGGACGTGATCGATTCTAAGTGGGGGAGAGTTGTAACACCCTGTTTCTGTTTCTGAAATTTCAGTAGATCGGGACGCCGTCCAAGGGATGGGACGCCGTCCAGATGTGAAGCGTGGGACGCCGTCCAAGGGTCGGGACGCCGTCCAACCTGTCTGACGAGCCAGCTGTATTTTTATTTTAAAAAGGGGTATTTTGGTAAATTCACTTGGTTGCCGGTTTGGAGCCTTCAAGGCTGATTCATTGATCACTTTGGATCATTTCTCACCAACCAAAAACACTCTCAACCTTATCTAGAAAGAGAAGAGAAGTTTAGAGAGAGAGAGAGGTGGATTTTGAGAGGAAGGAGTCGATTTCTCGCAAAAGCTCGGGTTCTAAAGTTGTTCATCTCGCTCCTAGCTACGTTGTGGTGGTATTGGTAAGCTCAAACTCCGAATTTCATTGCTTAGATTTGATATTCAATTTAGGGATTTGAACTAGTTTGTTGTGAAACCCTTTTAGGTGATGAAATGGGTTTATGGTGACTAGTTATTCTTGTCACTTGGCGGGTTTTGGGTCAGTTGACGATTTGGCCTTGTTTAGGGTTTGATGGTGAGTTTAATCACTAGGTTTAGTGATTATTGAAGTGTTGAAACTCTTTTGGGAGAGTTTGGCTAACTAATTTTGAAATGGGTCAAAATTAGGGTTTTGGTGTCAAAATGGGTATGACACGTGTTTAACACTTGTGATCGGGCTTAATCAGTACTTTCCATTTGGCGCGTTGCGGATTACTTGGAAGCATTCATCAAGACGACTAGGTGAGTGTTAATATCCTATATGCATATGTATGTGTAGGATGGGTGCGGGTCAGGTGAAGTGGTTCTCGGTTATAGAGGTCACTTCACATATAGGTGGATTCGATGGACTTGCGTTTAGGTCCAATTGGCACGGTTGTGCGTTTTGGTTGACCACCTTTGGCGAGGTACATGTTTTATGTGTACGTTATCACACGTGTTTGTGATGTGGAGTATATAACCCCAATGGCGAAGGGTTGATATTGTTGTGAAGTGGATAACCCCGATGTGGTGGATTTTATAATCCCGTGACCGTGGGTTTTGAATTGGAGAAGTGGATCTCGTGTAGTTCGGATTCACGATGACGCGTGTAGTTCGGTCATCTTATTGGAAATGAATCTCGTGTAGTTCGGATTCATGGTGACTAGTGTAGTTCGGTCATCTTATTGAGGTAGTAATCTCGTGTGGTTTCGGATTACTAAGGCTCGTGTAGTTCGGCCAACCTCGATGTTGTGAAGATAGTAATCTCGTGTGGTTTCGGATTACTAAGACTCGTGTAGTTTGGCTAATATTCATTGTGGCGTTTGGTATTCGGTAATGGGTTAAGGGTTTAACCTTATTCGTTTTTTTATTGTTATATATTGTTGTATTGTTGTGTTGTAGCTAACCCTCCGGGTGTAGCTTCTTGGCGTTGTTCACATCGTCGTTGGTGAACTTGTATTTGTTGATATCTTTAGCTTGTTGCTTAGAGATCGTACGGTATGCTTAGTTTAGTGCCTTATACATGGATGCTTCGGTATGCGGTATTTGATATTTTGTGGCGTGTCCATTTTATACATATATATGTATGTAGTATATTATCATTCACTAAGCGTTAGCTTACCCTCTCGTTGTTTACATTGTTATAGATTGCATGGATGCGGTGGCTCGGGTAAGCGCGGTGACTAGTGGACTTGCGTAGTTGCTTTAGAAGACTTGCTTTTGGATTTGTTTAGGATTGGGTAGCGTGTCCCCAATCCCATGCTCGGTCTATGTTTTGTATAAACTAATGGGTCGAAATAGTCACTTGTGGTATTTTGGGTCGATGTGGGCTCGGTGTCGTAAAACTCAGTTTTTATTATGAAAAACTCTTAGTTTAACCTATTGTAATATATTGTGAAAGTGTGTTGGTTTAAAAGTGTCGGGAAGCGGGTTTTTCACCCGTGTGTAAAACGTAAAACTGATCAGAATCTGGCAGCACATCTGGACGCCGTCCCAGATGGCTGGACGCAGTCCTGGTTTTTACAACTGGACGCCGTCCAGATTACTAGACGCCGTCCAGATCAACTGGCTCTCAAATTTTTTTTATGGCACTTTTACGGATGGTTAACGGGTTGGGTTGTTACAGACACCAACCGAGGAGGCAAGGTTGGGAACCCACCGAGGCGGCAAGGTAGGGTTGATGTGAGGTCGACCGTGGTAGCTTGGTCGGGTCATGATGTTACTGATTGTTCAGTATAGCATAGAAGGACGCATGTGTTGCGTCTGGACGGTTATGCAGTCGAGTCAATAAAGCGGACTATCGGTAGACTGTAGCCTGATCAGCTAAGTCGTGTGCTTGTACAAGCCGCCGATCCTCATTTTGTCAGTTGTTGTATGCTAGTTCAGGACGTTAGCATATATGTGACCCTTGCATATTCAGTTACTTATGTTTGGTCTGTTAGATAATATAAATTCACTTAGCAGTTGTGCTAATTCCCCCACATTTCCACCCCTTGCATGTTTAGGTACTGCTGATTAGGACGGGTGTCACGGACGGATTTAAGAAATGTTTGACTATTAGCTGAACTCTGATGTTTTCTAGTTTTGTAATGTTTTTAAGTAACACCGTCATTTTAGAATATTGTAATAACGTTAACTAAATTTATTTGTTAACTATGGTTTGTAAACATTAACCAAGGTTATTTAGTAATTAAATGTACTTCCGATGTGATAAAAAAAATCAGGGTGTTACAAGTTGGTATCAGAGCTGGTTTAACCTGACTGGCAGGTTAATCGTAGAGGGGGTTCTCACAGTGGCGACCTGTGATGAAGCATTGACTCTTACCCCTTACGATCCCTTTATCTGTAAAGAGTTGGCCGGCTGTACGGAGACGCGGGCTGTAAAACCAGACTTTGAGGTACGCTCAGTGGTCACCCTGTGCGCAGGAACGGCACTGAGAGGGTTGCGTCCCCAACTTGTGTTACAAGTTGGTATCAGAGCGTGGTTTAGCAGCAAGTACGTGCGCGTATTTGTTCCTAAACCCTGAGTTAAGTCAAACATGTCAGTGGGGTGGGGGCTAAGTGAATGTAAGATGTTTGTGAATGTTAGTGTTTAGTAAACTAACAGTTATCCACTAAGCTTTTGTGCGAGTGTTTTGTAGCACAGATGGCAGATAATAGGGATGCGAACGCTACAAACCCGATCCACCCCGGAATGTGCTCCTGATGTGGAGGATGAGGCAGAGGTTTATGATGCTGATTACGTGCATGAGCTTGAATGTAAGTTTAAGGAAGCTCATGAAAAGATTGTTGAGCTTGAGTTAGCTAGACAGTCGGATAATGAGGATACACCACCAGGTTTTGCCACTGCTCAATCACACACCGTACCGTAGATACACCAGAACCAGAACCAATACCCATTATAGAACCAATTCCCTTGGCATGTCATGCCACCACAGAATTATTACCAGTATCAAAATCACATGATGATGAATCAAGTTCAGCCACCCATATACCAACAACCATTTCCACAATAGCAATTCCAACAACAATACCAGCCACCAAAAAGATGCACCTTTAAACAACTTAGAGATTGTGGACCGTCTCCATTCTCGGGAAGTTTTGACCCAGCCGTGACTCTCAATTGGTTACGGGAGGTTGAAAAGGCATTTGATGCCTGTCAGTGTGAGCCGAAATTGAAAGTAACATATGTAACAACCCGACTTTTTCCGTTTACTATCGTTAGTTGTCCGTTAAGTATTTAACGGTGGTAACTTAGACTTGTGTGTTTAATTAAATTAAATACATACTTAGTAGAGAGATGTTTGAATTAATATCTTATATTAATTTATGATTTATTACGGATAGCGAAAGAACTAGAAAACGTTACAATTAAGTTTATCGTCTAGAAGACTTTTCAGTTTACGGAACTCAGAAAAACGACACAATAATTATTTTCGATAATTATTGACTTTAAGAAAATTATTTTTAATTTATTATATATTTAATGAATTAAACTCGGTGATTGCGTTTCAACGACTAGTTAACGTTCCGGAGACCCGTTACGGTTAACGGCACTCGAAACGAACCACGCACGTACCAAGAGTTAAGCAAAAACGAGCCCAAACACCCCTAGAAGGGCCATTCGGCCGACCCCCTGGACACCTTGGTGGACTTGTTTGATCAAGTGGGTCATTAGTTTAATTAATTTAGGCCCTAAACTCAATGTTTAAAAGGCTAGAGCTCTTAAGGAAACCCTCATTCTTTATTTTTTTGGCCCATTGCTTCCCCCCTCCCCTCTCTTTGTCATCGATCACCAACCATACCACCATAGCCATCAAAACTTAAAATTAGGAGAAAGCTTGCATACGAACGTTGTTCGAATTGTCGTTATCTACGCGATAGTATAAGCAATTTGATTGTTTGAGGTATAATTGTAAACCCTAATTTCATTAATTCAGTTTTTTGATCAATTAAATGGTGTATTAGAGTCTAGTGCTCAATTAATGGTGTCTAGTATTGCTAATTGTTGATTGATTGAGAAATTAACGTTGTATGATTGAAAAACGAATTTGTTTATTGATGATCTGATTAAATTCATATGAGATCTGGTCTTGTAATATGTTTAATTAGAATGATATCGAAAAGTTATTAATTTTAGACTCCGATTTTGCATGATTTCGTTACCGTATGCTCAAGATGTGCTTAATCGAAGTTTACGTTAGGGTTTGCATGAAATCCGAATTTTCTGAGTTGCATGCTATGTGTTTTAGCTTATGAAAGTTGTGCTACTGTATTCCTTGTGAAAAGTTATGCAATTTTGACTAAATATCTGCGTTAAAAGGTTATGTAATGCTTCCGATATGATTAAACGAAGTTTTGGATCGTAAAGAATGCTGAATCTGTTTTTAAGTTTACATAAAAATTGCTAGAATGAACTAGGAATTGTTTTAGACTTTGAGTTTCTGGAATATGTTACTTTAGATATTCCTTGACATGTTTCATTTGTATACGAACTTGCGAGAACTTTATTTTCCATGAGATAAATGCTCGTCCAAATGATATGTTCGATTGATGGTCAAAAACTGATGAGTCTGTGATGCTTAGCAAATCTGTACGAATTGGCTAAAGAAATGCTTCTTATTATTTTTTCAATTAAATTTTGAGATGTCTTGAGATGAAACCTATTGGCCGTTCGTTAAAATATATTTTCTATATTTTATGAAAAATGTTTAAAAACTGACGCGCGAGCAGAATTTTCTGTAATGAACCTGAATTTGAGCCTTTCTGATATTGGACTTTTATTTATCGTATGAGACCCTGGCCAGACTTTTTGGAATCGATTTTAAGTCTAGTTAAGATCTGGAGTTGATCATAATTTTATGAATTATGTGCTATGCGCTATGAGTGTATTTCTTTACGACGTATGATTTTCGAAGGTTTACTTTAAGATGTGAAAAATGCGATTTACTAAATTACGAGCGATAACATGTTATATGACTTAAGTATGATTTGTTGACTATGTTTGCATGATTTACTGAGATGTTTGACTTTAGTTGACCTATTTGACCGAGTTGACTTTTGGTTTGACTTTGGTTGACTTTCGTTGACTTGCTTGGATTAGTTGACTTTTACATGTTTGTTGAGTCAGTCTGAGCACTAGGACTTTACGTACACTATGGGTTGACTAAGTTTGACCTATTAGTGTATACTTAAGATGATTTTCTTATTTAGGTTTCGTTGTTCAGTCGAGAGTGTTCGACTACAGTACAGTTTGCTAAGATCTTTACGAGTGCTTTTGCTAAGGTGAGTCTACAGTCCCTACTACGTTTCTACAGGGATGAGATGTATGCTTTTTACAAATGTTTTACGTTTTTGGCACAAGTAACTTACTAAGATTATACATATGAGTTCAGATCAAAAATCCCTTAGCTTGATTATATTAGTTACTTTGTAAGCTCGACTTATAGGGACGGTACCGTTAGGTTTGGCCAACCTCACCGCAACATTAAACAGGTGCTTATGTAGTTGTTACACGTACACTTGATCGGTGTATCACCAGTATAGGGTAAACGAAAGACGTGGGCTCAGCCTACGCAAAGGTTAAAGTTTTATAATCAAGTGCTCATGATAATGTATACTTTTCCTATGATGTTTTTCAAGAAAATCTTGTGGCCTAACTTACGAAATGATTTACTAAACCTGTAGATTCACTCAACATTTTTTGTTGACGTTTTGCATGTTTCATCTCAGGTACATAGAGCTAGTGCTTCCGCTTTATTTGAAGTTATGTGCTGTTTGCTGCTAGAACTGGACGGCGTCCAGCATGATTTCTATTTTTATTTCAAGAACAAATATTCGCATTTAAACAGTTTTCTGTGATGTTTTGGGTTCATATACTTTAGTCATTGATGTCAAATGTTTTCAGTTACATTTTCTTAAATAAATGACTTGTTTTCATGATTAATGAGAATACTTTTCAGAAACGTCTCATATAGAGGGCGTGACCGCTAAACTGTGGGACCAGGAGTTAATATTCCGTTAGTGGATTCTGACGGGGTATTACCTTTGGTATCAGACCAGATGGGTTACCTAGGACTAGGCTGCATTAGAGAGTCGAACGTTAGGTTTTGAATGTCTCGTTCAACGTCACGAGTCTACAAGCCTTTCTCATTTCAGTGCTCACCCTTTGAATCTTCAGTAGGGGCCTTTAGTCTTTTGATTAGAGTAGGGGTCGCGAGAGAGCAGAGCGTACCGCCCTGCCATGGTCGCGAGTCTGTTTATAGTCGCGACTGTTGTCATAGTCAACTAGTGCGTCTAGACTGTAATCGTAGACTCGTTAAGTTGCATGAACCCTAATAGATGAAATTGCTATGATTACTTGGTATCTAATATGATATGATTACTAAGTGACTAACTTTGTGTTTTCTTTGAGTGCTAGATGACTTCTTCTAATCCTATCATTCTTACCGACTCTGACACGGAATCTGAGGAAATCGTGCAAGTGCAAGGAAACACGATACTCGAGTTTGTGGATGATACCGAATCGGAACCTGAGATGGAGACCGAGCATGAGAATGAGCCTAAAGGAAAGGAACCTGCAGAGGATACCGGAGAAGAATCGGAACTCGAATCCGAATCCGAACCTGATGTACCCGATTCACCCCAAACACCTTTTGTTAAACTCGATTATGTTAACCCTTATGGACCGAGAGGCCACCGTAGGATACCAAAAGGACCTGCTCGGCGTAATAACCCATTTTATAAGAGTTTTCATTATGATAATCAGTCACTTGAGATGTGTCGCTGTTTTCATCCCTATGATGCTTCTACGTCTACTCCTAAGCCTAGTACCTCCACTGCTGCTACTAATGACAACAACCCAAATGATCTCACCGTGCGAGTTGAAAATTTGGAGAAAATGGTCGAGTACTTGTTGAAGGAACTCCAAAAACGCAAATAGAGATCGCTCGACTAGATTGTTCCACGCAATCAAACATTATTTGATTATTACTGTTTATTATATGATGTTCACACATACATTATTAGTTGTGGCTTTTCTTATGTGGTTTTACTTATGACATGAGGAATATGTTACTTTTACTGGTTATGCATGAATTTTGGAACAAGAAGTTTATTTCTTTAAGTGTTGGTTTACTAATGGCAATTTGTGTTAGTGATAATGTTACTAGTGTACATTGTTCTTACTACTGCTACTACTAAACGTTATGTATCACTATTATATATCACCAGTGCTACTAGAATCGCTACGATTTAATATTAATTACTATGCATCGTTCCGTTGCTAGTATATTTTATATGTCGATTTCATTGACACTAAACGAATGTGTTATCTTGACCAGAAAGATAATGCCACCCAAGCCAGTTTCCCAAGCTGATGTTCTTCGGTGGATTTTCGAAGGAATAATCGAAGCTGTGGCAGAACTCCGAAACGGAACTAATAGTAACAATGTGAATGCTACAAATCAGCGAAATAAAGATACGACTAATAGTCAAAACAATGGACAAGTAGGGTGTACGTATAAGACTTTCTTGAGTTGTGAACCACACTCGTTTAATGGCACCGAAGGTCCAGTTGGTTTAACTCGTTGGTTTGAGAAGCTTGAGTCAGTTTTCCGTATCAGTGGTTGTAGAGAGGCGGATAAAACGAAGTTTGTATCTAGTAAGCTATCTGATGGTGCGTTGACATGGTGGAATACCTATGCAAACTCAGTAGGTATGGATCAAGCATTTGAGACCTCATGGGAGGATTTGAAACGACGAATGATAGCAGAGTATTGTCCCTACGCCGAAACTGTTAAGATGGAGCGAGAACTCCAAAACCTGAAGCTAGTGGGTACTGATTTGGCTAGTTACAATAAGAGATTCTTTGAACTTGCCCTTATGTGTCCACATATGGTTACTCCCGAACGTCGCAAGATCACTCTTTATGCGAACGGATTGAACGAGAAGATTCAAAGTGGTGTAACTACTTCGAAGTCGAGAACTATACAAGAAGCTGTTGAGATGGCTAGTGAGTTAATCGATCAGGCCGAACAGCGAGGAAAGACTCCTGCCCCAAAATGAGACTAAAACTTATGATAACAAGAGGAAATGAAATAATAACAATAACTCAGGAAAGAATTACAATCAGCATCCCTTTAAGAAACAAGATACTGCTAAGAGTAATGCTGCAATCCCAAATTCAAATTCTGGTTATAAGGGAAAGTTCCCATTATGTGCCAAGTGTAATAGGCATCATCCGGGGGATTGTTTGAAAAAGTGTGATAAGTGTAAGAGGAATGGACATTTGGCTGCCGAGTGTAAGAGTGGTACGAATATGTGTTATGGGTGCGGAAAAGAAGGACATTTTTGGAAGGATTGCCCAACTGCTAGTAAGATTAATGAACCTGCAAGAGGAAGGGCTTTCAACATTAACTCCAGTGAAGCTCGTGATGATCCTAAGCTAGTCACGGGTACGTTTCTTCTCGATAATCAACATATTTATGTACTTTTTGATTCCGGAGCTGATAGAAGCTTTGTGTCTAGAGATTTTTGCCATAATCTTAAAAATGCTGTATCGTCATTAGAAAATTTATATTCTATAGAACTAGAAAATGGTAATCTAATGAGTGCGGATAAGGTTTACCGTGATTGTACTTTGACTTTGGCTGGAATGTCATTTAAGATAGATGTGATACCTATTAAGCTAGGAAGTTTCGACCTTGTGGTTGGAATGGATTGGTTAGCCGAGAATAGAGCCGACATTGTCTGTCATCAGAAAGCAATTCGTATTCCTGTTGTTGAAGGTGAACCTTTAATGGTGTATGGAGAGCGAAGCAATACGCCTTTACATTTTATTAATTGTTTGAAGGTGCAAAAACACATGTGGAAGGGTTGTCTTGCTATGTTAGTTCATGTAAGTAAAACTGAATTTGAAGGCAAGAAACTCGATGATGTGGCCATTGTTAGAGAATTTCCGGATGTTTTTTCAGTTGAGTTACCCGGAGTACCTCCGCATAGAGACGTAGAGTTCCAGATTGATTTAGTTCCCGGAGCGGCACCAGTAGCGCGTGCACCGTATAGACTTGCACCACCCGAATTACAAAAATTGTCTAGTCAACTGCAAGAGCTTTTAGATAAAGGATTCATTCGACCGAGCTCATCACCGTGGGGAGCTCCAGTACTGTTTGTGAAAAAGAAGGATGGATCTATGAGACTCTGTATTGATTATAGAGAGTTGAATAAGTTGACTATCAAGAATAGATATCCGTTGCCGAGGATTGATGACTTGTTTGATCAATTGCAAGGATCAGCATGTTATTCTAAGATCGATCTAAAGTCAGGTTATCATCAAATGAGAGTGAAGGAATCAGATATACCGAAGACAGCGTTTAGGACACGCTATGGTCATCATGAATTTATAGTAATGCCGTTTGGATTGACGAACGCACAGGCTGTGTTCATGGATCTCATGAATCGTGTGTGTAATCCATATCTAGAAAAGTTTGTTATAGTATTTATCGATGATATATTGGTATATTCTAAAAGTGAGAAAGAACATGAACAACATCTCCGTTTGTTATTAGAGAGATGCTCAGGAAGGAGCAGTTATACGCGAAGTTTTCAAAATGTGACTTTTGGTTGCGAGAAGTGCAATTCTTGGGTCATATTGTAGGTGTCAATGGTATTCAAGTTGATCCTGCAAAGATAGAGACAGTGAAGAAATGGGAGACTCCTAAGTCGCCAACTCAGATACGACAATTTTTAGGTCTTGCTGGTTACTATAGGAGATTCATTGAGGGATTTTCTACTATTGCCCGACCGTTAACAGCTTTAACTCACAAGGGTAAGAAGTATGAGTGGACAGAATTGCATGAAGCTGCATTTCAGTTATTAAAGGAGAAGTTAACAACTGCGCCGATTTTGTCTTTACCCGAAAGAATCGAGGATTTCGTAGTTTACTGCGATGTTTCACGGCAAGGTTATGGCTGTGTGTTAATGCAACGTACGAAAGTGATTGCATATGCATCCCGACAATTGAAGATACACGAATTGAATTATACGACTCATGATCTAGAACTTGGTGCTGTAGTTTTTGCATTGAAGATGTGGAGACACTATTTATATGGTACGAAGTTCACTGTATTCACGGATCACAAGAGTTTGCAACATATTTTCGATCAGAAACAGCTTAATATGATACAAAGACGTTGGATTAAGTTGTTAAATGATTACGACTGCGACATTAGCTATCATCCTGGTAAGGCTAATGTAGTGGCAGATGCTTTGAGTAGGAAGGAGAGAATTAAGCCTATTCGAGTTAGAGCATTGAACTTGACTATTCGAAGGAACCTTACTTCCCAGATACGTGATGCACAGCTAGAAGTGTTGAAAGAAGAAAATGTTGCTACCGAATCACTTCGAGGAATTGATAAGAATTTTGTCACTCGAGATGATGGAACCCGGTATTTTATCGACATAATATGGGTACCGAAATTTGGCGGATTAAGAGAGCTAGTGCTAGAAGAGGCACATAAGACAAGGTATTCTATTCATCCTGGATCCGACAAGATTCCCCAATGGAAGTGGGAGAATATTACGATGGACTTTATCGATAAGGTGGTTAAAACGGTAGGAGGTTATGACACGATATGGGTTATCATGGATCGTCTTACGAAGTCTGCTCATTTTCTACCGATTA
Organism: Rutidosis leptorrhynchoides; assembly: GCF_046630445.1. NCBI lineage: Eukaryota > Viridiplantae > Streptophyta > Magnoliopsida > Asterales > Asteraceae > Rutidosis > Rutidosis leptorrhynchoides. The sequence continues at coordinate 169,233,108 of NC_092334.1, read as the reverse complement.
AGGAAACGGATAAGATGGAAAGGTTGGCACAGATTTACATAAAGGAAGTAGTTTCACGACATGGAGTGCCGCTATCTATTATTTCCGACAGAGACAGTAGATTTACATCCAGATTTTGGCAATATTTGCAAGAAGCTATGGGAACTCGTTTAGACATGAGTACTGCATACCATCCTCAGACTGATGGTCAAAGTGAGAGAACGATTCAGACACTAGAGGATATGTTAAGAGCTTATGTGATTGACTTTGGAATTGGATGGGATAGACATCTACCGTTAGTAGAGTTTTCCTATAACAATAGTTATCATGCGAGTATAAAGGCAGCGCCTTTTGAAGCACTGTATGGCAGAAAGTGTAGATCGCCTTTATGTTGGACTGAGTTAGGAGATAGTCAGTTAACTGGTCCGGAGATTGTACATGAAACGACTGAAAAAGTTGTGCAGATTCGAGAAAGAATGAAAATAGCACGAGATCGTCAAAAGAGCTATGCAGATCTTAAAAGGAAAAATTTGGAATTTCAGGTTGGAGACAAGGTTATGCTTATAGTGTCACCCTGGAAAGGTGTAGTGCACTTTGGAAAAAGAGGAAAGTTAAGTCCGAGGTATATTGGACCGTTTGAGATTACCGAACACATTGGACCGGTAGCGTATAGATTGAAACTACCGCAGGAACTTAGCGAGATTCACGATACTTTTCATGTTTCCAATTTGAAGAGATGCTTATCAGATGAAAGTTTAGTGATTCCATTAGATGAAGTGCAAGTAGATCCTAAGCTTAATTTCATTGAAGAACCTGCTGAGATTATGGATCGCGAGATTATGTAACTAAAGCAAAGCAGAATTCCATTGGTTAAGGTTAGATGGAATGCCCGAAGAGGACCAGAATTCACGTGGGAGCGTGAAGACCAGATGAGGCTTAAGTATCCGCAACTGTTTCCCGAGCATACGACTACGGCGGATGACCACTAAAATTTCGGGACGAAATTTTTTATAACAGGTGGGTAATGTAACAACCCGACTTTTTCCGTTTACTATCGTTAGTTGTCCGTTAAGTATTTAACGGTGGTTACTTAGACTTGTGTGTTTGATAATGCTAAAAGCGAACATATATTTCATAGCATTATTCCTCAAGAAAGACAAGCTTTTAGTTGCAATTGTCCTATTTACAAGTGATATTCGTTTAAATAATAAAAGGTGAAGACAAAAGAAAGATTCGACGAATTGAAGACGCAAACGACCAAAAAGCTCAAAAGTACAAAATACAATCAATGAGGTTCCAATTATTGATAAGAAACGTCTCAAAATTACAAGAGTACAAGATTCAAAACGCAAAGTACAAGATATTAAATTATTCGCAAGGACGTTCGAAAATCCGGAACCGGGACCAGAGTCAACTCTCAACGCTCGACGCAACGGACTAAAAATTACAAGTCAACTATGCATATGAATATAATATAATATATAACTAATTCTTAAAATTAATATATATATATATATATATATATATTATATTATATTTAAATAAACGTCGGCAGAAGAAAACAACCAAATTTGGCTCTCCCCACCTGGCCATGCGATTGCATGGCCTTGAAGGGTAAAGCTCATGCGATCGCATGAGCATCTTTTCCAGATCACAGGCCTATAAAAATCGAGCTTTGGTGTAACACAAAACACATCTTTTTCCTTCTTCATCATACGTAAATTATATATATATATATATATATATATATATATATATATATATATATATATATATATATATATATATATATATATATATATATATATTATATTTTAATTTCCAATAATAAGGGTATGTTAGCGAATGTTGTAAGGGTGTAAGTCGAAATTCTGTCCGTGTAACGCTACGCTATTTTTAATCATTGTAAGTTATGTTCAACCTTTTTAATTTAATGTCTCGTAGCTAAGTTATTATTATGCTTATTTAAAACGAAGTAATTATGATGTTGGGCTAATTACTAAAATTGGGTAATTTGGCTTTGTACCATAATTGGGGTTTGGACAAAAGAACGACACTTGTGGAAATTAGACTATGGGCTATTAATGGGCTTTATATTTGTTTAACTAAATGATAATTTGTTAATGTTAATATAAAGATTTACAATTGGACGTCCCTATAAATAACCATATACACTCGATCGGATACGATGGGCAGGGTATTTATATGTACGAATAATCGTTCATTTAACCGGACACGGGAATGGATTAATAACCACTAGAATTCTTAAAACAGGGGTTAAATTATGTACAAGGACACTTGGCATAATTGATAACAAAGTATTAAAACCTTGGGTTACACGCAGTCGACATCCTGGTGTAATTATTAAACAAAGTATTAAAACCTTGTTACAGTTTAAGTCCCCAATTAGTTGGAATATTTAACTTCGGGTATAAGGATAATTTGACAAGGACACTCGCACTTTATATTTATGACTGATGGACTGTTATGGACAAAAACCAGACGGACATATTAAATAATCCAGGACAAAGGACAATTAAACCATGGGCATAAAACTAAAATCAACACGTCAAACATCATGATTACGGAAGTTTAAATAAGCATAATTCTTTTATTTCATATTTAATTTCCTTTATTTTATATTTAATTGCACTTCTAATTATCGCACTTTTATTTATTGTTATTGTATTTAATTGCACTTTTAATTATCGTACTTTTTAATTATCTCAAGTTTATTTTATCGCACTTTTATTTATCGCAATTTCATTATCATTATTTACTTTACGCTTTAAATTAAGTCTTTTATTTATTTAATATTTTTACATTTTGTTTTAACTGCAACTAAAGTTTTAAAATCGACAAACCGGTCATTAAACGGTAAAAAACCCCCTTTATAATAATAATATTACTTATATATATATTTGTATTTTTATAAAATAAAACTAATATAGCGTTAAGCTTTGTTTAAAAGATTCCCTGTGGACCGAATCGGACTTACTAAAAACTACACTACTGTACGATTAGGTACACTGCCTATAAGTGTTGTAGCAAGGTTTAAGTATATCCATTCTCTAAATAAATAAATATCTTGTGTAAAATTGTATCGTATTTAATAGTATTTCCTAGTAAAATATAAGCTATTTCATATACACCTCGCATAACTATCAAGTATTTTTGGCACCGCTGCCGGGGAACATCTAGCTTAAAAGCCGGAAGCGCAACGCTAAATATAAAAAAAATACGCTTTTGTAAAAATACGTTTTAAATATTCAATAATATAAAAAGAAAAACAAAAATATAAATATTTTTAAGAGTTTGTAAGTTATATAAAAAATTTTCTTTATCTTTATTTTAAAAAAAAATAAGTTTTATTTAATTTATATAAATATATTACATAATTTTTTTTATTAAAGCAGCAAAACATAAAAAAAAAAAAAAACACTCGAGTCCAGATACTGTTACAGCCCGTATCCTGGCCCAAAACCTCAGCTCATGCGATCGCATGAGCCCGAAGGCAAAATCTCATGCGATCGCATGAGAGTGTCTGACACGCCAACTGCAACCCTAATTCAGCATTTATTACGGGGTTTATTTATATTATTATTACTTTAACCCTAATTAGGTTATTATTATTATAATATTTAGTTTTAATTTTATTATTTTGTATTATTTAGTTTTAATTAGTTAATTAATTTATATAAACTTAATAGTTTTATAAAATAAATAATATAAAAATAATATTTTTATAAAAATTGTAATTTTTACAACTATTAGTATATTTTTATATTTTGTCCCTTTTTATTTGTGTTTAGCGTAATTTTTGTATTTTTCGCTCGTATTTAGTTATTAATTCATAGTTTTTGCCATAGTTATTTTTATTTCTAGATTTTTAGGCTATGCCGTAAAATCCCTTAAGTGCTTTTTCTTTAGACTAAAATTTAGGTGCTTTAGAATTTTGCGGCGCCTTTTTAAATTTTAGTGCCTTTTTAAGTTATTGCCATTTGGGATATAGTTTTTCTTATATGCTTTAATATTTTTAGACGCCTTTTACCTATGTATCAATTATCATTCCAATTAGTAATCTCAATTTGCGATTATAATTTTAAGTTAATGGTAGTAATAAGGTTGGGTTAGTCGAGTGTTTTAAAGTTTTATAAGTCACTCTTTTTATTTCTTATTTTTCGACGCCTTTTATTTTTCAACCCTTTTCTTTTTCGACGCGCTCTTTTTCTTTTTTTATTTCTCGCTATTCTAGTTTTTAGAACTTAGAATTTTCTCTACTTCTTATCTAAATTTCTTAAAATTACGAAAATTTATTTTAAGTGGTTAAATTGATAGACATCAAAATTTTCTGGTTCGTAGTAATAGTTGGATTTGTACGTGGACCGGGTTATTGGAGCCAAATAGTCCTCAATTATATTGAGACCAAACGAATCCTGCCCCTCTGCTTCATCTTTTGGCTATTCGAAACGTGGGCAAAATCTAAAAAGTCTATTAATTGGATAACTTATATAGTTTTTCTTTCCTTTTAAAAAACTAATAGGATATTCAGTGAATGCACCGAGCAAGACGTTCACCACCTTTTGTACGTTCACCACCTGTAACTAGATCAAGACATTTAGCTAATATTACCGCCGTTGATTTTTCTTTAGAATTGTCATCCAGTCGACCAAGTACTCCAGTTCAAATTTCCGATAATCCATTTTTTGAACCCGACCTCACAATTGAGAATCCGGAGAATATTCAGGGACAATTCATAGATCCTGAACCATTAAATTTTCCTCCGGAACCACCAATCATTCAAACATAAATTGTTGAGGAACGAACCATTAAATCAGAATCCTCTAGTGATTCAGATTCAACAAATTCAATTATGGAAGTAACAGAACCTTTAAGTATGGAAGACCGAATGAGAGCTAAACGCACTGGCCAAGGTCACGCAATTACTCATCCAGACATTAATGCGCCAGATTATGAAATCAAAGGACAAATTTTACATATGGTGACTAATCAATGCCAATTTAGTGGTGCACCGAAGGAAGATCCAAAAGAACATCTTCGTACCTTTAATAGGATCTGCACACTATTTAAAATAAGAGAAGTGGAGGATGAACAGATATATCTCATGTTATTTCCCTGGACTTTAAAGGGAGAAGCCAAAGATTGGTTAGAATCGTTACCTGAAGGGGCGATTGATACATGGGACGTTTTAGTTGAAAATTTTCTTAAACAATTCTTTCCGGCATCTAAAGCCGTAAGACTTCAAGGAGAAATTGTTACGTTCACACAGAAACCGAATGAAACTCTATATGAGGCGTGGACTAGATTTGGGAAGTTATTAAGAGGATGTCCGCAACATGGTTTAGACACCTGTCAAATAGTACAAATATTCTACCAAGGATGCGACATCACTACAAGGAAAGACATCGATATAGCAGCTGGTGGTTCTATTATGAAGAAAACAGAAACTGATGCTTACAAAATTATTGATAACACTGCTTCCCACTCACATGAGTGGCACCAAGAAAAAGATATCGTTAGATCATCTAAAGCAGCTAGAGCCAATTCTAGTAATGACTTAGATTCCATTTCCGCAAAGATAGATGCTGTCGAGAGACGAATGGAAAAGATGACTAAAGATATCCACTCAATACGAATTAGTTGTGAGCAGTGTGGAGGACCACATTTGACAAAAGATTGTCTCAGTATTGAATTAACAATGGAACAAAGAGAGAATATTTCATACATAAACCAAAGACCTGGAAATAATTATCAGAATAATTATCAACCGCCAAGAACGATTTACAATCAAAATCAAAATTATAACCGAAATATTCCATACAACAACCAACAAGGTCCTAGTAATCAACAAGTATCCAATAATACTTACAATCAGCAAAGACCTAATTTTCAAAACAAACCACCACAAACCTATGATAAAAAGCCGAATTTAGAAGATATGATGACAAAGCTAGTTGAAACTCAAACGCAGTTTTTCACTTCTCAAAAACAAACTAATGAACAAAATGCTCAAGCATTTCAAAATCAACAAGCTTTTATTCAAAACTTGGAACAAGAAGTAAGTAACCTAGCAAGGTTAATAGGTGAAAGAAAACCTGGAAGTTTACCTAGTGATACAAATGCTAACCCCCGGAATGAAACAGCTAAAGCCATTACCACAAGAAGTGGTACAACACTTAAACCATCTGAAATACATGTAACTTCTGATGAAGCTATTCCTACTCCACAAGAACCACAACCTGATCAAGATAAGGAAAAAGAACCGGTAGTTGAAAAGGTTAATGAAGATAACACAGTTAAGGCTAAACCTTATGTTAAACCATACCAACCACCACTTCCTTAGCCGAGTAAAATGAAAAAAGAAAAACTTGAAGCCGAGCAATCCAAATTCTTGGATATGTTTAAACAGATAAATGTAAATATTTCTTTCATTGATGTAATTTCAGGAATGCCTAGATATGCTAAATTTCTGAAAGATCTAATCACGAATAGAAAGAAAATAGAAGAACTCTCGGCTGTTACTATGAATGCTAATTGTTCAGCAGTGCTGTTGAATAAGATACCAGAAAAACTATCTGATCTAGGAAGTTTCACAATTTCATGTTTTCTGGGTAGTCTTAGTTCAATAGAAGCATTGGCAGACTTAGGTGCTAGTATAAATTTAATGCCGTATTCACTATACTCTAAACTAGACCTTGGAGAATTGAAACCAACCAGAATAAGTATACAACTAGCCGATAGATCAATAAAATATCCTAGAGGGATAATGGAGAACATGCTAGTTAAAGTTAGTACTTTAGTATTTCCAGTAGATTTTGTTGTTCTGAACATGGAAGAAGATTCTCAAGTTCCTCTCATATTAGGAAGACCATTCTTAAACACGGCTAAATCAATGATAGACGTGTTTGGTAAGAAACTGACCCTAAGTATAGAGGACATGAGTGTTACCTTTTCAGTTGATAGAGCAATGCAACAACCGCAATCTGCAGATGATACATGTTATTATATTCAAACTATAGATTCACATGCAGAATTGTTAGAAGAATTTCCAGAATTACAAGGAACAGGAGAATGTTCTTTAGGAGAAGGAACTGAAAAAATTGATGAAGCTGAAATGTTAGCTACACTAATGGCTAATGGATATGAACCAACAACAGAAGAAATTCAAATGCTAAAAGAAGAAGACAGATATCGATATAAATCATCGATAGAAGAACCTCCGACATTAGAGTTAAAACCACTTCCAAACCATTTGGAATACGCTTATTTACATGGTGAATCTGAATTACCTGTAATAATATCGTCTTCTCTTACTAAAAATGAGAAATCACAACTCATTTCTGTGTTGAAAGCTCATAAACCAGCTATTGCATGGAAGATTCATGATATTAAAGGAATAAGTCCTTCGTATTGCACACATAAAATCCTTATGGAAGAAGGTCATAAAACGTATGTGCAACGCCAACGAAGACTAAATCCTAATACGCAAGATGTTGTTAAAAAAGAAATTATTAAACTGCTTGATGCAGGTTTAATTTATCCAATTTCTGATAGTCTATGGGTAAGCCCAGTTCAATGCGTACCTAAGAAGGGTGGCATGACTGTCATTACAAATGAGAAAAATGAGCTTATTCCTACTAGGACTGTAACAGGATGGCGTGTGTGTATTGATTATAGAAAATTAAATGACGCCACCAGAAAAGATCACTTTCCCTTACCTTTTATTGATCAAATGTTGGAAAGATTAGCCGAAAATAGTTACTATTGTTTTCTAGATGGATTTTCCGGATATTTTCAAATTCTAATAGCACCCGAAGATCAAGAGAAAACCACGTTCACGTGCCCTTATGGTACTTTTGCTTACAAACGCATGCCATTTGGACTTTGCAACGCCCCTGCAACCTTTCAAAGGTGCATGATGGCGATTTTTCACGACATGATAGAAGAATGCATGGAAGTTTTCATGGATGACTTTTCAGTCTTCGGTGATACATTTGAATCATGTCTAGTTAATCTGGAACGAATGCTTATTAGATGCGAACAATCAAATCTAGTACTTAATTGGGAGAAATGCCGTTTCATGGTTAAAGAAGGCATCGTTCTTGGACATAAAATTTCAATAGAAGGAATTGAAGTGGATAGAGCTAAAGTAGATGTAATTGCTAAACTTCCACATCCCACCAATGTTAGAGGAGTTAGGAGTTTTCTAGGGCATGCCGGTTTTTACCGACGTTTCATAAAAGATTTTTCTAAAATTGCCACTCCTATGAATAAACTTCTAGAAAAGGATGCTCCATTCATCTTTTTAGATGAATGCATCAAATCTTTTAATATTCTTAAAGAGAAACTTACTAATGCGCCGATCATGATAACACCAAATTGGAATCAACCGTTTGAACTTATATGCGATGCAAGTGATTTTGCAATGGGAGCCGTTTTAGGACAAAGGATTGAAAAACGATTTCAACCTATATATTATGCTAGTAAGACGTTACAAGGAGCACAAACAAATTACACAACTACTGAAAAAGAACTCCTTGCTATTGTCTTTGCTTTTGACAAATTTCGTTCATATCTCGTTCTAGCAAAAACGGTGGTCTATACCGACCATTCTGCTCTTAGATACCTATTTTCGAAACAAGATGCCAAACCAAGATTAATCCATTGGATCTTACTCTTACAAGAGTTCGATATTGAAATCCGAGATAAAAGAGGAGCAGAAAATCTCGCCGCTGATCATCTTTCTCATCTTGAAAATCCCGAATTAGAAGTTCTAAATGAATCGGCCATACAAGACAACTTTCCAGATGAATATCTATTGAAGATAGATTATAATGAAATACCATGGTTTGCAGACTATGCAAACTATTTAGTATGTGGATTCCTTGAAAAAGCATTGTCGTACCAAAAACGAAAGAAATTCTTCAGTGATATAAAACACTATTTCTGGAAAGATCCACATCTGTTTAAAAGTTGTCCAGATGGAATAATACGCCGATGTGTATTCGGAGATGAAGCCAATCAAATCTTAAATCATTGTCACACATGACCAACAGGAGGGCATTATGGGCCTCAACTAACAGCAAGAAAAGTTTATGATGCTGGATTCTATTGGCCTACAATTTACAAAGATGCTCACCTTCTTTGCAAATCCTGTGATGCTTGTCAAAGGGCCGGAAAAATAAGTCAACGTGATGAAATGCCACAAAATGTCATTCAAGTATGTGAAGTATTTGACATTTGGGGTATTAACTTTATGGGTCCATGTCCAAAATCTCATAATAATCTCTACATTCTCGTTGCCATTGATTATGTATCTAAATGGGCGGAAGCACAAGCTCTCCCAACTAACGATGCACGAGTTGTAGTCAACTTTTTAAAACGTCTTTTTGCAAGGTTTGGAACACCGAAAGCTTTAATAAGTGATCGGGGAACTCATTTTTGTAATAATCAACTTGAGAAAGTTCTTAAAAGATATGGAGTCACTCATAAAATCTCCACCGCATATCATCCACAAACAAGTGGACACGTTGAAAATACCAACCGAGCTTTAAAACGTATTCTAGAAAAAACCGTAGGATCAAATCCGAAGGAATGGTCCATTAAGTTGGAGGATGCACTCTGGGCTTTTAGAACAGCCTACAAAACTCCAATTGGAACCACACCTTTTAGACTCGTTTATGGAAAAGCATGTCATCTTCCAGTAGAAATTGAACACAAAGCATTTTGGGCTTTGAAGACATGTAATCTTGACTTACATGAAGCTGGACGTCTACGGTTAAGTCAACTAAACGAATTAGAAGAATTAAGACATGAAGCATATGAAAATTCGTTAATCTATAAAGAAAGAACGAAGAAATGGCATGATAAAAGAATCAGAAGTTCAAAAGAATTTAAAGAAGGAGACAGAGTTCTTCTTTTCAATTCACGATTCAAGCTATTTCCTGGAAAATTGAAATCAAGATGGTCTGGACCATTCATAGTTAAAAGAGTTTTCCCATACGGAACGATAGAATTAATAAATTCAAATGGGATTGAATTTAAAGTTTATGGTCACAGAGTTAAACATTACATAGATAGTCCAATGGAAGTTGACAATGAAGTTAATCACAATTTCGATACCACAGCTAACTAAGTGTGGGGAGAATCAAGTCTTTAAAGGATATTATGTATTTCTGTTAGAGTTAGATTGTCTGTTTTCGTGTAGTTCTCGAAAATGGAACCCGAATGGTCTTTCTCTAGCAGACCCTAAAGAACTAGTCTTCTCCCCTCATTCTGAATTTTTATTTTTTTAGGTTTTTACGAAATGAAGACTTCCTGTGAACTAAACCATGGTCTAATGCTACACGCTTTGATCACTAAACGTAATAATGACACACTTCCGAGTGAAATAGTATCAGTAATCAGAGAAAGATTGGACGGAGTAAGAAAAGAATCCAGATGCGAAGATAATAAGTTACAATTTGGTAAAGGAAAATCAAAATCCGCAGCGAAAAGAAGAGCACGACACCTAGAAAGATGTCACAAATGCGGAAAATGGTCACATGGAGGTAAATGTTCAAATAATCAAACCTATTCAAATACCGAATTTGTTACTTTATGCAGAGACGGACCGTTCATATGTTTAGAAGAAAAAACACTGAATGCTCTAGGTTACGCCTATTTAGCTATGGAAAACCAATTAAACCGACTATATTATGAGTGGGATAGATCGTATCACTAAGAATACTATCTCACAGGTAAGTCTGTACAGTTTTTATTTTTATTTTTATTTTTAACCTTTTGATAATAAACGCTAATTTGTTCGCTATAAAGTATTAAATTGATATACAATAAAATTAGGTATGGCGACCGAAATTATTGATATCATTCAAAAATTTATTACATCACTGCGAAATTTAACATTTATTCTTAAGGTATAAATATCTTTAATCAATCAACCAAAATATTTCAAAAATTCGTCATGAGTTAAATTAGGTTATGGAACCGAAATTACTTTACCAAAAAGAGGGGGGTATGTTTTTGATAATATTTGATTGATTAAAGTGGGATAAAAAGCCAAAAAGATTTTTAATTTTATTTTTACCATGTTTTTAAAATTAATATTTAAAAATTAAATTAATATTTTGAACTTTGTAAAATCAATATATTTAAGTTTGTCAATATTTGAAAAATTAATAAATTTAAATTTAAGTTTGGTGTGAATTTATAATATGAATTTTTAATTAAGTTTGGTGTGAATTTTTAATTTTATGCATTTTTTTTATTTAAGTTTGGTGTGAATATAAAAACAAAAATTTACTTTATTTCGCTATGTTAAAAATATGATTTTTAAAATTCGTCGTGAGTTGAAGACTAGGTCGTTGAACCGAAATTGCTTTACCTGAGGGAGGGACGAGAACTTTTATTATCATTATTTTTAATCTTATTGAATTAAAGTATGCCAAAAACATTAAAAAACCCAAAAATCTTTACTTTTAAAACCGCGCTTTGAATTGACAAATTTTAAAATTTTGTCGAGGGACGGACTAGGACATCGATCCGAAACACCCTCGCTCCTAAAGGAAAACAAATTTTTAAAATTTAATTAATTATAAGTTTTATAAAGTATAAGGTTTTATTAAAAAAAAAAAAAAAGGTCAAAACACTGTAGCCGGGTACCCATGCGATCGCATGGGAATCACCTTATACCTCCATGCGATCGCATGGAGGCAAAAATCTGGCCTGATACATACAGACAACGAGTCTGTCTTCCTCACCACAACACACACACAAACACGAAACTCTCTCAAATCTTCACCAAATTTCATCATTTTTCTACCGTAATTCGTCATTTTTCTTGCTCTAATCATGCCTAGATTCTCATTCTTCAGCAAAATGGTAAAAATTACACCCCTAAACTCTATAAATTCCTAGTTTTTGTGATAATTACCAATTTTTTTACCTAATGCAATTTTGTTAATTTCTAGTGTAATTAGTGTTAAATTGTTAGTATTTTATGCATGTATAACCTAGATTGATGCTATTTAACATGATTTGAAGCCAAAAACTTCAAAATTTTTAGAAATCTAGGGTTTGTGTTCTTGAGCAATTTGGGGCTTTTTGATATAAACAGGTTATGGCTGATTTTCATCATGAATTATTGCTAAATTGAGTAGTGTAACATGTTTAGGTAGTTAAATGATCCAAACATTAATCCTAAACATGATTTTTGGAGATTAAAGTGGACTTTTTAAGTCCAGAATTCATGAACTTGATTAATTTGATGTAATTGCCATTTGAGACTTGTTTAATTATTAGTAATGACTATTTTGACATGTTATTTGAGTTAAAAGCTTATGAACTTTGTATACATTTTCATATGTGCTTATTTGAAAAGTGTAGAATTGTGAAAAATTGTGAAAATGTGTATAAGTTTAATTTTGTTTTAACATGTTATAGTAATTGTTTTAAGTTGTTATTTTACTAACACTAATGCATATTTGGATGCACAAATTTTGTGTTTAATGTGTTTTGCAGAAAGCCGATACTGGAGGTTCAGGAGCATCATCATCTAGACGACCAGCACCAGCACCAGGACCAGAACCAGAAATGCAACACGAACAAGAACCACAACAAGAACCACAACAACAGCCTGATCAGCACATACCTTATTATGATCCGGTACAGTTTGTTGATGAATTCATAGTATTCCCAATGAGGCCGCCAGTAGAATTCCCAACGATTCCTGAGCACACTCTGTAGTGACCCGAACTTTTCCATGTTTATATATATTAATTGAGATTGATATTTACATGATTAAATGTTTCCAACATGTTAAGCAATCAAACTTGTTAAGACTTGATTAATTGAAATAGGTTTCATATAGACAATTGACCACCCAAGTTGACCGGTGATTCACGAACGTTAAAACTTGTAAAAACTATATGATGACATATATATGGATATATATATATATAGTTAACATGATACTATGATAAGTAAACATATCATTAAGTATATTAACAATGAACTACATATGTAAAAACAAGACTACTAACTTAATGATTTTTAAACGAGACATATATGTAACGATTATCGTTGTAAAGACATTTAATGTATATATATCATATTAAGAGATATTCATACATGATAATATCATGATAATATAATAATTTAAAATCTCATTTGATATTATAAACATTGGGTTAACAACATTTAACAAGATCGTTAACCTAAAGGTTTCAAAACAACACTTACATGTAACGACTAACGATGACTTAACGACTCAGTTAAAATGTATATACATGTAGTGTTTTAATATGTATTTATACACTTTTGAAAGACTTCAATACACTTATCAAAATACTTCTACTTAACAAAAATGCTTACAATTACATCTTCGTTCAGTTTCATCAACAATTCTACTCGTATGCACCCGTATTCGTACTCGTACAATACACAGCTTTTAGATGTATGTACTATTGGTATATACACTCCAATGATCAGCTCTTAGCAGCCCATGTGAGTCACCTAACACATGTGGGAACCATCATTTGGCAACTAGCATGAAATATCTCATAAAATTACAAAAATATGAGTAATCATTCATGACTTATTTACATGAAAACAAAATTACATATCCTTTATATCTAATCCATACACCAACGACCAAAAACACCTACAAACACTTTCATTCTTCAATTTTCTTCATCTAATTGATCTCTCTCAAGTTCTATCTTCAAGTTCTAAGTGTTCTTCATATATTCTACAAGTTCTAGTTACAAAAAATCAAGAATACTTTCAAGTTTGCTAGCTCACTTCCAATCTTGTAAAGTGATCATCCAACCTCAAGAAATCTTTGTTTCTTACAGTAGGTTATCATTCTAATACAAGGTAATAATCATATTCAAACTTTGGTTCAATTTCTATAACTATAACAATCTTATTTCAAGTGATGATCTTACTTGAACTTGTTTTCGTGTCATGATTCTGCTTCAAGAACTTCGAGCCATCCAAGGATCCGTTGAAGCTAAATCCATTTTTCTCTTTTCCAGTAGGTTTACCTACTAAACTTGAGGTAGTAATGATGTTGATAACATCATTCGATTCATATATATAAAACTATCTTATTCGAAGGTTTAAACTCGTAATCACTAGAACATAGTTTAGTTAATTCTAAACTTGTTCGCAAACAAAAGTTAATCCTTCTAACTAGACTTTTAAAATTAACTAAACACATGTTCTATATCTATATGATATGCTAACTTAATGATTTAAAACCTGGAAACACGAAAAACACCGTAAAACCGGATTTACGCCGTCGTAGTAACACCGCGGGCTGTTTTGGGTTAGTTAATTAAAAACTATGATAAACTTTGTTTTAAAAGTTGTTATTCTGAGAAAATGATTTTTATTATGAACATGAAACTATATCCAAAAATTATGGTTAAACTCAAAGTGGAAGTATGTTTTCTAAAATGGTCATCTAGACGTCGTTCTTTCGACTGAAATGACTACCTTTACAAAAATGACTTGTAACTTATTTTTCCGACTATAAACCTATACTTTTTCTGTTTAGATTCATAAAATAGAGTTCAATATGAAACCATAGCAATTTGATTCACTCAAAACGGATTTAAAATGAAGAAGTTATGGGTAAAACAAGATTGGATAATTTTTCTCATTTTAGCTACGTGAAAATTGGTAACAAATCTATTTCAACCATAACTTAATCAACTTGTATTGTATATTATGTAATCTTGAGATACCATAGACACGTATACAATGTTTCGACCTATCATGTCGACACATCTATATATATTTCGGAACAACCATAGACACTCTATATGTGAACGTTGGAGTTAGCTATACAGGGTTGAGGTTGATTCCAAAATATATATAGTTTGAGTTGTGATCAATACTGAGATACGTATACACTGGGTCGTGGATTGATTCAAGATAATATTTATTGATTTATTTCTGTACATCTAACTGTGGACAACTAGTTGTAGGTTACTAACGAGGACAGCTGACTTAATAAACTTAAAACATCAAAATATATTAAAAGTGTTGTAAATATATTTTGAACATACTTTGATATATATGTATATATTGTTATAGGTTCGTGAATCAACCAGTGGCCAAGTCTTACTTCCCGACGAAGTAAAAATCTGTGAAAGTGAGTTATAGTCCCACTTTTAAAATCTAATATTTTTGGGATGAGAATACATGCAGGTTTTATAAATGATTTACAAAATAGACACAAGTACGTGAAACTACATTCTATGGTTGAATTATCGCAATCGAATATGCCCCTTTTTATTAAGTCTGGTAATCTAAGAATTAGGAAACAGACACCCTAATTGACGCGAATCCTAAAGATAGATCTATTGGGCCTAACAAACCCCATCCAAAGTACCGGATGCTTTAGTACTTCGAAATTTATATCATATCCGAAGGGTGTCCCGGAATGATGGGGATATTCTTATATATGCATCTTGTTAATGTCGGTTACCAGGTGTTCACCATATGAATGATTTTTATCTCTATGTATGGGATGTGTATTGAAATATGAAATCTTGTGGTCTATTATTATGATTTGATATATATAGGTTAAACCTATAACTCACCAACATTTTTGTTGACATTTTAAGCATGTTTATTCTCAGGTAATTATTAAGTGCTTCTGCTGTTGCATACTTAAATAAGGACGAGATTTGGAGTCCATGCTTGTATGATATTGTGTAAAAACTGCATTCAAGAAACTTATTTTGTTGTAACATATTTGTATTGTAAACCATTATGTAATGGTCGTGTGTAAACAGGATATTTTAGATTATCATTATTTGATAATCTACGTAAAGCTTTTTAAACCTTTATTGATGAAATAAAGGTTATGGTTTGTTTTAAAATGAATGCAGTCTTTGAAAAACGTCTCATATAGAGGTCAAAACCTCGCAACGAAATCAATTAATATGGAACGTTTTTAATCAATAAGAACGGGACATTTCAGTTGGTATCCGAGCGTTGGTCTTAGAGAACCAGAATTTTGCATTAGTGTGTCTTATCGAGTTTGTTAGGATGCATTAGTGAGTCTGGACTTCGACCGTGTTTACTTGAAAAATGATTGCTTAACAAATTTTGTTGGAAACTATATATTTTTAACATGTGAATATTATGTGATATATTAATCTCTTAACGCGTTTGATATTATGTGATAGATGTCTACCTCTAGAACAAGTCCCTTTGACTCACCTAATAATAATGAAGAGTCAAATGTAAATTGGAATGATTCGTGGACTGATTCACAAGTTCCCGAAGAGGAACCGGAAGAAGAGTCGGAACCGGAAGAAGAATCGGAACCGGAAGAAGAATCGGAACCGGATGAAGAATCGGAACCGGTGGGGGAAATAATAAAACGGTTAAGTAAAATAAAATCCTCAACCAACCGACCAAGGTTAATTATGGTCAATGGTGTTTCCGCCAAGGAAGCAAAATATTGGGAGGATTACCAATTCTCCGATGAATCGGATTCCGACGAGAATTCCGATGATGTTATAGAAATTACCCCAACTGAATTTAAAAAGGCAAAAGAAAATAATAAGGGAAAGGGCATAAAAATAAAGAAATCGAATTCCAACCCCGATGAACTTTATATGTATCGTCAACCCCCGAAGTCCTTAAGTTGTAACAATGACCCGGGAACCTCTAAACCACCAGGTTTTTCTAAACCAATGTGGAAAACGACGGCTCGTATTAGGGGAACATCATATATCCCTAGAAACTTAGCAAAAAGAACCAAAACCGAAGAAGAAGAAATAAGCGAGTCGGAATAAGATAGTTGTATTCGTGTGGTGTAATATATGTAATATAGTGTGCTTATGCTTTATGATATATGTAAAGATTGCTTGTATTAATAAGTATTTTTTTTTATGAATCTAACTCTTGTCTATTTTACAGTATAAAAACACAAAATGGATAGACAACCCAATATTTTAAGAGACCTACCCGGAGACATGATTGATGAAATCTTGTCTAGAGTCGGTCAAAATTCTTCGGCACAACTATTTAAGGCGAGATCAGTTTGTAAGACATTCGAAGAACGTTCCAAGAATGCCTTGGTTTATAAAAGGCTTTCGTTCGAAAGATGGGGGATATCACATTGGGAAATCCATAAGTTACGATGTGTTTACTTTGACGCATATATTGCGGGGAACCCAAATGCTATTTTACGCAATGGGTTAAGAAATTATCTTGACTCAATATATCCGAATATTGGACTTCGTGATTTAGAAAAAGCGGCTAACATGCAACATAAAGAAGCATGTTATGCTTACGGATTAATAATGTTCGCTTCTCACCAAAGTGAGAACAAGAACATCGGGCTACAACTATTAAACAAAACGTTCCCACAAGTGACGGAGTCGGTAATTGGGGTAAGAAATGAGGTTTTTAGATTGTTACGGGACTGTTGGACATTACGTAACCCTCGTCCCATTGACGACGTTACAACACGATGTCTTATCAACGGCCATAATGGTTATGTTCCACAAGACCAAGGATGGGAAGTAATCCTAGTAAAACCAGAATGCATGACTTGTTTCTAGACGTATGAATTACGTGTCTTTATTGCCTTTGCTGAACGACTTGTGTACTAGCTAGAATTATCTTCACAACCATCTTGTATCAAATTTATTGTGTGCTATATTTCATGCTATATGTAAAATAAGCGGTATTGTAAGTTTGTAAAATATTGTGTAAAAGTTTGAACGCGAAATATTATTATAATCAGTTTTTCATACAGAATTGTAGTAGTTGAATTGTATATTAGCTACTAAGTATGAACTTAATGGGTAGGTACTACCCGAATTTAAACTTATAAAACGCTAATATGAAGAAAAAGATTTTATAAATGAGTTCATATTATGCTACGAAATACTATTAACTACTCTTAATATTCTGTATGATTAACTTGTTCCATTTGACTATTTTGAAGGAAATGGCACCGACTACTCGACACACCATGAATATGAATGAAGAGGAATTCCGTACTTTTCTAGCTTCAAACATAGCCGCAGTACAGGCTGCGCTACATACCAACAATAACCTTGGATCTAGCAGTACAGGAAATCGTGTAGGATGCACCTACAAAGAATTCACTGCCTGCAAACCTTTGGAATTTGATGGAACCGAAGGACCGATCGGATTGAAATGGTGGACCGAGAAGGTCGAATCGGTGTTTGCCATAAGTAAGTGTACTGAAGAGGACAAAGTGAAGTACGCTACGCATACCTTCACAGGTTCTGCGTTAACATGGTGGAATACCTATCTAGAGCAAGTGGGACAAGACGATGCGTACGCACTACCGTGGTCAGCATTCAAGCACTTGATGAACGAGAAGTACCGTCCCAGAACCGAGGTCAATAAGCTCAAGACAGAACTTAGAGGGTTACGAACCCAAGGATTTGATATTACCACGTACGAAAGACGATTCACAGAATTGTACCTATTGTGTCCGGGAGCATTCGAAGATGAGGAAGAGAAGATTGATGCATTTGTGAAAGGATTACCGGAAAGAATCCAAGAAGATATAAGTTCACACGAGCCCGCCTCCATACAACAGGCATGTAGAATGGCTCACAAACTAGTGAACCAGATTGAAGAAAGAATTAAAGAACAGACTGCTGAAGAGGCCAATGTGAAGCAAGTCAAAAGAAAGTGGGAGGAAAACGGTGATAAGAATCACTAATACAACAACAACAGCAATTACAACAATAATCGCAACAATTATCCCAACAATCGCAACATCAATCGCAACTACAACAAACGGCCCAACAACAACAACAACAACAACAACAGCAACTACAACAATCATCCCAACAACAATAATAACCGCAACAACAACAACAACAATCAGAAGCAGCTATGCCAAAGGTGTGAAAAGTACCACTCGGGGTTCTGCACCAAATTTTGCAACAAGTGTAAAAGAACTGGTCATAGCGCGGCGAAGTGTGAGGTCTACGGACCAGGGGTTAATAGAACGAAAGGAACAAATGGTGTCGGAACGAGTAATGGCGGAGCAAGTAGTGTCGGAGCAAGTTATGCCAATGTAGTTTGTTATAAATGTGGAAAACCGGGCCACATTATTAGAAATTGCCCGAACCAGGAGAACACGAATGGACAAGGCCACGGAAGAGTTTTCAATATTAATGCGGCAGAGGCACAGGAAGACCCGGAGCTTGTTACGGGTACGTTTCTTATTGATAATAAATCTGCTTACGTTTTATTTGATTCGGGTGCGGATAGAAGCTATATGAGTAGAGATTTTTGTGCTAAATTAAGTTGTCCATTGACGCCTTTGGATAGTAAATTTTTACTCGAATTAGCAAATGGTAAATTAATTTCAGCAGATAATATATGTCGGAATCGAGAAATTAAACTGGTTAGCGAAACATTTAAGTTTGATTTGATACCAGTAGAGTTAGGGAGTTTTGATGTGATAATCGGTATGGACTGGTTGAAAGAAGTGAAAGCAGAGATCATTTGTTACAAAAATGCAATTCGCATTATACGAGAAAAATGAAAACCCTTAATGGTGTACGGAGAAAAGGGCAACACAAAGCTACATCTTATTAGTAATTTGAAGGCACAAAAACTAATAAGAAAAGGTTGCTATGCTGTTCTAGCACACGTCGAGAAAGTACAAACTGAAGAAAAGATCATCACTGATGTTCCCATTGCAAAAGAATTTCCCGATGTATTTCCGAAAGAATTACCGGGATTACCCCCACATCGATCCGTTGAATTTCAAATAGATCTTGTACCAGGAGCTGCACCAATAGCTCGTGCTCCTTAAAGACTCGCACCCAGTGAGATGAAAGAAGTGCAAAGCCAATTACAAGAACTTTTAGAGCGTGGTTTCATTCGACCAAGCACATCACCGTGGGGAGCTCCTGTTTTGTTTGTCAAGAAGAAAGATGGTACATTCAGGTTGTGTATCGACTACCGAGAGTTGAACAAACTTACCATCAAGAACCGCTACCCACTACCGAGAATTGACGACTTATTTGATCAACTACAAGGCTCGTCTGTTTATTCAAAGATTGATTTACGTTCCGGGTATCATCAAATGCGGGTGAAAGAAGATGATATTCCAAAGACTGCTTTCAGAACACGTTACGGCCATTATGAGTTTATGGTCATGCCATTTGGTTTAACTAATGCACCAGCTGTGTTCATGGACCTTATGAACCGAGTGTGTGGACCATACCTTGACAAGTTTGTCATTGTTTTCATTGATGACATACTTATTTACTCAAAGAATGACCAAGAACACGGTGAACATTTGAGAAAGGTGTTAGAAGTATTGAGGAAGGAAGAATTGTACGCTAAGTTTTCAAAGTGTGCATTTTGGTTGCAAGAAGTTCAATTCCTCGGTCACATAGTGAACAAAGAAGGTATTAAGGTGGATCCGGCAAAGATAGAAACTGTTGAAAAGTGGGAAACCCCGAAAACTCCGAAACACATAAGCCAGTATTTAGGACTAGCTGGTTACTACAGAAGGTTCATCCAAGACTTTTCCAGAATAGCAAAACCCTTGACTGCATTAACGCATAAAGGGAAGAAATTTGAATGGAATGATGAACAAGAGAAAGCGTTTCAATTATTGAAGAAAAAGCTAACTACGGCACCTATATTGTCATTGCCTGAAGGGAATGATGATTTTGTGATTTATTGTGACGCATCAAAGCAAGGTCTCGGTTGTGTATTAATGCAACGAACGAAGGTGATTGCTTATGCGTCTAGACAATTGAAGATTCACGAACAAAATTATACGACGCATGATTTGGAATTAGGCGCGGTTGTTTTTGCATTAAAGACTTGGAGGCACTACTTATATGGGGTCAAAAGTATTATATATACCGACCACAAAAGTCTTCAACACATATTTAATCAGAAACAACTGAATATGAGGCAGCGTAGGTAGATTGAATTGTTGAATGATTACGACTTTGAGATTCGTTACCACCCGGGGAAGGCAAATGTGGTAGCCGACGCCTTAAGCAGGAAGGACAGAGAACCCATTCGAGTAAAATCTATGAATATAATGATTCACAATAACCTTACTACTCAAATAAAGGAGGCGCAACAAGGAGTTTTAAAAGAGGGAAATTTAAAGGATGAAATACCCAAAGGATCGGAGAAGCATCTTAATATTCGGGAAGACGGAACCCAGTATAGGGCTGAAAGGATTTGGGTACCAAAATTTGGAGATATGAGAGAAATGGTACTTAGAGAAGCTCATAAAACCATATACTCAATACATCCTGGAACGGGGAAGATGTACAAGGATCTCAAGAAACATTTTTGGTGGCCGGGTATGAAAGCCGATGTTGCTAAATACGTAGGAGAATGTTTGACGTGTTCTAAGGTCAAAGCTGAGCATCAGAAACCATCAGGTCTACTTCAACAACCCGAAATCCCGGAATGGAAATGGGAAAACATTACCATGGATTTCATCACTAAATTGCCAAGGACTGCAAGTGGTTTTGATACTATTTGGGTAATAGTTGATCGTCTCACCAAATCAGCACACTTCCTGCTAATAAGAGAAGATGACAAGATGGAGAAGTTAGCACGACTATATTTGAAGGAAGTCGTCTCCAGACATGGAATACCAATCTCTATTATCTCTGATAGGGATGGCAGATTTATTTCAAGATTCTGGCAGACATTACAGCAAGCATTAGGAACTCGTCTAGACATGAGTACTGCCTATCATCCACAAACTGATGGGCAGAGCGAAAGGACGATACAAACGCTTGAAGACATGCTACGAGCATGTGTTGTTGATTTCGGAAACAGTTGGGATCGACATCTACCGTTAGCAGAATTTTCCTACAACAACAGCTACCATTCAAGCATTGAGATGGCGCCGTTTGAAGCACTTTATGGTAGAAAGTGCAGGTCTCCGATTTGTTGGAGTGAAGTGGGGGATAGACAGATTACGGGTCCGGAGATTATACAAGAAACTACCGAGAAGATCATCCAAATTCAACAACGGTTGAAAACCGCCCAAAGTCGACAAAAGAGCTACGCTGACATTAAAAGAAAAGATATAGAATTTGAAATTAGAGAGATGGTCATGCTTAAAGTTGCACCTTGGAAAGGCGTTGTTCGATTTGGTAAACGAGGGAAATTAAATCCAAGGTATATTGGACCATTCAAGATTATTGATCGTGTCGGACCAGTAGCTTACCGACTTGAGTTACCTCAACAACTCGCGGCTGTACATAACACTTTCCACGTCTCGAATTTGAAGAAATGTTTTGCTAAATAAGATCTCACTATTCCGTTAGATGAAATCCAAATCAACGAAAAACTTCAATTCATCGAAGAACCCGTCGAAATAATGGATCGTGAGGTTAAAAGACTTAAGCAAAACAAGATACCAATTGTTAAGGTTCGATGGAATGCTCGTAGAGGACCCGAGTTCACCTGGGAGCGTGAAGACCAGATGAAGAAGAAATACCCGCATCTATTTCCAGAAGATTCGTCAACACCTTCAACAGCTTAAAATTTCGGGACGAAATTTATTTAACGGGTAGGTACTGTAGTGACCCGAACTTTTCCATGTTTATATATATTAATTGAGATTGATATTTACATGATTAAATGTTTCCAACATGTTAAGCAATCAAACTTGTTAAGACTTGATTAATTGAAATAGGTTTCATATAGACAATTGACCACCCAAGTTGACCGGTGATTCACGAACGTTAAAACTTGTAAAAACTATATGATGACATATATATGGATATATATATAGTTAACATGATACTATGATAAGTAAACATATCATTAAGTATATTAACAATGAACTACATATGTAAAAACAAGACTACTAACTTAATGATTTTTAAACGAGACATATATGTAACGATTATCGTTGTAAAGACATTTAATGTATATATATCATATTAAGAGATATTCATACATGATAATATCATGATAATATAATAATTTAAAATCTCATTTGATATTATAAACATTGGGTTAACAACATTTAACAAGATCGTTAACCTAAAGGTTTCAAAACAACACTTACATGTAACGACTAACGATGACTTAACGACTCAGTTAAAATGTATATACATGTAGTGTTTTAATATGTATTTATACACTTTTGAAAGACTTCAATACACTTATCAAAATACTTCTACTTAACAAAAATGCTTACAATTACATCTTCGTTCAGTTTCATCAACAATTCTACTCGTATGCACCCGTATTCGTACTCGTACAATACACAGCTTTTAGATGTATGTACTATTGGTATATACACTCCAATGATCAGCTCTTAGCAGCCCATGTGAGTCACCTAACACATATGGGAACCATCATTTGGCAACTAGCATGAAATATCTCATAAAATTACAAAAATATGAGTAATCATTCATGACTTATTTACATGAAAACAAAATTACATATCCTTTATATCTAATCCATACCCAACGACCAAAAACACCTACAAACACTTTCATTCTTCAATTTTCTTTATCTAATTGATCTCTCTCAAGTTCTATCTTCAAGTTCTAAGTGTTCTTCATATATTCTACAAGTTCTAGTTACAAAAAATCAAGAATACTTTCAAGTTTGCTAGCTCACTTCCAATCTTGTAAAGTGATCATCCAACCTCAAGAAATCTTTGTTTCTTACAGTAGGTTATCATTCTAATACAAGGTAATAATCATATTCAAACTTTGGTTCAATTTCTATAACTATAACAATCTTATTTCAAGTGATGATCTTACTTGAACTTGTTTTCGTGTCATGATTCTGCTTCAAGAACTTCGAGCCATCCAAGGATCCGTTGAAGCTAGATCCATTTTTCTCTTTTCCAGTAGGTTTACCTACTAAACTTGAGGTAGTAATGATGTTGATAACATCATTCGATTCATATATATAAAACTATCTTATTCGAAGGTTTAAACTCGTAATCACTAGAACATAGTTTAGTTAATTCTAAACTTGTTCGGAAACAAAAGTTAATCCTTCTAACTTGACTTTTAAAATTAACTAAACACATGTTCTATATCTATATGATATGCTAACTTAATGATTTAAAACCTGGAAACACGAAAAACACCGTAAAACCGGATTTACGCCGTCGTAGTAACACCGCGGGCTGTTTTGGGTTAGTTAATTAAAAACTATGATAAACTTTGTTTTAAAAGTTGTTATTTTGAGAAAATGATTTTTATTATGAACATGAAACTATATCCAAAAATTATGGTTAAACTCAAAGTGGAAGTATGTTTTCTAAAATGGTCATCTAGACGTCGTTCTTTCGACTGAAATGACTACCTTTACAAAAATGACTTGTAACTTATTTTTCCGACTATAAACCTATACTTTTTCTGTTTAGATTCATAAAATAGAGTTCAATATGAAACCATAGCAATTTGATTCACTCAAAACGGATTTAAAATGAAGAAGTTATGGGTAAAACAAGATTGGATAATTTTTCTCATTTTAGCTACGTGAAAATTGGTAACAAATCTATTCCAACCATAACTTAATCAACTTGTATTGTATATTATGTAATCTTGAGATACCATAGACACGTATACAATTTTTCGACCTATCATGTCGACACATCTATATATATTTCGGAACAACCATAGACACTCTATATGTGAATGTTGGAGTTAACTATACAGGGTTGAGGTTGATTCCAAAATATATATAGTTTGAGTTGTGATCAATACTGAGATACGTATATACTAGGTAGTGGATTGATTCAAGATAATATTTATCGATTTATTTCTGTACATCTAACTGTGGACAACTAGTTGTAGGTTACTAACGAGGACAGCTGACTTAATAAACTTAAAACATCAAAATATATTAAAAGTGTTGTAAATATATTTTGAACATACTTCGATATATATGTATATATTGTTATAGGTTCGTGAATCAACCAGTGGCCAAATCTTACTTCCCGACGAAGTAAAAATCTGTGAAAGTGAGTTATAGTCCCACTTTTAAAATCTAATATTTTTGGGATGAGAATACATGCAGGTTTTATAAATGATTTACAAAATAGACACAAGTACGTGAAACTACATTCTATGGTTGAACTATCGAAATCGAATATGCCCCTTTTTATTAAGTCTGATAATCTAAGAATTAGGGAACAGACACCCTAATTGACGCGAATCCTAAAGATAGATCTTTTGGGCCTAACAAACCCCATCCAAAGTACCGGATGCTTTAGTACTTTGAAATTTATATCATATCCGAAGGGTGTCCGGGAATGATGGGGATATTCTTATATATGCATCTTGTTAATGTCGGTTACCAGGTGTTCACCATATGAATGATTTTTATCTCTATGTATGGGATGTGTATTGAAATATGAAATCTTGTGGTCTATTATTATGATTTGATATATATAGGTTAAACCTATAACTCACCAACATTTTTGTTGACGTTTTAAGCATGTTTATTCTCAGGTAATTATTAAGAGCTTCTGCTGTCGCATACTTAAATAAGGACGAGATTTGGAGTCCATGATTGTATGATATTGTGTAAAAACTGCATTCAAGAAACTTATTTTGTTGTAACATATTTGTATTGTAAACCATTATGTAATGGTCGTGTGTAAACAGGATATTTTAGATTATCATTATTTGATAATCTACGTAAAGCTTTTTAAACCTTTATTGATGAAATAAAGGTTATGGTTTGTTTTAAAATGAATGCAGTCTTTGAAAAACGTCTCATATAGAGGTCAAAACCTCGCAACGAAATCAATTAATATGGAACGTTTTTAATCAATAAGAACGGGACATTTCACACTCTGCATCCTAATCTGAGATTTGATAGAAGATGGAGAGATTACGAGACATATCAAAGGAACAAATTCAAATTGGTAACAAAAAATGTAGAGGTGCCAAGGGTAATAGATTGGGCCCCTTTGGAAACGGTCCATCTAGCTGACCGTGTTAGACAGCTTTTAGTTCAAAGGTATGGCAGTTCTTCTTTTACAGATTGGGAACGTCTTTTCACCATTCGTAGACCTGTATATAAGGAATGGTATGTTGAGTTGATGAGTACTGTATCACTTGATTAAAATATAGTTAGAATAGATGATAGAAGATTTCTTAGATTTATCCTTGGCGGTAGGATGTACAGAATGTCCATGCTGGACATGGCCAGGGCTTTACAGATATATACTCCTGGTGAGTTGCTACTACCCGATTGTACAAACTTGATTCATTATGGTGAAAGGGTAGATAGCAACTTTGACGCTGACGCCATTTGGAGGCGTATGTCACATTTTGATGTTTTTACACGAGCAGGAGGACACTCCTATACACATATTGACAGAGCCGAGCTTCGAATTATTCATAGATTTTTGGCTAACTCGATTACACAGAGAGGTCACAATAAAGAAAAAATTACCTTACATGATTTATTCTACCTAAAGTGTATTCGGGATCCTAGAAGCTTTGTCAATATCCCTTACTGTGTTGCTTTTTATTTATCTAAAATGGTAGAGGGAATGCAGGACGGGAGTATAATAGGAGGAGGTATTTTCGTTACTCTCATTGGAGAGTATTTAGGTGTTGATAGGAACCAAGGAGGTCCATTACAGCTTTGAGGAGAACAGGTTGAGCCCTTAGGATTGAAAGTTTATGTGGGTGCTAAGGTATTGAAAAGTAGACGTAACCAGGCAGTACCCTATGAGGGATCTCATCCTTAGGTAGAGAGAGGCTCAGACGAGGAAATGGAGGAGGCGAAAGACATTAGGGATGTCTTTCGAGATGCTATTCTTGACGTCCACGTTCGTATAGATGAGGAAGCAATGACGAACGCGGCCAGACATAGTATGTATGAGCAGTGGAACTCCGAGCAAGTATACGAGGATTATAGGTGACGCCAACACGATAGCTGGTTAGTTCATCAGCACCAAATCATGAGCCAGCTATCATATCAGGTACCAAATAACTATGTACCTACTCGACCTGCTCATTTTCCGCCACACAACCCCGATATCCGACCACCCTTTAACCGGTATGACTATAACCAAGCCTATCAGAACACCTATAACCAACAATGGAACCCACCTGACGAGATGAACTGGAACCCATATCCAGACAGATTTAGTTCCATTTAGTTATTTATATGATTTTTATGTTTTTACTTATTCTTGTTTAAACTTATGTTATTGAATATACTTATGTAATCTTTATCATTTTTATTATTATTGTGTACTAATATTTCACATTTAGGATTTGAAAGTGGGATATTAAGTCCCATTTCAAATTGCCATGCATGTTTATATTTGTATGTATGTATATTGTAAATTGTACAAAACAGGATAAAACAGCGCATTTTCAAAGACTGGCATTAAGTTCAGCAAAAGCTACTAATTTTGACGACAAGATGACAAATAAATGTGATGTAACAACAGACGGAATGAACAAATGATATGCACCATTTATCATTCAGCAAACAAACGCCAATATGTTTAGAAACTTTGGTAAAATTTAATCATTTTTACGCTAATCACCCTCAATAATTTAAATTGTTACTGATTTTTTGCAAATGAGGGCATTGCAAGATCTTAAGTGTAAGAAGGGGTTAAATTCTTTCGGATTTTAAAATTTTTACTTTATACACTTGGTTACCATTAGAAATACTAGTAAAGTAGTAGTTGTATTAGAATCTAGTGCTCTCTGATAATAAAGAACAGCCCTAGTCTTATATACTGACTACCCAATTCTAGTAAATTTTTTTAAAATTTTCAATTAAATGAACTCAAAATCATGTTTATACATATTTATGAACGATAAAACTAGGTGTTAACACCGAAATTATTGTTACCTCGGAAAGGACATAAATTGAGAAACACACCAAAATGTTAAAATTTATTTAAAATGAAATAGAGGACAATAAAAAGGAAAATAAAAGCCAAGTGTGGGAAAAATTACCAAGTTATCTTAAACATATGTCACATATTTCTGTAACAAATAATTGAAGATACTTTTGCTTTGGACTAAACTAAACTGTTTTACCCGATGAAAGAAAAGAAAAGATGGATCTACACGATGAATCAATTCCATCATTAAAAGGAAGTAAAGTCTTCCGAAAAAGACACGCGCTTCTTGATTTAGGTCATGAAGTTGTCATCCAGACCAGCTGTAGGTTGACGAAAAACCTAGAAAAGTCATCTCTAAAATCAGCAGGAAATCCACGGACCTCAGCATCAAACAGGGTCGCCAAGTGGTCAGATTTATCCTAACCATGAGAAGGATTTATCTCGTACAATGGGGGGGCACCGTGCAAATTAGCTTGATAAGACTAATGAAACAGATCCCCAGAAAGGATAATCTCCTTAAAGATCAAAAATCAGCTTTTAAGACTGATATTACTCAATCCTAGAGATTGACCTTAAAGATTGAGAATTACAAACTCATAGAATTCAATGATATCTAAACTCGAGCTTGAACGAGAAAATATTTTGATCAAATTAAAACCGATTTGTTTTCTGAAAACCCTATTTTCAATGCGTTCATTACCTTTGAACGTAAAATCCTAGGAATTCACCTGGAATTCATTAGGTCACCTGAACCAAATCGGGTGTCAACCGTAAGAACGGTGGTTGCATAGCATGGTCGAAGACAGGACCTTGTGCCAGACCGACAAATTAAAAGGGTGAGCTTTACTATTGCTCCTACTAAGAATAGTAATTGCGTCTGACACGTTATAGACCATAATTAAAAGCATGTCAGGGGACATTGCCTTAACGGTTGCTTGTTCAATGCTTTCCTTTACAACCGGACGGTAGTTTATCAGAAGGTAATATACGGAGCAAGTATACTGGACGTGTTGCTTTCCTAATACAAGGTTAGCAAGTGGGTGACACAAAACCATAAGTTTTGAGCCAAAATTTTCAAATCTAAAATCCACCAAACCCAAAAAAAAAAAAAATTTGCAAACACCGGTGAAGGGTTATTCCGGAAAACTTATCTAGGGCAAAAGCTAGATTTAATTTTCAAAAGATCAAATGTTTTAATAAAGATCCAATTTCCTTAATGGATCTAAATTTTTATAGTCATGTGGGACTGTAAACCATATCGTTACTACCATTGTTTATACCGCCGTAAAGAAATCACTGATGTACAAAGTGTGAAGAATAAAGAAGTGATTCTTGTAATTCAAGACTATATTGCTTGAGGACAAGCAACGCTCAAGTGTGGGAATATTTGATAATGCTAAAAACGAACATATATTTCATAGCATTATTCCTCAAGAAAGACAAGCTTTTAGTTGCAATTGTCCTATTTACAAGTGATATTTGTTTAAATAATAAAAGGTGAAGACAAAAGAAAGATTCGACGAATTGAAGACGCAAACGACCAAAAAGCTCAAAAGTACAAAATACAATCAATGAGGTTCCAATTATTGATAAGAAACGTCTCAAAATTACAAGAGTACAAGATTCAAAACGCAAAGTACAAGATATTAAATTATCCGCAAGGACGTTCAAAAATCCGAAACTGGGACCAGAGTCAACTCTCAACGCTCGACGCAACGGACTAAAAATTACAAGTCAACTATGCATATGAATATAATATAATATATAATTAATTCTTAAAATTAATATATATATTATATTATATTTAAATAAACGTCGGCAGAAGAAAACAACCAAATTTGGCTCTCCCCAGCTGGCCATGCGATCGCATGGCCTTGAAGGGTAAAGCTCATGCGATCGCATGAGCATCTTTTCCAGATCACAGGCCTATAAAAATCGAGCTTTGGTGTAACACAAAACACATCTTTTTCCTTCTTCATCATACGTAAATTATATATATATTTATATTTTAATTTTAATTTTAATTTCAAATAATAAGGGTATGTTAGCGAATGTTGTAAGGGTGTAAGTCGAAATTCTGTCCGTGTAACGCTACGCTATTTTTAATCATTGTAAGTTATGTTCAACCTTTTTAATTTAATATCTCATAGCTAAGTTATTATTATGCTTATTTAAACGAAGTAATTATGATGTTGGGCTAATTACTAAAATGGGTAATTGGGCTTTGTACCATAATTGAGGTTTGGACAAAAGAACGACACTTGTGGAAATTAGACTATGGGCTATTAATGGGCTTTATATTTGTTTAACTAAATGATAATTTGTTAATGTTAATATAAAGATTTACAATTGGACGTCCCTATAAATAACCATATACACTCGATCGGATACGATGGGCAGGGTATTTATATGTACGAATAATCGTTCATTTAACCGGACACGAGAATGGATTAATAACCACTTGAATTATTAAAACAGGGGTGAAATTATGTACAAGGACACTTGGCATAATTGATAACAAAGTATTAAAACCTTGGGTTACACGCAGTCGACATCCTGGTGTAATTATTAAACAAAGTATTAAAACCTTGTTACAGTTTAAGTTCCCAATTAGTTGGAATATTTAACTTCGGGTATAAGGATAATTTGACGAGGACACTCGCACTTTATATTTATGACTGATGGACTGTTATGGACAAAAACCAGACGGACATATTAAATAATCCAGGACAAAGGACAATTAACCCATGGGCATAAAACTAAAATCAACACGTCAAACATCATGATTACGGAAGTTTAAATAAGCATAATTCTTTTATTTCATATTTAATTTCATTTATTTTATATTTAATTGCACTTCTAATTATCGCACTTTTATTTATTGTTATTGTATTTAATTGCACTTTTAATTATCGTACTTTTTAATTATCGCAAGTTTATTTTATCGCACTTTTATTTATCGCAATTTCATTATCGTTATTTACTTTACGCTTTAAATTAAGTCTTTTATATATTTAATATTTTTACATTTTGTTTTAACTGCAACTAAAGTTTTAAAATCGACAAACCAGTCATTAAACGGTAAAAAACCTCCCTTTATAATAATAATATTACTTATATATATATTTGTATTTTTATAAAATAAAACTAATATAGCGTTAAGCTTTGTTTAAAAGATTCCCTGTGGACCGAACCGGACTTACTAAAAACTACACTACTGTGGCAGTGTTGTAGCAAGGTTTAAGTATATCCATTCTCTAAATAAATAAATATCTTGTGTAAAATTTTATCGTATTTAATAGTATTTCCTAGTAAAATATAAGCTATTTCATATACACCTCGCATAACTATCAGTGTTTAATTAAATTAAATACATACTTAGTAGAGAGATGTTTGAATTAATATGTTATATTAATTTACGATTTATTTCGGATAGCGAAAGAACTAGAAAACGTTACGATTAAGTTTATCGTCTAGAAGACTTTTCAGTTTATGGAACTCAAAAAAACGACACAATAATTATTTTCGATAATTATTGACTTTAAGAAAATTATTTTTAATTTATTATATATTTAATGAATTAAACTCGGTGATTGCGTTTCAATGACTAGTTAACGTTCCGGAGACCCGGTAAGGTTAACGGTACTCGAAACGAACCACGCGCGTACCAAGAGTTAAGCAAAAACTAGCCCGAACACTCCTAGAAGGGCCATTCGGCCACCCCCCTGGACACCTTAGTGGACTTGTTTGATTAAGTGGGTCATTAGTTTAATTAATTTAGGCCCTAAACTCAAGGTATAAAAGGCTAGAGCTCTTAAGGAAACCCTCATTCTTTATTTTTTAGCCGATTGCTTCCCCCCTCCCCTCTCTTTGTCGTCGATCACCAACCATACCACCATAGCCATCAAAACTCAAAATTAGAAGAAAGCTTGCATACGAACGTTGTTCGAATCGTCGTTCTTGTTGACAATGAATATTGTCTATTATTTGTGGCATGCGGTTTTAGTGTTACTAATGTAATAGGTAGTTTACTTGTTATATTATTAGTTATTTTAACCATGGTAAATGTAGCTTACCATGTCAAGTTACCACTTGGAGGTTGCTAGTATAAAAGCAACCTCCCACTCTTATTTGTAACTAGTTGAGTTATTCACACATTCTTACTACTTGCAACTCTCTCTCTCAACCTTATCATTATAACACTTGTTCTTAACAACTAAACCCACTTACACTTACTAAAT
This sequence comes from Rutidosis leptorrhynchoides, assembly GCF_046630445.1. NCBI lineage: Eukaryota > Viridiplantae > Streptophyta > Magnoliopsida > Asterales > Asteraceae > Rutidosis > Rutidosis leptorrhynchoides. The sequence continues at coordinate 169,200,996 of NC_092334.1, read as the reverse complement.
TGATCGACCTTATCAAGAATTGGGGCTAACAATTGGTATCAGAGCGGGTCTAAGCTCTTTGTATAGAAGATCCGTTGCTTGAAGGTCTCCATAACGTTTTTGAAGTGTTTGTGTTTATTTTCGGTTTAGGTAACTCGAAAACTCAACTCATTATCTTATTCTTGTTGGTTTTAGAGCTTATCATTTCATATATTTGTTCTTTAACCACTTGAACTGATTTTTACACCCTAGTATACCTACAGATTCATCCAATCTTATGTTACTTTTATTGTGAAAACTTGAAACTTGAACTGTTGAAGCTTTAAAGTGTTAAATTTGCTTGAATCCATGAACAAATTTGCTGCTATTTACTGATTTAATATGAACAACATGTTTGAGTTTGTGAAACTAACTGTTTTAATGTGTTGTAAGCTTGAAAATCTGAATTTAGTGCTTTAAAACCCAATTTGTCTTGCTCAAACACTTGAAACTGATCAGATACTTGTGCTCGAGAACATCAATCTGTGCAAAATTAAGTGCTCGAAAACCTGGATCTGTCCAGATTACTGCTCGAAATACTGTATTTTTTCTCGAAAATCTGTGTTTGTGCCCGAAAACCTTGAATTTTTTGCTCCAAATTTGAGTTTATTTTGGCTCCATAATTTTGTCCCTTGGATAATACACACCGAAAATAATTTATTTTGTGGTTATTACCCACCGAAAAGGCATCTTTGACTTTGTGTGTCACAAAAAGTACAAAGGACAAAAGTACAAAAAGTTGACAGTTACAGTACTCGAAAAACTTAGTCCAAAAACCTCTGCCCAAAAAATAACTGCTCGAAAAAACTAGTGCTCGAAAACTTTGTTCAAAAATCCTGCTCGAAAACTTGTTTGAAATTATCTGCTCGAAAACTTTACACAAAAACTCCCTGCTCGAAAACATGCTCGAAAACTCTTGCTAAAAAACTTGCTCGAAAAAAACTTGCTCGAAAACCACCTGTCTGAGAACCTTGCTCGAAAACCTGGTGCTCGAAAAATTTTGACCGAAAACCTCCTGTCTGAAACCCTTATAAAGTTAAAAAAAAAAAGGTAAAAAGGCGGGAAAACGTGAGTAAAATTTAAATTTTTCCTTGGATTAAAAAGCTCATTTTTACGCGAGATTTAAATTTTCATGACAGAAAATTTTTCGGCCCCGAAAATCACCCAAAAAGCGCACAATTTTGAAGAAAATTTCACGAAAATTTTTCGAAAATTTCAAAATTTTTTCTCAACCTTCTGAACACTCATACGTTCATTTCTCAAAAGTTTACGACATAAATTTTTGTCGATAAATTTTGGAGGGAAATTCATAACTGACACTTAATAGACACTTAACGGAAAAGTTAACGAAGACCAACGAAACATCATTTTCAAAATTTGATTCATGTGAATCATATTTTGAGGGGGAGGAAAGTGATATTTCTTAAGTTTATTTGTCGTTTCATGGTTTGCTTGTAATCCTTGTCTGTCTTAATCCCTTTGTTGAACACCCGTCCTGTTAACATGGCAAATCGTGATGATCACGTGTCCTCTAATATTGAGGAAGAGGTACAATTATACACTGATATTACTCATGAATATTACAACTCTGTGCATAATAATTCTGTGTCTATATCTAATGTATTGCAAACTTGTCCTGAAACACCTCTTGATCAAAATGATACAATTGCATGTAGCTCTGCTTGGCAAACCCCATCCCACCTGTCTAAATGAAACTGCCCATTAAACCTGAATCTGTGCCTTTTAATGATGAATGTGTGTTTCCTATACTACCTAATATGTATGTAGACAACTTTGCCAAGATGAATAGAGACCTTATATCATTTGCTAGTCAAGTTAGCAAACTGAAAAATGAGAACTCTAGGTTGAAATCTGAATTGGAAATGAAAGTGTCAAATCATACTTATATGAAGCTAAAACAAGATCTAGCTGACAAAGTAACTAAATTAAGAGAGCTAGAAAGTAGTGTGAAACCCCTACGGATAGAAAGGATAGATTTTAAACTCAGGAATGCAGTTCTCACAGAAAAAGTTAACAACGTTGAAAAAGAACTTAAGAAGCTTAATGATTCTAAGAAATTTTTCCTAGAGCCTGTAGAACAGAAAACTAGAAAGCCTTTGAATGACCTGGCCAAGAAGACTTCTGAATGCTCTAAGTTAGTTACAGAAAACTTAAACTTAAAAACCCAACTAAGTTTATTTGAAGAGAAACTTTACAAAACTGACCAAGCAAAAGCAGTCTTAGATGGCCACATTTCGAAACAAGCTCTGTTCCTTAATCGACCCAAAAACTCCTACCAAAAACACCAGGGGTTAGGGTTTGAAAATCCTCAAATACAGTCCAAGATCTCCAAAGCCGAACCTTGTTTATATGATGGTAGATACATTAAGATAGGTTTTCCAGAGAGACTCACTTTTGCCAATGAAAGTGAGATTGAGGAAAGAATAGCCAATCGATCAACAAAAATGAAAAGTGAGGTGTCGTTAATTTATGACAAAATAAATGCAAATTACATGAGAAACGATGGTTCATATTATAACACACCTCTCGATTTATTCAATGATTTTGAAAGTTTGAATGCTCAAAATAGTCCTAAAAAGCGTATAATCTATTTACCAACCTTGGTTTTAGAAAGATACATCATCAGTCTGGAGGACGAACTTGATCAAAACAAAATCAAATATTTTGACAACGAACTCAAATTTCAAATGATCATTAAGGCTTTACAACACCAAATCTGTGTCATTGAATCCCAAAACAACAAACTGGTCTCCAATGTTCATAAACTTGAAAATCAAATTGCAAATCAAGTTGTTAATTTTTGTGAATTGATTTCAAAGAACATTGAATCACGGAACTCAAACCCAAAATCCGTGAATGACTCCATCGATTGTGTAGGTCTAGCACAAGAACTCAAAGACTTTAGTGACTCTCTCTTGACCAAGTTTGACACTGTTGAATGTAGGTTAGAATCATCTAGGTCCAAATCTCTAGATCACTTCTTAGAATCTCAACCCAAGATTCCAGAAGTTAAGGTAGAACCACAACCCGAGAAAGAACCTATCTCTTTAGGAGCTCAGGATGTAGAGACTGACCTTACTCAATTTGTTGACAAGCTAGAACGAGAAAACATAGATCTTCAGGTTAAATGTGAGACCTACAAGAAAACTCTAGCAACAACTGAGAAGATGCCTGTAGTTCCCAAAGTAGAACCCACTTATGAGTTTAAAGACTCTGTTATAGTTTCTATTGATGACCTTGTCTTAGAAATTCAAGAGTTAAAAGCTCATGTGAATCTACTTAAGGAAGAAAATGAGACCTTGTATGACCAATGTGATTCACTGGAAAGTATGGACTTCGTGACCAAGACCATATATTCAAAACCTGATTCTTACAAGATCTGTCTTGGTACTGAGACCATACTGACCTCCACTGACACTCCAAAATCAAATGTGTTAGTTGGTTCCCAAGGTACTAAGTCTGAGTTTTCTAATGCTTCAAAGTCTACTCCCAAGACTATGAAAAAGCAGGTGACTTTTACCAAGACCAATCCCAAACCCATAGTGTACCAATCCTCAATGTACTCGAAGACTGCTGTACGTAAAACACCAAAGACCTTGGAGGCTCCAAAACCGAAAGACAACGGTCCTCCTAAGTCTACACAGACGATGAGGAAATCCCCCATGAAACCAAAAGTCCACATGGATTTGCCCCAAAAGGTTCTCTAACCCCAAACCAAAAGAACGAGGTTCTCCAAAGTCAATGGTGACTCTGAGAAAAACATCCTCGAAACCAAACGAACCCAATGTTAATCAACCCAAACCAAACGAACCTAACATTGCCCTACCCGTAGCATCCAAGTTCCCAAGCAAAAATATTTACTCCGGTTACCAGACCAAGTTCAACCGTCCATTTCTGGAAACAACTTATGGGAATAATGGGGAGATTACGGGGCTTCGCGATCAATATGGTTGGCTTCCACATAAACCCATGAAGCCATCCATAGGTCCGAAAAATATCCCGCGCACCAAAATTGACCTTGTTTATAAACACTCAAAGAATAATCTTGCTAAACAAGTGTCAAATAAGAAGTGGACAACCAAACCATTTTCAACACCAAGATCCACTTCTTCTTCAAAACCAATGAAGTACTCTTCTCCTGAGTTACTTAAACTTAAGCAGAGATCCGTTTCTCTGGCTTTGTCAAAAGATTTTCAATCACCCTTGATTCCACAAAATCAACTTTCTAAGGATACATCATGTATCAAACCCAAGTGGAATTCAACGTCCATAAGTCAGATCGACAATGCCTATAAATGGTATTCTAATTTAACTTTGAGAAAATGATTTGACTGTAAGATGGTTCTTGGACACATCGGTTCAAGACCCGGACTTAACCCGCTAACACCTGACTATCCACTCAGGCATGTCCCACTCGCAACCTCAGATGACCTGATGTGTTGTTTGAACCTTTCTTTCCTCCAACCTCGCCCAATCCCACGGTTTCTCTAAAACCAATTTTGCCCTAATCCATAACATTTGGCACATCTACCTCAGTAGTTGTAGGCGAATCACCATCCGTTGAAAAAGACTCATCTGAGTTTCTTCTCCTGGATGAACTTGACAACTGCATGTGTCTAGGGGGAGTAATGCATCTTCCTAGGGGGACCAATGCATGTGCCTAGGGGGAGCAATGAGACCCACAATGAAATGATGATTATCAAAATCTGAAACGTCAAATTTTTTTTTAGGGGGAGAAGGGGGGAATGTGGGTTTGATAATGCTAAAAACGAACATATATTTCATAGCATTATTCCTCAAGAAAGACAAGCTTTTAGTTGCAATTGTTCTATTTATAAGTGATATTCGTTTAAATAATAAAAGGTGAAGACAAAAGACAGATTCGACGAATTGAAGACGCAAATGACCAAAAAGCTCAAAAGTACAAAAGACAATCAAAGAGGTTCCAATTATTGATAAGAAACGTCTCGAAATTACAAGAGTACAAGATTCAAAACACAAAGTACAAAATATAAAATTGTACGCAAGGACGTTCGAAAATCCGGAACCGGGACATGAGTCAACTCTCAACGCTCGACGCAATGGACTAAAAATTACGAGTCAACTATGTACATAAATATAATATAATATATAATTAATTCTTAAAATTAATATATATATTATAATATATTTATAAATCGTCGGCAAGAAAGAAGCCAAAGGAGGGTGAGCTGTATTTTCAAACTTCGCGACTCGCGGAGTTTGAAGGCAAAAGTTGCCGCAAGTCGCGGATCCCCAAACACTGAAAGTCCCTATAAAAGCAAACGAATTCTGATCGCAAAAACTAACATATATATCCATCCATCTATCTAAACGTATATATTTATATTTATAATTTATATTTTAATTTTAATTTTAATTTTAATCCTAATAATAAGGGTATGTTAGCGAATGTTGTAAGGGTGTAAGTCGAAATTCTGTCCGTGTAACGCTACGCTATTTTTAATCATTGTAAGTTATGTTCAACCTTTTTAATTTAATGTCTCGTAGCTAAGTTATTATTATGCTTATTTAATCCGAAGTAATCATGATGTTGGGCTAATTACTAAAATTGGGTAATTGGGCTTTGTACCATAATTGGGGTTTGGGTAAAAGAACGACACTTGTGGAAATTAGACTATGAGCTATTAATGGGCTTTATATTTGTTTAACTAAATGATAGTTTGTTAATGTTAATATAAAGATTTACAATTGGGCGTCCCTATAAATTACCATATACACTCGATCGGACACGATGGGCGGGGTATTTATATGTACGAATAATCGTTCATTTAACCAGACACGGGAATGGATTAATAGCCACTAGAATAATTAAAACAGGGGTGAAATTATGTACAAGGACACTTGGTATAATTGATAACAAAATATTAAAACCTTGGGTTACACTCAGTCGACATCCTGGTGTAATTATTAAACAAAGTATTAAAATCTTGTTACAGTTTAAGTCCCCAATTAGTTGGAATATTTAACTTCGGGTATAAGGATAATTTGACGAGGACACTCGCACTTTATATTTATCACTGATGGACTGTTATGGACAAAAACCAGACGGACATATTAAATAATCTCGGACAAAGGACAATTAACCCATGGGCATAAAACTAAAATCAACACGTCAAACATCATGGTTACGGAAGTTTAAATAAGCATAATTCTTTTATTTCATATTTAATTTCTTTTATTTTATATTTAATTGCACTTCTAATTATCGCATTTTTATTGTTATCGTATTTAATTGCACTTTTAATTATCGTACTTTTTAATTATCGCAAGTTTATTTTATCGCACTTTTATTATTCGCAATTTCATTATCGTTATTTACTTTACGCTTTAATTTAAGTCTTGTATTTATTTATTATTTTACATTTAGTTTTAACTGCGACTAAAGTTTTAAAATCGACAAACCGGTCATTAAACGGTAAAAACCCCTTTATAATAATAATATTATTTATATATATATTTGTATTTTTATAAATTTAAACTAATATAGCGTTAAGCTTTGTGAAAAAGATTCCCTGTGGAACGAACCGGACTTACGAAAAACTACACTACTGTACGATTAGGTACACTGCCTATAAGTGTTGTAGCAAGGTTTAAGTATATCCATTCTATAAATAAATAAATATCTTGTGTAAAATTGTATCGTATTTAATAGTATTTTCTTGTAAAAATTAATAGTATTTTATATACACCTCGCATAACATCAAGTATTTTTGGCGCCGCTGCCGGGGAACTCTTAAAGCCGGAAGCGCAACGCTACATAAAAAAAAAGATTTTTAGTTTACTTTTATTAAAATTCGTTTTTATAAAAATACGTTTTAAATATTCGAAAATATAAAAAGAAAAACAAAAATATAAGTATTTTTAAGATTTTGTTAAATATTTAAGTTTTATAAAGTTTCTTTATTTTTATATAAGTTTTATTTAAGTATTTTGTTTTTATTTAAAACATAAAAAAAACCAAAAAAAAAAAATATATATATATATAAATCTAGTTTTAAGATTTTTATTTATAAAATTATAAAGTAGTTCTATTTTTATTCTAGTTTTTAAAATATAAGTTTTTTTTATATAAATATTTAGATTTTAAAACAGAAAATATAAAACAGAAAATATAAAATAAAAAAATAAAAAAGAAAAACGCGTCGAATTTCAAAACTGTACCTGAGTTGAATTTTGAAACCCCGCGACTCGTGGAGTTTGAAGCTTCGAATACCGCGACTCGCAGAGCAGACCTGACACGGGTACACAGGAACCCTAATTCGCATTAATTACGGGTTTTATTAATTTTAATTAATTTTAAACCCTAATTAGTTTATTTATATTATATTGTTTAGTTTAGTTTTTATTTATTTGTTTTATTTAGTTAAATTAGTTTAAATAAAATATAAAATTAATAGTTTTAATAAATAAATAATATAAAAATAATATTTTTATAAAAAATTGTAATTTTTACAACTTTTTATATATTTTTATATTTTGTCCCTTTTTAATTGTTTTAGCGTAATATTTGTATTCTTCGCTAATATTTAGTTTTAAACTTAGTTTTTGCCATAGTTATTTTTATTTCTAGATTTTTAGGCTTTGCCGTAGAATTCCTTAAGTGCTTTTTCTTTAGACTAAGATTTAGGTACTTTAGAATTTTGCGACGTCTTTTTAAGTTTTAGTTTCTTTTTAAGTTATTTCCATTTGGGATATAGTTTTTCTTGTAAGTTTTAATATTTTTAGACGACTTTTACCTATGTATCAATTATCATTCCAATTAGTAATCTCAATTTGCGATTATAATTTTAAGTTAGTTGTGGTAATAAGGTTAGGTTAGTCAAGTGTTTTTAAGTTTTATAAGTTTCTTTTATTTTTCCGTCACCTTTTATTTTTCAACCATTTTTCTTTTTCGACTTTTTTCGACACGCTCTTTTTCTTTCTTATTTCTCGTCATTCTAGTTTTTAGGACATAGATTTTTATTCTACTTCTTATCTAAATTTCTTAAAATTACGAAAATTTATTTTAAGTGGTTAAATTGATATACATCAAAATTTTCTGGTTCGTAGTAATAGTTGGATTTGTACGTGGACCGGGTTATTGGAGCCAAACAGTCCTCAATTATATTGAGACCAAATGAATCCTGCCCCTCTGCTGCATCTTTTGGCTATTCGAAACGTGGGCAAAATCAGAAAAGTCTATTGATTGGATAAATTATTATAATTTTTCTTTCCTTTTAAAAACTAATAGGATATTCAGTGAATGCACCGAGCAAGACGTTCACCACCTTTTGTACGTTCACCAAATGTAACTAGATCAAGACATTTAGCAAATATAACTGCCATTGATTTTTCTTTAGAATCGTCATCCAGTCGACCAAGTACTCCAGTTCAAATTTCCGATAATCCATTTTTTGAACCCGACCTCACAATTGAGAATCCGGAGAATATTCAGGGACGATTCGTAGATCCTGAACTACTAAACTTTCCTCCGGAACCACCAATCATTCAAACAGAGATTGTTGAAGAACGAACCATTAAATCAGAATCCTCTAGTGATTCCGATTCAACAAATTCAATTATGGAAGTAACAGAACCATTAAGTATGGAAGACCGAATGAGAGCTAAACGTACTGGCCAAGGTCACACAATTACTCATCCAGACATTAATGCGCCAGATTATGAAATCAAAGGACAAATTCTACACATGGTGACTAATCAATGCCAATTTAGTGGTGCACCGAAGGAAGATCCAAATGAACATCTACGTACCTTTAATAGGATCTGCACACTATTTAAAATAAGAGAAGTGGAGGATGAACAGATATATCTCATGTTATTTCCCTGGACTTTAAAGGGAGAAGCCAAAGATTGGTTGGAATCGTTACCTGAAGGAGCGATCGATACATGGGACGTTTTAGTTGAAAAATTTCTTAAACAATTCTTTCTGGCATCTAAAGCCGTAAGACTTCAAGCAGAAATTGTTACGTTTACACAGAAGCCAAATGAAACTCTATATGAGGCGTGGACAAGATTTGGAAAGTTATTAAGAGAATGTCCGCAACATGGTTTAGATACCTGTCAAATAGTACAAATATTCTACCAAGGATGCGACATCACTACAAGGAAAGACATAGATATAGCAGCTGGTGGTTCTATTATGAAGAAAACCGAAACTGATGCTTACAAAATTATTGATAACACTGCTTCCCACTCACATGAGTGGCACCAAGAAAAAGATATCGTTAGATCATCTAAAGCAGCTAGAGCCGATTCTAGCCATGACTTAGATTCCATTTCCGCAAAGATAGATGCTGTCGAGAGACGAATGGAAAAGATGACTAAAGATATTCACTCAATACGAATTAGTTGTGAGCAGTGTGGAGGACCACATTTGACAAAAGATTGTCTCAGTATTGAATTAACAATGGAACAAAGAGAGAACATTTCATACATAAACCAAAGGCCTGGAAATAATTATCAGAATAATTATCAACCGCCACGACCGATTTACAATCAAAACCAGAATTATAACCGAAATATTCCATACAACAACCAACAAGGTCCTAGCAATCAACAAGTATCCAATAATAATTACAATCAGCAAAGACCTAATTTTCAAAACAAACCACCACAACAAACCGATGATAAAAAGCCGAATTTAGAAGATATGATGACGAAGCTAGTTGAAACTCAAACGCAGTTTTTCACATCTCAGAAACAAACTAATGAACAAAATGCTCAAGCATTTAGAAATCAACAAGCTTCTATTCAAAATCTGGAACAAGAAGTAAGTAACCTAGCAAGGTTAATAGGTGAAAGAAAACCGGGAAGTCTACCTAGTGATACAAATGCTAACCCCCGGAATGAAACAGCTAAAGCCATTACCACAAGAAGTGGTACAACACTTAAACCACCTGAAATACCTGTAACTTCTGATGAAGCTATTCCTACTCCACAAGAACCACAACCTAATCAAGATAAGGAAATAGAACCGGTAGTTGAACAGGTTAATGAAGATAACACAGTTAAGGCTAAACCTTATGTTAAACCATACCAACCACCACTTCCTTACCCGAGTAAAATGAAGAAAGAGAAACTTGAAGCCGAGCAATCCAAATTCTTGGATATGTTTAAACAGATAAATGTAAATCTTCCTTTCATTGATGTGATTTCAGGAATGCCTAGATATGCTAAATTCTTGAAAGATCTAATCTCAAATAGAAAGAAAATGGAAGAACTCTCGGCTGTTACCATGAATGCTAATTGTTCAGCAGTACTGTTGAATAAGATACCAGAAAAATTATCTGATCCAGGAAGTTTCACAATTCCATATTTTCTGGGTAGTCTTAGTTCAATAGAAGCATTGGCAGACTTAGGTGCTAGTATAAATCTAATGCCGTATTCACTATACACTAAACTAGACCTTGGAGAATTGAAACCAACCAGAATAAGCATACAACTAGCCGATAGATCAATAAAATATCCTAGAGGGATAATGGAGAACATGCTAGTTAAAGTTGGTACTTTAGTATTTCCAGTAGATTTTGTTGTTCTGGACATGGAAGAAGATTCTCAAGTTCCTCTCATATTAGGAAGACCATTCTTAAACACGGCTAAAGCAATGATAGACGTGTTCGGTAAGAAATTGACCCTAAGTATAGAGGACGAGAGTGTTACCTTTTCAGTTGATAGAGCAATGCAACAACCACAATCTGCAGATGATACATGTTATTATATTCAAACTATAGATGTACATGCAGAATTATTAGAAGAATTTCCAGAATTACAAGGAACAGGAAAATGTTCTCTAGGAGAAGGTAATGAACCAATTGATGAAGCTGAAATGATAGCTACACTTATAGCTAATGGATATGAACCAACAACAGAAGAAATTCAAATGCTAAAAGAAGAAGACAGATATCGATATAAATCATCGATAGAAGAACCACCGAAATTAGAGTTAAAGCCACTTCCAAACCATTTGAAATACGCTTATTTACATGGTGAATCTGAATTACCTGTAATAATATCGTCTTCTCTTACTGAAAATGAGAAATCACAACTCATTTCTGTGTTGAAAGCTCATAAACCAGCCATTGCATGAAAGATTCATGATATTAAAGGAATAAGTCCTTCGTATTGCACACATAAAATCCTTATGGAAGAAGGTCATAAAACGTATGTGCAACGCCAACGAAGACTAAATCCTAATATGCAAGATGTAGTTAAGAAAGAGATTATTAAACTGCTAGACACAGGTCTAATTTATCCAATTTCTGATAGTCCATGGGTAAGCCCAGTTCAATGCGTGCAATGGCTGGTTCCTACTAGGACTGTAACAGGATGGCGTGTGTGTATTGATTACAAATGAGAAAAATGAGCTTATTCCTACTAGGACTGGGACAGGATGGCGTGTGTGTATTGATTATAGAAAATTAAATGACGCCACCAGAAAAGATCACTTTCCCTTACCTTTCATTGATCAAATGTTGGAAAGATTAGCCGGAAATAGTTACTATTGTTTTCTAGATGGATTTTCCGGATATTTTCAAATTCCAATAGCACCAGAGGACCAAGAGAAAACCACATTCACGTGCCCTTATGGTACTTTTGCTTACAAACGCATGCCATTTGGACTTTGCAACGCCCCTGCAACCTTTCAAAGGTGTATGATGGCGATTTTTCATGACATGATAGAAGAATGCATGAAAGTTTTCATGGATGACTTTTCAGTCTTCGGTGATACATTTGAAACATGTCTAGCTAATCTTGAACGAATGCTTATTAGATGCGAACAATCAAATCTAGTACTTAATTGGGAGAAATGCCATTTCATGGTTAAATAAGGCATCGTTCTTGGACATAAAATTTCAAAAGAAGGAATTGAAGTGGATAGAGCTAAAGTAGATGTAATTGCTAAACTTCCACATCCCACCAATGTTAGAGGAGTTAGGAGTTTTCTAGGGCATGCCAGTTTTTACCGACGTTTCATAAAAGATTTTTCGAAAATTGCCACTCCTATGAATAAACTCCTAGAAAAGGATGCCCCATTCATCTTTTCAGATGAGTGTATCAAATCTTTTAATATTCTTAAAGAGAAACTCACTAATGCGCCGATCATGATAACACCAAATTGGAATCTACCTTTTGAACTAATGTGCGATGCAAGTGATTTTGCAATGGGAGCCGTTTTAGGACAAAGGATTGAAAAACGATTTCAACCTATATATTATGCTAGTAGGACGTTACAAGGAGCACAAACGAACTATACAACTACTGAAAAAGAACTCCTTGCTATTGTCTTTGCTTTTGACAAATTTCGATCATATCTCGTTCTAGCAAAAACGGTGGTCTATACTGACCATTCTGCTCTTAGATACCTATTTTTGAAACAAGATGCTAAACCAAGATTAATCCGTTGGATCTTACTCTTACAAGAGTTTGATATTGAAATCCGAGATAAAAGAGGAGCAGAAAATCTCGCCGATGATCATCTTTCTCGTCTTGAAAATCTCGAATTAGAAGTTCTAAATGAATCGGCCATACAAGACAACTTTCCTGATGAATATCTATTGAAGATAGATTATAATGAAATCCCATGGTTTACAGACTATGCAAACTATTTAGTATGTGGATTCCTTGAAAAAGGATTATCGTACCAAAAACGAAAGAAATTCTTCAGTGATATAAAACACTATTTCTGGGAAGATCCACATCTGTTTAAAAGTTGTCCCAATGGAATAATACGCCGATGTGTATTTGGAGATGAAGCTAGTAAAATTTTAAACCATTGTCACACAGGACTAACAGGAGGGCATTATGGGCCTCAACTAATAGCAAGAAAAGTTTATGATGCTGGATTCTATTGGCCTACAATTTACAAAGACGCACACCTTCTTTGCAAATCCTGTGATGCTTGTCAAAGGGCCGGAAAAATAAGTCAACGTGATGAAATGCCACAATATGTCATCCAAGTATGTGAAGTATTTGACATTTGGGGTATTGACTTTATGGGTCCATTTCCAAAATCTCATAATAATCTATATATACTCGTAGCCATTGATTATGTATCTAAACAAGCTCTCCCAACTAACGATGCACGAGTTGTAGTCAACTTTTTAAAACGTCTTTTTGCAAGGTTTGGAACACCGAAAGCTTTAATAAGTGATCGGGGTACTCATTTCTGTAATAATCAACTTGAGAAAGTTCTTAAAAGATATGGAGTAACTCATAAAATCTCCACCGCATATCATCCACAAACAAGTGGACAAGTTAAAAATACCAACCGAGCTTTAAAACGTATTCTAGAGAAATCCGTAGGATCAAATTCGAAGGAATGGTCCATTAAATTGGAGGATGCACTCTGGGCTTTTAGAACGGCCTACAAAACTCCAATTGGAACCACACCTTTTAGACTTGTTTATGGAAAAGCATGTCATCTTCCAGTAGAAATTGAACACAAAGCATTCTGGGCTTTAAAGACATGTAATCTTGATTTACATGAAGCCGGACGTCTACGATTAAGTCAACTAAACGAATTAGAAGAATTAAGACATGAAGCATACGAAAATTCGTTAATCTATAAAGAAAGAACGAAGAAATGGCAAGATAAAAGAATCAGAAGTTCAAAAGAATTTAAAGAAGGAGACAGAGTTCTTCTTTTCAATTCACGATTCAAGCTATTTCCTGGAAAATTGAAATTAAGATGGTCTGGACCATTCATAGTCAAAAGAGTTTTCCCATACGGAACGATAGAATTAATAAATTCAAATGGGATTGAATTTAAAGTTAATGGTCACAGAGTTAAACATTACATACATGGTCCGATGGAAGAAGACAATGAAGTTAATCACAATTTCGATACCACAGCTAACTAAGTATAGGGGGTTTATGTATTTCTGTTACAGTTAGATTGTCTGTTTTCGTGTAGTTCTCGAAAATGGAACCCGAACGGTCTTTCCCTAGCAGACCCTAAAGAACTAGTCTTCTCCCCCCATTCTGAATTTTTATTTTTTTTAGGTTTTTACGAAATGAAGACTGCCTGTGAACTAAACCATGGTCTAATGCTACACGCTTTGATCACTAAACGTAATAATGACACACTTCCGAGTGAAATAGTATCAGTAATCAGAGAAAGATTGGACGGAGTTAGAAAAGAATCCAGATGCGAAGATAATAAGTTACAATTTGGTAAAGGAAAATCAAAATCCGCAGCGAAAAGAAGAGCACGACACCTAGAAAGATGTCACAAATGCGGAAAATGGTCACATGGAGGTAAATGTTCAAATAATCAAACCTATTCAAACACCGAATTTGTTACTTTATGCAGAGACTGACCGTTCATATGTTTAGAAGAAAAAACACTAAATGCTCGAGGTTACGCCTATGTAGCCATGGAAAACCAATTAAACCGACTATCTTATGAATGGGATAGAACATATAACTAAGAAATCTATTTCACAGGTATGTTTGTACAGTTTTTATTTTTAACCTTTTGATAATAAACGCTATTTTGTTCGCTATAAAGTATTAAATTGGTATTGATTAAAATTAGGTTTGGCGACCGAAATTATTGATATCATTCAAAAATTTATTACATCACTGCGAAATTTAACGTTTATTCTTAAGGTATAAATATCTTTAATCAATCAACCCAAAATATTTCAAAAATTCGTCATGAGTTAAATTAGGTCATGGAACCGAAATTACTTTACCGAAAAGAGGGGCGCATATTTTTGATAATATTTGATTAATTAAAGTGGGATAAAAAGCCAAAAAGATTTTTAATTTTATTTTTACCATGTTTTTAAAATTAATATATAAATCTTAAATTAATATTGTAAACTTTGTAAAATCAATATATTTAAAATTATAAATACTTGAAAAATTAATATAAGTTTGGTGTGAATTTATAATATGAATTTTTAAATTAAGTTTGGTGTGAATTTTTAATTTTTAAAATAAGAATTTTTAATTTTATGCATTTCAAATTTTAAGTTTGATGTGAATTTTTAATTTTAAATTTTATATTTAAATTGTGTGAATTTAAAAACAAAAATTTACTTTATCTCATTAAGCTAAAAATATGATTTTTAAAAAAATTCGTCGTAAGTTGAAGACTAGGTCGTTGAACCGAAATTGCTTTACCCAAGGGAGGGACGAGAACTTTTATTATCATTATTTTTAATCGTATTGAATTAAAGTATGCCAAAAACATTAAAAAAACCCCAAAAATCTTAGCTTTTAAAACAATCGCTACAAAAAGACAAATTTTAAAATTTTGTCAAAGGACGGACTAGGACATCGATCCGAAACGACCTCGTCCTAAATAACAAGGGAAACAAAATTTTAAAATTAATTACTTAATTGTTTTAATTAGTATAAGATGTTAAAAAAAAAAAAATACAAACTCCGCGACTCGCGAAGTTTGAAGGTTCAAACACCGCGACTCTCGGAGGGACCAAAACTCAGAAAAAAAATAAAAACGCAAAAACTGATCAGTTGAAAAACCCACACACCAAATACTGCGAAACACAGCCGCAAAAACCCGAGAAAACACCCCCAAAATCACAATTTTTAACCGTTAATCATCAAATCTTTTACTAAAATCATGTTGAGAAGGATGCTATCAAGGAATTACTCAAGAAAAACGGTAAATTTCTACACCTAAACACCATTTAATCCGAAAATTAGTGTTCTTGAGCAATTTTATACCCAATTCGATTTTGATGCTTTTTAGTGAAATTATGCTTAAATTGTTTATGTATTATGCTTGTATAACCTAGATTGATGCTATTTAACATGATTAGAAGCCTTAAACTTCAAATTTTGAGTAATCTAGGGTTTGTGTTCTTGAGCAATTTGGGGCTTTTTGATATAAACCGGTTATGGCCGATTTTTGTCATGAATTGTTGCTAAATTAAGTAGTGTAACATGTTTAGGTAGTTAAATGATCCAAACTTTGAGCCTAAACATGATTTTGAGAATTAAAGTGGACTTTTTCAAGTCTAAAAATTAATGAACTTGATTTTTGAGAGATAATGCCATTTGAAACTTGTTTAATTGCTAGTGATGATTATTTTGACATGTTATTTGAGTTGAATGCTTATGAACTTGGCGAACATTTTCGTATATGCTTATTTGAAAAAGTGTAGATTTGATGAAAATATGAAAATGAGCTTAAGTTTGATATAAATTGATCATATCATTGTAATTATTTTGATTGATGATTTTGCTGACACTAATGCATATTTGGATGCACAAAAATTATGTTTGATGTGTTTTGCAGACTGAAAGGGGTGAATCTTCATCCCAAGCTCGCAATGCTCCTGCTGAAAATGCGGAACAATAGGAGGTGGATAACTACTACAAAAAAGATATACCTCATCCAGTCATGACATTTTCTGATATGCACTTGGAAGATTTGCACCCGAACCTGAGATTTGATAGACTTTGGATAGATTATCCAAAATACCAAAGGGGTTTGCATACTCTTCATTCTAAAGTTGTTGAGGTACCTAGGGTCATAGAATGGGGACCATTAGAAGCTGTAGAATTGGCCGGGCCAATTAGGGAATTACTTGCACAGAGGTATGGTAATTCTACTTTTAACGACTGGGTACGTTTATTCACCATGCGCAGACCTGTATATAAAGTATGGTGTGAAGAATTGTTGTGTAGTATAGAATTAAATGATCGGGTAGCTAGTTTAACCGATCGATCTTTTATTAGATTTTTGTTAGGAGGTTCGATGCGCCACATGTCTTTACTAGACATGGCTCAGGCTTTATGTATATATACGCCTGAGGAGTTAGCATCTGCCAATTGTAGAGGGTTGATACTAAATGGTAGAAAGATAGATGAAAATTTTGATACACATGGTGTATGGAGTCAAATGACAAGCCATCACCGATTCAAAGGGGGAAATTACTCTTATTTGGATATAGATAGAGCTGAATTAAGAGTAATTCATAGGTTTTTAGCTAATTCGATTACACAAAGAGGTAAGAACAAGGAAAAGGTAAATGAACAGGATTTGTTTTACCATATGTATATTCGAGACCCACAAAGCGCTGTAAGTATACCTTATTGTGTGGGTTATTATTTATCAGCTATGGTTAGGGGGATGAGACCACATAGCATAATAGGAGGTGGTATATTTATTACTTTGATTGCTGAATATCTCGGTGTGGATATAAGTCGGGGGGGATTATTAGTCGAAGAACCAGAACCCCGCGATACAATAGGTTTAAATGTATACCATGGTGCGAAAGTTTTGAAGAGGCGAAATAACGCCGCAGTACAATACCATGGTAGACATCCACAGGTTGAGAGAAACCAACAGCAAGGTAATGTAGGAGGGGGAAATGAAATGCAAGAAATGCAAAGGTTTATAGCTTCACAGGAGTACGAAAATGCTAGACAAAGAGCATTTGAAGATTGGCAAGTTCATCAAAACCAAATCATAGCTTATTGCCAACATATAGGTAGAAACTATATTCCTACTCAAAAGCCCATATTCCCTCCCTGGTCTATAGAGATTCAACCACCGTATCCTACGTATAACCCAGCCGAAGCATTTTATAGCACCTATGGTTATGCATGGAACCCCTACTGGTATCAGTATCATCCCTAGTCTACTTAGTTTTATTTATTTTGTAATTTGTAATGTTGATACGTTTAATACTTATTTAATATTGTAATAGTTTTTATAATTTTCTAACTTTTATTCTTAAATTTTAATAATTTTTGAATGTGGGGTAATATACCAAACTTCAAAAATATGTATATATGTTTGCAGTTTATCTTATGTACACAACAGGGTAAAACAACGCATTTTCAAAGACTGGCATTAAGTTCAGCAAAAGCAACTAATTTTGACGACAAGATGCAAAATATATGTGAAATAACAACAAGACGGAATGAACAAATGATATGCACCATTTATCATTCAGCAAGCAAACGCCAATATATTTGGAAATTTTGGTAAAAATTTAATCATTTTCATACATATCACCCTCAATAATTTAAATTGTTACTGATTTCTTGCAAATGAGGGCATTGCAAGATCTTAAGTGTGGGAAGGGGTTAAATTCTTTCGGATTTTTAAAATTTTTATCTTAAACACTTGGTTACCATTAAAAATACTAGTAACGTAATAGTTGTATTAGAATCTAGTGCTCTCTGATGATAAAGAACAGCCCTAGTCTTATATACTGACTACCCAATTCTAGTAAAAATTTTCAAAATTTTCAATTAAATGAACTCAAAATCATGTTTATACATATTTATGAACGATAAAACTAGATTTTAACACCGAAATTATTGTTACCTCGGAAAGGACATAAATTGATAAACAAACCAAAATGTTAAAATTCATTTAAAATGGAATAGAGGACAATAAAAAGGAAAATAAAAGCCAAGTTTGGGAAAATTCTCCAAGTTATTCAAAACATATGTCACATATTTTTGTACAAATAACTGAAAATACTTTTGCTTTGGACTAAACTAAACTGTTTTACCCGATGAAAGAAAAGAAGAGATGGATTTACACGATGAATCAATTCCATCATTAAAAGGAAGTAAAGTCTTCCGAAAAAGAAACGCGCTTCTTGATTTAGGTCATGAAGTTTTCGTCCAGACCAGCTGTAGGTTGACGAAAAATCTAGAAAAGTCATCACTAAAATCAGCAGGAAATCCACGGACCACGGCATCAAACAGGGTCGCCAAGTGGTCAGACTTATCCTAACCATGAGAGGATCTATCTTGTAAAATGGGGAGGGCACCGTGCAAATTAGCTGGATAAGACTAATGAATCAGATCCCCAGAAAGGATAATCTCCTTAAAGATTAAAAATCAGCTTTTAAGCCTGATATTACTCAATCCTAGAGATTGACCTTAAAGATTGAGAATTCAAACTCATGGAATTCGATGATATCTAAACTCGAGCTTGAACGAGAAAATATTTTTATAAAATTACAAACCGATTTGTTTTCTGAAAACCCATTTTCAATGCGTTCATTACCATTGAACGTAAAATCCTAGGAATTCACTGGGAATTCATTAGGTCATCTGAACCAAATCGGGTGTCAACCGTAAGAACGGTGGTTGCATAGTGGTCAAAGACAGGACCTTGTGCCAAACCTACAAATTATAAGGGTGAGCTTTACTATTGCTCCTACCAAGGATAGTAATTGCGTCTGACACGTTATAGACCATAATTAAAAGCATGTCAAGGGACATTGCCTTAACAGTTGCTTGTTCAACGTTTTCCTTTACAACCGGACGGTAGTTTACCGAAGGTTAATATACGTGACAAGTAAACTGGACGTGTTGCTTTCCAAATACAAGGTTAGCAAGTGGGTGACACAAAACCATAAGTTTTGAGCTAAAATTTTCAAATCTGAAACCCACCAAACCCACAAAAATATTTTGCAAACACCGGTGAAGGGTTATTCCAGAAAACTTATCTAGGGTAAAAAACTAGATTTAATTTTCAAAAGATCAAATGTTTTCATAAAGATCCAATTTCCTTAATGGATCTAAATTTTTATAGTCATGTGGGACTGTAAACCATATCGTTACTACCATTGCTTATACCGCCGTATAGAAATCACTGATGTACAAAGTGTGAAGAATAAAGAAGTGATTCTAGTATTTCAAGACGATATTGCTTAAGGACAAGCAACACTCAAGTGTGGGAATATTTGATAATGCTAAAAACGAACATATATTTCATAGCATTATTCCTCAAGAAAGACAAGCTTTTAGTTGCAATTGTTCTATTTACAAGTGATATTCGTTTAAATAATAAAAGGTGAAGACAAAAGACAGATTCGACGAATTGAAGACGCAAATGACCAAAAAGCTCAAAAGTACAAAAGACAATCAAAGAGGTTCCAATTATTGATAAGAAACGTCTCGAAATTACAAGAGTACAAGATTCAAAACGCAAAGTACAAAATATAAAATTGTACGCAAGGACGTTCGAAAATCCGGAACCGGGACATGAGTCAACTCTCAACGCTCGACGCAATGGACTAAAAATTACGAGTCAACTATGTACATAAATATAATATAATATATAATTAATTCTTAAAATTAATATATATATTATAATATATTTATAAATCGTCGGCAAGAAAGAAGCCAAAGGAGGGTGAGCTGTATTTTCAAACTCCGCGACTCGCGGAGTTTGAAGGAAAAAGTTGCCGCAAGTCGCGGAGCCCCAAAAACTGAAACTCCCTATAAAAGCAAACGAATTCTGATCGCAAAAACTAACATATATATCCATCCATCTATCTAAACGTATATATTTATATTTATAATTTATATTTTAATTTTAATTTTAATTTTAATTTTAATCCTAATAATAAGGGTATGTTAGCGAATGTTGTAAGGGTGTAAGTCGAAATTCTGTCCGTGTAACGCTACGCTATTTTTAATCATTGTAAGTTATGTTCAACCTTTTTAATTTAATGTCTCGTAGCTAAGTTATTATTATGCTTATTTAATCCGAAGTAATCATGATGTTGGGCTAATTACTAAAATTGGGTAATTGGGCTTTGTACCATAATTGGGGTTTGGATAAAAGAACGACACTTGTGGAAATTAGACTATGGGCTATTAATGGGCTTTATATTTGTTTAACTAAATGATAGTTTATTAATGTTAATATAAAGATTTACAATTGGGCATCCCTATAAATTACCATATACACTCGATCGGACACGATGGGCGGGGTATTTATATGTACGAATAATCGTTCATTTAACCGGACACGGGAATGGATTAATAGCCACTAGAATAATTAAAACAGGGGTGAAATTATGTACAAGGACACTTGGTATAATTGATAACAAAATATTAAAACCTTGGGTTACACTCAATCGACATCCTGGTGTAATTATTAAACAAAGTATTAAAATCTTGTTACAGTTTAAGTCCCCAATTAGTTGGAATATTTAACTTCGGGTATAAGGATAATTTGACGAGGACACTCGCACTTTATATTTATGACTGATGGACTGTTATGGACAAAAACCAGACGGACATATTAAATAATCAAGTCAAAGGACAATTAACCCATGGGCATAAAACTAAAATCAACACGTCAAACATCATGGTTACGGAAGTTTAAATAAGCATAATTCTTTTATTTCATATTTAATTTCTTTTATTTTATATTTAATTGCACTTCTAATTATCGCATTTTTATTGTTATCGTATTTAATTGCACTTTTAATTATCGTACTTTTTAATTATCGCAAGTTTATTTTATCGCACTTTTATTATTCGCAATTTCATTATCGTTATTTACTTTACGCTTTAATTTAAGTCTTGTATTTATTTATTATTTTACATTTGGTTTTAACTGCGACTAAAGTTTTAAAATCGACAAACCGGTCATTAAACGGTAAAAACCCCCCTTTATAATAATAATATTATTTATATATATATATTTGTATTTTTATAAATTTAAACTAATATAGCGTTAAGCTTTGTGAAAAAGATTCCCTGTGGAACGAACCGGACTTACTAAAAACTACACTACTGTACGATTAGGTACACTGCCTATAAGTGTTGTAGCAAGGTTTAAGTATATCCATTCTATAAATAAATAAATATCTTGTGTAAAATTGTATCGTATTTAATAGTATTTTCTTGTAAAAATTAATAGTATTTTATATACACCTCGCATAACATCAGGGTTCCCATATAGATCATGATGGTTCCCATAATAGATCTGTATGGGACTCGCACTTCAAAGAAGGTTTTCACCAAAACCTTATACGGTGTATGCACACATTTCAGTGTATGCTCAGAGTCTCAAATGTCTCTCTTTCTTTCTTTCTCTTAAAAACATTTCAATGGAGAAACGTCAAATTTTTTTTAGGGGGAGAAAGGGGGAATGTGGGTTCCCATAGAGATCATGATGGTTCCCATAATAGATCTCTATGGGACCCGCAAACCAAAGAAGTCCCTAGGAATGATGGTTCTCATAATAGATCTCTATGGGAACCGCACTGCAAAGAAGGTTTTATCCTAATGGACCCGCAACGAAGATTTTCACCAAAACCTTATACGGCCCGCATCTCAACTGCCTTACAACCTTTCTCATCAAAACCTATATTTTTTGTGTAGCAAATTGGCAAAATATGTTTTAATTCCAAATAAATCATATCTTGAGGGGGAGAAAAAGACCAAGAAAATAAAGGTTTTATCAAAACATGACACGTCATATATTGAGGGTGAGGGTAAAAGGATCAAAACCAACATGTGTTCCATCCAAAATGGCTTCTACATACTTCTGTGTAGAACCCGCATCTCAAAGTGGTGTCAAACACACTTCAACGTGGTGTTAAACATCAAAATGGCTTTTGCACAAATAACAGTGTAAAACCCGTATTTTCACACATAACTCTCCCAAGAAACCAAAGCTAAAATGTGCAACTATTAAGGGGGAGTTTAAAGATTCAAATGTCAGTAATGAAGGAGGATGCGTCCTGGTGACTGCCTCAAGAGGATGTGTCTAGATGACTGCCTCAAACAAAATAGTCATCAAATGACGGAGGATATGTCCCGGTGACTGCCTCAGGAGGATGTGTCTAGATGACTTCCTCAAATATGGAATGACCCAACAACTTGATGCAAATTAAGTGTTTGGAGTCTCGAACTGCTGAAAGGGTTTCGAAAAACCATGAATAGGAACCTTGCGTATCGGCCGGAAATCCTCTACCAACACCTTATTTTAGAAGGTGGGACCTCAAACAGGGTCCAGAGGTCAGACTTATCTTGATGAGGGAGATCTGCCTAGTTCAACGGAGAGGCAATATGACAATGCTTAGGCTTACCTTAGTAGATTTATCATACCTCCGGAAGGATGATCACCTTAACGATCAGTCAGCATTTAAGCCTGACCACACACACTCCTTAGTGAGTGCAAAAACTGAAAGAGATTTGTCACCTCATGACATATCAATGACTTCAGGACACAATGTAACATCTTCCTACATTACATTGATTTCTACCGACACCAATGCGGTGTTAGGTACAGTTGGAAGACTTGGTATAACCAAGAGTGGCATAGTCGCACAAAAGTCCCATGATACTTTAATCATGGAGGTAGATAGCTTGCTAACGCCGACTGGATATTCGGTGACCAGTCATCCTCAACATCCACCGAGGTTAAACTTGGACCTACCAATACCGGTGAGGTCCCCAAATCCGGAAACAGTTTTGGTTTCAGAAAACTTGTCTAGTGTAACAACTAGCATGCCTGATTTAAACTTGTCTAGTATAACAACTAGCTTGATTTTTATAAAACCAAAAACGGTTTCTGAAAGATCCAGTTTTCCCTGACGATCAAACTTTTACCTTAACCTATTTGTTTTTTCTTAGCAGGTACACATTGCCTCTCTAATGATAATCATATATGCTCTCTCTGCTATTTTGCGATGAACACGGGATGCCATATTCATGCTACACGTGCTGAACACGGTACACCATATTCATCATGCGGGGAGAATGAAACACGAGTCAAAAACAAACCAACCTCAATCACGAAATAGATGACTCAACATTTGAGGGGGAGCAAAAGAGGTTTACACAATATCACTTCAAGCTACTTTCAATTCACAAAGATGGTCGAAAGTCAAAGATCAAGACCTCATCACCCGCCCGGACTAAAGAAGAAGACATAACAAATCAACCATAACACTCCCAGATCAGTTCATCCTATGTGCAAGTTCGTGTTCAAAGCTGACAGCATCAAAAGCATTATAACTTCAAACCGAAATCAATGCCCAGAAGAAGGCTGCACAAGAAACTGCAAGAGAATGATCAAGGGAGGGTTACATCTTTTGAAAACCCCACGCCAAGGACTAGGTGTTGATAATCAAGGGAAAGAATGTTGACAAAGGGAAGACTATTGACGATCAACACTATTTTGAAAACCCCATGCCAAGGGGGAGATTGTTGACAATGAATATTGTCTATTATTTGTGGCATGCGGTTTTAGTGTTACTAATGTAATAGGTAGTTTACTTGTTATGTTATTAGTTATTTTAACCATGGTAAATGTAACTTACCATGTCAAGTTACCACTTGGAGGTTACTAGTATAAAAGCAACCTCCCACTCTTATTTGTAACTAGTTGAGTTATTCACACATTCTTACTACTTGCAACTCTCTCTCTCTCTCTCTCTCAACCTTATCATTATAACACTTGTTCTTAACAACTAAACCCACTTACACTTACTAAACCGATCGACCTTAGCAAGAATTGGGGCTAACAGTTCTCTACGCGATAGTATAAGCAATTTGATTATTTGAGGTATAATTGTTAACCCTAATTTCATTAATTTGGTTTTTTGATCAATTACATGGTGTATTAGAGTCTAGTGCTCAATTAACGGTGTCTAGTATTGCTAATTGTTAATTGATTGCGAAATTAACGTTGTATGATTGAAAAACGAATTTGTTTATTGATGATCTGATTAAATTGATATGAGATTTGGTCTTGTAGTATGTTTAATTAGAAATATATCGAAAAGTTATTAATTTTAGACTCCTATTTTGCGTGATTTCGTTATCGTATGCTCAAGATGTGCTTAATCGAAGTTTACGTTAGGGTTTGCATGAAATCCGAATTTTTTGAGTTTCATGCTATGTGTTTTAGCTTATGGAAGTTGTGCTACTGTATTCCTTGTGAAAAGTTATGCAATTTAGACTAATGATTTGCGTTAAAAGGTTATGTAATGCTTCCAATATGATTAAACGAAGTTTTGGTTCGTAAAGAATGCTGAATCTGTTTTTAAGTTTACATAAAAATTGCTAGAATGAACTAGGAATTGTTTTAAGACTTTGAGCTTCTGGAATATGTTACTTTAGATGTTCCTTGACATGTTTCATTTGTATGTGAACTTGTGAGAACGTGATTTTCCATGAGATAAATGCTCGTCCAAATGATATGTTCGATTGATGGTCAAAAACTGATGAGTCTGTGATGTTTTGCAAATCTATACGAATTGGCTAAAGCAATGCTTCTAATTATTTTGTCACTTAAATTTTGAGATGTCTTGAGATGACACCCATTTTCCGTTCGTTAAAATCTATTTTCTATATTTTATGAAAAATGTTTAGAAACTGACGCGCGAGCAGATTTTTCTGTAATGAACCTGAACTTGAGCCTTTCTGATATTAGACTTTTATTTATCGTATGAGGCCATGGCTGGACTTTTTGGAATTGATTTTAAGTCTAGTTAATATCTGGAGTTGATCATAATTTTATGAATTATGTGCTATGCGCTATGAGTGTATATCTTTACGACGTATGATTTTCGAAGGTTTACTTTAAGATGTGGAAAATGTGATTTACTAAATTACAAGCGACAACATGTTATATGACTTAAGTATGATTCGTTGACTATGTTTGCATGACTTACTGTGATGTTTGACTTTAGTTGACCTATTTGACCGAGTTGACTTTTGGTTTGACTTTGGTTGACTTGCTTGGATTAGTTGACTTTTACATGTTTGTTGAGTCAGTCTGAGCACTAGGACTTTACGTACACTATGGGTTGACTAAGTATGACCTATTAGTGTATACTTAAGATGATTTATTTATTTAAGTTGCGTTGTTCAGTCGAGGGTGTTCGACTACAGTACAGTTTGCTAAGATCTTTACGAGTGCTTTTGCTAAGGTAAGTCTACAGTCCCTACTACGTTTCTACAGGGATGAGTTGCAAGCTTTTTACAAATGTTTTACGTGTTTGGCACAAGTAACTTACTAAGATTATACATATGAGTTCAGATAAAAAATCCCTTAGCTAGATTATATTAGTTACTTTGTAAGCTCGACTTATAGGTGTGATGACCCGGGAATTTCCGACCAAATTTAAACATAATCTTATATGATTCGACTCGATAAGCAAAGTCTATTAAACCGAGTCTCATTATGTTTGAACTATTTCATGATAACATTTGACCTTTAACTATTTCCGACGATTCACGAACCTTTAATTGTAACTAAGAATGTAAATATAAATAATTATATATAAAACTAATTATATTAGTATTAATGAACTATTAAGTAATTTTGTTATTATAAAAGATAACATTTAATAACTAAAGATTTTCATTTTGAATATATATAGTATATTGTATATAAATGATTCAAACATATTTTACCAACGTTATCAAAATATTAAATGTACAATGTTATACTTTGTAGTTAATTGTTTAATATACATAATTAATCATCTACTCAACATTTAAAACATGATTTTATATATATGGTAGTATACATATATACATAAATATAACTATATATATATGATTTTATACATAATTATTATATTATGTATATGTAGAAATTTATAATATATCTATGATGAAATAATGTACTATTTTAATAAATATATATAATACTTACATATATAAAACATTTATATTTTTCATAATTACATACATAAGTATAATATAATTAGTATGTAAATAAATATTATAATATATTTATATTAAAATGCATAAATATATAATATTCAGTATATGTTACAATACATATTACATAATTATTAAATATTACATAATAATAGATGATATTAATAAATTAAATTTAAATACAAATATAGTTGTTGTAGTAATGTTATTTGTATCGTCAAATATCAATATTTGTATTCATAATATCACTTTATATCATATAAAGATGAAATTGGATGTATAAATTAGATTATTATTACTAATATTATTATTATCGATAAAATATTAATATTATCATAATTAGTATGGTATTATTATTATTATTATTATTATTATTATTATTATTATTATTATTATTATTATCATTTTTACAATTATTATTATCATTAATATTATATTTATCATTATTATTAATTTTATTAATATTATTAGATATTAATAGTATTGTTATTATATATTATTATTATTAATTAAAAAAAACAGTAGGGATCTATATTATACGCTTGACCTCTGTATCCTTTATCTCTATTATTATTATTTTTTTTGTTTCTTTCCTGCTCCCAACTCGTGAACCTGTGTTGACATTTTCTCCATTTTTTATCAACCGATCTCTATTATTACAACATGATTATGTATAATTGCAAATCAAATAAAAAGGAAATCCAATGGGATTAAAGAGCACAGCGATATTTTTGTTTTCTTCTTCTCTGCACGCTCCAATTTTTTTTTCTCTTAATTCAATTTCGAATAAAGTTTCAAAATCTAAAAATGCAGAAAGGTTAGAAATCTTTCTTTGAATCTATCTGCAAAATCTCAACTCTCAAATCTTTATATCGATCTTGAATTTTGAAGTCAAAGTTTAGTTTAAAAAAAGTCAACAATTGTTCTTGAGACAAATTCGCGTTCGTGTATATGTTTCTGATCAAATTGACGATTCCAGTAGTTTTTATACATGTTTAGAAAACTATTTCGTGTTATAAACATTATCTATAATGTTATCTATTACGAAATCAATTTTTTTTGTTTTGTTCCAAGAACCGACGCTGCAGTAGGCCTTAGTGTTTTTTTTTTTTTTTTTTTTTTTTTTATTTTAGAACCCAAATTATTTTTTTTTCTGTAATGTTTTGAAGCTTTAAAGGGAACCCCGATTTTTTTTTTTTTTTTTTTGGTTATTGATGTTTTGTTGAATCCATGAGACTTGTGGAGAAGAAGAGGAATAGAAGAAAAGCAGTTTATATATAAAATTTAAATTCGATATTAGTACAGAGAATCAGAATTGGTGGGATGGTCGAGAGTGTTTGCGTGTGAGCATGTGGTCACGAGATCGAGTCCAGAGGACGGTAGTTTCTTTTTTTTTTTTGAAACTCTTTTCATGTGAGGTAGTTTTCTTTTCTAATTTTTTTATTGTTATTATATATTAATTATTATTAGTATTATTATTATTATTGTGATTGTTTTGATTGTTATTGTTATTGTTATTATTAGTATCATACTTGTTATCATATTTGAAAGTATTATAGACATTACTATTATTATTATGATAGGTATTAATAATATTATTATTAGTAATAAACTTATCATTTTAGTATTTTATCATCATTAGGATTATGATTATGATTATCATTATTATTATTATGAAGGAAATAAAAATATATTATTATCATCAATATTAGAATTTGTACCGGTTTATAAATAATAGTATCATCAGTACATTTACAATTAATAATATCATATTTATCAGTATCATCATTAATATTTACTAGTATTATTATGATTATCATTTATCATTTTATAAATATTAGAACCCTTATTATTAACATAAGTATGGTATTAGTATTAATATTATTTTAGAGTTATTATTATTAGTATCATTAACAGTTATCATTTTCATTTTTTTTGCTATTAGTATTATCATTATTAATAAAATTATTATTATTATTAGTAAATCATTATTATCTAAATTATTATTTTAACAAATAAATCTTTTGTACACTATATATATACTTATGGTATATACTAGGATTGTATTAATAATTCACATAACAAACTAATAAAATTTCATAAATACAATACTAACCACAAATATATGTATATAAATATATTAATGTCACTATTTATATAAACGTAAATCATTATAGATATATACATAAAATCGATATATATATAAAATATAACTTAAAATATAATATAAGTATACGTTTTAAAATAAAGGTTAGAATAAATTCTACAAAACTATAATATATAAATAATACATATTAATAAATGAAATTTTGTAACTTACATTATACGTATTAATATATACACAATTGATATAGGTTCGTGAATCCGAGGCCAACCCTGCATTGTTCAATGACGTCATATGTATTTTTACTACAAAATACAGTATCGTGAGTTTCATTTGCCTTTTTACCCTTTATATTTTTGGGCTGAGAATACATGCGCAACTTTTATAACTGTTTTACGAAATTGACACAAGTACGTGAAACTACATTCTATGGTTGGATTATCGAAGTCGAATATGCCCCTTTTTATTAAGTCTGGTAATCTAAGAATTAGGGAACAGACACCCTAATTGACGCGAATCCTAAAGATAGATCTATCGGGCCCAACAAGCCCCATCCAAAGTACCGGATGTTTTAGTACTTCGAAATTTATATCATGTCCGAAGGAGGATCCCGGAATGATGGGGATATTCTTATATATGAATATTGTTAATGTCGGTTACCAGGTGTTCAATCCATATGAATGATATTTTTGTCTCTATGCATGGGACGTATGTTTATGAGAAATGGAAATCTGAAATCTTGTGGTCTATTAAAATGATGGAAACGATTGTTTAAGTTAAACTAATGAACTCACCAACCTTTTGGTTGACACTTTAAAGCATGTTTATTCTCAGGTACGAAAGAAATCTTCCGCTGTGTATTTGCTCATTTTATAGATATTACTTGGAGTCATTCATGGCATATTTCAAAAGACGTTGCATTCAAGTCGTCGAGTTCATCAAGATTATTATCAAGTCAATTATAGTTGGATATATTATGAAATGGTATGCATGCCTGTCAACTTTCGATGTAATGAAAGTTTGTCTTTTCAAAAACGAATGCAATGTTTGTAAAATGTATCATATAGAGGTCAAGTATCTCGCGATGTAATCAACTGTTGTGAATCGTTTATAATCGATATGGACTTCGTCCGGATGGATTAGGACGGGTCTTCACAGTTGGTATCAGAGCGGTGGTCTTAGCGAACCAGGTCTTGCATTAGTGAGTCTAACTGATAGTCGTTAGAATGCATTAATGAGTCTGGACTTCGACCGTGTTTGCATGTCAAAAGTTTTGCTTATCATTTAGTGTCGAAAAATTATTTGCTTATCATCCTTAAAGTCTAAGACACGTCTTACTGCCTTTATTGCATAGACAGTGTATAGTTAAATTCATATCTTAGCGTATCTGTTATTGTTACCTTTGCCTGACAGCTTCCGTAGATTCCTCCATAGCTTATGGGATTTTAGTATTATATATGCATATGTAAATTATGTATTGCAGGGTACTAATCTACATCCTATAATCTATTTCTTATCGAAAATCCTTCATCTGATCGTACGAGATGAATCCCTCAACCAGTTCGAGTCCATCAGATTTCGATAGCTATTTCGATAGTTATTCCGACAGCTATTTCGATATGGATTTCCACTCGAGCTCCGAAAGCAGAGTAACCGGAATGAATCGATCAATTAGCCATCATCTATTCTGAATGAATTGGAGATGGGTTCGTAGTCGACTTAATCAATGAAAACGCGA
Source organism: Rutidosis leptorrhynchoides (assembly GCF_046630445.1). NCBI lineage: Eukaryota > Viridiplantae > Streptophyta > Magnoliopsida > Asterales > Asteraceae > Rutidosis > Rutidosis leptorrhynchoides. Next base: position 169,170,649 of record NC_092334.1, on the reverse strand, counting down.
AGAAGGCGATCATTTCCACTAACCAAATTCACCTCTTGACAATGGACCTAAAACGTTTACCGGCGAACCTGTTCGAGACACCATTTTCTCTCTCATTTCCAAAGTATCTCATCACGATCATATACTATCTCAGATTCTAAACCTCATTCATCCGCTCGTCCGAACCGACAATCATCCCGGTGTAATAGAAGAAGTTAACGAACTTCGCGCATAAGTTGTAGTCTTGGAAAATATGGTGCAAAACGTACCAGCTTCATCCAAATCACCGGCACCAACGGTACCACCAACAACCCAAATTTCAATATCACATGCCTCAACATCTCAATCTATACCTCGAGTATAATCATCATTCTACATGACATTCTACATCAGTTATCTTCGTTCGACATGGTGATTATGTAATCTCTAATGTTTTAGAGATTATTTATTCTAGTTCCAACTGAAAACTAAATGAGTTTAATATCATGTTAACTCATTAAATTCATGATTACATCTGAAGAAAATATATATGTATATATGTTTTCATAAAGATTGTAATTAAAAATTCTTTTGTACAAACTGTTAATAATAAAAATATTTTAACGGGTAGGTAATACCCGAGGAATATTTAAATTTCACATTAATAAGTTACACTGTATATTCTTCGAATCTGATTCAACAGTTATTCACTATCCTATTTACAACCACCGGGATACTTATCCGTTCACCAAAGAATAACTATTTTCATTCAAATTCAATTTCATATTTGAATTTTGACCTATCAGAATCCAACAAGTGGCATAATGAAGAAATAATGGACACAATAAAAATTGATTAGAAACAGACTAATTAACAATATTAAATTTTATTAAGAAACCACGCTAACAAAATCCTAGCTAACTGTTCCTAGCTAACTGTTAATTCCGTATTACATTTTATTTATCGCAATTTATTTATCGCAATTTATTTTATCGCAATTTATATTCTCGCAATTTTATTTATTGTCATTTAATTTCTGTTATTTACTTTACGCACTTTATTTATCGTCATTTAATTTCTGTTATTTATTTTACGCACTTTAAATATCGGGACACGTATACAAGGTTTTGACATATCATATCGACACATCTATATATATTATTTGGAATCACCATAGACACTCTATATGCAGTAATGATCGAGTTCTCTATACAGGGTTGAGGTTGATTCTATAATAATATATATACTTTGAGTTGTGATCGAGTCTGAGACATGTACACGGGTCACGATACGTATTAATTAATTCAAATATTATATATTAAACTATATATGAATGATTGCACTGTCAACTGTGGACTATCGACTGTGGACTAATAACATTGGACAATTAAAATGAATTAAAATATTGAATATAACATATGAAACTAAACAATTCTTCAAGTTTGCCACTTGATTTCGTCTTAAACCTCATTTGTATCTTCACGATTACATTCTGCGTTCAAACCTTTCATGATTCTTGAAAACACCTCAATCGATAGGATGAATCAACCGCACTTTATCTACGGAAGGAAAGATTTATGCATATAGTTATGCACCTGAGAAACTCTCGGCAATTGTGTAAAAGTTCAACACGTAGCCGCGTCAGATCCTTTGGCATTTATTAACAAAAACAACTTTGCGATCCCTTTTCAAAATTAGCCAATTTTGTCACAGCTCCAACAAGTCAACTTCGACTTTTCGTACGAAACAACCTTATTATAACGTTTATATATACGCGTGCTCTTTTATTGTTACCAGGTAACCTTTCATATTCCATCATATTACCATCAGCGTTTAATCATCTAAAAACACAATTCTCCTGAAACCACCTCGGATTAATAACCGATGATTCAGATATCATAGCATTAAATGCAGAGGAAACAGAAAAATGGTAGATGGTCTAAACGGACAAAAGTTTGATGATAAAGAAAGGAGTGTTAGGAACGCTCGATAGAAAATTGGGTATTGAAAAACAGATTGAGTTACCCATGAAGGAGACCAAGGACAAATACAAGGACCAAATCCTATATTCAAAGGATTCAGGTAATTCTGGATCCGTTGAAATCTTTAGAGAATATCTTGCTCCGAAGTCATGTTAAAATCTTGCGGAAAATCTTTCTCCATCAACCGTCGAACTTAGAAATTCCAAAATATCATCATCAATATCTTTGATATTTCTGAGGATATTTTCATAAATATTCTCGTCCGAAATTATATACCTCTTCGTGCTTCCTGTGTATCAATAAATTGGAAACATTCAATAGAAAATATAGTACCGAAAAGCAGATTATGCGAAACTATGAAGAAAGCCGTGGATAAATCACAAAGAATAAGTTTGACTTCAAAGAATCCAAATAATTCAATGTCTGCTAAAGTCTATAGTGAATAACTTGCTCCTTACTCTAAACCCTTGCAGACAATAGTTTCTATCATCCTATGATCTTAGATATTCTGAGATATTATCGTACCTTTCATTATAAATATCCTCCATATTTCTGGAGATATTTTTATAACTATTCTTATCTGAAATCATTAATCTTTTCGTGCTATCAGTATTACATCATATAGAAATTGTTAGTTTCTATATTCTGTAAATTTTCAAGCTTAAAATATGAATGTTATTGTAGTAATGATGGGAACTAATGCATGAGTTAGTATAATATAATGACACTTGATCAACGTGATTATATTACAGTAAGTCATGCTGAGTTTCTAAATGAAACGTGATGATTCACAGATCATAACGTCATCATGTGCCATGTTACATAACTCTTTCATCCTACTTAACTCCGTAACAAATCAAGAAAATGTATTCTTGATGGTTCTATCTTCCGTGATGTTGATAAATTTGAAAATCAAATCGTGCTATCACGTTCCTTCATGCTTAGAACATTATAATCATTCGAAACTCTATATCTATAAATTTTGGACCATTATTCGCTTGACTTGAAGTCGGGAAGAGAAAACAAAAGCATAGAGCTTTGAAATATAAGGGAGAATATAAAGTCCGATAACAACACATAAATTACAAACCGTGTATATCAATGTTTATCGCAACATAAAGACACGGGAGAATTAAAAACATTATAATCCCGAGGGCGAAGTAGAAGAAAGCAGATTCCTCTGGTGGAAGTTGGAAAAGGAGAATGATTGTTGCGATAGTAAGGATGAGGACAAGGATCAGAACTGGATTAATCATTTTCAGAATCTTTTGGATGTATGAACTAAGAAAGAAAGTATAAGAATGGTGAGAATAATGGAAAGGAAGAGCTTAATTTATACTGGAAATATCAGACGTAGTAATCGGGGCAGATCACCGTATTTAATTAAAGAGATCTTAATTTCCATAAATCCCGAAGAATCAGATTTTATAGATCTTCAAGATTTTCTTTAAATCCCTTAAATTCCGGAATTCAACCAAGGCAATGTCAAAAGTTAAGACGCGCCTTATTTTCTAAATTCAAACCTGACTACGTCAAAAGTTAAAAACAAATCTTTGTTTCTCATTTCATCCTTTTGTGAATAGCTTCATTCGCACTCTTCGAATAATTGAATTATTTTTATCCATATTACTCAATGATGATAAAACTCAAGTTATCAACTCATATTCGTCAGGAAAACATATTTATTGTTAGCTATGACGACCTCACTCAAATTTCGGGACGAAATTTCTTTAACGGGTAGGTACTGTGATGACCCGGGAATTTCCGACCAAATTTAAACATAATCTTATATGATTCGACTCGATAAGCAAAGTCTATTAAACCGAGTCTCATTATGTTTGAACTATTTCATGATAACATTTGACCTTTAACTATTTCCGACGATTCACGAACCTTTAATTGTAACTAAGAATGTAAATATAAATAATTATATATAAAACTAATTATATTAGTATTAATGAACTATTAAGTAATTTTGTTATTATAAAAGATAACATTTAATAACTAAAGATTTTCATTTTGAATATATATAGTATATTGTATATAAATGATTCAAACATATTTTACCAACGTTATCAAAATATTAAATGTACAATGTTATACTTTGTAGTTAATTGTTTAATATACATAATTAATCATCTACTCAACATTTAAAACATGATTTTATATATATGGTAGTATACATATATACATAAATATAACTATATATATATGATTTTATACATAATTATTATATTATGTATATGTAGAAATTTATAATATATCTATGATGAAATAATGTACTATTTTAATAAATATATATAATACTTACATATATAAAACATTTATATTTTTCATAATTACATACATAAGTATAATATAATTAGTATGTAAATAAATATTATAATATATTTATATTAAAATGCATAAATATATAATATTCAGTATATGTTACAATACATATTACATAATTATTAAATATTACATAATAATAGATGATATTAATAAATTAAATTTAAATACAAATATAGTTGTTGTAGTAATGTTATTTGTATCGTCAAATATCAATATTTGTATTCATAATATCACTTTATATCATATAAAGATGAAATTGGATGTATAAATTAGATTATTATTACTAATATTATTATTATCGATAAAATATTAATATTATCATAATTAGTATGGTATTATTATTATTATTATTATTATTATTATTATTATTATTATTATTATTATCATTTTTACAATTATTATTATCATTAATATTATATTTATCATTATTATTAATTTTATTAATATTATTAGATATTAATAGTATTGTTATTATATATTATTATTATTAATTAAAAAAAACAGTAGGGATCTATATTATACGCTTGACCTCTGTATCCTTTATCTCTATTATTATTATTTTTTTTGTTTCTTTCCTGCTCCCAACTCGTGAACCTGTGTTGACATTTTCTCCATTTTTTATCAACCGATCTCTATTATTACAACATGATTATGTATAATTGCAAATCAAATAAAAAGGAAATCCAATGGGATTAAAGAGCACAGCGATATTTTTGTTTTCTTCTTCTCTGCACGCTCCAATTTTTTTTTCTCTTAATTCAATTTCGAATAAAGTTTCAAAATCTAAAAATGCAGAAAGGTTAGAAATCTTTCTTTGAATCTATCTGCAAAATCTCAACTCTCAAATCTTTATATCGATCTTGAATTTTGAAGTCAAAGTTTAGTTTAAAAAAAGTCAACAATTGTTCTTGAGACAAATTCGCGTTCGTGTATATGTTTCTGATCAAATTGACGATTCCAGTAGTTTTTATACATGTTTAGAAAACTATTTCGTGTTATAAACATTATCTATAATGTTATCTATTACGAAATCAATTTTTTTTGTTTTGTTCCAAGAACCGACGCTGCAGTAGGCCTTAGTGTTTTTTTTTTTTTTTATTTTTTTTTTTATTTTAGAACCCAAATTATTTTTTTTTCTGTAATGTTTTGAAGCTTTAAAGGGAACCCCGATTTTTTTTTTTTTTTTTTTGGTTATTGATGTTTTGTTGAATCCATGAGACTTGTGGAGAAGAAGAGGAATAGAAGAAAAGCAGTTTATATATAAAATTTAAATTCGATATTAGTACAGAGAATCAGAATTGGTGGGATGGTCGAGAGTGTTTGCGTGTGAGCATGTGGTCACGAGATCGAGTCCAGAGGACGGTAGTTTCTTTTTTTTTTTTGAAACTCTTTTCATGTGAGGTAGTTTTCTTTTCTAATTTTTTTATTGTTATTATATATTAATTATTATTAGTATTATTATTATTATTGTGATTGTTTTGATTGTTATTGTTATTGTTATTATTAGTATCATACTTGTTATCATATTTGAAAGTATTATAGACATTACTATTATTATTATGATAGGTATTAATAATATTATTATTAGTAATAAACTTATCATTTTAGTATTTTATCATCATTAGGATTATGATTATGATTATCATTATTATTATTATGAAGGAAATAAAAATATATTATTATCATCAATATTAGAATTTGTACCGGTTTATAAATAATAGTATCATCAGTACATTTACAATTAATAATATCATATTTATCAGTATCATCATTAATATTTACTAGTATTATTATGATTATCATTTATCATTTTATAAATATTAGAACCCTTATTATTAACATAAGTATGGTATTAGTATTAATATTATTTTAGAGTTATTATTATTAGTATCATTAACAGTTATCATTTTCATTTTTTTTGCTATTAGTATTATCATTATTAATAAAATTATTATTATTATTAGTAAATCATTATTATCTAAATTATTATTTTAACAAATAAATCTTTTGTACACTATATATATACTTATGGTATATACTAGGATTGTATTAATAATTCACATAACAAACTAATAAAATTTCATAAATACAATACTAACCACAAATATATGTATATAAATATATTAATGTCACTATTTATATAAACGTAAATCATTATAGATATATACATAAAATCGATATATATATAAAATATAACTTAAAATATAATATAAGTATACGTTTTAAAATAAAGGTTAGAATAAATTCTACAAAACTATAATATATAAATAATACATATTAATAAATGAAATTTTGTAACTTACATTATACGTATTAATATATACACAATTGATATAGGTTCGTGAATCCGAGGCCAACCCTGCATTGTTCAATGACGTCATATGTATTTTTACTACAAAATACAGTATCGTGAGTTTCATTTGCCTTTTTACCCTTTATATTTTTGGGCTGAGAATACATGCGCAACTTTTATAACTGTTTTACGAAATTGACACAAGTACGTGAAACTACATTCTATGGTTGGATTATCGAAGTCGAATATGCCCCTTTTTATTAAGTCTGGTAATCTAAGAATTAGGGAACAGACACCCTAATTGACGCGAATCCTAAAGATAGATCTATCGGGCCCAACAAGCCCCATCCAAAGTACCGGATGTTTTAGTACTTCGAAATTTATATCATGTCCGAAGGAGGATCCCGGAATGATGGGGATATTCTTATATATGAATATTGTTAATGTCGGTTACCAGGTGTTCAATCCATATGAATGATATTTTTGTCTCTATGCATGGGACGTATGTTTATGAGAAATGGAAATCTGAAATCTTGTGGTCTATTAAAATGATGGAAACGATTGTTTAAGTTAAACTAATGAACTCACCAACCTTTTGGTTGACACTTTAAAGCATGTTTATTCTCAGGTACGAAAGAAATCTTCCGCTGTGTATTTGCTCATTTTATAGATATTACTTGGAGTCATTCATGGCATATTTCAAAAGACGTTGCATTCAAGTCGTCGAGTTCATCAAGATTATTATCAAGTCAATTATAGTTGGATATATTATGAAATGGTATGCATGCCTGTCAACTTTCGATGTAATGAAAGTTTGTCTTTTCAAAAACGAATGCAATGTTTGTAAAATGTATCATATAGAGGTCAAGTATCTCGCGATGTAATCAACTGTTGTGAATCGTTTATAATCGATATGGACTTCGTCCGGATGGATTAGGATGGGTCTTCACAATAGGGACGGTACCGTTAGGTTTGACGAACCTCAACGCAACGTTAAACAGGTGCTTATGTAGTTGTTACACGTACACTTGATTGGTGTATCGCCAGTATAGGTTAAACGAAAGACGTGGGCTTGGCCGACGCAAAGGTTAAAGTTTTATAATCAAGTGCTCATGATAATGTATACTTTTCCTATGATGTTTTCCAAGAAAATCTTGTGGCCTAACTTACGAAATGTTTTACTAAACCTGTAGATTCACTCAACGTTTTTCGTTGACATTTTGCATGTTTCATCTCAGGTACATAGAGCTAGTGCTTCCGCTTTATTTGAAGTTATGTGCTGTTTGCTGCTAGAACTAGACGGCGTCCAGCATGATTTCTATTTTTATTTCAAGAACAAATATTCGCATTTAAACAGTTTTCTCTGATGTTTTGGGTTCATATACTTTAGTCATTGATGTCAAATGTTTCCAGTTACATTTTCTTAAATAAATGACTTGTTTTCATGATTAATGCGAATACTTTTCGGAAATGTCTCATATAGAGGGCGTGACCGCTAAACTGTGGGACCAGGAGTTAATATTCTGTTAGTGGATTCTGACGGGGTATTACAACATATGAGAGCAGATTGTTAAAAGATAGGGCTATGGTGTGGTGGGATTCTGTGATAGCAAGTGTTCCTCCAGAACAAGTTCGAATGATCACTTGAGAGCAATTTTATGGTAAGGTATGTGAACAGTATTGCAATGTGTTTGACATGAACATAATTAAGATGGAGTTTCTTGAAATGCGGATGACACCACAGATGTCAATTGATGAGGTGATTGAGAAATACATGGACAAGTTAAGGTTTGTGCAACAATGGGTGCCTGATGAACAATCAAGAATCCAGCACTTTGTGAATATGATCTTGCCAGAATACAAGACATCTGTGAGGTCTGCGCCAACATTATCTCAGGCTTTTGTGATGGCAAAGATGGTAGAAAGTGATGTAAGAGCAGCGAGGGGTGTTAATATAGGGAATATAGTACCGCACGGTAGTCAAACTACCAGTCAGTCAAGTTCGAGGTCTAAGAAACCATTTGGGATTACACAAAAGGGTAAAGGTAATCAAGAAAGCATAGGGTCTGGTTCAGGAAAGAAAGAATGGTGTAAGGGTTGTAAGTCTTCTCACAGTGGGTCATGTTCTGAGGCAACGAGAAGATTTTTGAGATGTGGTATCGTAGGTCATGAATCTCAAGGGTGTTCCTTCAGGGAGAATGTGTGTTAGAGTTGTCATCAATTGGGTCACCGATCGACTGGTTGTCAGGCGTCAAAGAGCGCAAATTCTGGGGCAGGGTCAGGGGCACGTTCGGCATCTGTCGGGGGTTTCACAGCCTTAAGTGGACAGAAGAAAAAGAACCCTCCGAGTGCGGAAGACAGGGCCTTTCAGATGACAGTTGAGGCCGCAACTAATAATGATGACATCATAACCGGTATGTTCTTGATCAACTCAATACCTGCTAGAGTATTGTTTGATTTGGGTGCAAATAGGACATTTATGTCTATAGAATTCTGTACTAAGTTAGGGTTACCTTCTACTGTGCTGATCGAGCCTGGTAGAGTAGAGGTAACTGATGGTAAGACGGTGCCAGTCACAACGTATGTGTCTGGGGCTAGTATAGAAATTGATGGTAGACCGCTTGCTATGTCCTGTTTAGTGTTGCATATCCCTAGTTTTGACGTAGTCTTAGGGATGAACTGGATGAGCCTGCATAAGGCCTACATTAAGTGTGATAAGAAGATTGTAACCTTTTATTTGAATAATGGAACCCGTATTGTGGCCCGAGGGGAACGAAGTGGGTTCAGTTTTCCATTGATCTCTATGATGAAGGCGAAGAAGTCACTTTCTAAAGGGTGTGAGTCTTTTATGGCTTATGTTATTGATGCTAAGATAGATAAGAGATCTGTTACTAATATTCTGGTAGTTTCGGAATTTCTTAAGGTATTTCCTGACGAGTTACCAGGGTCGCCGCCGGTAAGAGAAGTAGAGTATAAGATTGAGTTGGTTCCGGGAATAACTCCAGTAGCTATGGCTCCTTATAGGTTAGCACCTTCTGAAATCAGAGATATGATGTCTCAGATACAAGAACTCTTAAACAGAGGGATTATAAGACCGAGTTCTTCGCCGTGGGGTGCGCCGGTGTTGTTTGTAAAGAAGAAATACGGTACTCTGAGAATGTGTATAGATTATCGAAAATTGAATAAGAGAAAGGTTAAGAATAAGTATTCGTTGTCTAGAATCGATGATCTGTTCGATCAGCTTCAGGGTGCGTCGTACTTTTAGAAAATAGATCTTAGATCCAGGTATCATCAGGTTCGGGTTGCAGAATCAGATATACCGAAGACAGCGTTTAGAACGAGATATAGGCATTACGAGTTCTTGGTTATGCCATTTGGGTTGACGAATGCTCCAGTAGTTTTCATGGATCTAATGAATGGGGTTTGTAAACTGTACTTAGATCAGTTTGTTATTGTATTTATCGATGATATACTGGTGAATTCGAAGTCAGAGGCTGATCATGCGACGCATCTTTGATTAGTGTTAGAGTTATTAAAGAAAGAACAGTTATATGCTAAGTTCTCAAAGTGTGAGTTTTGGCTTCGAGAGGTGCAGTTTCTAGGTCATGTTATCTGTGAGGTAGGTATTAAAGTGGATCCGTCGAAAATAGAAGCGGTAATGGGTTAGAATTCACCGAAGACGCCGATTGAAGTTAAGAGTTTCTTGGGTCTTGCAGATTATTATCGCCTGTTTATAAAAGATTTTTCTAAAATAGCGGGTCCGTTAACCAAATTGACCAGAAAAGACGTAAGTTTTCAATGGAGTGACCAACAGGAACAGGGTTTTCAGACGCTTAAATAGTTGTTGTGTCAGGCTCCAGTGTTAGCATTACCAGAGGGTTCAGACGACTTCGTGGTTTATTATGATGCGTCTATTTCCGTGTTGGGGTGTGTACTGATGCAGCGAGATAAAGTTATCGTGTACGCTTCTCGTCAGTTAAAGACACACGAACGTAATTATCCGGTTCATGATTTAGAAATGGCCACAGTGGTATTTGCGTTAAAGTTATGGAGTCACTACTTATACGGTACAAAGTGTGTGATATGTACAGACCATAAGAGCCTCCAATATATTTTCACGCAGAAAGAACTGAATATGCGACAAAGATGGTAGATTGAGCTTATAAAAGACTACGATTCTGAAATAATGTATCACCCGGGTAAAGCAAATGTTGTTGCCAATTCTTTAAGTCATAAAAAGATCGTAGAGATCGTAAAATTTATGAGAACCGAAATAGTTTCAGACATTATTGAACAGATAAGACAAGTTCAAGCCCAAGCTTTATTGAAGGAGAATTTAAAGACTAAATTGATGACCAAAATAAAAGACCAATTGACTGCCAATTACAGAGGACTTAAGACGTTTAAGAACCAAATTTGGGTGCCTATGCTTGGAGATTTAAAGAAATTGATCTTAAATGAAGCACATAAATCGAGGTTGACTGTCCATCCGGGTAGTACCAAGATGTATAATGACTTAAAACCGATGTATTGTTGGCCCACGATAAAGAAAGATGTTGCTCAGTTGGTAGAAAAGTGTCATATTTGTGCTCAGGTTAAAGCTGAACATCAGAGACCTTATGGTTTGTTACAACAGTTGAAAATTCCAGAGTGGAAATGGATCATATTACAATGGATTTTGTAACCAAATTACCTAGATCTTAGAGAGGCAACGATATGATATGGGTAATTGTTGATCGACTGACGAAGAGTGCACATTTCTTAGCAACAAAGGAGACATCCTCGTTGAGTACTTTGGTAGAATTATATTTAAAAGAGATAGTTAGTCGACTTGAGGTTCCGTTATCTATCGTATCCGACTGGGATTCGAGATTTGTGTCTAACTTTGGAACAGTTTACAGAAAAGTTTGGGAACGAGGGTAAACCTGAGTACAACATATTATCCACAGACCGACGGTCAGAGCGAGCATACAATACAGACACTAGAGGATATGCTTAGGTCATGTGTGTTAGAGTACGGTGGTCCGTGGGATATATATCTACCATTGATCGAGTTCGCCTACAATAATACTTACCATTCGAGTATTGGTATACCGCCTTATGAGATGTTATATGGTCGCAAATGTAGAACGCCGACTTGTTGGTTAGAAGTCGGAGAGAAACAATTTGTAGGACCAGAATTAGTTGAGATAACAGCCGACAAGGTAGCAATGGCACGTGAAAAGTTGAAAGCAGCCCGTGATAGACAGAAAATATATGCTGATCCACGTAGACGTCCGATAAACTTTGAGGTATGCGAGGTAAGTTAGCTCTGTGGTACATTGGGCCGTTCAAGATTATTCAAAGGGTTAACGACCAGACCGTTGTGTTAGAGCTTCCAACAGAGTTGGCAGGGATACATAACACATTCAATGTGTGTTACCTTAGGAAGTGTAAAGTTGATGATGAAATGTCCCGTTCTTATTGATTAAAAACGTTCCATATTAATTGATTTCGTTGCGAGGTTTTGACCTCTATATGAGACGTTTTTCAAAGACTGCATTCATTTTTAAAACAAACCATAACCTTTATTTCATAGATAAAGGTTTTAAAAAGCTTTACGTAGATTATCAATTAATGATAATCTAAAATATCATGTTTACACACGACCATTACATAATGGTTTACAATACAAATATGTTACAACAAAATAAGTTTCTTGAATGCAGTTTTTACACAATATCATACAAACATGGAATCCAAATCTTGTCCTTATTTAAGTATGCGACAGCGGAAGCTCTTAATAATCACCTGAGAATAAACATGCTTAAAACGTCAACAAAAATGTTGGTGAGTTATAGGTTTAACCTATATATATCAAATCATAATAATAGACCACAAGATTTCATATTTCAATACACATCCCATACATAGAGATAAAAATCATTCATATGGTGAACACCTGGTAACCGACATTAACAAGATGCATATATAAGAATATCCCCATCATTCCGGGACACACTTCGGATATGATATAAATTTCGAAGTACTAAAGCATCCGGTACTTTGGATGGGGTTTGTTAGGCCCAATAGATCTATCTTTAGGATTCGCGTCAATTAGGGTGTCTGTTCCCTAATTCTTAGATTACCAGACTTAATAAAAAGGGGCATATTCGATTTCGATAATTCAACCATAGAATGTAGTTTCACGTACTTGTGTCTATTTTGTAAATCATTTATAAAACCTGCATGTATTCTCATCTCAAAAATATTAGATTTTAAAAGTGGGACTATAACTCACTTTCACAGATTTTTACTTCGTCGGGAAGTAAGACTTGGCCACTGGTTGATTCACGAACTTATAACAATATATACATATATATCAAAGTATGTTCAAAATATATTTACAATACTTTTAATATATTTTGATATTTTAAGTTTATTAAGTCAGCTGTCCTCGTTAGTAACCTACAACTAGTTGTCCACAGTTAGATGTACAGAAATAAATCGATAAATATTATCTTGAATCAATCCACGACCCAGTGTATACGTATCTCAGTATTGATCACAACTCAAACTATATATTATTTGGAATCAACCTCAACCCTGTATAGCTAACTCCAACATTCACATATAGAGTGTCTATGGTTGTTCCGAAATATATATAGATGTGTCGACATGATAGGTCGAAACATTGTATACGTGTCTATGGTATCTCAAGATTACATAATATACAATACAAGTTGATTAAGTTATGGTTGGAATAGATTTGTTACCAATTTTCACGTAGCTAAAATGAGAAAAATTATCCAATCTTGTTTTACCCATAACTTCTTCATTTTAAATCCGTTTTGAGTGAATCAAATTGCTATGGTTTCATATTGAACTCTATTTTATGAATCTAAACAGAAAAAGTATAGGTTTATAGTCGGAAAAATAAGTTACAAGTCGTTTTTGTAAAGGTAGTCATTTCAGTCGAAAGAACGACGTCTAGATGACCATTTTAGAAAACATACTTCCACTTTGAGTTTAACCATAATTTTTGGATATAGTTTCATGTTCATAATAAAAATCATTTTCTCAGAATAACAACTTTTAAATCAAAGTTTATCATAGTTTTTAATTAACTAACCCAAAACAGCCCGCGGTGTTACTACGACGGCGTAAATCCGGTTTTACGGTGTTTTTCGTGTTTCCAGGTTTTAAATCATTAAGTTAGCATATCATATAGATATAGAACATGTGTTTAGTTAATTTTAAAAGTCAAGTTAGAAGGATTAACTTTTGTTTGCGAACAAGTTTAGAATTAACTAAACTATGTTCTAGTGATTACAAGTTTAAACCTTCGAATAAGATAGCTTTATATGTATGAATCGAATGATGTTATGAACATCATTACTACCTTAAGTTCCTTGGATAAACCTACTGGAAAAGAGAAAAATGGATCTAGCTTCAACGGATCCTTGGATGGCTCGAAGTTCTTGAAACAGAATCATGACACGAAAACAAGTTCAAGTAAGATCATCACTTGAAATAAGATTGTTATAGTTATAGAAATTGAAACAAAGTTTGAATATGATTATTACCTTGTATTAGAATGATAACCTACTGTAAGAAACAAAGATTTCTTGAGGTTGGATGATCACCTTACAAGATTGGAAGTGAGCTAGCAAACTTGAAAGTATTCTTGATTTTATGTAACTAGAACTTGTAAAATATATGAAGAACACTTAGAACTTGAAGATAGAACTTGAGAGAGATAAATTAGATGAATAAAATTGAAGAATGAAAGTGTTTGTAGGTGTTTTTGGTCGTTGGTGTATGGATTAGATATAAAGGATATGTAATTTTGTTTTCATGTAAATAAGTCATGAATGATTACTCATATTTTTGTAATTTTATGAGATATTTCATGCTAGTTGCCAAATGATGGTTCCCACATGTGTTAGGTGACTCACATGGGCTGCTAAGAGCTGATCATTAGAGTGTATATACCAATAGTACATACATCTAAAAGCTGTGTATTGTACGAGTACGAATACGGGTGCATACGAGTAGAATTGTTGATGAAACTGAACGAGGATGTAATTGTAAGCATTTTTGTTAAGTAGAAGTATTTTGATAAGTGTATTGAAGTCTTTCAAAAGTGTATAAATACATATTAAAACACTACATGTATATACATTTTAACTGAGTCGTTAAGTCATCGTTAGTCGTTACATGTAAGTGTTGTTTTGAAACCTTTAGGTTAACGATCTTGTTAAATGTTGTTAACCCAATATTTATAATATCAAATGAGATTTTAAATTATTATACTATCATGATATTATCATGTATGAATATCTCTTAATATGATATATATACATTAAATGTCTTTACAACGATAATCGTTACATATATGTCTCGTTTAAAAATCATTAAGTTAGTAGTCTTGTTTTTTACATATGTAGTTCATTGTTAATATACTTAATGATATGTTTACTTATCATAGTATCATGTTAACTATATATATATCCATATATATGTCATCATATAGTTTTTACAAGTTTTAACGTTCGTGAATCACCGGTCAACTTGGGTGGTCAATTGTCTATATGAAACATATTTCAATTAATCAAGTCTTAACAAGTTTGATTGCTTAACATGTTGGAAACATTTAATCATGTAAATATCAATCTCAATTAATATATATAAACATGGAAAAGTTCGGGTCACTACAGATGATGAGACGCAACTGGTTCCATTAAGTGATTCGAGTGTAGACCTAAATCAAAAGTTAGTTGAAGAACTGGTTAGGATTGTCGATATAAAGGTGACCAAGCTAAGAAAGAAAGAGATTCATATGGTGCTTGTTGAGTGGAAGCATAGTTTAGGATCGAACCTTACATGGGAGACCGAAGAGCTGATGAAGGCTCATTATCCACGTCTGTTTGACCATGACCAGATTCTGAGGACAGAATCTTCTTTAAGGGGGTGGATTTGTAACATCCTCAGATCGGGCCTAGACGTAAGATGACCTTTTTTGCCCTTATGCATAATTGTGTGGTTAATTATGCTTTTATTTTAGTTGAATAGTTTATATTATTTTATTATATGGTTAAGACCAGCTTGTGACAAGGGTCACATCAGATGTTCGTTTATTTAATTTGGACTTCGTTAGGGCAGTTGAATTAAGTGCAAAAGTTATCAGATAACTGGTAAATACCCGTGTGTGGTGGGGTATTGTGTTTAGCATAAATATATAAGCTTGTGACCAGCCTTTTCTTTCATTTTTCTTGAACCTTCTCAAAACATACCTAAATTTCTTACCACTTGAAACCCTAGATTTCTAATTTGTGTTCTAGAGCTCCAATCATTTATATCATCTTGTTCTCTACGATTTACTGAGTCTATAGAGGTAAGAATCAAAGTATTCCAAGCACTAATCTTTGAGAAAATGAAGATTTTGTGTTAACTTTGTTAAAAGTGCAATTTTGAGTCAGAATGGTTGATTTTGATGTTGTTTGTGTCAAATTCTTGTGGGTTTTTATTTATTGATGTTAAGTGTATCTAATTTGGTCAGTTTAGAGGTAAGAAACGAGCTCTAGAGCACCAATTGGTGATTTTAGGTTGAAACCCATCAGTTTTTTGCTGCTGCTGCACGATGAACACAACCGTACGGTTGCATCTTGCAACTGCACGGGTACATGGTGCAACCGTTCGGGTGCATATGCAACCGTACGGATGCAGTGGGTTGGTGCAATCGGGCATAATGTGTGCAACCGTATAGATTCACGGTGAAACCGTATGGATGGACTTGCAACCGTACGGATGCATGTGCAACCGTACGGATGTAGATCAGATCAGTAGTTGTTGTTTAAATTTAGCTATTTTCTAGTTGTTATGCTGTCCGCGTGACTTATAATAATCAGGATGTAAATTCTGAAAATGCATAAATGTTAGGTGGACTTTTAGTGACACTTTTGTTACTGATTTGCTGTACTGTGCTGTTTTGTACTAATAGATAGAAACTAACTTGATTTGCCTTATGTTCAAGAGATAAGGACAAGGATGCCGCTCAGTGATAGATTATCTGATCTAGTTGCTGGTATTCGGTGAGTGGGTCTATCTCCGGATAGAGTATTAAGTAGATGACACGCTACTTGTTCAGACTCTTTATACTTATGTTTATATCTATTATGAATACCATGTGTAGTTAGATATTTCCATGCTAGTTAGGACGATTGCATGACTGATTATCTGTGATCTTATGTGTGCACTGTTAGTTGGACACCAACCGAGGAGGCAAGGTTGGGAACCCACCGAGGCGGCAAGGTAGGGTTGATGTGAGGCCGACCTTTGTAGCCTGGTCGGGTCATGATGTTACTGATTTTTCATTATAACATAGAAGGACGAATGTGTTGCGTCTGGACGGTTATGCAGTGGAGTCAGTAAAGCGGACTATCGGTAGATTGTAGCGTGATCAGCTAAGTCGTGTCTCGTACAAGCCGCCGATCCTCATATTATCAGTTGTTGTATGCTAGTTCAGGACGTTAGCATATATGTGACCCTTGCATGTTCAGTTTCTTATGCTTGGTCTGTTAGATAGTATCCATTCACTTAGCAGTTGTGCTAATTCCCCCACATTTCCACCCCTTGCAGGTTTAGGTGCTGCTGATTAGGACGGGTGTTACGGACGGATTGAAGACATGTTTGACTATTTGTTAACTATGGTTTGTAAACATTAATCAGGGTTATTTTAGTAATTAAATGTACTTCCGCTATGATAAAAAAAATCAGGGTGTTACATTGATAATTACAATTAACTTAGATCTGCAAACACATTTTGATCAATCACTGTAAATGATTGCAATTAACTTAAGAGTGCCTATTTTGGCAAACGTTGTATTTTTGTGTTGATATTCAATAAAATTGTTGCCTTTTAAAAACAAAAACAAAAATTATTGCAATTTTGAATTATGATTATTATGATACATCTAATTTTAAGATGTAAGTAGTAATATAAGTTTAAGATAAGAATTCAAATAATTAATAGATATAAAATATAAAATAATATAAATAATGTAGGTTAAGCTTGTCCAAATAGATCTTATACACCTAGGCTTATCGGACGAGGTTAAAGCATATCGGCAGATCTTAAGAGTGATGTATAATCATAAGATCTACTTGGACAAGCTTGAAGCTAGCTATAATAGACGACACTATTGATTTAGGGTTTAAAGTTGTTTATGGTTTAATATAATGTTTAGGGTATATATGCATGCATTGTTTAATTAATGTTCATGCTAATTAAGAATTAGATACGTGTAGGGTTTAGGGTATAGGCAGGGTTTAGGGTTTAGGTCGGGTTCAAGGTTTAGGGTTTAGGTATAGGGTTTGGGGCATAGGGTTTAGGGTATAAATGTTCGCATGCCCACAACAGACCTGCACGTATATACGAGAAATTATATATATCTAATATTTATATGGTAAGATTATATATATGTTTTTTAAAAATATTTTTTTCTTAAATCTTAATTACTATCCATTAACATTTATACGTGAATCAAGTCAATCACGTGGTGTCAAAATCCTTGAAATTCAATGGTTCTCGCAGTTCTCGCCATTTTTATGGTTATCGTTTGAAATTTTGGCTAGGGATTGGGTTTATGGTTTAGTGTTTGGGGTTTAAGGTTTATGGTTTAATGACTAGGGTAATTTAGGGTTTTGGGTTTAGGTTTATGGTTTATAAGGGTTTAGGGTTTGGGGTAGCGTTTATGGTTTAATGTTTAGGGTTTAGGGTTTAGGGTTTAGAGTTTAGGGTTTAGGGTTTATTGTTTAGGTTTTAAGGTTTATGGTTTAGGGTTTAGGGTTTAGGGTTAAGGGTTTAGGGTTTAGTATTTAGGGTTTAGGGTCATCGTAATGATGATCAAGGATAAACTTGCTTATCGAACGAACTTAATGCGTGCATGGTATTTGTCATACCCCATCCCAATCCATAATGATGAATACAATAACATATGATTACATCACTAGGTAATTGACCTCTAAATGATACATTTTACAAACATTACATTCACTTTTGATAGACAAACTTTCATTATATCGAAAGTTGACAGCATGCATACCATTTCATAATATATCCAACTATAAATGACTTAATAATATTCTTGATGAACTCAACTACTCGAATGCGATGTCTTTTGAAATATGCCATGAATGACTCCAAGTAACATCTTTAAAATGAGTAAATGCATAGTGGAAGATTTCTTTCGTACCTGAGAATAAACATGCTTTAAAGTGTCAACCAAAAAGTTGGTAAGTTCATAAGTTTATCGTAAACAATAAAATTCATCATTTTGATAGACCACAAGATTCAAATATAGTACACCTATCTCGTGTACGAAACCATTTTTCATAATGTTTAGCAGAGTAGGTTCGTATCCTTTTCTCCCCCGTAGGTTGCCTCGTGATTTTTAAATAATCGTGCACATATCTCGTGCACAAAACTAATACACATAACCTGTGTATAAAAATCATTCTTTCGATACATAACATTCATTTCGATTTTATTGCTCAACATGGTAACCGATCTTAACATATAATGCGCATCAATAATATCTCCAAAAACAGAACATCTCGTCTGTATAATATATAAACTTCGAAGTACTAAACACCATGCCCACTGGCTCTTCCGTCTAGTGAACATTCTGGGTGGTGGTGTTAAACCCGGTAGCTACCTTTAGGATTCGCATGAATTAGGGCCATACCCGTTTCTAATTCTTAGGTTACCAAGCAATAATAATCAGGGGAAATATTCACAATAATTAGTGGCAATTATAACATCCAACTAATTCAATAATAATCCACAGAACTTCTGTCTACATAATAATTCATTCGAGGAATGTTTTGCTTGTGTCTATCTCGTCAAACATTTATAAAAGCATCTCATTTCAAAAATATAGATTTCAAAGGCATTTAATAAAACAGTTGTAAAAACAGCGCATGTATTCTCAGTCCCAAAAATCTAAAGAGTAAAAGGGAATCAAATGAACTCACAATACGATATTTTGTAGTAAAAATATGCATATGACGATACTGAACAATGCAAGGTTGGCCTCGGATTCACGAACCTATATCATTTATATATATTAACACACATAATCGTAATCGAACAACATTATATTTATTTTGTTATGTATTAAGATTAATATTCTTATATATATTTTATTCATACTTATAATATGTTATAATACTTATTTGATATATAATTCAATTAACGTTATAATATTGTATTAGTTAAAACATAATTTTATGTAATAAATATATTTAATGTACAAAATATTTATTTGTTAGAATGATAGTTTTGAAAATATTGATTTACTAATAATAATAATAATAATAATAATAATAATAATAATAATAATAATAATAATAATAACTTTATTAATAATAATAACTTTATTAATAATGATAATACTAATAACAAAAATGATAATGATAATTTTTAATAATAATGATACTAATAATGTTATTAATAATAATAATGATAACAATCATAATAATACTGATAATAATATTAATACTAATACTAATATTAATAATAATAATAACAAAATTTTATTAATCTTTTTATTACTAATGATAATAATATTAATTGTATGAATGATACTAACAATTATATTTTTAATATTTGTAATAATAATAATAATTAATAATGATAATGATAATAATAATAATAATGAGTAATAAGTGTACTACCTCAAAGAAGTAGCCCTTAAAAACATGCCCAAGTCCGGGATTGAACCCGCGACCTCCCGCTAACCCTATATCATCCTTAACCATGGCTCTACTAGTTCGTTTCTAAAATACTCCCAGGTTATTTCCTTTTAACCGGAATATTTCTGTTTGTTCATCATCAATATTACAATCCTTATCCCATTATCATGTTCATAATCACGAACATCACCATCATATCACCATAATTCGTGTCACCATGATCATTAACGTTTCATCATAAACATGAACAAACATAAAATCATAACATCCACCCGCTCATCATCACACGTATACATCATCATCATTACTTAACAATCATTTTTTCATTATCTTGTTTCTTCATCTTAATCTCATCTTATTACATACTCATCATCCTCTATCATGCATCGTCAAAAAAAAAAATATAAACAAAGTAGTAGTGGTGCAGTATGATTGTGCCGAGAAAAAAAATGGGTTTTGAAACTGGTTCAACAACAGCCCAATCAAGAACAATTAATTGGATCATGGCTCAATACAAAATAAAAACCCAACAGAAACTCAAGGTTACTCACAGCCCAAAAGAGAAATCGAAGCCCAACAACCAGGACAATATCCAGTAAAAATATAAGGTGTACGTGCATGTGTGTTGTTGCTGGCTCCACCGAATTAATTAATAATAGAATTAAGTCACCACATTGAACAAGTGGTTATCACTTTAGCATATGTCGGCCACAGAGAAAAAAATACGCCATATCAGTTGAACTTTAATATTATTTACAGATTTCACAATCGACTTCATAATGGCTGTAGGGTTTAATTACAGCAGGAAAGAGAAAAAAATAGGAACAAGCTGCAGTAACAGTGATATCGAACTGGTCTGTCAGGAACAATAGCACGAGCAGTAACCAGAATAATATCAACGGCTGTTTTGGTTTCCCAACCAGAACAGAAATGAAATCGAAGGTTAACTCAAAATCATACATGTGAGTTTGTTGGGTTTGCTTCGTACGTTCAACAGGAAATAGCAGCATGAACAAATTATCAATGGTTATGATTAGACGATGGTTTAGCGGTTGTTTTCGAATTAATTGGAAACAGAAACTAGTGGCAGTGGTGGTGATGAATTCAGTAAGAAGAACATGAGAGAAAGAAAGAAGATGAGATAGAGAGACGAGAGAGAGAGAGAGAGAGAGAGAGAGAGAGAGAGTGAATTGGTGATGATCTGTTGTGGTTGTGGTGTTAGTTGAAATGTCCCGTTCATAATAATTATAAACGTTTCATATTAATTGATTTCATTGCGAGGTTTTGACCTATATATGAGACGTTTTTCAAAGACTGCATTCGATTTTTGAAACAAACCATAACCTTTATATTTGCGATAAAGGTTTAAAATATTAAGAAGATTATCAAATAATGATAATCTAAAATGTAGCGTTTTCACACGACCATTACATAATAGTTTACAATAATATTACACAACAACTTAAGTCTTCAAATGCAATTTTTAAACAATATTATACAAGCATGCAGACTCCAATCCTGTCTTTATTTAGCATGCAACAGAGGAAGCTCTTAATAATCACCTGAGAATAAACATGCTTTAAACGTCAACAAAAATGTTGGTGAGTTATAGGTTTAACCTATATATTTATCAAATTGTAATAATAGACCACAAGATTTCATCTTTCAATAACATGCAATCTGCATAAAATCATTCATATGGTGAACATCTGGTAACCGACATTAACAAGATGCATATAGAATATCCCCATCATTCCGGGACACCCATCGGACATGATAAACTCGAAGTACTAAAGCATTCTAAATTCCAAAATGGCGGTTGTTAGTTCCCGTAGATCTACCTTTAGGATTCGCGTCAATTTCGAAGTTTTTCAATCACTCACGTTCTCCCTTCCATTCCCGTTCGCAGGCGGAAAACACTTAAGCGTTCTATGTTTTCAGCATGGTGGAAACATTTTTCAAAAACCGAAAATTATTTTTCAAATTCAGTTTGATTTTAAGTGGTTTAGATTCAGTTTCGTAACAGTTTCAAAATAAATATTGAACATCGATGTTTAAGGGGCCAGTTCCCTAATTCTTAGGCTACCAAGCTAAAAGGGGCATATTCGATTTCGATCATTCAACCATAAAATGTAGTTTCACGTACTTGTGTCTATTTTGTAAAACATTTATAAAACTGCATGTATTCTCATCCCAAAAATATTAGATTTTAAAAGTGGGACTATAACTCACTTTCATAGATTTTTACTTCGTAGGAATTTAAGACTTGGACACTGATCGATTCACGGACCTATAACAAATATATACATATATATCAAAGTATGATCAAAATATATTCACAACATTTTTTTATTACGTTTTAATGATTTAAGTTTATTAAATTAGCGGTCCAACGTTAGTAATCTACAACTAGTTGTCCATAGTTAGATGTACAGAAATAAATCAATATATATTATCTCGAATCAATCCATGACCCAGTGTCTACAAGTCTCAGACTCGATCACAACTCAAAGTATATATATTATTTTGGAATCAACCTCAACCCTGTATAGCTAACTCAAGCATTACTGCATATAGAGTGTCTATGGTTGTTTCAAATAATATATATATGGGTCGATATGATATGTCAAAACATTGTATACGTGTCTATAGTCTATCAAGATTACATAATATGTTGGAGTACATGTGTAATACAATATAAGTTAGTTAAGTTATGGTTAGAATAGATTTGTTACAAATTTCACGTAGCTACAACAAGCAAAAATATCCAATTTTGTTTTACCCATAACTTCTTCGTTTTAAATCCGTTTTGAGTGATTCAAGTTGATATGGTTTCATAATGAACTGAAATTTATGAAACTAAGCAGAAAAAGTATAAGTTTATAGTTGGAAATACAGGTTACAAGTCATTTTTGTAAGAGGTAGTTATTTCAGTCGAAAGAACGACGTCTTGATGACCATTTTGAAAAGCATACTTCCACTTTGAGTTTAACCATGATTTTTGGATATAGTTTCATGTTCATAAGAAAAATCATTTTCCCAGAAGGACAAATTTTAAATCAAAGTTTATCATAGTTTTTAATTATCTAACCCAAAACAGCCCGCGGTGTTACTACGACGGCGTATGTCCGGTTTTACGGTGTTCTTCGTGTTTCCAAGTTTTAAATCATTAAGTTAGCATATCATATAGATATAGAACATGTGTTTAGTTGATTTTAAAAGTTAAGTTAGAAGGATTAACTTTGTTTGCGAACAAGTTTAGAGTTAACTAAACTATGTTCTAGTGATTACATGTTATAATCTTCGAATAAAATAGTTTTATATATATGAATCGAATGATGTTATGAACATCATTACTACCTCAAGTTTAGTAGGTAAATTTACTAGAAGTGACAAAAATTGATCTAGCTTCAAAGGATTCTTGGATGGCTTGAAAGTTCTTGAAGTAGAATCATGACACGAAAAGAAGTTCAAGTAAGATTATCACTCGAATTAAGATAGTTTATAGTTATAGAAATCGAATCAAAGTTTGGATATGAATATTACCTTGAATAAGAAAGATAACCTACTGTAATTAACAAAGGTTTCTTGATCTTAGATGATTACTTGGAATGGATTTTCAAGATTGAAAGTAAACTAGCAAACTTGAAAGGATTTTCGAAGTGTTCTTGAAGTGTTCTTCCTATGATGATTATAGCTTAATTCTTGAAGTAATTTTTTTGATGAAGATGATGATTAGTTTACTGGAAATTTCATTCCTAAGAGTGTGTGTGTGTGTGTGTATGTGTGTGTGTGTGTGTGTGTTTAGAGAGAATTAGAAAGAGAATTGGAAGTGAAATGGATTGATTGGTGAGTGGTGAATGATGAGTGGTGAATGGGGTTAAAAGGAGTTCTAGTTAGTTGAATAGTTCATGGTAGAAGTTAAATTTGATTAGTCATGAATGACATAATCAAGAGTGAAATTCCATGCTAGTTCCTATTGGTATATACCCATAGTAAGTACGTCTAGAAGCTGTGTATAATACGGGTACGAATACTGAATGACTACGAGTAGAATTGTTGATGAAAATGAATGAAAATGTAATTGTAAGCATTTTTGCTAAGTAGAAGTACTTTGATATGTGTCTTGAAGTCTTTCAAAAGTGTACTAATACATCTTAATACACTACATGTATATTCATTTTAACTGAGTCGTTAACTCATCGTTAGTCGTTACATGTAAGTGTTGTTTTTGAAAGCTCGACCCCAGCCAGGGGCTCTGCCCCTTGGACCTCACCAGGGGTTGCCACCCCTTGGACCCCGCTATCGGGGGCGCTGCCCCGAACCCCCGTCATAATTACGATAAGTTCAAACAAGTGTGCACTCCACACTTTCCCAAACTTGTTCGATATTTATCAAGGTTATTTTGGTTAACAAATTAATCCCATTACACTTAAATCATATTGGTGACACAAATCACCAACTATGAATATATCTTAATATGATATATACATTAAAATGTCGTTACAATGATAATCGTTAAATATATGCCTCGTTTCGAAATTCTTAAGTTAGTAATCTTGTTTTTACATATGTAGTTCATTGTTAACACACTTAATGATATATATAATTATCATGTCATATACAAGTTATAACGTTCGTGAATCATCGGACAAACTGGGTGGTCAATGTTAACACAAAATCCGTTTCAATTAATCAAGTCTTAACAAGTTTGATTGCTTAACATGTTGGAAACATTTAATCATGTAAAATAGTTTTCATTTAATATATAATCATGGAAAAGTTCAGGTCACTACAGTACCTACCCGTTAAATAAATTTCGTCTCGAAATTTTAAGCAGTTGAAGGTGTTGACGCATCTTCTGGAAATAAGTGTGGGTATTTCTTCTTCATCTGATCTTCACGTTCCTAGGTGAACTCGGGTCCTCTACGAGCATTCCATCGAACCTTAACAATTGGTATTTTATTTTGTTTAAGTCTTTTAACCTCACGATCAATTATTTCGACGGGTTTTTCAATGAATTGAAGTTTTTCATTGATTTGGATTTCGTCTAATGGAATGGTGAGATCTTCTTTAGCAAAACATTTCTTCAGATTCGAGACATGAAAAGTGTTATGTGCCCTGACGAGTTGTTGAGGTAGATCAAGTCGGTAAGCTACTGGTCCGACACGATCAATAATCTTGAATGGTCCAATGTATCTTGGATTTAATTTCCCCCGTTTACCAAATCGAACAACGCCTTTCCAAGGTGAAACCTTAAGCATGACCATCTCTCCAATTTCAAATTCTATATCTTTTCTTTTAATGTCCGTGTAGCTCTTTTGTCGACTTTGGGCGATTTTCAATCGTTGTTGAATTTGGATGATCTTTTCGGTAGTTTCTTGAATTATCTCCGGACCCGTGATCTGTCTATCCCCCACTTCACTCCAACAAATCAGAGACCTGCACTTTCTACCATAAAGTGCTTCAAACGGTGCCATCTCAATACTCGAGTGATAACTGTTGTTGTAGGAAAACTCTGCTAATGGTAAATGTTGATCCCAACTGTTTCCAAAATCAATAACACATGCTCTTAGCATGTCTTCAAGTGTATGTATCGTTCTTTCACTCTACCCATCACTTTGTGGATGATAGGCAGTACTCATGTCTAGACGAGTCCCCAATGCTTGTTGCAACGTCTGCCAGAATCTTGAAACAAATCTGCCATCCCTATCAGAGATAATAGAGACTGGGATTCCATGTCTGGAGATGACTTCTTTCAAGTATAGTCGTGCTAACTTCTCCATTTTATCATCTTCTCTCACTGGCAGAAAGTGTGCTGACTTAGTAAGGCGATCGACTATTACCCATATAGTATCATAACCACTTGCAGTCCTTGGCAATTTAGTAATGAAATCCATGGTAATGTTTTCCCATTTCCATTCTGGAATTTCATTGAAGTAGACCTGATGGTTTCTGAAGTTCAGCTTTGACCTTAGAACACGTCAAACATTCTCCTACGTATTTAGCAATATCAGCTTTCATACCCGGCCACCAAAAGTGTTTCTTGAGATCTTTGTACATCTTTCCCGCTCCGGGATGTATTGAGTATCTTGTTTTATGTGCTCCCTTAAGTACGATTTCTCTCACATCTCCAAACTTTGGTACCCAAATTCTTTCATCCTTATACCGGGTTCCGTCTTCCCTAATATTAAGATATTTCTCCGAACCTTTGAGTATTTCATTCTTCAAATTTCCCTCTTTTAAAACTCCTTGTTGCGCCTCCTTTATTTGAGTAGTGAGGTTAGTACGAATAATTATATTCATAGCTTTTACCCGCATAGGTTCTCTGTCCTTTCTACTCAAAGCGTCGGCTACCACATTCGCCTTCCCCGGGTGGTAACGAATCTCAAAATCGTAATCATTTAACAATTCAATCCACCTACGCTGCCTCATGTTCAGTTGTTTCTGATCAAATATATGTTGGAGACTTTTGTGGTCGGTATATATGATACTTTTGACCCCATATAAGTAGTGCCTCTAAGTTTTTAATGCAAAAACAACAGCGCCCAATTCCATATCGTGAGTCGTATAATTTTGCTAGTGAATCTTCAATTGTCTGGACGCATAGGCAATTACCTTCGTTCGTTACATTAATACACAACCGAGACCTTGCTTTGAAGCGTCACAATAAATCACAAAATCATCATTCCCTTAATGGAAATAATAATATAGGTGCCGTAGTTAGCTTTTTCTTTAACAATTGAAACGCTTTCTCTTGTTCATCCTTCCATTCAAATTTTTTCCCTTTATGCGTTAATGCAGTCAAGGGTTTTGTTATTTTCGAATAATCTTGGATGAATCTTCTATAGTAACCAGCCAGTCTTAAAAATTAGCGTATATGCTTCGGAGTTTTCAGGGTTTTCCAGTTTTCAATGCTTTCAATCTTTGACGGATCCACCTGAATACCTTCCTTGTTTACTACGTGACCGAGGAATTGAACTTCTTTCAACCAAAATGCACACTTTGAAAACTTAGCGTACAATTTTTCTTTCCTCAACAATTCTAACACTTTTCTCAAATGTTCTCCGTGCTCTTGATCATTCTTTGAGTAAATAAGTATGTCATCGATGAAAACAATGACAAACTTGTAAAGATATGGTCCACACACTCGGTTCATGAGGTCCATGAACACAGCTGGTGCGTTAGTTAATCCAAACAGCATAACCATAAACTCATAATGACCGTAACGCATTCTGAAAGCAGTCTTCGGAATATCATCCTCCTTCACCCGCATTTGATGATACCCGAAACGTAAATCGATCTTTGAATAAACCGACGAGCCTTGTAGTTGATCAAATAATCGTCAATTCTCGGTAGTGGGTAATGGTTCTTGATGGTAAGTTTGTTCAACTCTCGGTAGTCGATACATAACCTGAATGTACCATCCTTCTTTTTGACAAACAAAACAGGAGCTCCCCATGGTGATGTGCTTGGTCGAATGAAACCACGCTCTAAAAGTTCTTGTAATTGGCTTTGGAGTTCCTTCATTTCGCTGGGTGCGAGTCTGTATGGAGCACGAGCTATTGGTGCAGCTCCTGGTATGAGATCTATTTGAAATTCAACGGATCGGTGTGGAGGTAGTCCCGGTAATCCTTTCGGAAAAACATCGGGAAATTCTTTTGCGATGGGAACATCATTGATATTCTTTTCTTCAGGTTTGACTTCATCGATGTGTGATAGAACGGCATCGCAACCTTTTCTTATTAGCTTTTGCGCCTTCAAATACTAATAAGATTTAGCTTCACGTTACTCTTTTCTCAGTACACCATTAAGAGTTTTCCTTTTTCGCGCATGATGCGAATCGTATTTTTGTAACAAACGATCTCTGCTTTCACCTCTTTCAACCAGTCCATGCCGATTATCATATCAAAACTCCCTAACTCTACAGGTATCAAATCAATCTTATACGTTTCACTAACCAGTTTAATTTCTCGATTCCAACATATATTATCTGCTAAAATTAATTTACCATTTGCTAATTCGAGTAAAAATTTACTATCCAAAGGCGTCAATGGACAACTTAATTTAGCACAAAAATCTCTACTCATATAGCTTCTATCCGCACCCGAATCAAATAAAACATAAGCAGATTTATTGTCAATGAGAAACGTACCCGTAACAAGCTCCGGGTCTTCCTGCGCTTCTGCCGCATTAATTATTAAAATTCTTTCACGACCTTGCCCATTATTTTTCCCTGGGTTCGGGCAATTACTCCTAATGTAGCCCGGTTTTCCACATCCATAACAAACAAAGGCGGCATTACTTGTTCCGACATTATCTGTTCTTTTATTTCTGTTATTCATTGGGCCGTAGACCTCACATTTTCTCGCACCATTGCCAGTTCTTTTACACTTGGTGCAAAATGTCGTGCAGAACACATTCGGGTGGTACTCTTCACACCTTTGGCATGGCTGTTTCTGATTATTGTTGTTGTTGGGACGATTGTTGTAGTTGTTGTTATTGGGACATTTGTTGTATTTGTTATTGTTGGGATTGCGATTGTTGTTGTTGCGATTGATGTTGCGGTTGTTGGAATAGTTGTTGCGATTGTCGTTGTAATTGTTATTGTTTTTGTACTGGTGACTCTTGTTACCGTTTTCCTCCCACTTCCTCTTGAGTTGTTTTGTGTTGGCTTCTTCGGCCGCCTGCTCTTTAATTCTTCCCTCAATTTGATTTATGAGTTTATGAGCCATTCGACTTGCCTTTTGTATGGAGGCGGGCTCGTGTGAACTCACATCTTCTTGAATCCTTTCTGGTAACCCTTTTACAAACGCGTCGATCTTCTCTTCTTCATCTTCGAACGCTCCCGGACACAATAGGCACAATTATGTGAGTCGTCGTTCGTACGTGGTAATGTCAAATCCTTGTGTTTGTAACCCTCTAAGCTCTACCTTGAGCTTATTAACCTCGTTTCTGGGACGGTACTGCTCGTTCTTCAGGTGTTTGAATGCTGACCACGGTAGTGCGTAAGCAGCATCTTATCCCACCTGCTCGAGATAGGTGTTCCACCATGTTAACGCAGTACCTGTGAAGGTATGCGTAGCGTACTTTACTTTGTCTTCTTCAGTACACTTACTTATGGCAAACACCGATTCGACCTTCTCAGTCCACCGTTTCAATTCGATCGGTCCTTCGGTTCCATCAAATTCCAAAGGTTTTCAGGCAGTAAATTCTTTGTAGGAGCATCCTACACGATTTCTTGCGCAGTTAGCTGCATTCCTCGATTCAGAGTTATTATTGGTATGTAACGCAGCCTGTACTGCGGCTATGTTTGCAGCAAGAAAGGTACAAAATTCCTCTTCGCTCATATTCATGGTGTGTCAAGTAGTTGGTGCCATTTCCTGCAAAATAGCTAAATGAATCAAGTTAATCATACAGAATATAAAAGAGTAGTCGATAGTATCTCGTAGCATAATATGAACTCATTTATAAAAGCTTTTTTTCATATTAGCGTTTTATAAGTTTTAATTCGGGTACTACCTACCCGTTAAGTTCATACTTAGTAGCTAATGTACAATTCAACCACTACAATTCTATATGAAGAACTGATCATAATTTTTCGCGTTCAACCTTTTATACAAAATTTTACAAACTTACAATACCGCTATTTTACATATATCATGAAATGTAGCACACAAAAACTCTGATACAAGACAGTTTTGAAGATAATTCTAGTTAGTAAGCAAGTTGTTCAGCAAAGGCAATAAAGACACGTAATTCATACGTCCAGAAATAAGTCATGCATTATGGTTTTATTAATACAATCTCCCATCCTTGGTCTTATGGAACGCAACCGTTGTGGCCGTTGACAAGACAGCATGTAGTAATGTTTTCAAAAGGACGGGGGTTACGTAATGCCCAACAGCCCCGTAATAATCTAAAAACCTTGTTTCTCACCCCAACTACCGAATCCGTCACTTGTGGGAAGGTTTTATTTTAAAGTTGTAATCCGATGTTCTTTTTCTCACTTTGGTTAGAAGCGAACATCACTAACCCATAAGCATAACATGCTTCTTTATGTTGCATGTTAGAAGCTCTTTCTAAAGCACGAAGTCCTATGTTGGGATATGTTGAGTCAAAATAGGTTCTTAACCCGTAGCGTAAAATTGCACTTGGGTTCCCCGCATTTAACGCTTTAAAGAAAACACGGCGTAACTTAAGGTCTCCCCAATGTGATATACGCCATCTTTCAAAAGAAAGCCTTTTATAAACTAAGGCATGCCTGGAACGTTCTTCAAATGTTCTACAAATTAATTTTGCCGTAAATAATTGTGCCGACGAATTCTGACCGACTTTAGACAAGATTTCATCAATCATGTCCCCGGGTAGGTCTTCTAAAATTTTCGGTTGTCTATCCTTAACATCCATTTTGTGTTTTTATACTGTAAAAATAGATGAGGGTTAGATT
This sequence comes from Rutidosis leptorrhynchoides, assembly GCF_046630445.1. Taxonomy (NCBI): domain Eukaryota; kingdom Viridiplantae; phylum Streptophyta; class Magnoliopsida; order Asterales; family Asteraceae; genus Rutidosis; species Rutidosis leptorrhynchoides. The sequence continues at coordinate 169,139,895 of NC_092334.1, read as the reverse complement.
CATAAAAGATACTTAACAAACAATACAAGCAATTTTTACATATATCATAAAAGCACAAGCACACTATATGACATATAATACATCGCATGCTTCGGAGTTTTCAGGGTTTTCCAGTTTTCAATGGTTTCAATCTTTGACGGATCCACCTGAATACCTTCCTTGTTTACTACGTGACCGAGGAATTGTACTTCTTTCAACCAAAATGCACACTTTGAAAACTTAGCGTACAATTTTTCTTTCCTCAACAATTCTAACACTTTTCTCAAATGTTCTCCGTGCTCTTGATCATTCTTTGAGTAAATAAGTATGTCATCGATGAAAATAATGACAAACTTGTCAAGATATGGTCCACAAACTCGGTTCATGAGGTCCATGAACACAGCTGGTGCGTTAGTTAATCCAAACGGCATAACCATAAACTCATAATGACCGTAACGCATTCTGAAAGCAGTCTTCAGAATATCATCCTCCTTCACCCGCATTTGATGATACCCGGAACGTAAATCGATCTTTGAATAAACCAACGAGCCTTGTAGTTGATCAAATAATCGTCGATTCTCTGTAGTGGGTAACGGTTCTTGATGGTAAGTTTATTCAACTCTCAGTAGTCGATACACAACCTGAATGTACCATCCTTCTTTTTGACAAACAAAACAGGAGCTCCCCATGGTGATGTGCTTGGTTGAATGAAACCACGCTCTAAAAGTTCTTGTAATTGGCTTTGGAGTTCCTTCATTTCGCTGGGTGCGATCTGTATGGAGCACGAGCTATTGGTGCAGCTCCTGGTACGAGATCTATTTGAAATTCAACAGATCGGTGTGGAGGTAGTCCCGGTAATTCTTTCGGAAATACATCGGGAAATTCTTTTGCGACGGGAACATCATTGATGTTCTTTTCTTCGGGTTTGACTTCATCGATGTGTGTTAGAACGGCATAGTAACCTTTTCTTATTAGCTTTTGCGCCTTCAAATTACTAATAAGATTTAGCTTCGCGTTGCTCTTTTCTCCGTACACCATTAAGAGTTTTCCTTTTTCGCGCATGATGCGAATCACATTTTTGTAACAAATGATCTCTGCTTTCACCTCTTTCAACCAATCCATGCCGATTATCACATCAAAACTCCCTAACACTACTGATATCAAATCAATCTTAAACGTTTCGCTAACCAGTTTAATTTATCGATTCCGACATATATTATCTGCTGAAATTAATTTACCGTTTGCTAATTCGAGTAAAAATTTACTATCCAAAGGTGTCAATGGAAAACTTAATTTAGCACAAAAATCTCTACTCATATAGCTTCTATCCGTACCCGAATCAAATAAAACATAAGTAGATTTATTGTCAATGAGAAACGTACCCGTAACAAGCTCCGGGTCTTCCTGCGCTTCTACCGCATTAATATTGAAAACTCTTCCACCACCTTGCCCATTATTTTTCCCTGGGTTCAGGAAATTACTCCTAATGTAGCCCAGTTTTCCACATCCATAACAAACAAAGGCGGCATTACTTGTTTCGACATTATCTGTTATTTTATTTCTGTTATTCATTGGGCCGTAAACCTCACACTTTCTTGCACCATGGCCAGTTCTTTTACACTTGGTGCAAAATTTCATGCAGAACACATTCTGCTGGTACTCTTCACACCCTTGGCATGGCGGTTTCTGATTATTGTTGTTGTTGCGGTTGTTATTATTGTTGGGATGATTGTTGTAGTTGTTGTTGTTGGGACGTTTGTTGTAGTTGTTGTTGTTGGGATTGCGATTGTTGTTGTTGCCAGGGGTTGCCACCCCTTGGACCCCACTTTCAGGGGCGCTGCCCCCGAACCCCCGTCATAATTACGATAAGTTTAAACAAGTGTGCACTCCACACTTTCCCAAACTTGTTCGATATTTATCAAGGTTATTTTGGTTAACAAATTAATCTCATTACACTTAAATCATATTGGTGACACAAATCACCAACAATGAATATATCTTAATATGATATATACATTAAAATGTCGTTACAATGATAATCGTTACATATATGCCTCGTTTCGAAATTCTTAAGTTAGTAATCTTGTTTTTACATATGTAGTTCATTGTTAACACACTTAATGATATATATAATTATCATGTCATATACAAGTTATAACGTTCGTGAATCATCGGACAAACTGGGTGGTCAAATGTTAACACAAAATCCGTTTCAATTAATCAAGTCTTAACAAGTTTGATTGCTTAACATGTTGGAAACATTTAATCATGTAAATATAGTTTTCATTTAATATATAATCATGGAAAAGTTCGGGTCACTACATTAGTTTATGATGGAGAAACAATAAAAGAAACTGCACAGCAGCAGTTATTCGTGGGTTTGGTTTCAACATAAGACATAAATAACCTGTAGCAATTATAGAATGAAACATAAACGCAAGTCACTGCAGAAGTAATTAGTTTCCTATCGTGGTGTTGGAGTTTGACAGAAAACAGAAAATAATTGATCGTAGCAGTAGTAACTCTCTTTTGCAGGTGGGTGGTGATGGTTTTAATGGTGTCACGAAGAACAGTAGACAGGAACTTAAATTATATATGATTATGGTGATGGTTTGGAGGTGATGCAAGGTGGAAGTTATAATCATATAATAGGTATATGTATATGTTTATATAGATGGTTAAATGGTAGTTTACAACAAAAAGAAACGAATAGTTTAAGTGGTGGATCACGATGGGTCTTGTGGTTGCAGGTTGTTCTCGGTGGTGATTCAAATAAGCATGACTGCAGTAACCGTAACAATCAAGTAGAACTTGATGGGTTTTATTTTGAGTGAATTTTATGAACCGAAAGTGGTAGTGATTGATAGTTAGGATGGTGAAGGGTTTGCTCGGCCAGAAAACAGAAGTAGAAAACAAAGATGTGTTGGGGTCGAAAGATGGAGTTCGGTTGATATGGTTCCCCATGATACTTGTTTGTTAAGTAGATTTGATAAGAGAAAATAATACAGAGAGTGAAAGTGGGTGTTCCATGTGTCTCTTAATCTATCTATACAGTGAGTGAAAGTGGGTGTTCCATGTGTCTCTTAATCTATCTATATGTATATATTATCTATCGATATCATATATAATTGGGATATCTTTGATCAATCAAAACACTAAGTGGATATGAGCTGTACTCCACACAAAAAAAGGAAATAATGTAACAATCATTTAAACCGTGTGTGTGTATATATATATATATATATATATATATATATATATATATATATATATATATATATATATATATATATATATATATATATATATATATATAAATAGATATATAGTTAGGAACTGAAATGAATTCAATCATTTAACACTGTATCAACAGGAAAGCGGTCAGAATCTTATAATTTTGTGCTGACAGTTTCAATAGGGTTTTTATATCGTGGTCCATTGCTAAACAGTTACGGATAAACTAATTCCGAAAAATCTCATATTTTTGAATTAAACATATTTATATATTGTGATCATTAACTGTTTGAAACCTGATCAAAAATGTTCATCTAATAATTATTTTTAATTCCAAGTAATATGTACGGAGTATTATTATTCAAAGTAGGAAGATAAATATATTTTTATTAAATCTATATTTTATGTAACTTATTAATGGATCAACATTTATTTTTAGATTCTCCAAACATTTGTACCAAACTTGTTTAATAATGATCGAATCACAAATGAGTGTTATTGTTGCTTACTAAATAAATTAGAAACCATATAAATATAATTTGTCTATACATATAGACACGTTTTATTATATCGTAAGTTATTTATTTAATTCTAACAATTAAACCATATATTATCTAAAATTATATTTTAATGTATTTATATATTTATATCTATATATTTAAATATATATATTTATCTATTTACAAATAGTTGTTCATGAATCGTCGAAAATGGTTGAAGGGTAATTGCATTTATGAAAATAGTTCAAAATTTTTGAGACTCAACCTAACAGACTTTGCTTATCGTGTCAAAATCATATAAAGATTAAGTTTAAATTTGGTCGGAAATTTTCGGGTCGTCACAGTACTTACCCGTTAAAGAAATTTCGTCCCGAAATTTGAGTGAGGTCGTCATGGCTAAAAATAAAAATGTTTTCATGATGAAAATGAGTTGATAAATATACTTTAATCATCATTAGATAAAACAATTCGGTTACTCGAAACGTACGACTGAAGCTATCACAAAAGAGTGAATTAGGGAGATAAAGTTTGTTATAACTTTTGACGTAGTCGTGGTTGAATTTCGGAATTCAAGGGATTTCAAAGAAAATCTTCGTTGTCTATATAAGATTTGATTCAATAGTGATTAAGGAAATTAAGATCGCTTTAATTAACTGCGGTCATCTGCCTCGCTTGCTCTGTCGGATATTTCCATTATAAATTTACATCTTCCGTTTTATTATTCTCACCATTCTTATACTTTCTTCCTTAATCCATACTTCTAAAGATTGTAAAAATGCTTAATCTAGTACTGATCCTTGTCCTTCTTCTAACAATCGCTTCTGTCTTCCTCCTTTTTCATCTACCACCGGACGAATCTGTTAACTTCTACTATTACCTTGGTATTATAGTGTTTTTCATTCTCCCGTGTATTACGTTGCTATCCGCATTGATATACACGGTTTGTAATTTATGTGTTTGTGATCGGCTTTATATTTTCCTTTATATTTCGGAGCTCCATGCTCTTGTTTTCTCTTCCCAATTCTAAATCAAGCGAATAATGGTCCAGAATTCGTAGATATAGAGTTTCGAATGATCATAATGTTCTAAGTAGGAAGGAACGTAATAGCACGATTTGATTTGGTAAATTACCAGAAATCACGGAAAGATAGAAATATCAAGTAATTACTTTCTTGATATGTTTAGAGATTAAATAGAATGAAAGAGTTATGTAACGTGGTACATGATGGCGGTATAGTCTGTGAATCATCACGTTCCATTAGAAATTTCAGCATGACTTACTGTAATATAACCACGTTGGTCTGCCGTAATTATATTATACAAACTCATGCTTCAATTCCCAACACTTCTCCAGAAATCATTCATAATTTAAACTCGAATTTCAAAGAAATTTAGAAACTAAAATAGTTTCCTTTATGATGTAACACGGATAGCACGAAGAGATAAATAATTTCGAACAAGAAGAGTTATGAAAATATCCTCAGAAATATCGAGGATATTTATGATGATATTTTCAGAATTTCTAGGATCGAAGGTTGAGGAAGAAAGATTTTCCACAAGATTTAACATGAGTACGGAACAAGATATTCTCTAAAGATTTCATCGGATACAGAATTATCTGAATTCTTTGAATATAGGATTTGGTCCTTGTATTTTCCTTGGTCTCCTTCATGGTTAGCTCAATTCGTTTTTCAGTACCAAATTTTCTATCGAGCGTTCCCAACATTCCATTCTTTATTATCAAACTTTTGGCCGTTTAGACCATCTACAATTTTGCTATTTCCTCTGCATTTAATGCTACCATATCTGAATCATCGATTATCAATCCAAGGTGGTTTCAAGAGAACTGTGTTTTTAGGTGATTAAACGATGATGGTAATCGTCAAGATACAAAGGGTGTTTAAGATGAAATCAAGTGGAAAACTTGAAGAATTGTTTAGTTTCATATGTTATAATCAATATTTTAATTCATTTTAATTGTCCAATGTTGGTAGTCCACAGTTAGTAGTCCACAGTTAGTAGTTCAATAATTCATATATAGTTTAATGTATTATATTCGAATTAATTAATACGTGTCGTGACCCATTATATACATGTCTTAGACTCGATCACAACTCAAAGTATATATATTATTTTGGAATTAACCTCAACCCTGTATAGCTTACTTGATCATTACCGCATATAGAGTGTCTATGATTATTCTAAATAATATATATAGATGCGTCGATATGATATGTCAAAACCTTGTATACGTGTCCCGATATTTAAAGTGCGTAAAATAAATAACAGAAATTAAATGACGATAAATAAAATTGCGATAGATAAATTGCGATAAATAAAATGTAATCAGTTAGCTAGGAACAGTTAGCTAGGATTTTGTTAGCGTGGATTCTTAACAAAATTTCTCATAGTTAATTTGTTTGTTTCTAACAAATTTTATTTATTTTTTTTTATTTTTTTTGTCCATTGTTTTCTTCATTATGCCACTTGTTGGATTCTGATAGGTCAAAATCCAAATATGAAATTGAATGAAAATGGTTATTTTGTGGTGAACGGATTCGTATATCTGTGGATGTAAGTAGGATAGTAAATGACTGTTGAATCAGATTCGAAGAATGTATAGTGTAACTTATTAATGTGAAATCTAAATATTCATCGGGTATTACCTACCCGTTAAATATTTTCACGATTAACAGTTTGTACAAAAGAATTTTTAATTACAATCTTTATGAAAATATACTTACATATATATTTTCTTCAGATGTAATTATGGATTTAATGAGTTAATATGATGTTAAACTCATATGATTTACGATTAGAACTAGAGTACATAATCTCTAAAACATTAAAGATTACATAATCGCCATGTCGAACGAAGATAAATGATGTAGAACTTCATGTTGAACGATGATTATCGATGTAGAACGGTATGTAGAACAAAGATTATGCTCGGGGTATAGATTGTAATGTTGAGGCGTGTGATGCATATGTTGAGGTTTGTGTTGTGGGTGATACTGATGTTGATCTTGGTGGTACTGTTGGAGCCGGTGATGTTGTCGAAGCTGGTAAATTTTGTACCATATTTTTCAAATTGATTACTCGAGCACGAAGCTCGTTGACTTCTTCCATTATTTCGGAATGATTGTCGGTCGGAACGAGCGGATGAATAAGATCTAGAATTTGAGTTAGTATATAATCGTGACGAGATACTCTGGAAATGAAAGAGAAAATGGTATTACGGACAGGTTCGCCGGTAAGTGCTTCAGGTTCATCGTCAAGAGGTGAATTCGGTTGATGGAAAGGATCGCCTTCTTCTCGTCTCCAATGATTAAGTCGACTACGAACCCATCCTCAATTCATCCAGAATAGATGATAGCTAATTGGTTTATCCATTCTGGTCACACTGCTTTCGGAGCTCGAGTGAAACTCTATGTCAGAATAGCAGTCGGAATCCGAGGAACTTGAACTAGTAGCGAGTTCCATTTCGTACGAGTGAATAAAGGATTTTTCGATATGAAATGATTTTCGAATATTGGATGTTATTCTAACTACATAGAATATATATATATATATATATATATATATATATATATATATATATATATATATATATATATATATATATATATATATATATATATATATATGGTACTAAAGATTTCGTAGACTACGGAAGAACTTTCGGAAGATGTCAGACAAAGTTTATAGTAACAGATACGCTACGATATGAATTTTATCTATACACTATTCATGCAATTAATGCAGTAAGATGTGTCTAGACTAAGAATGATAAGCAAGTGATTCCCTAAGAATGATAAGCAGGTAAATTTCGACACGAAATTATAAGCAAAACTTTTGACATGCCGACACGGTCGAAGTCCAGACTCACTAATGCATCTAAACAACTATCATTTAGACATACTAATGCAAGACCTGGTTCACTTAGACCACCGCTCTGATACCACATGTTATACCCCGTCCCAATCCATAAGGACGAATACAATAACATATGATTACATCGCGAGGTAATTGACCTCTAAATGATATATTTTACAAACATTGCATTCGCTTTTAAAAGACAAACTTTCATTATATCGAAAGTTGACAGCATGTAATCCCACTATAAATGACTTAATAATATTCTTGATGAACTCAACGACTCGAATGAAACGTCTTTTGAAATATGCCATGAATGACTCCAAGTAATATCTTTAAAATGGGCAAATGCACAGCGGAAGATTTCTTTCATACCTGAGAATAAACATTCTTTAAAGTGTCAACCAAAAGGTTGGTGAGTTCATAAGTTTATCGTAAACAATAAAATTCATCATTTTGATAGACCACAAGATTCAAATACAGTACACCTATCTCGTGTACGAAACCATTTTTCATAATGCTTAGCAGAGTAGGTTCGTATCCTTTTCTCCCCCGTAGGTTGCCTCGCGATTTTTAAATAATCGTGCACATATCTCGTGCACAAAACTAATACACATAACATGTGTATAAAAATCATTCTCTCGATACATAACATTCATTTCGATTTTATTGCTCAACATGGTAACTGACCTTAACATATAATGCGCATCAATAATATCCCCAAAAACAGAACATCTCGTCTGTATAATATATAAACTTCGAAGTACTAAACACCACACCCACTAGCTCTTCCGTCTAGTGAACATTTTGGGTGGGGGTGTTAAACCCGGTAGCTACCTTTAGGATTCGCGTGAATTAGGGCCATACCCGTTTCTAATTCTTAGGTTACCAAGCAATAATAATCAGGGGAAATATTGACAATAATTAGTGGCAATTATAGCGTCCAACTAAATCAATAATAATCCACAGAACTTCTGTCTGCATAATAATTCATTCGAGGAATGTTTTGCTTGTGTCTATCTCGTCAAACATTTATAAAAGCATCTCAGTTCAAAAATATAGATTTCAAAGGCATTTAATAAAACAGTTGTAAAAAAGCGCATGTATTCTCAGTCCCAAAAATTTAAAGAGTAAAAGAGAATCAAATGAACTCACAATACGATATTTTGTAGTAAAAATATGCATACGACGATACTGAACAATGCAATGTTGGCATCGAATTCACGAACCTATATCATTTATATATATATTAACACACATAATTGTAATCGAACAACATTATAGTTATTTTGTTATGTATTAAGATTAATATTCTTATATATATTTTATTAATACATATAATATGTTATAATACTTATTTGATATATAATTCAATTAACGTTATAATATTGTATTAGTTAAAACATAATTTTATGTAATATTAGTATACTTATGTAATAAATATATTTAATGTACAAAATATTTATTTGTTAGAATGATAGTTTTGAAAATATTGATTTACTAATAATAATAATAATAATAATAATAATAATAATAATAATAATAATAATAATAATAATAATAATAATAATAATAATAATAATAATAATAATAATAATTACTTTATTAATAATGATAATACTAATAACAAAAATGAAAATGATAATTTTTAATAATAATGATACTAATAATGTTATTAATAATAATAATGATAACAATCATAATAATACTGATAATAATATTAATACTAATACTAATGTTAATAATAATAATAACAAAATTTTATTAATCTTTTTAATACTAATGATAATATTATTAATTGTATGAATGATACTAATAATTATATTTTTAATATTTGTAATAATAATAATAATAATAATTAATAATGATAATGATAATAATAATAATAATAATGAGTAATAAGTGTACTACCTCAAAGAAGTAGCCCTTAAAAACATGCCCAAGTTCGGGATTGAACCCGCGACCTCCCGCTAACCCGATATCATCCTTAACCATGGCTCTACTAGTTCGTTTCTAAAATACTCCCAGGTTATTTCCTTTTAATCAGAATATTTCTGTTTGTTCAGCATCAATATTACAATCCTTATCCCATTATCATGATCATAATCACGAACCTCACCATCATATCACCATAATTCGTGTCACCATGATCATTAACGTTTCATCATAAACATGAACAAATATAAAATCATAACATCCACCCGCTCATCATCATACGTATACATCATCATCATTACTTAACAATCGTCTTTTTCATTATCTTGTTTCTTCATCTTAATCTCATGTTATTACATACTCATCATCCTCTATCATGCATCGTAAAAAAAAAAATATAAACGAAGTAGTAGTAGTGCAGTATGATTGTGCCGAGCAAAAAAAAAAAGGGTTTTGAAACTGGTTCAACAACAGCCCAATCAAGAACAATTAATTGGATCATGGCTCAATACAAAATAAAAACCCAACAGAAACTCAAGGTAACTCACAGCCCAAAAGAGAAATCGAAGCCCAACAACCAGGACAATATCCAGTAAAAATATAAGGTGTACGTGCGTGTGTGTTGTTGCTGGCTCCACCGAATTAATTAATAATAGAATTAAGTCACCACATTGAACAAGTGGTTATCACTTTAGCATATGTCGGCCACAGAGAAAAAAATACGCCATATCAGTTGAACTTTAATATTATTTACAGATTTCACAATCGACTTCATAATGGCTGTAGGGTTTAATTACAGCAGGAAAGAGAAAAAAATAGGAACAAGCTGCAGTAACAGTGATATCGAACTGGTCTGTCAGGAACAATAGCACGAGCAGTAACCAGAATAATATCAACGGCTGTTTTGGTTTCCCAACCAGAACAGAAATGAAATCGAAGGTTAACTCAAAATCATACATGTGAGTTTGTTGGGTTTGCTTCGTACGTTCAACAGGAAATAGCAGCATGAACAAATTATCAATGGTTATGATTAGACGATGGTTTAGCGGTTGTTTTCGAATTAATTGGAAACAGAAACTAGTGGCAGTGGTGGTGATGAATTCAGTAAGAAGAACATGAGAGAAAGAAAGAAGATGAGATAGAGAGACGTGAGAGAGAGTGAATTGGTGATGATCTATTGTGGTTGTGGTGTTAGTTATGATGGAGAAACAATAAAAGAAACTACACAGCAGCAGTTATTCGTGGGTTTGGTTTCAACATAAAACATAAATAACATGTAGCAATTATAGAATGAAACAGAAATGCAAGTCACTGCAGAAGTAATTAGTTTGCTGTCGTGGTGTTGGAGTTTGATAGAAAACAGAAAATAATTGATCATAGCAGCAGTAACTCTCTTTTGCAGGTGGGTGGTGATGGTTTTAATGGTGTCACGAAGAACAGTAGACAGGAACTTAAATTATATATGATTATGGTGATGGTTTGGAGGTGATGCAAGGTGGAAGTTGTAATCATATAATAGGTATATGTATATGTTTATATAGATGGTTAAATGGTAGTTTACAACAAAAAGAAACAAATAGTTAAAGTGGTGGATCACGATGGGTCTTGTGGTTGCAGGTTGTTCTTGGTGGTGATTCAAATAAGCATGACTGCAGTAACCGTAACAATCAAGTAGAACTCGATGGTGAAATGTCCCGTTCTTATTGATTAAAAACGTTCCATATTAATTGATTTTGTTGCGAGGTTTTGACCTCTATATGAGACGTTTTTCAAAGACTGCATTCATTTTAAAACAAACCATAACCTTTATTTCATCAATAAAGGTTTAAAAAGCTTTACGTAGATTATCAAATAATGATAATCTAAAATATCCTGTTTACACACGACCATTACATAATGGTTTACAATACAAATATGTTACAACAAAATAAGTTTCCTGAATGCAGTTTTTACACAATATCATACAAGCATGGACTCCAAATCTCGTCCTTATTTAAGTATGCGACAGCGGAAGCTCTTAATAATCACCTGAGAATAAACATGCTTAAAACGTCAACAAAAATGTTGGTGAGTTATAGGTTTAACCTATATATATCAAATCATAATAATAGACCACAAGATTTCATATTTCAATACACATCCCATACATAGAGATAAAAATCATTCATATGGTGAACACCTGGTAACCGACATTAACAAGATGCATATATAAGAATATCCCCATCATTCCGGGACACCCTTCGGATATGATATAAATTTCGAAGTACTAAAGCATCCGGTACTTTGGATGGGGTTTGTTAGGCCCAATAGATCTATCTTTAGGATTCGCGTCAATTAGGGTGTCTGTTCCCTAATTCTTAGATTACCAGACTTAATAAAAAGGGGCATATTCGATTTCGATAATTCAACCATAGAATGTAGTTTCACGTACTTGTGTCTATTTTGTAAATCATTTATAAAACCTGCATGTATTCTCATCCCAAAAATATTAGATTTTAAAAGTGGGACTATAACTCACTTTCACAGATTTTTACTTCGTCGGGAAGTAAGACTTGGCCACTGGTTGATTCACGAACCTATAACAATATATACATATATATCAAAGTATGTTCAAAATATATTTACAACACTTTTAATATATTTTGATGTTTTAAGTTTATTAAGTCAGCTGTCCTCGTTAGTAACCTACAACTAGTTGTCCACAGTTAGATGTACAGAAATAAATCGATAAATATTATCTTGAATCAATCCACGACCCAGTGTATATGTATCTCAGTATTGATCACAACTCAAACTATATATATTTTGGAATCAACCTCAACCCTGTATAGCTAACTCCAACATTCACATATAGAGTGTCTATGGTTGTTCCGAAATATATATAGATGTGTCGACATGATAGGTCGAAACATTGTATACGTGTCTATGGTATCTCAAGATTACATAATATACAATACAAGTTGATTAAGTTATGGTTGGAATAGATTTGTTACCAATTTTCACGTAGCTAAAATGAGAAAAATTATCCAATCTTGTTTTACCCATAACTTCTTCATTTTAAATCCGTTTTGAGTGAATCAAATTGCTATGGTTTCATATTGAACTCTATTTTATGAATCTAAACAGAAAAAGTTTAGGTTTATAGTCGTAAAAATAAGTTACAAGTCGTTTTTGTAAAGGTAGTCATTTCAGTCGAAAGAACGACGTCTAGATGACAATTTTAGAAAACATACTTCCACTTTGAGTTTAATCATAATTTTTGGATATAGTTTCATGTTCATAATAAAAATCATTTTCTCAGAATAACAACTTTTAAATCAAAGTTTGTCATAGTTTTTAATTAACTAACCCAAAACAGCCCGCGGTGTTACTAGGACGGCGTAAATCCGGTTTTACGGTATTTTTCGTGTTTCCAGGTTTTAAATCATTAAGTTAGCATATCATATAGATATAGAACATGTGTTTAGTTGATTTTAAAAGTCAAGTTAGAAGGATTAACTTTTGTTTGCGAACAAGTTTAGAATTAACTAAACTTTGTTCTAGTGATTACAAGTTTAAACCTTCGAATAAGATAGCTTTTAATGTATGAATCGAATGATGTTATGAACATCATTACTACCTTAAGTTCCTTGGATAAACCTACTGGAAAAGAGAAAAATGGATCTAGCTTCAACGGATCCTTGGATGGCTCGAAGTTCTTGAAGCAGAATCATGACACGAAAATAAGTTCAAGTAAGATCATCACTTGAAATAAGATTGTTATAGTTATAGAAATTGAACCAAAGTCTGAATATGATTATTACCTTGTATTAGAATGATAACCTACTGTAAGAAACAAAGATTTCTTGAGGTTGGATGATCAACTTACAAGATTGGAAGTGAGCTAGCAAACTTGAAAGTATTCTTGATTTTATGTAACTAGAACTTGTAGAATATATGAAGAACACTTAGAACTTGAAGATAGAACTTGAGAGAGATCAATTAGATGAATAAAATTGAAGAATGAAAGTGTTTGTAGGTGTTTTTGGTCGTTGGTGTATGGATTAGATATAAAGGATATGTAATTTTGTTTTCATGTAAATAAGTCATGAATGATTACTCATATTTTTGTAATTTTATGAGATATTTCATGCTAGTTGCCAAATGATGGTTCCCACATGTGTTAGGTGACTCACATGGGCTGCTAAGAGCTGATCATTGGAGTGTATATACCAATAGTACATACATCTAAAAGCTGTGTATTGTACGAGTACGAATAAGGGTGCATACGAGTAGAATTGTTGATGAAACTGTACGAGGATGTAATTGTAAGCATTTTTGTTAAGTAGAAGTATTTTGATAAGTGTATTGAAGTCTTTCAAAAGTGTATAAATACATATTAAAACACTACATGTATATACATTTTAACTGAGTCGTTAAGTCATCGTTAGTCGTTACATGTAAGTGTTGTTTTGAAACCTTTAGGTTAACGATCTTGTTAAATGTTGTTAACCCAATGTTTATAATATCAAATGAGATTTTAAATTATTATATTATCATGATATTATCATGTATGAATATCTCTTAATATGATATATATCCATTAAATGTCTTTACAACGATAATCGTTACATATATGTCTCGTTTAAAAATCATTAAGTTAGTAGTCTTGTTTTTACATATGTAGTTCATTGTTAATATACTTAATGATATGTTTACTTATCATAGTATCATGTTAAATATATATATATCCATATATATGTCATCATATAGTTTTTACAAGTTTTAACGTTCGTGAATCACCGGTCAACTTGGGTGGTCAATTGTCTATATGAAACATATTTCAATTAATCAAGTCTTAACAAGTTTGATTGCTTAACATGTTGGAAACATTTAATCATGTAAATATTAATCTCAATTAATATATATAAACATGGAAAAGTTCGGGTCACTACAGTACCTACCCGTTAAATAAATTTCGTCCCGAAATTTTAAGCTGTTGAAGGTGTTGACGAATCTTCTGGAAATAGATGCGGGTATTTCTTCTTCATCTGATCTTCACGCTCCCAGGTGAACTCGGGTCCTCTACGAGCATTCCATCGAACCTTAACAATTGGTATCTTGTTTTGCTTAAGTCTTTTAACCTCACGATCCATTATTTCGACGGGTTCTTCGATGAATTGAAGTTTTTCGTTGATTTGGATTTCATCTAACGGAATAGTGAGATCTTCTTTAGCAAAACATTTCTTCAAATTCGATACGTGGAAAGTGTTATGTACAGCCGCGAGTTGTTGGGGTAACTCAAGTCGGTAAGCTACTGGTCCGACATGATCAATAATCTTGAATGGTCCAATATACCTTGGATTTAATTTCCCTCGTTTACCAAATCGAACAACGCCTTTCCAAGGTGCAACTTTAAGTATGACCATCTCTCCAATTTCAAATTCTATATCTTTTCTTTTAATGTCAGCGTAGCTCTTTTGTCGACTTTGGGCGGTTTTCAATCGTTGTTGAATTTGGATGATCTTCTCTGTAGTTTCTTGTATAATCTCCGGACCCGTAATCTGTCTATCCCCCACTTCACTCCAACAAATCGGAGACCTGCACTTTCTACCATAAAGTGCTTCAAACGGCGCCATCTCAATGCTTGAATGGTAGCTGTTGTTGTAGGAAAATTCTGCTAACGGTAGATGTCGATCCCAACTGTTTCCGAAATCAATAACACATGCTCGTAGCATGTCTTCAAGCGTTTGTATCGTCCTTTCGCTCTGCCCATCAGTTTGTGGATGATAGGCGGTACTCATGTCTAGACGAGTTCCTAATGCTTGATGTAATGTCTGCCAGAATCTTGAAATAAATCTGCCATCCCTATCAGAGATAATAGAGATTGGTATTCCATGTCTGGAGACGACTTCCTTCAAATACAGTCGTGTTAACTTCTCCATCTTGTCATCTTCTCTTATTGGCAGGAAGTGTGCTAATTTGGTGAGACGATCAACTATTACCTAAATAGTATCAAAACCACTTGCAGTCCTTGGCAATTTAGTGATGAAATCCATAGTAATGTTTTCCCATTTCCATTCTGGGATTTTGGGTTGTTAAAGTAGACCTGATGGTTTCTGATGCTCAGTTTTGACCTTAGAACACGTCAAACATTCTCCTACGTATTTAGCAACATCGGCTTTCATACCCGGCCACCAAAAATGTTTCTTGAGATCCTTGTACATCTTCCCCGTTCCAGGATGTATTGAGTATCTGGTTTTATGAGCTTCTCTAAGTACCATTTCTCTCATATCTCCAAATTTTGGTACCCAAATCCTTTCAGCCCTATACCGGGTTCCGTCTTCCCGAATATTAAGATGCTTCTCCGATCCTTTGGGTATTTCATCCTTTAAATTTCTCTCTTTTAAAACTCCTTGTTGCGCCTCCTTTATTTGAGTAGTAAGGTTATTATGAATCATTATATTCATAGATTTTACTCGAATGGGTTCTCTGTCCTTCCTGCTCAAGGCATCAGCTACCACATTTGCCTTCCTCGGGTGGTAACGAATCTCAAAGTCGTAATCATTCAATAATTCAATCCACCTACGCTGCCTCATATTCAATTGTTTCTGATTAAATATGTGTTGAAGACTTTTGTGGTCGGTATATATAATACTTTTGACCCCATATAAGTAGTGCCTACAAGTCTTTAATGCAAAAACAACCGCGCCTAATTCCAAATCATGCGTCGTATAATTTTGTTCGTGAATCTTCAATTGTCTAGACGCATAAGCAATCACCTTCGTTCGTTGCATTAATACACAACCGAGACCTTGCTTTGATGCGTCACAATAAATCACAAAATCATCATTCCCTTCAGGCAATGACAATATAGGTGCCGTAGTTAGCTTTTTCTTCAATAACTGAAACGCTTTCTCTTGTTCATCATTCCATTCAAATTTCTTCCCTTTATGCGTTAATGCAGTCAAGGGTTTTGCTATTCTGGAAAAGTCTTGGATGAACCTTCTGTAGTAACCGGCTAGTCCTAAAAACTGGCGTATGTGTTTCGGAGTTTTCGGGGTTTCCCACTTTTCAACAGTTTCTATCTTTGCCGGATCCACCTTAATACCTTCTTTGTTCACTATGTGACCGAGGAATTGAACTTCTTCCAACCAAAATGCACACTTTGAAAACTTAGCGTACAATTCTTCCTTCCTCAATACTTCTAACACCTTTCTCAAATGTTCACCGTGTTCTTGGTCATTCTTTGAGTAAATAAGTATGTCATCAATGAAAACAATGACAAACTTGTCAAGGTATGGTCCACACACTCGGTTCATAAGTTCCATGAACACAGCTGGTGCATTAGTTAAACCAAACGGCATGACCATAAACTCATAATGACCGTAACATGTTCTGAAAGCAGTCTTTGGAATATCATCTTCTTTCACCCACATTTGATGATACCCGGAACGTAAGTCAATCTTTGAATAAACAGACGAGCCTTGTAGTTGATCAAATAAGTCGTCAATTCTCGGTAGTGGGCAGCGGTTCTTGATGGTAAGTTTGTTCAACTCTCGGTAGTCGATACACAACCTGAATGTACCATCTTTCTTCTTGACAAACAAAACAGGAGCTCCCCACGGTGATGTGCTTGGTCGAATGAAACCACGCTCTAAAAGTTTTTGTAATTGGCTTTGCAGTTCTTTCATCTCGCTGGGTGCGAGTCTGTAAGGAGCACGAGCTATTGGTGCAGCTCCTGGTACAAGATCTATTTGAAATTCAACGGATCGATGTGGGGGTAATCCCGGTAATTCTTTCGGAAATACATCGGGAAATTCTTTTGCAATGGGAACATCATTGATGCTCTTTTCTTCAGTTTGTACTTTCTCGACGTGTGCTAGAACAGCATAGCAACCTTTTCTTATTAGTTTTTGTGCCTTCAAATTACTAATAAGATGTAGCTTCGCGTTGCCCTTTTCTCCGTACACCATTAAGGGTTTTCCTTTTTCTCGTATAATGCGAATTGCATTTTTGTAACAAACAATCTCTGCTTTCACTTCTTTCAACCAGTCCATACCGATTATCACATCAAAACTCCCTAACTCTACTGGTATCAAATCAATCTTAAATGTTTCGCTAACCAGTTTAATTTCTCGATTCCGATATATATTATCTGCTGAAATTAATTTACCATTTGCTAATTCGAGTAAAAATTTACTATCCAAAGGCGTCAATGGACAACTTAATTTAGCACAAAAATCTCTACTCATATAGCTTCTATCCGCACCCGAATCAAATAAAACGTAAGCAGATTTATTGTCAATAAGAAACGTACCCGTAACAAGCTCCGGGTCTTCCTGTGCCTCTGCCGCATTAATATTGAAAACTCTTCCGCGGCCTTGTCCATTCGTGTTCTCTTGGTTCGGGCAATTTCTAATAATGTGGCCCGGTTTTCCACATTTATAACAAACTACGTTGGCATAACATGCTCCGACACTACTTGCTCCGCCATTACTCGTTCCGACACCATTTGTTCCTTTCGTTCTATTAACCCCTGGTCCGTAGACCTCACACTTCACCGCGCTATGACCATTTCTTTTACACTTGTTGCAAAATTTGGTGCAGAACCCCGAGTGATACTTTTCACGCCTTTGGCATAGCTGCTTCTGATTGTTGTTGTTGTTGCGGTTATTATTGTTGTTGGGATGATTGTTGTAGTTGTTGTTGTTGTTGTTGTTGTTGTTGTTGGGCCGTTTGTTGTAGTTGCGATTGATGTTGCGATTGTTGGGATAATTGTTGCGATTATTGTTGTAATTGCTGTTGTTGTTGTTGTATTGGTGATTCTTATCACCGTTTTCCTCCTACTTTCTTTTGACTTGCTTCACATTGGCCTCTTCAGCAGTCTGTTCTTTAATTCTTTCTTCAATCTGGTTCACTAGTTTGTGAGCCATTCTACATGCCTGTTGTATGGAAGCGGGCTCGTGTGAACTTATATCTTCTTGGATTCTTTCCGATAATCCTTTCACAAACGCGTTGATCTTCTCTTCCTCATCTTCGAATGCTCCCGGACACAATAGACACAATTCTGTGAATCGTCTTTCGTACGTGGTAATATCAAATCCTTGGGTTTGTAACCCTCTAAGTTCTGTCTTGAGCTTATTGACCTCGGTTCTGGGACGGTACTTCTCGTTCATCAAGTGCTTGAATGCTGACCACGGTAGTGCGTACGCATCGTCTTGTCCCACTTGCTCTAGATAGGTATTCCACCATGTTAACGCAGAACCTGTGAAGGTATGCGTAGCATACTTCACTTTGTCCTCTTCAGTACACTTACTTATGGCAAACACCGATTCGACCTTCTCGGTCCACCGTTTCAATCCGATCGGTCCTTCGGTTCCATCAAATTCCAAAGGTTTGCAGGCAGTGAATTCTTTGTAGGTGCATCCTACACGATTTCCTGTACTGCTAGATCCAAGGTTATTGTTGGTATGTAGCGCAGCCTGTACTACGGCTATGTTTGAAGCTAGAAAAGTACGGAATTCCTCTTCATTCATATTCACGGTGTGTCAAGTAGTCGGTGCCATTTCCTTCAAAATAGTCAAATGGAACAAGTTAATCATACAGAATATTAAGAGTAGTTAATAGTATTTCGTAGCATAATATGAACTCATTTATAAATGCTTTTTCTTCATATTAGCGTTTTATAAGTTTAAATTCGGGTAGTACCTACCCGTTAAGTTCATACTTAGTAGCTAATATACAATTCAACTACTACAATTCTATATGAAAAACTGATTATAATAATATTTCGCGTTCAAACTTTTACACAATATTTTACAAACTTACAATACCGCTTATTTTACATATAGCATGAAATATAGCACACAATAAATTTGATACAAGATGGTTGTGAAGATAATTCTAGCTAGTACACAAGTCGTTCAGCAAAGGCAATAAAGACACGTAATTCATACGTCCAGAAACAAGTCATGCATTCTGGTTTTACTAGGATTACTTCCCATCCTTGGTCTTGTGGAACATAACCGTTATGGCCGTTGATAAGACAGCGTGTTATAACGTCGTCAAAGGGACGAGGGTTACGTAATGTCCAACAGTCCCGTAACAATCTAAAAACCTCATTTCTTACCTCAATTACCGACTCCGTCACTTGTGGGAACGTTTTGTTTAATAGTTGTAGCCCAATGTTCTTGTTCTCACTTTGGTGAGAAGCGAACATTACTAATCCGTAAGCATAACATGCTTCTTTATGCTGCATGTTAGCCGCTTTTTCTAAATCACGAAGTCCAATATTCGGATATATTGAGTCAAAATAATTTCTTAACCCATTGCGTAAAATAGCATTTGGGTTCCCCGCAATATATGCGTCAAAGTAAACACATCGTAACTTATGAATTTCCCAATGTGATATCCCCCATCTTTCGAACGAAAGCCTTTTATAAACCAAGGCATTCTTGGAACGTTCTTCGAATGTCTTACAAACTGATCTCGCCTTAAATAGTTGTGCCGAAGAATTCTGACCGACTCTAGACAAGATTTCATCAATCATGTCTCCGGGTAGGTCTCTTAAAATATTGGGTTGTCTATCCATTTTGTGTTTTTATACTGTAAAATAGACAAGAGTTAGATTCATAAAAAAAATACTTATTAATACAAGCAATTTTTACATATATCATAAAGCATAAGCACGCTATATTACATATATTACACCACACGAATACAACTATCTTATTCCGACTCGCTTGCTTCTTCTTCTTCTTCGGTTTTGGTTCGTTTTGCCAAGTTTCTAGGGATATATGATGTTCCCCTAATACGAGCCGTCATTTTCCACATTGGTTTAGAAAAACCTGGTGGTTTAGAGGTTCCCGGGTCATTGTTACAACTTAAGGACTTCGGGGATTGACGATATATATAAAGTTCATCGGGGTTGGAAATTAGATTTCTCTATTTTTATGCCCTTTCCCTTATTATTTTCTTTTGCCTTTTTAAATTCAGTTGGGGTAATTTCTATAACATCATCGGAATTCTCGTCGGAATCCGATTCATCGGAGAATTGGTAATCCTCCCAATATTTTGCTTCCTTGGCGGAAACACCATTGACCATAATTAACCTTGGTCGGTTGGTTGAGGATTTTCTTTTACTTAACCGTTTTATTATTTCCCCCACCGGTTCTATTTCTTCATCCGGTTTCGATTCTTCTTCCGGTTCCGATTCTTCTTCCGGTTCCGATTCTTCTTCCGGTTCTGACTCTTCTTCCGGTTCCTCTTCGGGAACTTGTGAATCAGTCCACGAATCATTCTAATTTACATTTGACTCTTCATTATTATTAGGTGAGTCAATGGGACTTGTTCTAGAGGTAGACATCTATCACATAATATCAAACGCGTTAAGAGATTAATATATCACATAATATTCACATGTTAAAAATATATAGTTTCCAACAAAATTTGTTAAGCAATCATTTTTCAAGTAAACACGGTCGAAGTCCAGACTCACTAATGCATCCTAAAAAACTCGATAAGACACACTAATGCAAAATTCTGGTTCTCTAAGATCAACGCTCTGATACCAACTGAAATGTCCCGTTCTTATTGATTAAAAACGTTCCATATTAATTGATTTCGTTGCGAGGTTTTGACCTCTATATGAGACGTTTTTCAAAGACTGCATTCATTTTAAAACAAACCATAACCTTTATTTCATCAATAAAGGTTTAAAAAGCTTTACGTAGATTATCAAATATTGATAATCTAAAATATCCTGTTTACACACGACCATTACATAATGGTTTACAATACAAATATGTTACAACAAAATAAGTTTCCTGAATGCAGTTTTTACACAATATCATACAAGCATGGACTCCAAATCTCGTCCTTATTTAAGTATGCGACAACGGAAGCTCTTAATAATCACCTGAGAATAAACATGCTTAAAACGTCAACAAAAATGTTGGTGAGTTATAGGTTTAACCTATATATATCAAATCATAATAATAGACCACAAGATTTCATATTTCAATACACATCCCATACATAGAGATAAAAATCATTCATATGGTGAACACCTGGTAACCGACATTAACAAGATGCATATATAAGAATATCCCCATCATTCCGGGACACCCTTCGGATATGATAAAAATTTCGAAGTACTAAAGCATCCGGTACTTTGGATGGGGTTTGTTAGGCCCAATAGATCTATCTTTAGGATTCGCGTCAATTAGGGTGTCTGTTCCCTAATTCTTAGATTATCAGACTTAATAAAAAGGGGCATATTCGATTTCGATAATTCAACCATAGAATGTAGTTTCACGTACTTATGTCTATTTCTTAAATCATTTATAAAACCTGCATGTATTCTCATCCCAAAAATATTAGATTTTAAAAGTGGGACTATAACTCACTTTCACAGATTTTTACTTCGTCGGGAAGTAAGACTTGGCCACTGGTTGATTCACGAACCTATAACAATATATAAATATATATATCAAAGTATGTTCAAAATATATTTACAACACTTTTAATATATTTTGATGTTTTAAGTTTATTAAGTCAGCTGTCCTCGTTAGTAACCTACAACTAGTTGTCCACAGTTAGATGTACAGAAATAAATCGATAAATATTATCTTGAATCAATCCACGACCCAGTGTATATGTATCTCAGTATTGATCACAACTCAAACTATATATATTTTGGAATCAACCTCAACCCTGTATAGCTAACTCCAACATTCACATATAGAGTGTCTATGGTTGTTCCGAAATATATATAGATGTGTCGACATGCTAGGTCGAAACATTGTATACGTGTCTATGGTATCTCAAGATTACATAATATACAATACAAGTTGATTAAGTTATGGTTGGAATAGATTTGTTACCAATTTTCACGTAGCTAAAATGAGAAAAATTATCCAATCTTGTTTTACCCATAACTTCTTCATTTTAAATCCGTTTTGAGTGAATCAAATTGCTATGGTTTCATATTGAACTCTATTTTATGAATCTAAACAGAAAAAGTATAGGTTTATAGTCGGAAAAATAAGTTACAAGTCGTTTTTGTAAAGGTAGTCATTTCAGTCGAAAGAACGACGTCTAGATGACCATTTTAGAAAACATACTTCCACTTTGAGTTTAACCATAATTTTTGGATATAGTTTCATGTTCATAATAAAAATCATTTTCTCAGAATAACAACTTTTAAATCAAAGTTTATCATAGTTTTTAATTAACTAACCCAAAACAGCCCGCGGTGTTACTACGACGGCGTAAATCCGGTTTTACGGTGTTTTTCGTGTTTCCAGGTTTTAAATCATTAAGTTAGCATATCATATAGATATAGAACATGTGTTTAGTTGATTTTAAAAGTCAAGTTAGAAGGATTAACTTTTGTTTGCGAACAAGTTTAGAATTAACTAAACTTTGTTCTAGTGATTACAAGTTTAAACCTTCGAATAAGATAGCTTTATATGTATGAATCGAATGATGTTATGAGCATCATTACTACCTTAAGTTCCTTGGATAAACCTACTGGAAAAGAGAAAAATGGATCTAGATTCAACGGATCCTTGGATGGCTCGAAGTTCTTGAAGCAGAATCATGACACGAAAACAAGTTCAAGTAAGATCATCACTTGAAATAAGATTGTTATAGTTATAGAAATTGAACCAAAGTTTGAATATGATTATTACCTTGTATTAGAATGATAACCTACTGTAAGAAACAAAGATTTCTTGAGGTTGGATGATCACCTTACAAGATTGGAAGTGAGCTAGCAAACTTGAAAGTATTCTTGATTTTATGTAACTAGAACTTGTAGAATATATGAAGAACACTTAGAACTTGAAGATAGAACTTGAGAGAGATCAATTAGATGAATAAAATTGAAGAATGAAAGTGTTTGTAGGTGTTTTTGGTCGTTGGTGTATGGATTAGATATAAAGGATATGTAATTTTGTTTTCATGTAAATAAGTCATGAATGATTACTCATATTTTTGTAATTTTATGAGATATTTCATGCTAGTTGCCAAATGATGGTTCCCACATGTGTTAGGTGACTCACATGGGCTGCTAAGAGCTGATCATTGGAGTGTATATACCAATAGTACATACATCTAAAAGCTGTGTATTGTACGAGTACGAATACGGGTGCATACGAGTAGAATTGTTGATGAAACTGTACGAGGATGTAATTGTAAGCATTTTTGTTAAGTAGAAGTATTTTGATAAGTGTATTGAAGTCTTTCAAAAGTGTATAAATACATATTAAAACACTACATGTATATACATTTTAACTGAGTCGTTAAGTCATCGTTAGTCGTTACATGTAAGTGTTGTTTTGAAACCTTTAGGTTAACGATCTTGTTAAATGTTGTTAACCCAATGTTTATAATATCAAATGAGATTTTAAATTATTATATTATCATGATATTATCATGTATTAATATCTCTTAATATGATATATATCCATTAAATGTCTTTACAACGATAATCGTTACATATATGTCTCGTTTAAAAATCATTAAGTTAGTAGTCTTGTTTTTACATATGTAGTTCATTGTTAATATACTTAATGATATGTTTACTTATCATAGTATCATGTTAAATATATATATATCCATATATATGTCATCATATAGTTTTTACAAGTTTTAACGTTCGTGAATCACCGGTCAACTTAGGTGGTCAATTGTCTATATGAAACATATTTCAATTAATCAAGTCTTAACAAGTTTGATTGCTTAACATGTTGGAAACATTTAATCATGTAAATATCAATCTCAATTAATATATATAAACATGAAAAAGTTCGAGTCACTACAGATGGGTTTTATGTTGAGTGAATTTTATGAACCGAAAGTGGTAGTGATTTATAGTTAGGATGGTGAAGGGTTTGCTCGGCCAAAAACAGAAG
Organism: Rutidosis leptorrhynchoides; assembly: GCF_046630445.1. Lineage (NCBI taxonomy): Eukaryota > Viridiplantae > Streptophyta > Magnoliopsida > Asterales > Asteraceae > Rutidosis > Rutidosis leptorrhynchoides. The sequence continues at coordinate 169,115,471 of NC_092334.1, read as the reverse complement.
TAGAAAACAAAGATGTGTTGGGGTCGAAATATGGAGTTCGGTTGATATGGTTCTCCATGATAGTTGTTTGTTAAGTTGATTTGATAAGAGGAAATAATACAGAGAGTGAAAGTAGGTGTTCCATGTGTCTCTTAATCTATCTATATGTATGTATTATCTATCGATATCATATATAATTGGGATATCTTTGATCAATCAAAACACTAAGTGGATATGAGCTGTACTCCACAAACAAAAAGGAAATAATATGACAATCATTTAAACCGTGTATATGTGTGTGTGTGTGTGTGTGTATATATATATATATATATATATATATATATATATATATATATATATATATATATATATATATATATATATATATATATATATATATATATATATATATATATATATATAGATAGATAGATATATAGTTAGGAACTGAAATGAATTAAATCATTTAACACTGTATCAACAGGAAAGCAGTCAGAATCTTATAATTTTGTACCGAAAGTTTCAATAGGGTTTTTATATCGTGGTCCATTGCTAAACAGTTACGGATAAACTGATTCCGAAAAATCTCATATTTTTGAATTAAACATATTTATATATTGTGATCATTAACTATTTGAAACCTGATCAAAAATGTTCATCTAATAATTATTTTTAATTCCAAGTAATATGTACGGAGTATTATTATTCAAAGTAGGAAAATAAATATATTTTTATTAAATCTATATTTTATTTAACTAATTAATGGATCAACATTTATTTTTAGATTCTCCAAACATTTGTACTAAACTTGTTCAATAATGATCGAATCACAAATGAGTGTTATTGTTGCTTACTAAATAAATTAGAAACCATATAAATATAATTTGTCTATACATATAGACACGTTTTATTATATCGTAAGTTATTTATTTAATTCTAACAATTAAACCATATATTATCTAAAATTATATTTTAATTTATTTATATATTTATATCTATATATTTAAATATATATATATATATATTTATCTATTTACAAATAGTTGTTCGTGAATCGTCAGAAATGGTTGAAGGGTAATTGCATTTATGAACATAGTTCAAAATTTTTGAGACTCAACCTAACAGACTTTGCTTATCGTATCAAAATCATATAAAGATTAAGTTTAAATTTGGTCAAAAATTTCCGGGTCGTCACAGTATATCACCAAACAAGTTATTCAAGCAGTTTAGAACTTGACGGATGATATGATAAGTCATATGAACTCAATCGATCAGGCGATCTCAATTATAATATACCATTGATTGAATGAGCTAGCCGAGGTAGCGTAATTATCATATATCGATGTCGAACGCTGTAGAGGCTTATCGGGCATTCAATGATCTTAATAATGTTAATTGATTCATATATTGATGTTAATTAATGCAATGTACTTAATTACGTAAAACAGTAAACATATATGATTAACGATGTTTCAATTAGGATCAATTATGGTAGACAATGTTCTTTTAGGTTAACGACCAACATGAACTTATATATTGCCGATTTTTGAGACCCAAATATATAATTAAAAAAATATTTTATGACTAATAAAATTAATTATGTGTACATTTATTCTATAAAGTTTATAAATAAATACTTATACTATTTATTTAACATATAACTTATACTTATATTATTTTAGTTATATATATATATATATATATATATATATATATATATATATATATATATATATATATATATATATATATATATATATTAATGGTGTACCTTACGGTCTACACGCATAAAATGAAAGACGTGGAGCTCTGAGTTACGGACGTTTTGGCTTTTGAATCACCTCAATCGGAGTTCGTATGAGAAAGTTATGCCCAAATTAGTGAGGACATGCAAGTTATTGGGCTTTCCCATTAATTAAGACCAAGAAGCTTCCCACTAGCCCAAAACTTTGCCTATAAATAGAAGAGCTCCCCACCTCATTTGATACAAGAAAAGAGAGGCAGCTATTTCACTTTATCTCTCACACACTTTCCATCCACTCTCCACTCTCCACTCTCCATGACTCCGGGTCCCAATTTCTGGACAGCATACTACTCTTTCTCTGGACTTTCTCTCTCATGCACGCTTTATCTCTCTAGACTTCATCCGCCCAGCTCCAGGCATGACTTCTTCCTCCCAGCTCCAGGCGTGACTTCATCCGCCCAGCTCCAGGCATGACTTCTTCCGCCCAGCTCTAGGCATGACTTCATCCGCCCAGCACCAAGGCATGACTTCATCCGCCCAACACCAAGTATACAGGCAGAACATATGTAAGCCCTATTTTAATATTGACTTAAGCCACGCCATGGTTTTAGACCATGATCTGCGTCTGCAGGGATTCGTCCCGAGGGTAAACGTCAATCGGCAAACTACTCCTCACATGGTTCATTCTATTTTGCACTAATACGTATATACCTACTCTCTAGTAGAGAAATACGTATTAACAAATGGCGCCATCCGATTCTATGACTAGAAGCAAAAAAGTTAGAATACACAATATAGTTGTTCGTCATCTGGACAACAAAAATTGTTACATTCTGACTTATAAAATTACTCCGTCATCAATTTCAAGAATTTCAAGAACGCAAAGATTCAACAATTGCAAAAATTAACAATTGATTGTTACTTTCTGATTAACGATAATTTAGAGTTACAAGGAAGCACATCATACAACTGCTATTAGCATGTAATTATGGGGTGTTGTTCTCGATTTCATGGTTCAACACGCTATACATTGGGTATGACTCATATTGGACAAAAATACTTGACAATTCCAATCAGGACTACAGTTTGCTAGTGTCACTCCAACATCTATCATTCGTCATCCGTTATGCGCGACAAGATTGTTCATTATTTCAAGGAAAAACATAGATATTTTATTATGCAACACCTACTGCTCTCCGTCATGCTTCAAAGACAACATTTAAATAGAATTCTACTACACATATATGCTCTACGCTGAACGCTGACCACTATCTAAATTGCAAAAAAAGGAGCTTAAAGTAAAAAATCAAGTAGGCCTATACCTACAATTATATCCACTCATAAAAAGGAACTTTCAAGGGTGTTGTATCAAAAGGTAAAAGATGACAGTTCATAAAGCAAAATTAAATGAATATGCCAAAGTTGAAGACTCAGCCATCCGTCATGCGAAGATCCGGAACAATTTCACAAATGAATAATAAAGAAAAGCTTATATATGAACTACGTGGCCAATTAAAGTACCAAGTATTTTATGTGGTTGGCAAAGCATTTGGCAAAATAAGAAAAAGGTTTCTTCTAGCTCATTTAATGGTCACCGTGCTATGTTCTTCGCAAACTATTTGTCAGAATTTAATAACTTTCAGTGTCTATCATCCGTACTCCGTACTCCGGCGTCAAATCACCAGATTTAAATCACCTATTCAACGGGATTTCAAATTTCCAACGACCAGAGGAATAAATTGCTTCCATCCGTGATTATATAATGTCGTTCGGTGTACAGCTCGAGTTTTCCTTCAACTATTTTGCAAAACGAGTCATCCGTATTCCGGCAACGAATTCTTTCACCTCCGGGGACCTTCCCCTCTACTTTTCTTCATCCGTACAACATCATTCAGAAATTGCAGAATCCACACTTTAGATATGATGTACATCAATTGTCACAAATCCCACTGTTGTGTTTTGTTTATACGTAAATCTAGAAACTGAATCCCAAACCAAAAAACATATACACGAGCCATAACCGGTGACAAATACAAAACCACCTCAACCACCTACAACCTCCGGCAACCGGCAACCATCCAAAACAAGTTTTTCATTACGAACAATGACATCCGTTCTCTGATTATCAGCTCAAGGCAATTTCAATAATGCGAACACCAACGTCTGTTCTCCGTCTTCAACAAATATATTCCTTAGGTGATTCAAAATTTTATGCATCTGGGCTTAGACTTTATTCAAGATACCACTTCAACTTTGAATTTCGTTCTCCGGGATCGTATTCAGGCTCTATATTGTCTTTCAATAAATTCAACAACGATAATTACATATACATTGCTACGGTCAACGATTTCCATCTACCGGTTTCCAGTTCAACAGGTTACATTGAATTCATTTATGGCCAGCGTACTCCAAACAAGTTTTATATGAAGATATCCCCAAGGTGTGATTTAGTTTCCATTAAAACAACATGCCATCATCTGTTCACTGTCATTCGTTCATCGTCACTGTGCGAGTATCTATAGACAACAAGTATCTGGTCTCCGTGATGCGTCTTTAAATTTTTTGCTATGATTATCAAGCTCCGAGATGATTATGTGGATTTCTTAAGCATCTTGCAAAGTGTTCTATAACTCAAACCTTGTTAAATGATTCAATCTTTGAGGTGATATTATGTACATTGGGATACGTACTTCGTTTTGAGGCACGGTTCAATAAAGTGTTACGATCCCATACCTTTAAAAGAGTAGTACAAAGTTCAATTTTAAACCATAAATTCCGTATAACTCGAATAGTGAACTATGAGTCATTGGTTCCATGTTCCGTTTAAGAAATGTAACAAGCATGTGTCAGAAAAACAACCACCTTTAGCACTGCTCTCCGTTCATCGCTTTCCGCCTTCCATATTTTCACCTATTTTTATAGTCTAACTTCAACCTAGTTTCATGGAATGAACTCAAATGGAGGAATATTTATTGCACAATCTGCTGTCCGAAGTCAATTTAAAATACTTCAGGATTTCATTTCTTCACCATGGTAAAAATGAAGAACTTCTCGCTAAAAATTAGATGAAGATGGTATTTAATAAACTCTCGAGAATCAAGCTACTAAGTTACATATACACATCCAGGTTCCGTGTTCCGTGATCCCCCTGAGGATACTTCAGGTCATCACACAATGATCACTGCTTTCCGTCATCGAACTACTTATATAGAAACTCCATGATTGAATCGGGTTCGATTTTACGGTCAAGATAATTCTTCACATAATATGAAGATGGACAAACGTTGCATGCATATCTTACGAGGAAAGTGAACATATATATAATGAATGTCAACTATGTATTCCGATGTGCACTCTGCAAAATCTTTCGGATTAAGAACCCTAGTCAGCTGGATAGTGTTTCAAGTTAACATCATAGACATTGGCATTTGGATACGGGCTCATGATTATATGATAATTGATTGTTTTAAAAAGTGATAATCCTTTTCATAAGTAATGTTGAGGGGTGGAAGCTGAATTTAAGGTTCCGTAATCCGTTCAACGTTACCGTCATCCGTTCCACAATACATGTTGTACCTTAAAGAAACTTTACTCAGTATTCCGTCTTGCGGCAACCAAATAGCTACTGACTCCTTTTGCGCATAAGGTCATTTCGTCTCCAAGTTAATTATTTCAGAACTTTGATATGTCATAGAGTCCATGATGTGAATTTAAGCTCCTGATGCCATCAAAGTTTTCCTTCATCCAATCTAAAATATCGGCTATGTTCTCCATGCTCCGTTGATTACCAGAATATGACTCCCAGATTCACTTTTTCGCTGAGATTCGATCTTTGTTCTCATAAAACCAGGTCTAAGCTCCAAGCTACAAGATTGAACCCAAGAATGATTATTTCATGAAGTCTAAAAGCATACACAAAGATTGACGAACTCGAGTTCTCATCCTTCACTGGAATCCGTTAACCGTTAATCGTTCACATTTTAGTCAAAAACAGAAGCAAAATGCAAGACTTGTATTATACTTTAGAAGATAAAGGGGCGTACAAGGAGATGGTGGGTTCACGCATTCTTATCTTCAAATATTCAGAAGGATATCTGCTTGAAGAAAAAAAAAAATTTAAGCTATAGGCTATTGTACTAAGATTCACTATTACGAGATCGAACTCGGCTACAGTTTGGTTTGTTTTCGGGACCAAAATATTGCAAATAGAAGAACTTAAAACACTACATTCTCCAAAAGTATTACAGCAAGAAGAAATGAGCTCCAAGTTCACTTTGTACCCGAAATTTGGCATCCATTCTCAATTCAGTATTTTAATCAATCAATGACAAAATGAATTAATGGCTATTCGCATATACGATTACACGATTCATCTCGCATCTATAAGCCTCGACAAAATGCTCAGACTTTGGACTCCGTTTAAGCTCCACGACCATTTGATGTAACTGGATGACATTAATTTGAACCTTGGTAACTATATTTCTTCTATCATTGCGAAAAAGAAGCGCTTTCTTTCAAAGAAATCACCAATTAGCTTCAGAGGAGAATGATGCTAATAAGGAGAATGAAAAGTATTGAAGAATAAAAAAGGAGTCAAGCTGTTTTAAAGCAAGCAATATTCAATATGTCTCCACGATGAAATCACTTCTGAGATCAATCAACACACATGTGAAATGACGAAAAATGATCAAAGAAGCGAAGATAAAGGCAAGAAACATATAAGGGTTAACCTCAGGAATCAATAGTTTACATGCAAATCATCTTGAAGAACAATATACATTTCGCAATCCAGAAGGACTACTTCAAAGGCTGAGTCTATCTTCATTAAAGCAAAACTAATTACATGAGACGGATAACATTATGTTAATCATCGATGTGATACTTCAAGTGAAAAAAAGATATACCATATTCATTAGCGTATTAAGGACAAAATAACAAAGTACTAAGGGACGTAAAGCGCATGACAAGGACATATAAAATCACAAATATGGAGCACGCCGGAAGGATGCATAAGGAATTACAAAAAGCTTAACATCTGTCTATATTTATCAACAATATGTCATCATATCAAGTACAAGGCACAATCTCAAAACTTTAAGCAGTATTTATCAAAGGGATATTTTTATTATCAATATCATTTGAGAGAAGACACATTATAAGTCCATGGTCACATTCATTGATCCATGGCTCATTATTACATATTCATGGCCGCTTCTTGCATAAGCCCATATGGCCGCATTTGCATAAGCCCATCGCATCATATGCAAGATATTTGCTAAAGATTCAAGATTAAGACCATGATGGGAAAGATCATATTCAACAGTAACGACAAATGATAATGAATTATATATGCTCTCAACGCAAATCGGAGAAGAACTGAGAAGACTTTGAAAGGCAATAAACTTAAAGAAATTTTATGCGTAGTACTGTATGTTCAGATAGCCTGATCAACTATCCAGAACATGAGATACGGTCGTAAACGCAATAATTTCTTTAAAAGTAAGAAATAAAACAATTATTCTTACTGCAAAATATTCATATTTTTATCCGGCCAAGGATTTTTTAGCCCAGGTGTCACAAATCTGTGTGTCATCCCTGCCCTCATAAGAGATATCTAGTCTCGCTGGCAGAAGTTCAATCGTAAACAAAAGATTGAAAAGGCAACGGTTTAACCACCGTCACATAGCCGGCAAAGTGATCGTAGTTTAGAACCTACGGAATGTCGACGATAAACAAAATTACAAGAACTAGTTCTTTCGACTTAAAGTCGAGCAAATAAAGCTTTGTCAATAATTCAAAGTACAACCTTTTAAGCCGCACAATACATAAGCGCAAAATATACAATGAACAAGAGCATCGTGGAAATGTTAATATATACCCGTTCAGAGTTTTCCGGCTAAAACAAGCAATTTAAGACATAAATCAAGCCGCTCTCCGTTATGCGTAAGCCCTGAAGGCAGCTTTCTATGCTTAAGCCCTTATACAAATTGCGTGAGCATCACATATGCTACGTCCGTAAAAAGCAAAAGTTTAATCACATAATCTTCGCATGAAGTCAAACAATTATAACATGACAAATATATACATGGCAAGATTTTCAAACATTCTAAAACAGGCTCCATAATCAAAATTGAGTTATTTGGAGAATCATTAGAAAACATATCATTTCAGTGGCAGATAACAGCAACTATATGTTCCTAAGGCAGGGAGGCACTTGATTTCTTTTTTATAGTTTAATGACTTCATTTTTTGGCAAAACTAAAGTCATCAAACTGGGGGGACTTAATGGTGTACCTTACGGTCTACACGCATAAAATGAAAGATGTGGAGCTCTGATTTACGGACGTTTTGGCTTTTGAATCACCTCAATCGGAGTTCGTATGAGAAAGTTATGCCCAAATTAGTGAAGACATGCAAGTTATTGGGCTTTCCCATTAATTAAGCCCAAGAAGCTTTCCACTAGCCCAAAACTTTGCCTATAAATAGAAGAGCTCCCCACCTTATTTGACACAAGAAAAGAGGGGCAGCTATTTCACTTTCTCTCTCACACACTTTCCATCCACTCTCCACTCTCCATGACTCCGGGTCCCAATTTCTGGACAGCATACTACTCTTTCTCTGGACTTTCTCTCTCATGCACGCTTTTTCTCTCTAGACTTCATCCGCCCAGCTCCAGGCATGACTTCTTCCTCCCAGCTCCAGGCATGACTTCATCCGCCCAACTCCAAGCATGACTTCTTCCGCCCAGCTCTAGGCATGACTTCATCCGCCCAGCACCAAGGCATGACTTCATCCGCCCAGCACCAAGTATACAGGCAGAACATATGTAAGCCCTATTTTAAGATTGACTTAAGCCACGCCATGGTTTTAGACCATGATCCGCGTCTGCAGGGATTCGTCCCGAGGGTAAACGTCAATCGGCAAACTACTCCTCACATGGTTCATTCTATTTTGCACTAATACGTATATACCTACTCTCTAGTAAAGAAATACGTATTAACATATATATTTATATATATATATATATATATATATATATATATATATATATACATATATATATATACATATATATATATACATATATATATATATATATATATATATATATATATATATATATATATATATATATATATATATATATATACGTATTATTTATTTAACCTATACGGAGTATATGTAAATATATAACTAGATAGAGAAGTTATCCTCAATCAATTTTCACCAAAATTTACCCTCTCAAACATTACCACCAATATCACGGATTTCGGAGCCAAATTTTTAAGCTGATCCAAATGTTTTCATTCAAAAATTTTGATAAATTCAAAAAATTTGGGGTTGATCCTGCCACACTAGTTTTGATCCATCCATACCAAAACAATATAAATTACCTATTATACACTTATAAATAGTATATTGACTAATTAGTAGTTTAAGGGTAAAATAGGAAGTTTGTATTAATTTGGTGTGGATGGATCAAATGCTAGTGTGTAAAGATCACCTCCCAAATTCAAGGCGCCAAATCAAATTGGGGTAGCTAAAAGGTTTCTGAAAAACACATTTATCTCTTTTTTCACCAAAAAAATACTCAAGCTATCTCTTTTTTCACCAAAGAACTCAGCTCTCTCTTTTTTCACCAAAGAACACAGGTATCTCTCTTGTATGTTATTAACGATTCTTTTAGATTGTTTATAACATTGTTGCTAACTACTCCATATATAAAATTGTTTATAACTCTGTTGCGTTAAATGAATAGATGTTCTTCATATAAGAAGTTTTCTAATGAGAATGTTGTCGTTAACAAATTCGAACATGCTTTGATTAATTGTGCGTTTAAAATAGTCAACCACTCTTTAGAATTAACTTTCAATAACAAGTATTTTAAATAAAATATCCATAAACTTGAATTAACTTCCAACCAATTTTAAATCTTTTTGAGCATAAGACGATGAAAAGATGTAACTCTGTATTATGTTTGGAGTATGGACCATCCAAAATGTGTATTATGCTTGCTTTATTAATTTTTATTTAGATGATGACATTGATACGGCTATTTTTATGTACCTAAAAGGTTTATAAATATACAAGTATTTTATCTTAAAATGAATAGATGTTATTCATATAATTGCTGAGTATTGTTCGTTACATTCTTTTAGATTATGTCAATGAAAGGAAACAAGAAGTCTTGCCTTAGATCTGGTAAATGGTTGAGGCTACTATGACTCAAACCACCAAGAAAAGAAAAATCAAACAAGATAATGGTTCGGTTGTTAAACGTTTAAATGTATGCCTCAATTTAATAGCTTACCTTACTATTTTTCTACCCTTTTAGCGTTCATAAATGTTTTTTTTTGGAAATAAAATTTTAGGTGAGAGATGAAGTGCATGTGAAAAGCATTACAAACAACAAGGTAGCAAGAGGAAGGTTGGTAAGCATGGATCCAACTACGGTTATTTTGCAGACAGAACTTGAAGCTGGTTGGTGTGAGGGAGAGCTTCAAGTGGCCATTGAAAGAAATGAAGTTTTGTTTATGCCATTTGAGCATATGAGATACATTCATGACGTCATTGGTATGTCTATTGCTTGGCCTACTGCGTTGATCGAAGTATGTTTGTTGGGTGCAAACCCAATCTCACATTGGTTGGGGATAAATGCCAAGATCAACATATAAGCTCATGAGTGTCTCTCTCTACTACCAATTGGTTTTAGAGTAATTCAGAAGCTCATGGCTTATATGTTTGGTGCTTGTTAGGCTATAACCGGTCCTTTTAGTGGTATCAGAGCGGGTTAGCCCAAAATTATGATGTGAATTAATCGCCCAAGTTTGCCAACGATAATGGATCATTGTGTGTGCCTTATATCAAAAGATCTCATTGATTTGGCCTTGGTCAGGTTGAGAGTTGCGGGTAATGGCCTGCGATATAAGATGAATGGATACTGTGAGGAATATCGTTGAAGGGGAGGCCTGGTGATGTGGTCTCGGTTTGAGGGGAGGATTGTTGGGTGCAAACTCAATCCCACATTGGTTGGGGATAAATGTCAAGATCAACATATAAGCTCATGAGTGTCTCTCTACTACCAATTGGTTTTAGAGTAATTTGGGAGCTCATGGCTTATATGTTTGGTGCTTGTTGGGCTATGATCGGTCCTTTCAATGTCTTCGTTAATTTTTGTACTAAAATTATTATTCATTTTTATAATGTGCACCTTTATGCTTATACATGGATTTGTGTTTTTGAGACAATGATCTGTAATATGTTGATGTTACCTAGACATGTTCTTGCATTTGTGGTGTTGAAACAATATTATAATCTGTAATCTGTAATATTATTTGGATTAAAACAATATTATGTTTTATATTTAATATTTGTTTTGTAATTTAAAATTAATTTTAATTGTAATGAATAATAAGTTGATGCAGCAAAAGAAAACTGGAACCGAACCGAGACCAAAAGGACCAATATAGCTGAAGCATGCCCGAAAGGCCCAGATAGCTGAAGCAGGCCCGTAAGGTACAAATAGAATAAATGGGCCCAAAAGGCCCAGTAAGCATAAACGGGCAAATTAGCATAACCAGATCCAAAAGGCCCAATTATCTGAACTGGGCTAGAAAGGCCCAATTACCATAACTGGCCCAAAACCCGAAATCGACCCGAATATTCGAATCGGATATTCGAAACTCCTATTACTTGTTAGGACCATTTTTTTTGTACTAATGTATACTTATATTAGGAACCTTTTTTGTGGTACAAAATTAACATCTACTTATATTAGGACCCTTTTTTGTAGTACTTAATTAACATATAGTTATATTAGGACCCTTTTTTGTGGTACTAAATTAGATTATGACCCTTTTCTGTGGTACTTAATTAACATCTAGTTTTATTAGGACCCTTTTTATGGTACTAAATTATATTAAGACCTTTTTTGTGGTACTTAATTAACATCTAGTTATATTAGGACCCTTTTTTGTGGTACTAAATTATATTAGTACACTTTTTTGGAGTCCTAATATGTTCTAACAATACAAATTTACGCGTCATAATATATTATAAAGGGTCCAAATATGTTACTCTATAAGGACTCTTTCTATATTGTTAATAGGAATCATGAAAAGGTCATATGGCCGTTACGACCCTTTTTAGTTAATAGGACGCCCACCTATACGTCCACTGGTTTGAGGGTCCTATCAGGCCAAAGGTCTTAAGAATGGACTTTTTACGACCCTTTTGTGGGTCATAAGATAACAGTTTTCTTGTAGTGGGAACATCTGCTACTCATTAGGATTGAAAGAGGATACCTTGTCTGATAGGACAAGCTGAGAGTCTGAGTCGGGGTCTGAATCTGAAGAGAACTAATCCAGAACTCACTATGCATTCATGGCAGACACCTCATCCAGCTCCAGCTCTAAGGTATGTAATGATGTCCTTCTTGAATGTTGTAGATGCGCTGGACTCAAATATGAGCTTGCTAATCTTCAAAAAACTTATTATGAGATTAAAACGCTTTATCGTGATAATCTTGTTATTAAGAATAATGAAAGGACCATAAATGAGTTAATCAAAACCTTGAAAACTCAAGTTTGGGACCTTCAGGAAACTGTGATAGATAAACAGGCACTTATATATAATTGAAAAACCTAGATAAGAGAATGAGTCGCTTAAAATAGGATGTGAGGCTGTTAAGGCTAAGTTGGATAGTTATCAGAGGTCATCCTTTATTACTAACAATCTCTTGCCTTTTAAGGACGCTAAACTTAAGGAGTTAGGTTCTCATCTAGTGCCCCCGCCCTTTAAGCATGAGTATCTAGATGTACTTTCAGAGACTTGCCTAGAAGAGCTGACCACGTCTGAATCCAAAGTGACTGATAATCTTGAGAAGTCTAAGATGGAAACAGTAAGTACTAACATTAAGGACAATGTTACTTTTAAGTGTAGGATAACATTATTGTACAACTAGATTCTCGTAAGTCCTCAAGTGCCATATCACGCTAAATTTTTCAAAAATTTATAGCTTTTGAAACAAGAAAACACTTGGGTCATTACTTTCTAAAATTCAAAATTTTGCAAATAATAGACAAAAGAGTAAAAACAAGGTCAAAAGTGTGACAACCCAGAAATTTCCGATCAAATTTAAACTTAATCTTTATATGTTTCCGACACGATAAGCAAAGTCTGAAATGTTGAATCTCAAAATTTTTGAACTGTTTCATATATTCAATTGACCTTCGACAATTCCCGACGATTCACGAACAACTATTAATAATTCGATACATATATGTTTAAATATGTATGTATATATATATATATATATATATATATATATATATATATATATATATATATATATATATATATATATATATATATATATATATATATATTAATTTGAAATATAATTAGAAATAATATAGACTTAATTGTTAGAAATAAATATGTAAAATGATATTAGAAATAATAAAATTTATTATTAACATACAATTTATTATTATATTGTATTAATATTCTTATCTATATTATATATATATACATATAAGTGCAGAGAATATCACCACCATTCTCTTAATTTCCTTGATCACCATTTTCCGAATTAGACAAATGCAAGTGTTATTTTTTTTCTTGATTGATTGATACCCAAAACAAGCACACCCAACAAACTATCAATCTTTTAAACATATATATCTTTCAATCATAGTCCCCTTTCTTTATAAAAATCTAGAAAGCAAGATTTCTTTTATGATTGATCATCTAAAAAAAACAAAATAGGGACTTACTTTCACACGTTTTTGGCCACAAGTTGTTAATGTGTTTGTTCTTTTTAGCCTACTAATATTTTATAGATTCACATGCATGTAGATTAGCTGTAAAGTAAATAGATTATTGAACTAGAGCACACACATCTATTTTTGCTCTGTTACCCGATCATATCTTTCTAATTCTACTTATCACCTTCAATCATTACAACTACTCATTTTCTGTTACTACATCTCTCCCTCTCTTACCTCTCTATTCCTCTGTCTAAAATTTCTGGATCGTGAACCACCCAATTCAATTCCCATTTTTTTTAATGATCATGATCAATATGATCACCACCTCATCATCTTCATCTCCCATCATCATTTATGTATTATCTGCTCAAACCATGGATGTCACTTCTATTCGTTGTTAACTATCGAATCCAAAAACTCTAACATCTCACTTCCTCTATCGGATTCGATTATGATTCAGCCGTTCAACTGATCACAAGAGTTTGTTTCAAAATTCGTCTCTTTGTTGAGTTTCAACAGGTTAGGATGTTCCCATATTTATAGATCGTACATAATTATTGTGAATTGTAGAGATGATACTTTATACATAATCATCATCGTTAACACCACCTTCGGTAACCACCACCCAATCTACAACCACTTTCCATCATCACCTTCAAACCACAATAAAACACCACTACCACCCGTCACCACCACGATATTGTTGTTGTTAATATGTTGGACTACTACTGTTTAATACCTATAGAAAAACCACCATCAATCCATCTTCAACAACGTGTCACCAACCTACTTACCACCATCGGTCACTGTTTCTGTCTTTGACTCATAATAATCCACCACTCTACACCACCTTGTCTCCTCTTCTAATCAATCACCACGACACCACCATCAACCACCTTGTACCTTCAATCGTTTCAGGCAACCACCAAATCAAAACCCAAGGTTGTTTCTTGTTCTCTCTTTTATGAACCACCACGTGAAACCTACGAACAAACAAGCCACCTCTATTCAAACCCACTTCATAACCACCTGCATTATTTTTGTATCTTGCTTTCTTTTGTTCGAACACCATCTATATTTTTTTTTCTGTTTTGCGGTTCATCGATCACCCATTAGCCACCTTTTCTAAACAATCGGCCACCATCACTACAACCCTCAACCATCTCATCTCCATCACCGACTGCCATTACCACCGAGACCTCATCAATCATCTCCCACCACCTGCTCGTTACCTATTTCTTTTCTTGTTTAAAAATCAACGAGAGTCCACCACTATCGAATATAATTATGGCTACTATTATTATGTTTCTTTTTATTTAATATAGTTGGATAGGTTATTCCTTTTGGATGAGCTGACACATCTACATGGTTCCACTAGCTCCTTTAAAAAAAATGAATGAATGATGGAAATGAATTGAAACAGATGGGTACATATTCAGAGTGTAAAGTTGTGGCAATAATGCTTGTATGGGATATTATAAAAACGCAATATATTAAGACCAAAGACAAGGAATAATGCTCGGGACAGTTTACAAGTGAATGGCAGACAATTTGATAAAGAATTAAACTTGTTTATTAATGTGGGCCGAAGCCATTACACACTTAGATCAAGACTTGCTTTAAAAATGGCTCTAGCTTTTGCTAATTATCGACTCACTGCTATAGCAGCTATACTTTTATGTTATGGTGGTAATATTGATGATAATGGAAGTAGATTATAGTAACGAGAAAATAATGATGATCATGATGGCGAGTTGGTGATGAGGGTTAATATTATGATCATAGTAATATACAATAAGGAAGATGATACGTGATAAAAGAAGATGAATGGTGGTAGTGATGTCGCGATTGATGATGATTAAAATGGTGTATGGTGATGGAGAAGTATGATGATGAATGGCGATATTCATGACAGTCGAAATAATGATAAAGAAGATGAAAGTAAAAACATAATATAAAAGGTTAAATAAAAATTTGGTATGGTTATAAAACAGAGAAAACAGAAACGAATCAACGGTTAGGGTGCGTGTCGGGTTAGTGAGAGGTCGCGGGTTCGAGCCTGGTCTCTGCCAAAAAAAATATTTTGGAAAACTCTTTAAGGTAGTCTTTATTATTATTATTATTATTATTATTATTATTATTATTATTATTATTATTATTATTATTATTATTATTATTATTATTATTATTATTATTATTATTATTGTTATTATTATTATTATTATTATTATTATCATTATTATTTTAATTATTATTATCATAAGTATTAGTATTATTATTAGTAGTAGTATTATCATTATAATTATTAATATAAATATTAGTATTATTATTATTAGTAACATCATTATTTTTATAGTTATTATTATTAATATTCATTATTAATAAATTAACTTTTTTATTAAAAG
Source organism: Rutidosis leptorrhynchoides (assembly GCF_046630445.1). Lineage (NCBI taxonomy): Eukaryota > Viridiplantae > Streptophyta > Magnoliopsida > Asterales > Asteraceae > Rutidosis > Rutidosis leptorrhynchoides. Next base: position 169,099,572 of record NC_092334.1, on the reverse strand, counting down.
TATCATTTTTAACTCTATTATCATTATTATTATTTTTATCATTACTAAAATTATTTTAGTATTATTATAATTTTAGCAAACAAACGATATAAGTATGTATATATATATATATATATATATATATATATATATATATATATATATATATATATATATATGTATGTATTTAATACATATAACATAACAAGATTAATATTTTTATTTACTTTAAATACATAAAATGAATATATGAAACATGTAGGTTATTAATATAAAAATGATATAACAAATAAATTTATATATATATATATATATATATATATATATATATATATATATATATATATATATATATATATATATATATATATATATATATATAATTTATTCGATTACAATTATATGTGTTAATATATATATAAATGATATAGGTGCGTGAATCTGAGGCCAACCTTGCATTGTTCAGTTCGTCGTATGAATATTTTTACTACAAAATATCGTATCGTGAGTTTCATTTGCTCCCTTTTTAAATGCTTTTGCAATATATATTTTTGGGACTGAGAATACATGCGCTGTTTTTATAACTGTTTTACGAAATAGACACAAGTAATCGAAACTACATTCTATGGCTGGATTATTAAACCGAATATGCTCCTTTTTAGTCTGGTAATCTAAGAATTAGGGAACAGACATCCTAATTGAATAAAATCCTAAAGATAGATCTATTGGGCCCAACAAGCCCCATCCAAAGTACCGGATGCTTTAGTACTTTGAATTTATCATGTCCGAAGGGAGTCCCGGAATGATGGGGATATTCTATATGCATCTTGTTAAGGTCGGTTACCAGGTGTCCACCATATGAATGATTTTTATCTCTACGCTGTGCGAAATGCCTGATATGAGTTGATGTTTATGAGAAATGGAAATGAAAATCTTGTGGTCTATTAAAATTATGGAAATGATCGATTATGATAAACTAATGAACTCACCAACCTTTTGGTTGACACTTTAAAGCATGTTTATTCTCAGGTTTGAAAGAAATCTTCCGCTGTGCATTTGCTCATTTTAAAGATATTACTTGAAGTCATTCATGGCATATTTCAAAAGACGTTGCATTCGAGTCATTGATTTCAACTAGATTATTAAGTAAATGACAGATTAGGTCATTTATAGTTTGGATATTATGAAATGGTATGCATGCCTGTCAACTTTCGATGTAATGAAAGTTTGTCTTTTAAAACGAATGCAATGTTTATAAAAATGTATCTTATAGAGGTTAAATACCTCGCAATGTAACCATATGTTATTGTATTCTTCCTTATGGATTAGGACGGATTGCTTCATGTGGTATCAAAGTGATGGCCTTAGCGAACCAGGTCTTGTATTAGTGTGTCTAACTGATAGATATTAAGATGAATTAATGAGTCTGGACTTCGACCGTGTCTGCATGACAAAAGTTTTGCTTATCATTTTAGTCGGAAATCACCTGCTTATCATTCTTATTCTAGACACGTTTTACTGCATTGATTGCATGAATAATGTATAGACAAAATTCATATCTTAGTTTATCTGCTAATTCACATCTTAGCATATCTGTTACTGTAAACTTTGCCTGACATATTCCGTAAATTTCTCCGTAATCTATGAAATCTTTTGTTCTATATATATAGATATTCTATGAAATTATAATACCATCCGATAGCCGAAAATCATTTCATATCGAAAAATCATTTATTCAATCGTACGAAATAGAACTCGGCACTAATTCAAGTTCCGATATGGTGTTTCACTCGAGCTCCGAAAGCAGTGTGACCGGAATGGATCAACCAATTAGTCATCATCTATTCTAGATGAATAGAGGATGGGTTCGTAGCCTCCTCAATCATTGGAGACAAGAAGAAGGTGATCCTTTCCATCCACCACATTGCCCTCTTGGCGATGAACCAGAAGCACTTACCGGCGAACCTGTCCGAGACACCATTTTCTCCCTCATTTCCAGAGTGTCTCGTCATGACTATATACTATCTCACATTTTAGGTCTTATTCATCCACTCGTCGAAACCGACAATCACCCAGGTGTAATTGAAGAAGTCAACGAGCTACGCGCTCGGGTAGTGGCTTTGGAGAATATGGTGTAAAGGTTACAAGCACCAGCAGCAGCACTGGCAGCAACAGTATCACCATCAGCAACACCAACAGTACCATCACCACCACCAACGGTAACATCCGCATCTCATACCTCAACATCATAATCTGTACCTCAAGCATCAACGTCACACGCACCATAGATACCAAGGAGTACCAACAACACTAACCGATGAAGTATTGATTAATAACTTCATTCGAGAAACATTCAGCGGCGATTATGTAATCTCTAAAGTCTTAGAGATTATCTATTCTAGCCTTAACCATAAATCAGATGAGTGGACCAAAATGATAGAAGGAAGAGTAGAAACCCTGATATGATGATGCGCAAGGAAGAGTAGAAACCCTGATAGGATGATGCGCGATTTACAAGCTAGACTTGTTTTACCAGTAGCATCAATAGTACCGTTAGCATCACCAGCACAGTCAGTGCCGTCAGCATCGTCAGAATCAGCAGCACCTATAACATCACAAACTCTGCCAGTTCAAGAATCACCGTGGACATCATTACGAATCAATAATGCGTATAGTGTATCAACGAGTTATGAAGTATTAACTCATTCCCTCTGAAGAAATTATATGTATATTTTATATATATATATATATATAAATTTTGAGATCAAAATAAATCTTTCGTACTAAGCTATTATGAATGAATTAAATAAGGGTAGATACTACTCGATTAAATTCATACTACTAAGATGTACATCCTTCCTTAACGATTTAACCATCGTTAACTACAATCTCTATTTCAATTCAATAAATTCCAAGTCATAATAGACCAAGTGTACTATTCAAATACATGTTTGATATTACACTTTCATTTTCACCGTACTCGAAACTTTCTAGAAAATATCATTCATATCTTGCGAAGTTCATAAGAATTCCATGAGCACCAACCTCATTCACTAAAAATGAATAATGAAGTATTGATTCATGATTTCATTAATGTTAAAGAAATAATCCGCGAAGATTACGATCATTCATTTCTAGTTCCAGCCGAAAATCAAATGAGTTTAATATTAACTCATTAAATCCGTATTACATTCGAAGAAAATATACATATATTTTCATAAAGACTGTGATAAAATTCCCTGGTACAAAATATTACTTGTGAAATTTTTTTTAACGGGTAGGTAATACCCGAGAGATATATAAATTCACAATTAATATGTTACATTCTTCGATTCTGATTCACAAATCATTAATTATACGCATTACTTTCACAAAGATATACATTCTTTCATAAAAATCAAAACAACCATACTCATTCAAATTAAATTACATATTCTGATTTTAACATATCAAAATCCAAGTCGAGATATAACCGATAGCATCACTCTTAGATTTCTACATCTTTCAAAGCTATACTTTGACTTCAAAACTGTGCTAGTTAATCATATATATATTAACGACTACAATCGGTGTTCAAACCCTCCAAAATTCCTGAAGACACTTCAAATACTGAATCATCTAGATGATGATCTAACCACATATTACCCACAGTCATACACCTGAAAAACTCTCGAAACTAAAGTAAAAGTTTAACACATACCTATGTCAGACCCTTTGGCATTTATTAGCAAAAATAACTTTGCGATTTCTTTTCAAATTAGCCAGTTTTGTCACAGCTCTAACAAGTCAACCTCGACTTTTTTCAGTTGAAACAGTCTTATTATAACCTCGATATATACATTGCCCTTTCACCATCATTACCAGGGAGCCGTTTATGTTCCACCACATTAGAAATAAACTTAACAACAACTTCACTGATCCTTGACATTCTGAAAAATCATTATATTTATCGAAACCCCATCATTTACTCATCTGCATCTTGTACCAAGAATTGTCTTGCCAATTACTGGGAATCAGCAATCAGTATTTTGAAATCTCGCAACATGTTTACGCCAATAGATATATGTGTACATATAACGTCTATCTCCTGGACTTAAATACTTCGAATGTGAAGTTTCTGAAAAATACCCCGAACTACGAACTAGTTCTGGAAATGCTGATGAAGTAGCAAAAACTGTAAACAACCTTAACAGTAAAAAGTTTGATGATAAAGAATAGTGTGTTGGCAAAGCTCGAAAAAAGAGAAGGTTTGAAACTAGAAAACGGATTGAGCAATCTATGAAGGAGACTGTGGACAAATCACAAAGACGAAATCTACCTTCAAAGAATCCAAATGATTCAGTATCTGCTGAAGTCATTAAAGAATACCTTGCTACTGACTCTAAACCCTTGCAGACGATATTCTTCATCATCCTCTGATATTAGATATTCTAAGATATTATCATATCTTTCATTATAAATATCTTAAATATTTCTGAAGATATTTTCATAACTCTTCTTATCTGAAAACAATTATCTCTTCGCAATATCGGTGTTACATCATAAAAGAAACTATTTTAGTTTCTAAGTTCTGAAACCTTCGAGTTTAAAATATAATGTTATTGAAGTAGTGTTGGGAACTGAAGCATGAGTTAGTATAATATAGTGACACTTGATAAACGTGATTATATTACAGTAAGTCATGCTGAGTTTCTAAATGGAACGTGATAATTCACAGATCATAACGTCATCATTTGCCATGTTACATGACTCTTGTATTCTACTTAACCTCTAAATATATCAAGAAAATATTTTTCTTGATGATTCGGCCTTTTCCAGGATATTCTGGTAATTTAACAAATCAAGATCGTGCCATTATAATTCCCTTCTTAGAACATTAACTATGTTCATTTCAAAATCCATATCTACAAATTCTGGACCATTATTCGCTTGACTTGAAGTCGGGAAGAGGAGACAAAAGTATGGAACTCTTGAATATAAAAGAAAATATAAAGCTCGACAACAACACATAAATTACAAACCGTGCATATCAATACGTATTGCCATGTAAAGGCACGGGAGAATTAAAAACACTATAACCCCAAGGTAATAGTAAAAGTAAATAAAATCCTCTGGTGGTAGATGAAAGAGAAGAATGAGAGATATGAAAGTTAAGAGTATATCAAGGATCAGAACGGGATGGAGCATATTGACGAATGTTTTAAAGTATGAATTGAGGGGGAAAGAATAGAAGGTGTGAGTTGTAAGGAAACGAAGGGGGTGGATTTATAGTGAAATATCCGACAGAGTAATCGAAACAGATTATTACATTTAACCAAAGAAGATCCATTTTCCTTAATTACCGATGAACCAAATCTTATTACGAAGATTTTCTCTAAATACCTTAAATTCCAGAAAATCAACCGTGACTACGTCATCAGTTAAAACGAACCTACATTTACTCATTTCACTCTTTTGTGATAGCTTCACTCGTACTCTTCACAAAAATAAAATAGTTTTATCTATATTACTCAATGATGATAAAACTCTAATTTTCAGCTTGTATGCGTCATGAAAACATATTTATTGTCAGCCATGACCATCCCAATCAAATTTTGGGACGAAATTTCTTTAAAGGGTAGGTACTGTGACAACCCGGAAATTTCCGATCAAATTTAAACTTAATCTTTATATGTTTCCGACACAATAAGCTAAGTCTGAAATGTTGAGTCTCAAAATTTTTGAACTGTTTCATATATTCAATTGACCTTCGACAATTCCCGACGATTCACGAACAACTATTTATAATTAAATACATATATGTTTAAATATGTATGTATGTATGTATATATATATATATATATATATATATATATATATATATATATATATATATATATATATATATATATATATATATATATATATATATATATATAGACATACATATATATTTTTAATTTGAAATATAATTAGAAATAATATAGACTTAATTGTTAGAAATAAATATGTAAAATGATATAAGAAATAATAAAATTTATTATTAAAATAAATCTATACATATATATATATATATATATATATATATATATATATATATATATATATATATATATATATATATATATATATATATATATATAAGTATATTGAATATGTATTTATGGTTTCGAATTTAATTAGTAAACGATATAGCACTCCGTGGAAAACTGTCGGTAATATAATCCAAATGTGTGGCTACTTACTATTCGACAAGTTGAATTAACATTCTATGATATTCTTCACACATTTTCTGTTTGGTTGATTAACATACAATTTATTATTATATTGTATTAATATTCTTATCTATATTATATATATACATATAAGTGCAGAGAATATCACCACCATTCTCTTAATTTCCTTTATCACCATTTTTCGAATTAGAAAATGCAAGTGTTATTTTTTTCTTGATTGATTGATACCCAAAACAAGCACACCCAACAAACTATCTATCTTTTATACATATATATCTTTCAATCATAGTCCCTTTTCTTTATAAAAATCTAGAAAGCAAGATTTCTTTTATAATTGATCATCTAAAAAAACAAAATAGGGACTTACTTTCACACATTTTTGGTCACAAGTTGTTAATGTGTTTGTTCTTTTTAGCCTACTAATATTATATAGATTCACATGCATGTAGATTAGCTGTAAAGTAAATAGATTATTGAACTAGAGCACACACATCTATTTTTGCTCTGTTACCCGATCCTATCTTTCTAATTCTACTTATCACCTTCAATCATTACAACTACTCATTTTCTGTTACTACATCTCTCCCTCTCTTACCTCTCTATTCCTCTCTCTCTAAAATTTCTGGATCGTGAACCACCCAATTCAATTCCCATTTTTTTTTAATGATAATGATCAATATGATCACCACCTCACCATCTTCATCTCTTACCATCATTTATGTATTCTCTGCTCAAACCATGGATAAAACTCTAACATCTCACTTCCTCTATTGGATTCGATTATGATTCAGTCGTTCAACTGATCACAAGAGTTTTTTTTAGAATTCATCTCTTTGTTGAGTTTCAACAGGTTAGGATGTTCCCATATTTATAGATCGTACATAATTATTGTGAATTGTTGAGATGATACTTTATACATAATCATCATCGTTAAAACCACCTTCGGTAACCACCACCCAATCTACAACCACTTTCCATCGTCACCTTCAAACCACAATAAAACACCACTACCACCCATCACCACCACAATATTTTTGTTGTTAATATGTTGGACTACTACTGTTTAATACCTATAGAAAAACCACCATCAATCCATCTTCAACAACGTGTCATCAACCCACTTAGCACCATCGGTCACTGTTTCTGTCTTTGACTCACAATAATCCACCACTCTACACCACCTTGTCTCCTCTTCTAATCAATCATCACGACACCACCATCCACCACCTTGTAACCTTCATTCGTTTCAGGCAACCACCAAACTGAAACCTAAGGTTGTTTCTTGTTCTCTCCTTCGTGAACCACCACGTGAAACCTACGAACAAACCAACCACCTCTATTCAAACCCACTTCATAACCACCTGCATTATTTTTGTATCTTGCTTTCTTTTGTTCGAACACCATCTATATTTTTTTTCTGTTTTGCGGTTCATCGATCACCCATTAGCCACCATTTCTAAATAATCGGCCACCATCACTACAACCCTCAACCATCTCATCTCCATCATCGACTGCCATTACCACCGAGACCTCATCAATCATCTCCCACCACCTGCTCGTTACCTATTTCTTTTCTTGTTTAAAAATCAACGAGAGTCCACCACTACCGAATATAATTATGGCTACCATTATTATCTTTCTTTTTATTTAATAAAGTTGGATAGTTTATTCCTTTTGGATGAGCCGACACATACACATGGTTCCACTAGCTCCCTTAAAAAAAATGAATGAATGATGGAAACGAATTGAAACAGATGGGTACATATTCAGAGTGTAAAGTTGTGGCAATAATGCTTGTATGGGATATTATAAAAACGCAATATATTAAGACCAAAGACAAGGAATAATGCTCAGGACAGTTTACAAGTGAATGGCAGATAATTTGATAACGAATTAAACTTGTTTATTAATGCGGGCCGAAGCCATTACACACTTCGATCAAGACTTGTTTTAAAAACGGCTCTAGCTTTTGCTAATTATCGACCCACTACTGAGCAGCTATACTTTTATGTTATGGTGGTAATATTGATGATAACGGAAGTAGATTATAGTAACGAGAAAATAATGATGATCATGATGGCGAGTTGGTGATGAGGGTTAATTTTATGATCATAGTAATATACAATAAGGAAGATGATACGTGATAAAAGAAGATGAATGGTGGTAGTGATGTCACGATAGATGATGATTAAAATGGTGTATGGTGATGGAGAAGTATGATGATGAATGGCGATATTCATGACAGTCGAAATAATGATAAAGAAGATGAAAGTAAAAATGTAATATAAAGGGTTAAATAAAAATTTGGTATGGTTATAAAACAGAGAAAACAGAAATGGATCAACGGTTAGGGTGCGTGTCGGGTTAGTGAGAGGTCGCGGGTTCGAGTCCGGTCTCTGCCAAAAAATTTTTTTTGGAAAACTCTTTAAGGTAGTCTTTATTATTATTATTATTAATATTATTATTATTATTATTATTATTATTATTATTATTATTATTATTATTATTATTATTATTATTGTTATTATTATTATTATTATTGTTGTTATTATTATTATTATTATTATTATTATGATTATTATTCTTATCCTTATTATTTTAATTATTAGTATCATAAGTATTACTATTATTATTAGTAGTAGTATTATTATTATAGTTATTAATATAAATATTAGTATTATAATTGATGTTAAAGCAGAGGGGTACGAAATGGTTATATTTTTGCTACGAAATACTATTAAATACGATACAATTTTACACAAGTTATTAATTTATTTATAGAGTGGATATACCTAAACCTTGCTACAACACTTATAGGCAGTGTACCTAATCGTACAGTAGTGTAGTTTTTAGTAAGTTCGGTTCGTCCACAGGGACCTAGCCAAGTTTAACGCTATATTTTTAAAATTATATTTATATATATATATATATATATATATATATATATATATATATATATATATATATATATATATATATATATATATATATATATATATATATATATATATATATATATATATATATATATATATATATATATATATATATATAAGTAGTATTATTATTAAAAAGGGGGGTTTTTTACCGTTTAATGACCGGTTTGTCGATTTTATGTCTTAAGTCGCAATTAAAACCTAATGTAAAATATTAAATATACAAATGACTTAATTTAAAGCGTAAATTAAATGACGATAATAAAAGTGCAATAATTTAAAGTGCGATAAATAAAATGACGATAAATAAAATTGCGATAATTAAAAAGTACGATAATTAAAAGTGTGATAAATAAAATGACAGTAAATAAAAGTGCGATGAAATATGAAATAAAAGAATTATGCTTATTTAAACTTCCGTAATCATGATGTTTGACGTGTTGATTTTAGTTTATTACCATGGGTTAATTGTCCTTTGTCATGGATTATTCAATATGTCCATCTAGTTTTTGTCCATAACAGTCCATCAGTCATAAATATAAAGTGCGAGTGTCGTCGTCAATTTATCCTTATATCCGAAGTCAAATATTCCAACTAATTGGGGACTTAAACTGTAATAAGGTTTTAATACTTTATTATCAATTACACCAAGTGTCTTTGTACATAATTCACCCATGTTTTAATGAGTCCATTGACTATTATTCCATTCCTGTGTCCGGTTAAATGATTGATTATTAGTATTTATAAATATCCCGCCCATCGTGTCCGATCGAGTGTATATGGTTATTTATAGATACGTCAAATTGTAAATCTCTATATTAAATTAACGAACTATCATTCAGTTAAACAAATATAAAGCCCATTAATAGCCCATAGTCCAATTTCCACAAGTGTCGTTCTTTTGTCCAAACCCCAATTATGGTACAAAGCCCAATAATCCCGTCTTTAATATTTAGCCCAACATCACGATTACTTCGGCTTAAATAAGCATAATAATAACTTAGCTACTAGACATTAATTTAAAAAGGTTGAACATAACTTACAATGAGTATTAATCGCGTAGCGTTACACGGACAGAATTTCGACTTACAAACTTAAAACATTCGATAACATAACCTTATTATTATTAATCTTAAATTAAAATTAAAATTAAAATTATAAAATATATATATATGTATATATATATATATATATATATATATATATATATATATATATATATATATATATATATATATCGTGAGAGAGAGATTAGAAAAAGATGATGAAATCAATCAGAATGCGCGGCCTTTTATAGGCCCACATTTCACTGTTGACCTCCGCGAGTGCAGAGGTTTTCTTCATCAAAGCTCCGCGAGTGCGGAGGTCTGGAATCCAGCTCATAGATCAAATTCAAAACGTGGGCTGCGTATAATTATAATATATAATAATAATATATAATTAATTATATATTATATTATATTCTTGTGGATAGTTGACTTGTAATTTTTGGTCCATTGCGTCCCGCGCTGAAAGTCGGTTCATGTCTCGGTTCCGGATTTTCGAACGCCTTTTCGTATAATTTAATATCTTATACTTTGTGTTTCACGGCTTGTACTCTTGTAACTTTTAGACGTTTCTCATCAATAATTTGAACCACTTGGATTGTACTTTGTACTTTTTAGCTTTTTGGTCATTTGCGTCTTCAGTTCGTCGAATCTGTCTTTTGTCTTCACCTTTTATTATTTAAACGAATATAACTTGTAAATAGAACAACTGCAACTAAAAGCTTGTCTTTCTTGAAGGATAATGCTATGAAATATATGTTCGTTTTTAGCATTATCAAATATTCCCACACTTGAGCGTTATCAAATATTCCCACACTTGTCCTCAAGCAATATAGTCTTGAAATAAAAATACTAGAATCACTTCTTTATTATTCACACTTTGTACATTAGTGATTTCTATACGGTAGTATGAACAATGGTAGTAACATTGTGGTTTACAGTCCCACATGACTATGAAAATTTAGATCCTTTAAGGAAATTGGATTTTTATGAAAACATTTGATCTTTTTGAAAATTCAATCTAGCTTTTACCCTAGATAAGTTTTCTAGAATAACCCTTCACCGGTGTTTGCAAATTGTTTTTGTGGGTTTGGTGGGTTTCAGATTTGAAAATTTTAGCTCAAAACTTGCGGTTTTGTGTCACCCACTTGCTAACCTTGTATTAGAAAAGCAACACGTCCAGTATACTTGCTCCGTATATTACCTTTCGGTAAACTACCGTCTGGTTGTAAAGGAAAGCGTTGAACAAGCAACTGTTAAGGCAATGTCCCGTGACATGCTTTTGATTATGGTCTATATCATGTCGGATGCAATTACTATCCTTGGTAGGAGCAATAGTAAAGATCACCCTATAGTTTTTCAGTCTGGCACAAGGTCCTGTCTTTGACCATGCTATGCAACCACCGTTCTTACGGTTGACACCCGATTTGGTTCAGGTGACCTAATGAATTCCAGGTGAATTCCTAGGATTTTACGTTCAATGGTAATGAACGCATTAAAAATGGGTTTTCAGAAAACAAATCGGTTTGTAATTTTGATCAAAATATTTTCTCGTTCAAGCTCGAGTTTAGATATCATCGAATTCCATGAGTTTGAATTTTCAATCTTTAAGGTCAATCTCAAGGATTGAGTAATATCAGTCTTAAAAGCTGATTTTTGATCTTTAAGGAGATTATCCTTTCTGAGTATCTGATTCATTAGTCTTATAAGCTAATTTTCATGGTGTCCCCCCCCCATTGTACGAGATAGATTCTCTCATGGTTAGGATAAGTCTGACCACTTGACGACCCTGTTTGATGCTGAGGTCCGTGGATTTCCAGCTGATTTTCGAGAAAACTTTTCAAGGTTTTTCGTAGACTCTACAACTGGTCCTTCCTGACCTAAATCAAGAAGCGCGTTTCTTTTCCTCTCGGAAGACTTTACTTCCGTTTAAATCAAGTGGCACATTTTTTTTTAATATATTATTAGAAATTGGGTAAAACTGATAAATTTGTCCAAAACAAAAGTATCTTCAATTATTTGTATAAAAAATATGTGATATATGTTCTAAATAACTTGGTAAATTTTTTCCTCACTTGGCTTTTATTTTCCTTTCTTTGCCTTTTTATTTTCCTGTATTCCATTTTAAATGAATTCAAGCGTTTTGATTTGTTTCTCAATTTATGTCCTTTCCGAGGTAACAATAATTTCGGTGTTAACACCTAGTTTTATCGTTCATAAATATGTATAAACATGATTTTGAATTCATTTATTTGAAAATTTTTAAAAATTTACTAGAATTGGGTAGTCAGTGTATAAAACTAGGGTTGTTCTTTATTATCAGAGAGCACTAGATTCTAATACAACTACTGCGTTACTAGTATTTTTAATGGTAACCAAGTGTTTAAAATTAAAATTTTAAAATTCCGAAAGAATTTAACCCGTTCCCACACTTAAGATCTTGCAATACCCTCATTTGCAAGAAATCAGTAACAATTTAAATTATTGAGGGTGATTAGCGTAGAAAAATGATTAAATTTTTACCAAAGATTCCAAACATATTAGATTTTTTATATATAAAACCTTTATTAATAAAACAATTAATTAAATTTAAAATTTTGTTTTCCTTTTTATTTAGGACGAGGTTGTTTCGGTACGTTTACCTAGTCCGTCCCTCGACAAAATTTTAAAATTTGTCATTTTAAAGCGTTTGTTTTAAAAGCAAATATTTTTGGGTTTTTTAAATGTTTTTGGCATACTTTAAATCAATAAGATTAAAAATAATGATAACAAAATTTCTCGTCCCGCCCTCGGGTAAAGCAATTTCGGTTCAACGACCTAGTCTTCAACTCACGACGAATTTTAAATATCAAATTTTTAACTTAATGAAATAAAGTAAATTTTTGTTTTTAAATTCAGAACAAAATTAAATTTAAAATGCATAAAATTAAAAATTCATATTAATATTATTAATATTTTTGTACATTAATTTTACAAATTTTATATTGAAAATATTGATTTTTAAAATATTTAAAAACTTAAATATATTGATTTAAAAAGATTTACAATATTAATTTAATATTTATATATTAATTTTAAAAACAAGGTAAAAATTAAAATTAAAAATCTTTTTGATCTTTTATCCCAATTTAATCAATCAAATATTATCAAAAATATACGCCCCTCTTTTGGGTAAAGTAATTTCGGCTAAATTACCTAATTTTACTCCTGACGAATATTTGAAATATTTTGGATTGATTGATTAAAGATATTTATACCTTAAGAATAAACGGTAAATTTCGCAGTGATGTAATAAATTTTTGTATGATATCAATAATTTCGATTTCGCATACCTAATTTTATTGAATACCAATTTAATACTTTATAGCGAACGATTCAGCGTTTATTATCAAAAGATTAAAAGCAATAAATAAAAATAAAAACTGTACATACTTACCTGTGAGATAGAATTCTCAAAGACCTGCTTTAGTCGACTCATAGGAGAGTCGTGTGATTTGGTTTTCCATAGCTACGTAGGCATAACCTCGATTCTTCAATAACTTTTCTTCTAAACATATGAATGGTCCTTCTCTGCATAGAGTAACAAATTTGGTATTTGAATATGTTTGATTGTTCGAACATTTACCTTCGTGTGACCATTTTCCGCATTTATGACATCTTTCAAGGTGTCGTGCTCTCCTTTTTGTTGCGGATTTTGATTTTTCTTTACCAAAATGTATCTTATGATGATCTTTCCTGAGTTCTTTCCTTACTTCGTCCATTTTTCCTCTTATGAAGGATACCAGTTCACTCGGGAAAGTGTTATTATTACGTTTAGTAATCATAGCGTGTAGTAGTAGACCATGGTTCAGATCATAGGAATTCTTCATCTCGTAAAACCTAAAAAAAAAAAAAAAAATTCAGAATGGAGGGAGAAGACTAGTTCTTTAGGGTCTGCTAGGGAAAGACCATTCGGATTCCATTCTCGAGAACTACACGAAAACAGAATATCTAACTCTAACAGAAATACATATTACCCTTAAAAGATTCGAATCTTCCCACACTTAGTTAGCTGTGGTGTCGAAATTGTGATTAACTTCATTGTCAACTTCCATTGGACCATGTATGTAATGTTTAACTCTGTGACCATTGACTTTAAATTCAATCCCATTTAAATTTATTAATTTTACTGTTCCGTATGGGAAAACTCTTTTGACTATAAATAGTCCAGACCATCTTGATTTCAATTTTTCAAGAAATAGCTTGAATCGTGAATTGAAAAGAAGAACTTTGTCTCCTTCCTTAAATTCTTTTGAACTTCTGATTCTTTTATCATTCCATTTCTTCGTTCTTTCCTTATAGATTAACGAATTTTCATAAGCTTCATGTCTTAATTCTTCTAATTCTTTTAATTGACTTAACCGTAGACGTCCGGCTTCATGTAAATCAAGATTACATGTCTTCAAAGCCCAAAATATTTTGTGCTCAATTTCTACTGGAAGATGACATGCTTTTCCATAAACGAGTTTAAAAGGTGTGGTTCCAATTGGAGTTTTGTAGGCTGTTCTAAAAGCCCAGAGTGCATCCTCCAATTTTATGGATCATTCCTTTGGATTTGATCCTACGGTTTTCTCTAGAATACGTTTTAATGCTCGGTTGGTATTTTCAACTTGTCCACTTGTTTGTGGATGATAAGCGGTTGAGATTTTATGAGTTACTCCATATCTTTTAAGAACTTTCTCAAGTTGATTATTACAAAAATGAGTACCACAGTCACTTATTAAAGTTTTCGGTGTTCCGAACCTAGCAAAAGACGTTTTAAGAAGTTGACTACAACTCGTGCATCGTTAGTTGGTAGAGCTTGTGCTTTCGCCCATTTAGATACATAATAAATGGCTACGAGAATGTAGAGATTATTATGAGATTTTGGAAATGGACCCATAAAGTCAATACCCCAAACGTAAAATACTTCACATACTTGAATGACATTTTGTGGCATTTCATCACGTTGACTTATTTTTCCGGCCCATTGACATGCATCACAGGATTTGCAAAGAAGGTGTGCGTCTTTGAAAATTGTAGGCCAATAGAATCCAGCGTCATAAACTTTTCTTGCTGTGAGTTGAGGCCCATAATGCCCTCCTGTTGGTCCTGTGTGACAGTGGTTTAAGATTTGACTGGCTTCATCCCCGAATACACATCGGCGTATTATTCCATCGGGACAACTTTTAAACAAATGTGGATCTTTCCAGAAATAGTGTTTTATATCACTAAAGGATTTCTTTCATTTTTGGTACGACAACCCTTTTTCAAGCAATCCACATACTAAATAGTTTGCATAGTCTGCAAACCATGGAATTTCATTATAATCTATCTTCAATAGATATTCATCCGGAAAGTTATCTTGTATAGCCGATTCATTTAGAACTTCTAATTCGGGATTTTCAAGACGAGAAAGATGATCAGCGGCGAGATTTTCTGCTCCCTTTTTATCTCGGATCTCAATATCGAACTCTTGTAAGAGTAAAATCCAACGGATTAATCGTTGTTTGGCATCTTGTTTCGAAAATAGGTATCTAAGAGCAGAATGGTCGGTATAGACCACCATTTTAGCTAGAATGAGATATGAACGAAATTTGTCAAAAGCAAAGACAATAGCAAGGAGTTCTTTTTCAGTAGTTGTGTAATTCATTTGTGCTCCTTGTAACGTCTTACTAGCGTAATAAATAGGTTGAAATCGTTTTTTAATCCTTTATCCTAAAACGGATCTCATTGCAAAATCACTTGCATCGCACATAAGTTCAAACGGTAGATTCCAATTTGGAGTTATCATGATCGGCGCATTCATGAGTTTTCCTTTAAGAATATTAAAAGATTTGATGCATTCATCTGAAAAGATGAATGGAGCATCCTTTTCAAGGAGTTTATTCATAGGAGTGGCAATTTTGGAAAAATCTTTTATGAAACGTCGGTAAAAACCGGCATGCCCTAGAAAACTCCTAACTCCTCTAACATTGGTGGGATGTGAAAGTTTAGCAATTACATCTAATTTAGCTCTATCTACTTCAATTCCTTCCTTTAAAATTTTATGACCAAGAACGATGTCTTCTCTAACCATGAAATGACATTTCTCCCAATTAAGAACTAGATTTGATTGCTCGCATCTAATAAGCATTCGTTCAAGATTAACTAGACATGTTTGAAAAGTATCACCGAAGACTGAAAAGTCATCCATGAAAACTTCCATGCATTCTTCTATCATGTCGTGAAAAATCGCCATCATGCACCTTTGAAAGGTTGCAGGGGCGTTGCAAATTCCAAATAGCATGCGTTTGTAAGCAAAAGTACCATAAGGGCACGTGAACATGGTTTTCTCTTGGTCCTCGGGTGCTATTGGAATTTGAAAATATCCAGAAAACCATCAAGACAACAATAGTAACAGTTCCCGGCCAACCTTTCCAACATTTGATCAATGAAAGGTAGGGAAAAGTGATCTTTTCTGGTGGCGTCATTTAATTTTCTATAATCAATATAAACACGCCATCCTGTTACAGTCCTAGTAGGAATAAGCTCATTTTTTTCATTTGTGATGACAGTCATGCCACCCTTCTTAGGTACGCATTGAACTGGGCTTACCCATGGACTATCAGAGATTGGATAAACTAAACCTGCATCAAGCAGTTTAATAATTTCTTTCTTAACAACATCTTGCATATTTGAATTTAGTCTTCGTTGGCATTGCACATAGGTTTTATGACCTTCTTCCATAAGGATTTTATGTGTGCAATACGAAGGACTTATGCCTTTAATATCATGAATCTTCCATGCAATAGCTGGTTTATGAGCTTTTAACACAGAAATGAGTTGAGATTTTTCATTTTTCGTAAGAGAAGATGATATTATTACAGGTAATTCAGATTCACCATGTAAATAAGCATATTCCAAATGGTTTGGAAGTGGCTTTAACTCTAATTCGGTGGTTCTTCTATCGATGATTTGTATCGATATCTGTCTTCCTCTTTTAGCATTTGAATTTCTTCTGTTGTTGGTTCATATCCATTAGCCATATGTGTAGCTAACATTTCAGCTTCATCAATTGGTTCTGTTCCTTCTCTTAATGAACATTCTCCTGTTCCTTGTAATTCTGAAAATTCTTCTAACAATTCTGCATGTGAATCTTTAGTTTGAATATAATTTCATGTATCATCTGCAGATTGCGATTGTTGCATGGCTCTATCAACAGAAAAGGTAACACTCTCTTCCTCTATACTTAGGGTCAGTTTCTTACCGAACACGTCTATTATTGCTTTAGCCGCGTTTAAGAATGGTCTTCCTAATATAAGAGGAACTCGAGAATCTTCTTTCATGTACAGAATAACAAAATCTACTGGAAATACTAAAGTACCAACTTTAACTAGCATGTTCTCCATTATCCCTCTAGGATATTTTACTGATCGATCTGCTAGTTGTATGCTTATTCGTGTTGGTTTCAATTCTCCAAGGTCTAGTTTAGCGTATATTGAATACAGCATTAAATTTATACTAGCACTTAAGTCTGTCAATGCTTCTATTGAACTAAGACTACCCAGAAAATATGAAATTGTGAAACTTCCTGGATCAGATAATTTTTCTGGTATCTTATTTAACAGCACTGCAGAACAATTAGCATTCATTGTAACAGCCGAGAGTTCTTCCATTTTATTTCTATTAGTGATTAGATCTTTCAAGAATTTAGCATATCTTGGCATTCCTGAAATTACATCAATTAAAGGAAGATTTACATTTATTTGTTTAAACATATCCAAGAATTTGGATTGTTCGGCTTCAAGTCTTTCTTTTCTCATTTTACTCGGGTAAGGAAGTGGTGGTTGGTATAGTTTAACATAAGGCTTAGACTTAACTATGTTCTCTTCATTGACCTTTTTAACTACCGGTTCTGTTTCCTTCTCTTATTCAGGCTGTGGTTCTTGTGGAGTAGGAATAGCATCATCAGAAATTAC
Organism: Rutidosis leptorrhynchoides; assembly: GCF_046630445.1. Lineage (NCBI taxonomy): Eukaryota > Viridiplantae > Streptophyta > Magnoliopsida > Asterales > Asteraceae > Rutidosis > Rutidosis leptorrhynchoides. The sequence goes on along the minus strand of NC_092334.1, from coordinate 169,081,417 downwards.
AGGTATTTCTGGTGGTTTAAGCGTAATACCACTTCTTGTGGTAATGGCTTTAGCTGTTTCATTCCGGAGGTTAGCATTTGTATCGCTAGGTAGACTCCCTGGTTTTCTTTCACCTATCAACCTTGCTAGGTTACTTACTTCTTGTTCCAGATTTTGGATTGAAGCTTGTTGATTTCTAAATGCTTGGGCATTTTGTTCATTGGTTTGTTTATGAGATGTGAAAAATTGAGTTTGAGATTCAACTAGCTTCGACATCATGTCTTCTAAATTTAGCTTTTTATCATCGGTTTGTGGTGGTTTAATTGGAAAAATAGGTCTTTGCTGATTGTAAGTATTGTTGGATACTTGTTGATTGCTAGGACCTTGTTGATTGTTGTATGGAACATTTCAGTTATAATTCTGATTTTGATTGTAGATTGGTCTTGGCGGTTGATAATTATTCTGATAATTATTTTCAGGCCTTTGGTTCATGTATGAAACATTCTCTCTTTGTTCCATTGTTTGTTCAATACTGAGACAATCTTTTGTCAAATGTGGTCCTCCACACTGCTCACAACTAATTCGTATTGAGTGAATATCTTTAGTCATCTTTTTCATTCGTCTCTCGACAGCATCTATCTTTGCGGAAATGGAATCAAAGTCATGGCTAGAATCGGCTCTAGCCGCTTTAGATGATCAAACGATATCTTTTTCTTGGTGCCACTCATGTGAGTGGGAAGCAGTATTATCAATAATTTTGTAAGCTTCAGTTGCGATTTTCTTCATAATAGAACCACCAGCTGCTATATCGATATCTTTGCGTGTAGTGATGTCGCATCCTTGGTAGAATATTTGTACTATTTGATAAGTGTCTAAACTATATTGCGGACATCCTCTTAACAACTTTCCAAATCTTGTACATGCCTCATATAGAGTTTCATTTGGCTTTTGTGTGAACGTAATAATTTCTCCTTGAAGTCTCACGGATTTAGATGCCGGAAAGAATTGTTTAAGAAATTTTTCAACTAAAACGTCCCATGTATCAATCGCCCCTTCAGGTAACGATTCTAACCAATATTTGGCTTCTCCCTTTAAAGTCTAGGGAAATAACATGAGATATATCTGTTCATCCTCCACTTCTCGGATTTTAAATAGAGTACAAATCCTATTAAAGGTACGAAGATGTTCATTTGGATCTTCCTTCGGCGCACCACTAAATTGGCATTGATTAGTTACCATGTGTAGGATTTGTCCTTTGATTTCATAATCTAGCGCATTAATGTCTGGTTGAGTAATTGCGTGACCTTGGCCAGTGCATTTAGCCCTTATTCGGTCTTCCATACTTAGAGGTTCCAGATTTTCCATGATTGAATTTGTTGAATCTGAATCACTAGAGGATTCTGATTTAATGGTTTCTTCCTCGACAATCTCTGGATGAGTGATTTGTGGTTCAGGAGGAATGATTAGTAGTTCAGGATCTCTGAATTGTCCCTGAATATCCTCAGAATTCTTAATTGTGAGGTCGGGTTCAAAAAATGGATTATCGGAAATTTGAATTGGAGTACTTGGTCGACTAGATGACGATTCTAAAGAAAAATCAACGGCGACAATGTTGGCTAGATGTCTTGATCGAGTCACAGGTGGTGAACGTATGAAAGGTGGTGAACGTTTTGCTTAGTGCATTCACAGAATATCCTATTAGTTATAAAAGATAAAAATTATATAAGTTATTAAATTAATAGACTTTCCTGATTTTGTCCACGTTTCAAATAGCCAATAGATGCAGCAGGTAGCCAGGACCCTTTAAATCAGAAGCCCGCAACTCGCCACTAACAAATCCAACTATTACTACGAACCAGAAAATTTTGGATGTCTATCAATTTAACTACTTAAAATAATTTTTCGTCGAAGTTTAAAGAAATTTTAGAGAAGAAATAGAAAATTCTATGTCCTAAAAACTAGAGCGTCGAGAAATAAGAAAGAAAAAGAGCGCGTCGAAAAACGTCGAAAAATAAAAGGTCGAAAAATAAACAGTCGAAAAATAAAAAAATAAGAAAATAAGCGTCGAAACTTAGAATTCTAAAAACTAAAAATTAAAACTTACGTTTAAAGGTATTAAAGCTTAAAAGGAATTCTATATCCAAAACGGCAATAACTTAAAAAGGCACTAAAACTTAAAACAGCGTCGCAAAATTCTAAAGCACCTAAATCTTAGTCTAAAGAAAAAGTACTTAAGGGATTTTACGGCAAAGCCTAAAAATCTAGAAATAATAGTAAACTACGGCAAAAACTATATCTTAAAATTAGTTACGAATGAAAAATACAAATATTACGAATAAAAAGATATAAAATATAAAAATAAAACTTAAATTTATAAAAATACAATTTTTTTAAAAATATTATTTTTATATTATTATTTTATAAAAGTATTAAGTTTATATATTTAATAAAACTAATTATAACTTAAAAATACAAATTAAATAAAACTAAAACTAATTAATATTAAAACAAAACCCTAATCTAAATTAATTAATAATAATTATATATTAATCAAACCCTAATTCGATTTAACTGATGTACCAGGCCTGTCAAATCAGCTCATGCGATCGCATGAGCTGAGTGTTGTAAATCCATGCGGTCGCATGACCCTCGGATCCAGTTTAGATGTTGGGCTGCTACAGTGTAGTGGCCCGTATATATATATATTTTTTTTTCTATTTTTATATTTATATAAAATATTTATATAAATTAAATAAAACTTATATTTAAAAACTAAAATTGAAATAAAAATACTTTATAATTTTATATATTTTGAACAACTCTTAAAAATATATATATTTTGTTTTTCTTTTTATATTTTTGAATTTTAATATTTAAAACGTATTTTTACAAAAAGAAATTAAAACTTAATAAAAATCTTTTTTTATATATAGCGTTTCGCTTCGGCGATCCCCGACAGCGGCGCCAAAAATACTTGATGTTAAAGCAGAGGGGTACGAAATAGTTATATTTTTGCTACGAAATACTATTAAATACGATACAATTTTACACAAGTTATTTATTTATTTATAGAGTGGATATACCTAAACCTTGCTACAACACTTATAGGCAGTGTACCTAATCGTACAGTAGTGTAGTTTTTAGTAAGTCCGGTTCGTCCACAGGGAACTAGCCAAGTTTAACGCTATATTTTTAAAACTATATTTGTATATATATATATATATATATATATATATATATATATATATATATATATATATATATATATATATATATATATATATATATATATATATATATATATATAAGTAGTATTATTATTATAAAAGGGGGTTTTTTACCGTTTAATGACCGGTTTGTCGATTTTATGTCTTAAGTCGCAATTAAAACCTAATGTAAAATATTAAATATACAAATGACTTAATTTAAAGCGTAAATTAAATGACGATAATAAAAGTGCAATAATTTAAAGTGCGATAAATAAAATGACGATAAATAAAATTGCGATAATTAAAAAGTACGATAATTAAAAGTGTGATAAATAAAATGACAGTAAATAAAAGTGCGATGAAATATGAAATAAAAGAATTATGCTTATTTAAACTTCCGTAATCATGATGTTTGACGTGTTGATTTTAGTTTATTACCATGGGTTAATTGTCCTTTGTCCTGGATTATTCAATATGTCCATCTGGTTTTTGTCCATAACAGTCCATCAGTCATAAATATAAAGTGCGAGTGTCCTCGTCAATTTATCCTTATATCCGAAGTCAAATATTCCAACTAATTGGGGACTTAAAATGTAATAAGGTTTTAATACTTTATTATCACTTACACCAAGTGTCCTTGTACATAATTCACCCATGTTTTAATGAGTCCATTGACTACTAATCCATTCCAGTGTCCGGTTAAATGAACGATTATTAGTATTTATAAATATCCCGCCCATCGTGTCCGATCGAGTGTATATGGTTATTTACAGATATGTCAAATTGTAAATCTCTATATTAAATTAACGAACTATCATTTAGTTAAACAAATATAAAGCCCATTAATAGCCCATAGTCCAATTTCCACAAGTGTCGTTCTTTTGTCCAAACCCCAATTATGGTACAAAGCCCAATAACCCCGTCTTTAATATTTAGCCCAACATTACGATTACTTCGGCTTAAATAAGCATAATAATAACTTAGCTACTAGACATTAATTTAAAAAGGTTGAACATAACTTACAATGAGTATTAATCGCGTAGAGTTACACGGACAAAATTTTGACTTACAAACTTAAAACATTCGCTAACATAACCTTATTATTATTAATCTTAAATTAAAATTAAAATTAAAATTATAATATATATATATATATATATATATATATATATATATATATCGTGAGAGAGAGATTAGAAAAAGATGATGAAATCGATCAGAATGCGCGGCCTTTTATAGGCCCACGTTTCATTGTTGACCTCCGCGAGTGCAGAGGTTTTCTTCATCAAAGCTCCGCGAGTGCGGAGGTCTGGAATCCAGCTCATAGATCAAATTCAAAACGTGGGCTGCGTATAATTATAATATATAATAATATATATAATTAATTATATATTATATTATATTCTTGTGCATAGTTGACTTGTAATTTTTGGTCCATTGCGTCGCGCGCTGAAAGTTAGTTCATGTCTCGGTTCCGAATTTTTGAACGCCTTTTCGTACAATTTAATATCGTGTACTTTGTGTTTCACGGCTTGTACTCTTGTAACTTTTAGATGTTTCTCATCAATAATTTGAACCACTTGGATTGTACTTTGTACTTTTTAGCTTTTTGGTCATTTGCGTCTTCAATTCGTCGAATCTGTCTTTTGTCTTCACCTTTTTTTATTTAAACGAATATAACTTGTAAATAGAACAACTGCAACTAAAAGCTTGTCTTTCTTGAAGGATAATGCTATGAAATATATGTTCGTTTTTAGCATTATCAATAATTATTAGTAACATCATTATTTTTATAGTTATTATTATTAGTATTCATTATTAATAAATTAACTTTTTTATTAAAAGTATCATTTTTAACTCTATTATCATTATTATTATTTTTATCATTACTAAAATTATTTTAGTATTATTATAATTTTAGCAAACAAGCGATATAAATATATATATACAAAAATATATTTAATACATATAACATAACAAGATTAATATTTTTATTTACTTTAAATACATAAAATGAATATATGAAACATATAGGTTATTAATATACAAATGATATAACAAATAAATTTATATATATATAAATTTATTCGATTACAATTATATGTGTTAATATATATATATAAATGATATAGGTGCGTGAATCTGAGGCCAACCTTGCATTGTTCAGTTCGTCATATGAATATTTTTACTACAAAATATCGTATCGTGAGTTTCATTTGCTCCCTTTTTAAATGCTTTTGCAATATATATTTTTAGGACTGAGAATACATGCGCTGTTTTTATAACTGTTTTACGAAATAAACACAAGTAATCGAAACTAATTCTATGGCTGGATTATTAAACCGAATATGCCCCTTTTTAGTCTGATAATCAAAGAATTAGGGAATAGACACCCTAATTGACGCGAATCCTAAAGATAGATCTATTGGGCCCAACAAACCCCATCCAAAGTACCGAATGCTTTAATACTTCGAATTTATCATGTTCGAAGGGAGTCCCGGAATGATGGGGATATTCTATATGCATCTTGTTAAGGTCGGCTACCAGGTGTCCACCATATGAATGATTTTTATCTCTACACAGTGCGAAATGCCTGATATGAGTTGATGTTTATGAGAAATGGAAATAAAAATCTTGTGGTCTATTAAAATTATGGAAATGATCGATTATGATAAACTAATGAACTCACCAACCTTTTGGTTGACACTTTAAAGCATGTTTATTCTCATGTTTGAAAGAAATCTTCCGCTGTGCATTTTGCTCATTTTAAAGATATTACTTGAAGTCATTCATGGCATATTTCAAAAGACGTTGCATTCGAGTCGTTGATTTCAACAAGATTATTAAGTAAATAACAGATTAGGTCATTTATAGTTTGGATATTATGAAATGGTATGCATGCCTGTCAACTTTCGATGTAATGAAAGTTTGTCTTTTAAAACGAATGCAATGTTTGTAAAAATGTATCATATAGAGGTCAAATACTTCACAATGTAACCATATGTTATTGTATTCATCCTTATGGATTAGGACGGGTCGCTTCAAAAAGTCTTTCAAAATAACTGATTATCTAAAGAGCATTGCATGACTTAGCACAATTAACCCGTTATAATTGTTACGAGGCACCCAAATAAAGGCCCAATAAGCACTCACTTTTAGTTCTTCGCTATATTTGCGTTGAGTGTGCCAATGTTTGAATTCCTAAATCAGACATTGCTCTTGATCTACATTTTGAAATAGCATTCGTGAAAAGAATGACTAGTTTAAAAACCTAGATTTTCTTGAAAACAAATTCTCCTACATACAAACCTCCGTTTCCGTTTCCATTCCTTAAACCAGAAAAGCCTCACAAAAATAATCACCACGAAATTTTCAACCATCTTCACTTTCCCAATTTTTCCAAATAAAGAAAAAACTGTAATCGATCGGGGACGAGAAAAGGCAACAAAAAAGAAAGAAGTATCTCAATAGAAATTCAAGAAGCCTACTGTCAAAAGAAGACGTCGAAGGACAATGCAAAGATGATCTTTAGAAAAACCAAGAATTTTTTCTATTTTCAAGATTTCGAGGAAAGGAGCAGAATCTATAAACTAAGCTCTGAAAAAAAAAGTGATCAGACAGTGCAATAAGGGATTCCCTAAAAATATAAGTCTCCTGAAAAGATGAGAAGATTACCTGATCGTGCTTCAACAAAAATACAAAAAGTACTCCTATATATCCCAAATAAACCTCCAAGATCAACTCTTTTCTATCACCACATACATACCCTTGAGAAGTTCTATCAAAAACATCTAGGAATTATAACCAACAATTCCTTCACCCATGTAATGATAATTTGAGTCTTGATCAAGCCTATGACGAAGGATGCAACATACTGGTTATTGAGTTATTTCATTTCTATAGATCTACAGGTTACCCGATATAATTAGTGATTTGAGTGACCCGAGTGAAATAACTGAAGTCATGTAACCTCCTCTCATGCTTGCAGAGATAGTTTCACAGTTAAGAAAGATAATAAACATCATTTTTATTCTCTCGTCTCTCAAATCATAAGCACTTGAGAATATGAAAGGAACACCCATTTGTTTAAAAGTTCGAAGGTTTACTTAAAACAAGCAAAGTTTAAGTTTGCGATATTTAATATCGGCTAAAAAGTCATGTTTTTACCACCGATATTTGGTCCCAAAACATTAAAGTAATTAATTAACCACCAAATTAAGCGTTTATTTGCTTTATTTGATAGATCAAGTGATTACAAAGATGATTCAATAAGAATTGAAGAAAACAAGATTAAAACGAAAAATTTAGAGCGAAAATGATGAAACTCAAGTCACGACCCTAGAAACCAAGTTACGATCCAAGAATTCAGCAAAAATGACTAAGGAAGACCGGGATACATGGCCTGCCACACGGCCTGCCCAAATGGCCTACACGACCTGCCATTGATCAACACGAGTTGCCAGTTACACGGGTTACCAGACACACGACCTCTCCACACGGCCCGTGTGCCCGGCTTGCCATCCCCACTCAGCCTGCCAGTCTAACTTTGGTTATAATTAGAGCCTAAAATGTGACTTCTCAACACACTTTTCAATTATCTCTATCACTACAATATTCTCTCTCTAACTTTCTCTCACTACAATGTTAAATACTTTCAAGGCCTTCTCACCTCCGAGCGGGAAATTTAGTACCCGAAGATGAACTTCGAAGATTGTAATATGAGTGATTTAGAGAACGTCACTTTTGTCAAAACCTCATTTGTATACGGTGAACTCCTTTCTTAATTTAAATGATATGTTTGGTTATATTTAAACTGATTTCATATATCTGTTATAATCGTTATATTTGTTTATATTTATCTGAAACTTATATTATTGTTATAATAAAACTTGGTTGGATTTAGAAGTCTAATTTATGGACCACCCTTTCCAATTACCCACATGGCTATAAAATAGTGCTAGGACCTGATTAATTCTAGAGTACAAGGTAAGTAGTTATGCTTGCTTAACATTACAACAAGGGTTAGTACCTACGTTATAGTGACATCTCTGTTAAAGAAGAGCTGCCTGATTTAAGGTTGTGATAAGGGTAATTACTATAGTGTTCAATGAATGTTGATTTACCCAAAAGCATGATTCGCGTTAGAAGCAAGATCTTTTAGATGTTTTAAGATGATTCGGGGTTGATTAATTGATGGCAAAGGAGAGATCTTCAATCCAATTAATAGTACCTTAGAATATCTGAGATTGCGCATGTCACGACCCTACTTTTTCCGTTATCTTCTACCGTTTTTATTTAACGTCCGTTAATTGTTATTCGTACCACGTCATTTCTATGACCTATATTATTATTTTTGTAATAATATATTAATTATTATGTGTTATGTGAATATTTGTATTCATATTTTAAACTGTACGTTTCTACGTGTCGTGGATTTCTATCCAGCGAATCTTTTCGGTTTTCAAACCAACGGTCAAACTTTTGGGATTTTTAAATCTAAATTATTTTAAATATGAAATTTTGAGGTCATATGATTATACATAGTGTTTATATATTTTATTCTTCGTGTATTTATTATCTCTCCGAAAAATCAATCTCGTAGTAGCGTTTTCGCATTTTGGGCTTCGATCGGGCGTTCGGGCCACAAGTAATTTATCAAAACATAAAATTGGTCCATGAGGGCCCCACCCTACCCCTTGGTTCGGTCGAACCCCTTAGAGGGGGGAAGTGCCTTTTCTTTTTTTCTTTTTTACACTACATTTCATTTTAACAAACCTAGTTTTTAGTTTTTGCTCTCTCCCTCTTCTTCCTCCCTCATTGCCGACGCTACCACCACCCACAAACATCATCATCATCAATCAAAATACTTCTTAGATCAATCAATTGTTTACATAATCGGATTCTACACATCGATCTCTACGCGTTCATAACACTTGATTATTGATTAGGGTATAAACTCTAACCCTAACTTTTTGATTTTTATATTATTTAACTAATTTTAATGTTTAATATGATAGTATAGTGCTTGTATGTTATTGGATTATTGATTGTATGCATAGAATCACTCGTTATCGCATGTTTTTGGTTTGATTAATTGTTGACAGCGGACTAATTGACCATTACAGTAAACTTAACTGATCTTTTTGTTAAATTAAAGTGTCTAGATGTGTTCCTCTCATCAAGACATTGATTTTAGACTCCAGATTCATGTTATTTCGATTCCCGGAACTTAAGATATGATTAAAATGGTGTTTTCATGAAATTAAAATGTAAAAACGAATGTGTTCAGGTTTGGTCTGACTTTGTGACCACTTTTGGAGTCTCTAGGGTGTACTAGTGTGTTAGGATTGATGATTGGATGAACTTTCATGTTCGGGTCATCGAAATCCGAGCCACGGATCACCCGTTATGATTAAAACTTGTTTTTGATCGGATTAAAGTCCCAAGTTGAATTATGGCTGTTGGTCACGACTTGGGGGCTATTCTTGGGGTGTTCTTGAGTGTACTAATGTGTCGGGTGGGTTAGCTAGGCAAGGATATATATAAGACTCAACTAAAACCGATACCCGGAACTCAAGTTATGACCCGATGAACTTTTAATTAAAACTTATGGTTATAAAATGGAAATTATGATATAAATAATGATTTTCATTATCATTAAATTACTTATGATATAAAAGTAATTATTTTAATTTAAGACTTAAGATATATATTTATTATATCATTTATTAATTACATTATGATTTAATTAAACATTTAATTAAACTTATGATTAATAATACTTTTATTATTAATGAAAAATACTTATGGTAAGTATTAAACTTATGTTATGAGATTATTATATTATAATAAGACTTATAATAAGGATTAATTAATTATTTAATTATTATAAGGCTTAGTTATTATTTAGTTATAATTCAATTATTAAATACTTATGATTTAATAATTATAATTAAAACTTATGATATGATTAATAATTCATTATTAATTAATAATACTTATGATATGATTAAAAATTTATTATTAATTAATAATACTTATGTTATGATTAATATTTAATTAATTAATTACATATTTATGTTATATTAATTATATCATTTAAACTTATGATTAACTTATTAATTCATTCAATTTAATTAAATTATGTTATGACATAATTATACATACATGACTTTAAATAACATTATAACTTATATTATTAATATAACTTACACTTTAAAATTTAATGTAAACTATGTTTGACCAAGGTTGACTTTTGAGTTAACTTTCGGCTGACCTAGACTTTCAGTTGACTTTTGTTGACTTTCAAATTAAGGAAACTTTCCTAAATTATAAACTTTCCAAAAATAGTAACTTTCTAAATATGAAAACTTTCCAAAAATAGAAACTTTCCTAAAATAGAAACTTTCCTAAAATAGAAACTTTCTAAAAATAGAAAGTAGGTGTCCTTACGCTGCTCTGATCAAACCGAAGCATACCAAGTGTTGTTCTATGTCTACTTACAACAAGTACTATAGCTATCATACTAAGACTTGACCTAAGTTAGTTATTTATATCGACCTGCTTTATTTATAGGTCGGCGTTGTGATCATTCTTGATCACTTTACTTCGTTTGCTGTTTGCTTTTTATGTGGTTACTTCATTTGCTTTAAGATGAGTTATAGTCTCATTTTTCATACTTTTTAAAGTATTTTTGGGATGTGATTACATGCATTTTTGTTTTACGTTTAGACACAAGTGGCAATTACATTTAAATTATTCATTATGAGTTGAACGAAAATATTCCCTAGTCTAGTAACTGTAATCACTGGTTTCTACTGGTGAACACGAATTCTATGGATAGATCTATCGGGCTTGACAGCCCCATTTCGGGCTAGTCGCGCTAGCAATTTATAATCAGAATGTATTAGTACTTCGTATTTATTTGAAGATACACATGTTTAGTGTATATATAGTGTTTGGTAAGGGTATGGAAATGGTTAAGTGGTTACCAGGTGACTCATGGATAATGGAATAATATTTTAATGTTTTCTAACATTTTAAATCTTGTGGTCTAAAGTTTATACGTTTGTTTAAATCTATAATTCACTCAACATTTTTGTTAACAGTTTACTCACATGTTTTCACAGGTACTTGATTTATTGGGCTTCCGCTGTGTTAGAGAGTCTGCATACATTTTGGCAGATTTTGATAAACATTAAAACTTTGCATTCTTGTTGGTTATTTAAACTTGTGGGTGTTTTTTGACATGTTTGGTCAACTTTGAATATTTTAATAAGTTGAGTTGTTTAGAACTACTTATTTTGGTAAATTTCCTTTTTGGGAAACTTTTTGGATAAAAAATGCAATGTTTTTTAATAAATTCATTTAAAGTTCGATCAAGCTGTGGGACCAAGTGACGGAGCCGTTAAGGGTACTTGACGGGGCCATCACAGTTGGTATCAGAGCTCTGGTTGTAGGGAATTAGGCTGCATTAATGTGGTTAACCCTTGGTCTTTAGGGTGCATTAGAGTCTAGTCTACAGCCCGACCTTTCTTGATATAGCATTATTATGCATTTCATTTAATATGAGAAACAATATAAGTATTTCATTTCTCTATTTTTATGTGGTTTGTGGTTTTGCTGTTTGCAGATGTCGGCCTCGAGCAACAATTTCGTTCCTGCTTCCGTTTCCCCGTCTGCCGCCCGTCATCGTGCACGACAGCCTCGCTTGAGGGACCCTGTTAACTACTACAAGGCTACCATCACTCATATGACTACGGCGTATACGAACGAGACTCGAATTGATGCTCTTAGCGAATGTATGCGTGTCTTGCCGCATACGTAGGTGATGGATGAGATTAGAGCTGATATGGATACATTCGTTAGCTTCAAGCATGGGATTGATCACGAGACTCGAAAGTATAACCGAGAGGTGGACGCTAAGTTTGAGGCTCTTATGAGCGTGGTTCGTGGTCTTAAGACGGAGTTGGAGGAGGTGAAGAGCAAGTTGAGGAAGTATGAGACTCCCGAGGAGCCTCATACCGGCCCAGCTTATCACACCCGCTCCAAGCAGATGTGATATGATGATTCATGAGTGATTATTTTATTTCATAGACTATTTGTCCTTTTATACATTCATTTTTGGGTGATGTACGGCGTTTTGTCGAGGATTTTGTTATGGGATATTTCATTTATGTATGGATGGTTATTTCTTTTATAACATCTGTTTATCATTATCATATGTTATTCTGGTGTTGTGACTCTTGGCATGTTATATTATATGCGTAATATAGTTCATGTAAGTTAGATACTATGTATGATGTATGATTTTTATCATAAGTATGTATGCATGTGGTGGCTATTTCTATAACTATCATAACTATCATGTTATTACTCATAGTGTTCATTGACTATTATTTTAATGGTTAATATTTTCGTGTTCGATCTATTCCTTTATAACACTGATATTATTCTTAGTACAAATGGTTGTGTTATTCTGTTTTGAAGATCATGCCTCCCCGTGAGTCCAACGAAGCTCGCATGCAACATTTAATTGCGGAAGGGATTGCAGCTGCAATGGCAGCTAATGCTAATGCCAATGCCAACAATCAGGTGGGATGCTCCCACAAGACTTTTATGGCTAGTCGTCCACAAGAATTTAGTGGAACCGAAGGACCCATTGGACTTACTCGTTGGTTTGAGAAGGTTGAGTCTATTTTTCGGGTTAGTAGAGTTCGTGATGAGGACAAGGTTAGTTTCGCCAGCTGCACTCTCAAAGACAGTGCTTTAACTTGGTGGAATAATTTGGTTAGCAGTTTGGGTAATGATGCTGCTTATGGTTTGCCTTGGAATGATTTTAAAGAGAGGATGATCACCCGTTATAGTCCCAGGGGTGAACTTAAGAAGTTGGAGACTGAGCTCAAGAACTTAAAAATGAAGGGCTCCAATTTATATGCCTATGAGCAAAGGTTCTTTGAATTGACGTTGTTGTGTCCAAATGCTTATGCTGATGAGGACCTTAAAATTGAAGCTTATATTGATAGGTTATCTGAGCAGATTGAACATGGGGTTGAGTCTAGTGAGCCCCATACTATTGAAGCTGCCATATCTATGGCGCATAAGCTTAATGATAAGATTTTGAGAAGAAGTAAGAAAGTTGCGACTGATGCTTGTGAGGAAGTTGTTAAAAAGGCTGATGATGGAAAAAGGAAATGGGATAACAACCGTAACCAAAACCAAAGTTAGCAGAAGAAACAAAATACTTCTGGTTCGAATAACCATAATCAGCGTGTTTGTCCGCGGTGTTATAAGGCTCATGATGGTTATTGTACAGTTACTTGTAAAAGGTGTTCCAAGTAGGGACACATTGCTAAAAATTGTACGGTGATCATGCTGGATACAGCGACTCCTGCTGCAAGTGGTGGTAACAATGGTGGTAATGGTAATGGGAAGCCAAGAAATGGTGGAAATTAGAAGGTTTGTTATGAATGTGGTAAGCCGGGGCATTTCCGTGATGCCTGCCCTAACAAGAAGACCACTGAGAATGCACGTGGAAAGGCGTTCAACATTAATGCCAGGGATGCTGAGGAAGATCCGAAACTTGTTACGGGTACGTTCTAGGTCAACGATGTATCATTTTATGTACTATTTGATTCAGGGGCTGATTTGAGTTTTGTGTCGAGTAAATTTAATCTAAAAATCAAAACTCCGTTAACTCCTCAAGACAGAACTTATGTTTTAGAGATAGCTAATGGTAAAGTGCTTACTGCTAAGACTGTGTATCATAAATGTAACATTAATCTGGCTGGTAGAGATTTTTAGGTAGATTTAATACCGATCGACCTAGGCAGTTTTGACGTTGTTATTGGTATGGATTGGTTGTCTGCAAATCGTGCTGAAATTGTGTGTTATGATAAGGATGTTCGTATTACTAATGTGGTTGGAGAGCCGCTGATGGTTTTTGGGGATAAGAAATTGATGTGTGCGAGGTAGCATACGAAATACTATTATATTTTTACTACGAAATACGACGAAATATGATACAAGTTTTAATTAATTTATTTACAAATGGGATATACCTAAACTCTGCTACAACACTATAGGCAGTGTACCTAATCGTAGAGTAGTATAGTTTTTAGTAAGTCCGGTTCGTTCCACAGGGAGACGAATTATTTTACACTATATTTTTAAACAATTATATTTGTACAAAATATATATAATTATATATAATAATATATAAAAGGGGGTTTACCGTTTAATGACCGGTTTATCGATTTTATATTTTAAGTCACAATTAAAACCTAATGCAAAATATAAATGATGATAATTAAAGTAAATAAAATAAAAGTATTATGCTTATTTAAACTTCCGTAATCATGATGTTTGACGTGTTAATTTTAGTTTATTACCATGGGTTAATTGTCCTTTGTCCTGGATTATTCGATATGTCCATCTGGTTTTTGTCCATAACAGTCCATCAGTCAAAAATATAAAGTGCTAGTGTCCTCGTCAAATTACCCTTATATCCGAAGTCAAATATTCCAACTAATTGGGGACTTAAACTATAATTACACCAATTTTCCTTGTATGTAATTCACCCCTGTTTTAATAAGTCCATTAACTATTAATCCATTCCCATGTCCGGTTAAATGAACGATTATTAGTACTTATAAATATCCCGCCCATCGTGTCCGATCGAGTGTATGTGGTTATTTATAGGTACGTCCAATTGTAATTTTTATATTAAATTAACGAATTATCATTAAATTAAACAAATATAAAGATCATTAATAGCCCATAGTCCCATTTCCACAAGTGTCGTTCTTTTGTTCAAACCACAATTATGGTCCAAAGCCCAATAACCCCGTCTTTAATATTTAGTCCAACATCATGATTACTTCAGCTTAAATAAGCATAATATTAACTTAAGTACGAGACATTAATTTAAAAAGGAGAACATAACTTACATTGATTATTTATCGCGTAGTGTTACACGGACAGAACTTCGACTTCAAAACCCCTAAAATAACCTTTACATTACTAATCTAATATAAAACTAACCTATATTATATATATATATATATATATATATATATATATATATATATATATATATATATATATATATATATATATATATATATATATATATATATATATATATATATATATATATATATATATATATATATATATATATATATATATATATTATACAGAGGGAGTATTATTGTGGATGGTGTAAAGAATTCAATCAGTTCGTTGGCTATTTATAATACTTGGCCTGAAAATTCCCTCCATACGATCGCATGGAAATGTTGCCTTCAAGCCATGCGATCGCATGGCCAGCCTGGATCCAGCTGTTTTGCTTTGTTTCTAGCTTGTCGACATAATTTAATAAATATATATAATATATATATATAATTATATATATATTATATTATATTCTTGTGCATAGTAGACTTGTAATTTTAGGTCCGTTGCGTCGCGCGTTGATAGTTGGCTCAGGTCCCGGTTCCGGATTTTCGAACGTCCTTTTGTACTATTTAATATCTTGTACTTTGCGTTTTGCAAATTGTAATTTGCACAAAAAATTATTTTCCTTAACTCCCAAAATCCGCGCAAGTCTTTAACTCACTTTTAGTGGCACTTTTGAGTGCACTATGGCTTTAGTGGCACTTTTCAGGCCTTAGTGGCACTTTTTCTTCAATTCTTTAATCTTCATGCTTTGTCTTCACATTTATTTATTTAAACGATTACAACTTAAAAATAGAATAATTACAACTAAAAACTTTACATATTGGGATGATATTGCGACTAAATATATGTTCGTTTGGAGCACTATCAAATATTCCCACACTTGAGCGTTGCTTGTCCTCAAGCAATACAGTACTTGAAATTAAATCACACGAATCACTTCTTTATTCTTCACACTTTATACATTAGTGATTTTGATATGGCGGTAAAAAAAATGATAGTAACGATGTGGTTTACAGTCCCACATGATTATAAAAATTTAGATCCTTAAGGAAATTGGATCTTTATGAAAACATTTGATCTTTTGAAAATTCACTCTAGCTTTTACCCTAGATAAGTTTTCCAGAATAACCCTTCATCGGTGTTTGCAAAATGTTTTTGTGGGATTGATGGGTTTCAGATTTGAAAATTTTAGCTCAAAACTTATGGTTTTGTGTCACCCACTTGCTAACCTTGTATTAGGAAAACAACACATCCAGTATACTTGCTCCGTATATTACCTTTCGGTAAACTACCGTCCGGTTGTAAAGGAAAGCGTTGAACAAGCAACTATTAAGGCGATGCCTAATGACATGCAGATGTTCATGGTTTACAACGTGTCAGATGCAATTACTATCCTTTGTAGGAGCAATAGTAAAGATCACCCTATAATTTTTTGGTCTGGCATAAGGTCCTGTCTTCGACCATGCTATGCAGCCACCGTTCTTACGATTGACACCCGATTTGGTTCAGGTGACCTAATGAATTCCAGGTGAATTCCTAGGATTTTACATTCAATGGTAATGAACGCATTGAAAATAGGTTTTCAGAAAACAAATCGGTTTTAATTTGATCAAAATATTTTCTCGTTCAAGCTCGAGTTTAGATATCATCGAATTCCATGAGTTTGTAATTCTCAATCTTTAAAAGTCTATCTCAAGGATTGAGTAATATCAGTCTTAAAAGCTGATTTTTGATCTTTAAGGAGATTATCCTTTCTGGGAATCTGATTCATTAGTCTTATCAAGCTAATTTGCACGGCGCCCTCCCCATTTTACGAGACAGATCCTCTCATGGTTAGGATAAGTCTGACCACCTGGCGACCCTGTTTGATGCTGAGGTCCGTGGATTTCCTGCTGATTTTAGAGATGACTTTTCTAGATTTTTTGTCAACCTACAGCTGGTCTGGACGACAACTTCATGACCTAAATCAAGAAGCGCGTGTCTTTTTCGGAAGAATTTAGTTCCTTTTAAAGATGGAATTGATTCATCGTGTAGATCAATATTTTCTTTTATCTTTATTATAATATTGCGGGTAAAACAGTCAATTTAGTCCAAAACAAAAGCACCTGCAATAACTTTACAGAAACATGTGATAGATAGTTTTTTAATTGAATAACTTGGCACATTCTCCCCATATTTAGTTTCTTTCTTTGCCTTTTTATTCTCCTTTATTCCATTTTAAATGAATTCAAGTGTTTTAGGGTGTTTCTCAATTTATGTCCTTTCCGAGGTAACGATAATTTCGGTATTAACACCTAGTTTTCATCATTCATAAATATGTATAAACATGATTTTGAATTCATTTATTTGAAAATTTTTTAAAATTTTCACAAAATTTGGCAAATAAACTAAGTGCAAACCCGAGAGAATTTATAACCCTTCCCCACACTTGAGATCATGCAATGCCCTCATTTGCATGAAATCAGACTATAATTATAAATTCACGAGGGTGATAAGTGTAGAAAAGTGATTAAAAATACCCAGTTTGTAATTACAAAGATCGTCGAATGATAGATGGCGCGCCTCATCGTTCATTCCTTCTTGTTTTATCACACATGTTTTTCTTCAAAAACGGTTGCTTTTCTGAACTGTTTGCTAATCTTTGAAAATGCGCCTTTTACCCTAACTTATTATGCATGTTTATTAACGAGTTATGTACTAACCCGAACCCCGAATTTAACGTTAAGTGTGGTTAGACTTCCCCATACTCAGCTGGCGACTTGTGAAGTCGGTAGAATAAGTTCCACGAATTAAAATAGTGAGCCAGTTATTTACATCTCGGGTGATATAAAATATATCAATGGGTTTAAAGTTTAGACCCACCCGATCGTCACTACTTAATTCTTTTTTAAGTGTAGCTTTTAGTAAATGGATATGTCTCTTTTCTAGTTCTTGGTCAAATGGATCGATATAGACCGACATACATATTTCTATAGGGTGGATAATTCCTAACATTTCCTTCCATTTATTCTCGGGATCAAAGTTTTCACCTCTATTACCCAATTGGGTGAAATTCAAGGTGTCAATATCTATTACAGCTTGTAGTTCATCTTTGGTAGATGACTCATCTATTGAGAATATTGGGTTGGAAGGTTGTGGAATGGTGAATTTCGGGATCGAAGCAAATTCTTCTTCATTAATGGTACTTATCGGTCCCACCATTTTGGTCTCGGGGGTAAAATTTTCAACGTTATCGTTTTCCTAGGATTACCAATTTGTCACCCTTACTTCTTCTTCTTCATCCATTGATGGATCATTTATTTCGTCGGTAGAGGCTAATGTGTCGATATGTTGTGAAATTGGCAAAGAAGAATAAAAAGTATCATCGGGATAATTGGTGATTTCGGAGCTCTCGAATTCATCAAAATTTGATGATATGAGATTTTCTTGCACAATACTCCTCAGATCAACAGGTGTGTAATCTGATAGAGTTTCAGCTTGCCAATTTACAAACTCTATCATTTGTTCATTTTGAGCATCGAGTTCTTCGAGTTTGATTTTCATATTGTCTAAAAGATTTTCAGACACATAATGTTCCTCGTTTTTTGGTTGTTGAGTTTGGATATATTCTTGGGAATAATCCCAATTTGAATTGTATTCTTCATAATCATTCCATTCAGGTTCTATGGGTGCATAATTTTCTATAGGAACGTAATAATAACATTCCCATGTTGAGTGATAATCTCCACAGATTTCACAACCAGTTATTGTTTCGTCATTCGTGATCCAAGATTGACCGAACGAATTGTCATCAACACCCGTTTGAGAGTAGTGATTAAATTGATTTCGGATGTCATAAAGAGTTCCCAAGATATTTTCGAGGTTTTCCATACTACACTTATTTCCAAATTTTAGCTACAATGTGGTGCATTTATTAATTATCCTATTAGTTATAAAACTAAAAATTATATAAGTTATCAAATTAATAGACTTTTCTGATTTTGCCTACGTTTCGAATAGCCAATAGATGCAGCAGGTAGCCAGGACCCTTTAAATCGGAAGCCCACAACTCGCCACTAACAAATCCAACTATTACTACGAACCAGAAAATTTGGATGTCTATCAATTTAACTGCTTAAAATAATTTTTCGTTTTGAAATTTTAGAGAAGAAATAGAAAAAATTCTAAGTCCTAAAAACTAGAGCGTCGAAAAATAAGAAAGAAAAAGAGCGCGTCGAAAAATGTCGAAAAATAAATGTCGAAAAACAAACAGTCGATAAAAAGAAAATAAAGCGTCGAAACTTAGTATTCTAAAAACTAAATATTAAAAGTTATGTCTAAAGGTATTAAAGCTTAAAAGGAATCTATATCCAAAACGGCAATAACTTAAAAAGTACTGAAATTTTAAAATGGCGTCGCAAAATTCTAAAGCACCTAAATCTGAGTCTAAAGAAAAGGCACTTAAGGGATTTTATGGCAAAGTCTTAAAAGCTAAAAATAAAGTAACTACGGCAAAATACTAGTCTTAAAACTAATTACGAACGATAAATATAAAAATTACGAATTAAGCGATATAAATATACAATTTATAAAAAGAAACTAAAAATGATAAAATTACAATTTTTATAAAAATATTATTTTTATATTATTATTATATAAAAATATTAATCTATATATTTAATAATAATAAATAAACTTAAAATTACAAATTATAAACTAAAACTAAAATTCTAAACTAATTAAAACCCTAATTAATAATAATTATAAATTAAAAACCCTAACTGCATTTATGGCATACCAGGTCAGACGTGTCAGACCACCCCATGCGATCGCATGGGGTTTAGGCGGATGAGTCATGCGACCGCATGGCCTGTCAGTCCAGTTTTTTTTTATTTTATATTGTTTTTCTAAAAATTATAAATAAATATATTTAAACAAATATATATTAAAAATATAGCGTTTCGCCGCTTCCCCGGCAGCGGCGCCAAAAAATACTTGATGTGTGCGAGGTAGTATACGAAATACTATTATATTTTTACTACGAAATACGATAAAATATTATACAAGTTTTAATTAATTTATTTACAAATGGATATACCTAAACTCTGCTACAACACTATAGGCAGTGTACCTAATCATAGAGTAGTATAGTTTTTAGTAAGTCCGGTTCGTTCCACAGGGAGACGACTTATTTTACACTATATTTTTAAACAATTATATTGTACAAAATATATATAATTATATATAATAATATATAAAAGGGGGTTTACCGTTTAATGACCGGTTTATCGATTTTATATTTTAAGTCACAATTAAAACCTAATGCAAAATATAAATGACGATAATTAAAGTAAATAAAATAAAAGTATTATGCTTATTTAAACTTCCGTAATCATGATGTTTGACGTGTTGATTTTAGTTTATTACCATGGGTTAATTGTCCTTTGTCCTGGATTATTCGATATGTCCATCTGGTTTTTGTCCATAACAGTCCATCAGTCAAAAATATAAAGTGCGAGTGTCCTCGTCAAATTACCCTTATATCCGAAGTCAAATATTCTAATTAATTGGGGACTTAAACTATAATTACACCAATTTTCCTTGTATGTAATTCACCCCTGTTTTAATAAGTCCATTAACTATTAATCCATTCCCGTGTCCGGTTAAATGAACGATTATTAGTACTTATAAATATCCCGCCCATCGTGTCCGATCGAGTGTATGTGGTTATTTATAGGTACGTCCAATTGTAATTTTTATATTAAATTAACGAACTATCATTCAATTAAACAAATATAAAGATCATTAATAGCCCATAGTCCCATTTCCACAAGTGTTGTTCTTTTGTCCAAACCCCAATTATGGTCCAAAGCCCAATAACTCCGTCTTTAATATTTAGTCCAACATCATGATTACTTCGGCTTAAATAAGCATAATATTAACTTAAGTATGAGACATTAATTTAAAAAGGAGAACATAACTTACATTGATTATTTGTCACGTAGTGTTATACGGACAGAACTTCGACTTCAAAACCCGTAAAATAACCTTTACATTACCCAAACTAATCTAATATAAAACTAACCTATATTTTATATATATATATATATATATATATATATATATATATATATATATATATATATATATATATATATATATATATTAATTAATTATACAGAGGGAGTATTATTGTGGATGGTGTAAAGAATTCGATCAGTTCGTTGGCTATTTATAATACTTGGCCTGAAAATTCCCTCCATGCGATCGAATGGAAATGCTGCCTTCA